>NC_133821.1:72056653-72682623 GCF_047830755.1 Zonotrichia albicollis | reverse complement strand
GGATGTGGTGGGATGAGGAATGATATGATACTCAGCATGTGTCTAGACGTGTTTCCCTTAAGGTCTTAACACCAAATGCTAGTGTACAAAACCTCCTTTTTTAGGAATCATGCATGTATTTATTTAAATATGGATGGAAGATTTGTAGAAAAAGTTAAGTCAAGAAACATACAATATTTCACATAACAGTGGAAACTCATTCAGAGTATGAATGTCTGAAGGTTGTGTATAATGATAACCTTCTTAGACAAAGAACAGCTCATCAACATCAGATGATATTGCTTCATATTTTGACATCAGGAAAAAGAACTTTTGTGATTAGAAATAGATTTTTTTATTGTGAAATCCAGTTTCAAAAAATAATTTGGGCACCTGGGAATATAAATTAGACTGGGAATTGATAGTGTTTCTTGGAAATGTATGTGCCTTCCAAACTTTTGTACCAGTGCTAGTAGAATAAAAACTGAATTCCAACAGAAATAACTGGGAAATTTCAACAACTTAACTGATGCATCTAAAAATATTTCAGGGTTTTCTAACTAAAAAATGCCAGAAAAACACTCAAAGACTAAATGAACTTGCTGTGAATGTTGGAAATTTCACAGCCCTGAATTAATTGTTTTGCAGTAGCAACAAAACAGCATTTTTGCAGCAGACTCTTAGGACTAAAATGTAACCTTTGAAAGAGAGGGACATGCATGATGGATTGACAGAAAAGCTTCTTTGCATGGAATATTACTCCTGATGAACCCAAAGTGATGAACAAATTTTAGAGGTGAGCTTGGAGGAAAACAAGATCTGTATCTCTATCTTTTGGAAGGCCTTTCCTACTGACTTTATTGATAGGGTCCTTTGCAAAGCTGATATTCAACCTTATCACACTGCCATTTTCTCCTGTGCTTTGGAGCAGGTCCAGATGACACCCTGGTGTTAACCATCTCTGAGTGAGTCTCTACCTCGTGTCTCAGCATGTGAGGAGGAGCCTGTCCATAGTCAGTCATTTGTGCTGAGACAGCATGGATTGTTAATAGCATAAACAAAAATACCAGAGAATATTTTGGTTAAAAAAAAATGTAATTTTTTCTTGAGAACTCTTCAGATATTGGCATTTTTGATCAGTGAATGTATTTTCATGGTCATTCTTGTACACTCTTGGTATGGGTATTTAAAGATTTCTCTCGAGAGTGATTCAAACACAAATTGGCAGCTCATGTCAAACCTCCTTGGGGCTGCTGAAGCCCATCAACAGAGCAGATCTGTTTTGGGCATTATCCTGGTTTGAGGAGTCCTGCTGTGATGCCAAGGGTCTCATGTTGGCACATGTGCTGTGGTCCTGGGCTGGTGGGGCCACAAAGCCCTATGGTGAGGTGGACTGGAGGGATCCCCCAGCTCAGTACCCTCCTCCTGCTGTGCTCATAAACCTTGCCAGTCTGGGCAGAGAAGATCTCTGACCCCAGCCCACTCTGTATGCTCAGACTAAACATCCACTTCTAGGCCTAGAAGAAGGTAGCTTTGGGGACGTGTTCTCAGCACAGGTTACAACGTGATGCTTCGCAGGTTGGCAGTGCAGGTGTCTGTGTTAGGTACCAGAAGTGACAGCCCAGAGCGCCGTGTCCGTCAGACCAACACTGGGTGCTGGCTCTGTGCCACTGGGCTGCCTGTGCCCCAGTGTGCTGAGGATACACACTGCACCAAAGCCAAGGTTTTTGATCTCTTCAGGAAAGAAAAAATGTCCCACCAAACCCATCCTGCCTGAGATATCTGGGAAATAAAAGTACTGCTTTACAAGGTGAGGTGGGACTCCTTTTCTCTGCAGTGCAGAGGATAACTCTGCACAGGTATGGATCAGGTTTCAAGGCTCTGTGACCACAGGCTGAAGGGAGGTTCAGATGGAGGCTTTCTTCAGGTTCAGTGTCATGCAGTGGGCGCCTGTGTGTGGCGGGGGTCTGTTCCAGGGCTGGTGTGCACGCTATCTATCCTGACAGAACCCAAACAAAAGCTCATATTTTTTCATCGAATGTTTTCCAAAGTAAATGAACTGCAGGCATTTACCCAGAATATCATTAACATAGAAAAGGAAGCTGAATTTATTGCGTCCAAATGTTACATTAGTGTTTACAGAAATTTTGATCTTTAAATTTCTTGCTTAACATAATCCATTTTTTGTATGTTATAGTAACCCGGTCTGGGATTTTAAATAATAACAGAAGACTATAAAATCTAAAATTTCTTTTTTCAAGTCATTAGATGCATTTATAGATTTAGAATATTCTGAATAATCCGCTTTCTACTACAATATACAAAAATTAAAAGCCTTAGAATTCAACTAGAAGCACAGAGCTAAACAGTGTTTTGTTTATGGCCTGCTTTTTATTAACATCATTGCATTTCATTATAGGGTAATGCTGGGGAAATGATGAATTTTGTTGACATGGTTATTTATTATGCACTTTCCAAATAAAGCTTTACATTTTGTTACTAATGGGGGAAAAAAATGAGCCAGATTTGACTCGTGTAGCTTGATTAGTGTCATCAGATTTACGTCAAGGGTGGGCTGGGTTGAATCTCTCCTTGCTGAGGAGAAAGCTCAAAACTTTTGGCACTTAATTAGGAGAAACACAGAAACATTTAAATGCTGCTCTTAAGTATGATTAGGCAATGAGTACAGAGTTCAGTCTGTGTGCTGGGCAGAAATAGACTCAGGGAGGCTTCTTCTGACTGAGAGAGTTCTGCAAGATTCCTCATCCACATACCTAGGCAGCTGGGAGTGTTTCCTGACACCCACCTGGGGACACTACTAAAATATGGACATAGCATTAGTTGTTTTCATCCTGATGCCTTTCATGACCTGGTTTCCAAAGGAAGAGAAGGCAGAAACATGAGCCAGAAAAAGGGTCTGGACTAGTTCACAATCATGGCGGTCTGGGAAAGGGTGGGAAGGGGTGGGAAGGGCTGAGAAGGGCACTGACGCACAGTGTGTGCTTGGCCTGTTGCACTCTGTCATGTAAAATCTTACATAATCCACTGCAAATTAGTGGTGAGTTCTGACCACAAGGCTACAAAAGGTGGTAGGTCCAGAAATTCACCTTTATGAGAGCTGGAAATCTATACTCGGTTTCCAGCCTGAATTTCTTAATGGCTCTCTAATACCTCTTTGTTCTTATGCCAGATCATTGTCTTTAAGCTTAAAAAGCTCTTTCCCTTTTCTGGTGTTTATCCTCCAGCTGTATTTACAAAGAGGGACTGTATCCCCTCTCAGACTTGGATCTACTTGGCTAAATAAGCCACCGTCTTTTAATTTCCTCTTGTAAAATAAACTGTTACTTGGATCATCCCAGCAGCCATTTCTGCACCTGTTCTGGTACAAGTTCCCTTTCTGTCAACGTGGGTGACCCAATCAGCCAACAATACTTGGGATTTTGCATGGACCTTGTATTGGTGGCATTCATACTCCTAGGAACACCTTGCTGGATTTGTTCTGATCACTCTGCCTTTTCAGAAGTGCATTCTCTAGTGCACTGTGGCTCACTGGTACAGGCAGTTTTCTTACTGCTGATGAAATAACTGAGAGTTTGAGTCAAGGTGACAGTAGCCCTCAAGTTTTAAACTCCAGTTACATGATCTTAACTTGGAAAAAAGTACAGCTAAATGCCCAATTGCATAGCAAGAAACAGGGCAGTGAAAGAGCAGAGGTCTTGTTTATTAAAGCAAAACCTCTTCCACTGTGTCCTGTTAGATCTGGCAGCACTTGCATGTAGCTTTTTTCTCTGATCATGGTGTTAGACAAAACCTTAGATGATGGTATTAATTAAGCAATAAAGCAGCGCCAAATCTGTGTGGGATGTAGGTAGTTTTAAAAGGATTAAGCTCTTTATAAATAAAGTACATCTGGAAAGTAAAGCTTCTGGTACCCCGGCAAACTCTCTCCCACCCAGTGAATTCCTTCTTGGCTGTGCTTGCCTGCCTCAACCAGGCTTGTCTTCCATCACTTTGGGCTTTTTCATCACTAAAATCCAAATTTCAAGGACACCTGTCTCATGCAGTTTCAGAACATTTCATATTTTTTAGGATTTTTTGCCCAAAGTTTTCTGTGTGTGTGTGTGTGTGTGTATTTAAATAGAGGACATTTCAGGTCAGCCAGTGGGTTCCTTAACTATTTCAATCTGTGTCTCAGTGGTAATATTGCTCATATAAAATTGTTTGTTATTACTGAAAATTTCAATATATTTCATGTGATGATGGATTTAAAAGCAAAATATTGATATTCAGCTAAACAAAACATGATCAATATTTTCTCAAGGTGTTACAGCTGTTATAAAGCTGACTCACAAATATCCACAGTATAAACAAATCTGAAATGCCTTTTTTTTAATTTACAGGTCCTTTTTGACTTGTACCTTCTTTATAATCTATTTAAAATCCAAATTCATGCTTAGCACCTTGTGTACCATGGAAGAATCTGTGTTGGAATTTACTTCCCATCCAATATCACAACGCATTTGTTACGCAACACAGAAAAAATGTTTCATACTTGATTTTCCCTTCATTGTGGCCCCATGCTTTCTTTTCTTTTTATTCCCCTCCCAGAATGTAACTCGATATACTAAATGTTGGAAAAATAGTCGCTGCTTGATAAAGAAAGGCAGCATAAATGAAATCTCCAATATTCAGTCAATTATAAATGTGCTAATGTATATGTATTTAGAAAGGAGTCTCAATATCTGTCTTTATGGCAAGGAAGGAGGGAAGAGTGTGAGCATGTGTGCTTGTGTGTGTATATGTATTTGTCTCCATATGCAAGTATGTGTATATATGTGGTAGGAATGGAAGACCCTGCCATTTCCCTGCTGGCTTCTTATTAAGCCATGTTTGTCACAGACAGGATGAAGTTTCTGCTGAAAAAAGAAGTCAGGTCTTATTACCAACAGTAATAATACTTGCTGGTTTTAAAAACTTTTAAAATCTGGTCTGGAAAGAACAAAAATAAATAAAAGATCATATAATAGGGGTGCTACCTGCCCATGCCAGGAGGAAATTACTTGGCAAAGAATTTCTGACATCTTTTAAAAGTTTTTCTGTGTACCACTTTCAGAGGGATGCTGGCCTGACTTCCAGCTGACTAATGGAGAGTAACATCAGTGCCCATTCCTTAGTTATTACCAATAATATATCACTTGAAAAATAAACAGAAAGATAAATGACAGGACAGATGTCTAATGAGGCAGAGGTTAAGGAGTGTTAAACTGTGCTGGACACCATCCGACATGCCAGTGTTAAATTATGCTGGATGCCCTGAGCTCCCTCCCCATAAAAGGTCAATGCTCTTGGTATGTTCCTGGATGATTTATGAAATCAAAGAATGGCCCACATGCCTATCTCTCTGGGAGGTGGGCAGCTTGCAACATTGTCAATCGCAGCCCCGTAATAAACCAAATTTAAACATCTCTCGAATCCATCCATCTTCGTCACTCGCTCCATTGCAAGCTCTCCTCTGCCTTGTTCTCACCAGCCAGCCATGACACAGCATATTGTTCTTCTTATACATCCCTGTAGCTATTTTAGAAGCCTGCAGTGCTCTCTGCTAAGGTTAGAAACCTTCTGAAAATGTCTGTTTCTTTTGGACCAGGTCAGACTTGCTCAGTCTCTCTGCTGTTTCCATGTTAGGTGTATGAGTAGATGTCATTTTCCTGTCTTCAGTATCATCTGTCCTGTATTTTTAGATTATGTACAAATACTGTATTTATAAAGAATATATTTTAATTTCAGGTTCAGTTTTTAACTGCATGAGCATAAGTTTGCTTTATTCTTCATGCCTGAAGAGTTAGATTCACTATACTTAAAATCTTTCTGAAGGATATTGTACACTGTGCCCTCACAGAAATCCATGGCCCACGGTGCCATCAGGTATTTGCTAGTTGTAGCTGATGTGAGTATATTGGTTTCTGAAGTTGTTCCAGGTGGCCCCCACTCTTTCAGCTTATCTTATATTTTTATTACCTTGATATGTACTTTCTGCTCAATGAAAAAGTTATTGCTAGGTAGTGATTATGTATCTTTACTACTTTCAAGGTTGCATGATTTTTCTTCCCACTTCTGCTGATGAAGAAACATGGTAAGACTCACCAACGTGTCCCAGTTACTGGAGGAAGCACATGGAGGAAGAGAAGCAGAACCTTGTAGAACCAGTGTGGATTTAGTTCTCTACCTGCAGATCAAGCATGTAGAGAATCAGCAGAGTATGTTCTCTCTGACACAATCAAGGTAAAAAGCAAAAGATCCTAGTGAAAGATCCTGGTGAAGGAGCAGGGTACCAGGAGCCAGTTTTCACTACCTTTTCAAACAATTAATTTGCAGGCTGGAGGTCTCATGTGGTGCAGTCATTTGAAAGCCTTTTTAACCTAAGCTGTTTCACATATATTGAACATAAATATGGTGGCTGAGAGTGAGGGACTTTCCTCAAAGAAGTGCCAGATGCTGCCTGTAAGCAGATGCTGCAGGCACCCCAGCCTTTGTTCAGCAGAAAAGCAGCAAAAAGGTGTGCGTTCTGCCTTTTGCCTGGCCTTTCCTCTGGACTTTTAGTATGATTTGCCACTGAAAGCAGGGTGAATTTTGGACAGAAAGAGTCACAATGGTGGTTCCATGGTCTGTGTGTGTTTTCTGCTGTCCAGCGGGACTATCTCATAAACAGGGTGCGGGCTCCTGACAGCCGCTGGAAGTGCTTCCCAGAATGGAATGGGAACTTTCCAAAGGGACAAAGTGATTTATTACTGAAATAACTTAGAGGGGTGTGACTTAACAACTGTTATAATTGAAAAATGGAACCAAAGGCACAGAACTTGTTAGAACTCATTGGACTGAAGTTCTGATAGCACTTAGTTGCCAATAATGTATTTTTCCTGGCTTTCGGTCTTATTTGCCACAGGATCACTGAATACCCCTGGGAAGGTAGAGGAGGAAAAGAGATGTCTTAGATGTGATCCCATCTTAGAAATGGAAAGTGTCAGAGAACCAGAGGTGTGCAGAAAATACAAGAAAGGCTCTGAAAAATATCAGGAGAGAATTTTCTGCTAAGCCAGTAGCTCTAGGTAATTCTTCCAAAAACAGCCAAACTGAAACAAATGCCATTTAATCCAATCAGTTATATGATTTAATTAAAAGTCTCAGATGCTATGGTGAGCTGGACAGAGATAACAAGTTTACTAAAAAATAAAAGACAAAATGAAGAATTACATTAGTAAAGGTTTTCTCTAGGATTACAAAGAGGCTAACTTCCACTTTTAACGTCAACTGAACCTTAATGTGGCTACTGCAATCCTCAGAGGACATTCACAATAAAAATAAAAAGCAATTTGATCCTTTCTTCAAAGGACTAGTTGTGCTTGGTTCTATGCAAGTGGGGAAGAGGTAATCCAGGGCTAAGCACATTATTCTCCTGGTTGCCTGGCTGTAGAAATAGGCATTACTCAGCTAGGCTAGCGGAAGACCTAGAAGCCTGAAGGAGTCAGCAACCTCTCGCAGTGCTTTTCCTGCTGTCCCCCTTTTGGTCATTTTTATCACAGATTGTGAAGAAGATTGCTCTGCTCAGAATGCCTTCAAGGTTTTGAAGGCTGAAGTAAGTGAAATCACCTCAGCTCACTGAGTTGAAGGGGCATTTGGATAATGCTCTCAGGCCCATGGTGTGATTCCTGGAGTGTCCTGTGCAGGGCCAGGGGCTGGACTGGATGACCCTGCTGGGTCCCTTCCCAACACAGTTTATACTGTGATTCTATGATTCTATGATCTAATGAAGTAGGATTTATATTCTAATGGCCACCAAGAGGAAATCTTGCTCGTGTTAGAGGTCAAATACTTATGTCAAGAACACTTTATTCAGTAGCAATAAAAAATTCATCCATGAACCTATAAAAAAAAGCCCTCTGGGCCTTCATACAACTGCGGGTATTATATGTGTTCCTCTATATGAAAACAATAAGTATTTTCCTGTGTTCTGTTCCACATGGGCTTTATGATTCCATAACCTTTCTGTGTTTCCAATGAAAAAAAGATTAGATGGGGCCACTTGAGCAATAGCAATTCTATTTCCAATCTCAGAACTTTAAATCTTTTCCAAAAAGTGATTTATAGGCAGTCAATAGATTTGAGTGTCATCCAGTTTTGGGATACAGGTCATAAACACTGACACATCATAATGGTATGGAGAACTATTATAATGGCGCCCGGTAGCATGGCTGTAGCTAAAGAGCTGTCAGCAATTTAGAGCTGTGTGAAGAAATTTTGAACATGAAGTACAATGGGTGAATTTTGGCTTCATGCCTGTGTCATCAAACAGCAAAAAAAGCACTTTTAAAGAGTTCAATTTCTCTGGATGTACTTTTTCTCTCCTTTGTTTGTTGCCAAAAGGGGAGCTATTATTTTAGGGAAAAATACTTTTCTCTCTTTCTTGCTCTCTCTCTGTTTCTTTTGAGAAGCAAAGCCAGTGTCATACTATAGCACTAGAGCTGAGGACAGGAGGGTGGAAAAGGGTCAAAAAGTAAAGTGTGCTGTCTGCTTGGAAAGGAAAAACTTGAGCAGTGTAACCAACAGTACTCTTAGCACTTATAAACAAGAGAAAAAAAGATGTCCTGTGTTAAGAGGTTGAGAAAGAAAACCTGTTAATATAACTTGCCCCAAATGCCCAATTCTTCATTGCCTCATGTGAAATACAATAATTCAGAGAGAACATAGGACAGTGAAAGATTTGATTTTTGTTTGGAAATTCCTAATTTAAGACTAATTCTTGGATATATTCACTGCAGTGACTGTCCTGGGTTGAGGAACTATGAATTTAATTCATGTTTTCAAATGTTTCTGTAGATCAGTTAAGGCCAAGTCTAGAGATAACTTTTTTTTTAACAGTTCAAATTAGCCAGAGGAGGAGAGGATGTTTACCTCTGGTGATCTTTCTGTTTAAGGACAAAGAATATTCCAGGGTTACCACTCTCAACAACGCTTTCATTGTTATTGCAGTCAGTGATTATTTGGAGAAGGATTGCAAATGATGTCATCATGTTGATGTCTGACAGGGGGTACTGCACCTTTCTTAATCATGGCAAATAAATTCCTATGACTTTGGGAGGTGCCTCCCTTCTCATTAAAAGCAGCAAGTTAGTCGGATGACTGAGTTTTTCCCCTTTCCATTTACATCTTGAAATCTGATCTTCTTCTCAAATTTTTGTGACTATAGAAGTAGATGGAAAAAAATCCTATTTACTGTAACATCAGGATTTTTTTTACTTCTGGGGAGAAAGAGTGCTGCTTTGCTTAATTCTTAACTAGGTTTTGTACCCAAAACTATAAATCTTTCAGTCTCAGTTTCCTGACGCACTCAAGTGGAAACTGAAAAATATCCTTATTTTAACTTTTATTATATATCAAATTTTGCAAAGATATCTCTGCCAACAAAAATGACTACAGGTTGGGAAGAAAGACTTGAAATGGCTGAAAGCTGGTGGTATTCACCTAATGAATAGTACAGTTGTGGTCTGAAGTGCAATTCTAATGCCAGAATTCAAATCCCATACTTGTAAGGATGAGGAAGGAAGGCAGGAAGGCAGGATGGAAGGACAGAAGGGAGGAAGGAAGGGAGGAAGGAAGGGAGGAAGGGAGGGAGGAAGGGAGGAAGGGAGGAAGGGAGGAAGGGAGGAAGGGAGGGAGGAAGGGAGGAAGGGAGGAAGGGAGGGAGGGAGGAAGGGAAGAAGGGAGGAAGGGAGGAAGGAAGGGAGGAAGGAAGGGAGGGAGGAAGGAAGGAAGGAAGGAAGGAAGGAAGGAAGGAAGGAAGGAAGGAAGGAAGGAAGGAAGGAAGGAAGGAAGGAAGGAAGGAAGGAAGGAAGGAAGGAAGGAAGGAAGGAAGGAAGGAAGGAAGGAAGGAAGGAAGGAAGGAAGGAAGGGAGGAAGGGAGGGAGGAAGGGAGGGAGGGAGGGAGGAAGGGAGGAAGGGAGGAAGGGAGGAAGGGAGGGAGGGAGGAAGGGAGGGAGGAAGGAAGGAAGGAAGTGTCGGAAGGAAGGAAGGAAGGAAGGAAGGAAGGAAGGAAGGAAGGAAGGAAGTGTCGGAAGGAAGGAAGTGTCGGAAGGAAGGAAGTGTCGGAAGGAAGGAAGGAAGGAAGGAAGTGTCGGAAGGAAGGAAGTGTCGGAAGGAAGTGTCGGAAGGAAGGAAGGAAGGAAGGAAGGAAGGAAGGAAGGAAGGAAGGAAGGAAGGAAGGAAGGAAGGAAGGAAGTGGCAGAAGGAAGGAAGGAAGTGTCGGAAGGAAGGGTCGGAAGGAAGGAAGGAAGTGTCGGAAGGAAGGAAGTGTCGGAAGGAAGGAAGGAAGTGTCGGAAGGAAGTGTCGGAAGGAAGT
This sequence comes from Zonotrichia albicollis, assembly GCF_047830755.1. Taxonomy (NCBI): domain Eukaryota; kingdom Metazoa; phylum Chordata; class Aves; order Passeriformes; family Passerellidae; genus Zonotrichia; species Zonotrichia albicollis. The sequence continues at coordinate 72,672,251 of NC_133821.1, read as the reverse complement.
GTCGGAAGGAAGTGTCGGAAGGAAGGAAGTGTCGGAAGGAAGTGTCGGAAGGAAGTGTCGGAAGGAAGTGTCGGAAGGAAGTGTCGGAAGGAAGGAAGGAAGGAAGGAAGGAAGGAAGGAAGGAAGGAAGTGTCGGAAGGAAGGAAGTGTCGGAAGGAAGAAAGGAAGGAAGGAAGGAAGGAAGGAAGGAAGGAAGGAAGATTGTTTCGGTAAAAAGCTGAATTGTGGTATTTTTATTCAGACTTAGGGAGGGGTTTGAAAAACTTGATTATTTCCAGATTCTTAAAATATTCTGCTTGACTTTCTGAGACCCACAACAATAATTTCATAGTATCATGAAGAATGAGTTAGGAGGAAGAACATGATAAGTCTTTTGGGCATCTTTGATACTCAGATCCACAGATCATATCTCACTCTGATCTTAAGATGAAATCAATTTCAAGATGATGCAGCTGTAAATGATTCCCTGGTCATACAGGCAGGAGAGTCAAAGACACTTTGTCCATTGGTGTTAAACAAAATGTTCAGCATTCAGCAGGACAAACACATCATGCACTGAGTGGGCAACTGGCTCACGGGTTATAGTGAATGGGGTGACATTGCACTGGGGACCTGTCACTAGTGGGGTTCCCCAGAGCTCCATCTCAGGCTCTGTGCTTAAGATGTGCCAACACATTCATAAAAGACTTGGACACAGGGTTGGAAGGGATACTAAGCAGAAAAAAAACTCAGCAAAATAAAATTTAGGAACAATTGGGGTTTTGTTGTTAGAGGTGGTGGTTTTGTTTTGTTTTTCTATTTCTCTCTGAATCAAATATTAAGTTATCGCCAAGGTTCTGCATGTGACCAGGCAAGTGGACGTATATTTAATTTCTGACATGACATGGCACACATATTTCGTGAAAGCAGAGGAATGGTGCTGAGACTTTGGTTCAGAAGGACCCAAAACGCAAATTTTTGTGACTATTCTGTACTTCAGATCAAGTAACTTGCTCAGTGAGTTATTGTTGAGTTTCTCCTGTGCAGGGCCAAAAGTTGAACCTGGTGATCCTTCCAACACAGGATATTCTGATTCTATGAGTACGTTGATGAACTGAGGCTGTAACCTTTGCAAGAGGAGTGGTTTTGTATATATAAAATAAAAAATAGTGGTTATTGGTTGTATTTTACAGGTGCACTGCAGAATAAATTCAGACCCTGAGGAGACTTGAGATCTGGGAGAAGCAATGCAGATAGGACAGAATATTGTAAAAACATCTTTTTGTGATGACTTCTGGCAGTAGCTTCAGTACCTATTTTTACAATGTATTGCTTTTATTTGTCCAAGTCCAATAATAAGGAATAAGAGGCTTGCACCATTAAATCTGACGGCTCTCTGCATAATTTGGCAAGGATTTGGAATGACTGTGTGAATCAAGAACAAATGTTTTTACACCCTGGACTGAGAAAATACTGAGGGTATTGAATGGAAAGATATTGAATGTTTTTCTTTGGCATTAAACATTTTCAAATGAGTTGTTCTGCCAATTATTGCATATTAGACCTATAAAAAAGAAATGAAATATTCAAAAGGTGCTAAATTTAATTGTAGTTTGCTCCTCTTGCAGTTGCATTCTGAATAGAAGGAGCTGGAAATGGCAAATGGAAGAGCCCGGTTTAGCTTAATGTTATTTCTGCAAAACTGATGAGGTAAATGGAAAATAGGAGAATATATCTTCAGACAGAAGGAGCCAAAGAGACAGTTTTCTCCACTCTTCTTTTTGAAAGATGTCTGTAATAAAATTTCTGGGGATGCTCTGAGGATATTCCCCTCTCTGGACTGTGAACTCCATTTGCTCCTGATTCACACATCTATTCCAAACTTGGACCAAACGCTTCATCTCCTCTCCAAACCACCATAAATGTGACCTGCTATTCCACAAATAGCTGAACAAGTGAAGCCTATTCTGCCATGGAAGTGTATCTCCTTCCCTTTGCACCACAGTAATCTCTGAATCTGTCTTTTCCACTTTGATGGCTCACTCTCCCTCTCACCTATACTCCATGAGTTATTACTCTGAGGTCTTTTCTATGCTCCCCCTTGCCTCCAGCTTTACCCTAATTCCTGTCTCTCTTCTCCACCCTCTTTAATCTGGCTTCCTTCTCACCTTCTAAACTGTCTGCCTGGACAGAATTTCACAGAAACTGCTGCTAGTTGAACTCAAATGTGCATATGCTTTATAAGTCAGTTGCTGACTTACATGAAAGCAAAGAACTTTATTAAGTTTTCTGTCCCCTCACCATGGTTGCTTGAAATGAGTGATTGTGTTCCAGCGTTATTTGGGTGACATGTAGCTGAATGGACAAGCAGACTGCACAAGTCCCTTTCTCAATGTTGCTGGAATAATAGGAAATGTAAATGTCTCCGTGTCCTTTCTGTTGCACGGTGACCTTTGACTATGAAGTGGATTTATTTTGCACTGATTTTTCCAAGCATGCATTTTTGCATTCAGAGGTTTTATACCTTGGCCACAGAGAGACAAGGAGAACAGATGTAGACCAAAGGCTGTGCCAGATTCTTTCAGAGGAGTTAGACAATAGCTCCTTGGGTAATTGCACTGCTTGTGTCCGTCTCATACGCTGGCTTGCTTACCAGTCCTCCCAAGACTGGTGGCCAGAGCAAATCTCTGTGTATCTCTTTTACTAAGATAGACAGTGGTTATCACTATTTCATAATTGCAGTCTGCTGTTGGAAGTAAAGGATGTGGGCAATAGAACTTTATTAAGGTCCTGTATGAAAGCATCTAAAATTCGTACCATCGTGGGAGACTAAGATTGGGACCCCGAGGCTTGCTAGTACTCCCATGTGAAAGACAGAGGACTTGGATGTGGAGTCATGGCCTAATCCCCCAAAGATCTGTCCGTACAGCTAGAGAAAGTGTGCTTGCTGTCTGCATGTTTTACATCTGTCAGATCCAGCCTGTGTGTCCTCCTCTGGCATATCATGGCCCTTCTTAGAGTTGTGTTGGGATTGCTCCTATTCTGACACTAAGGGAATTGACAGCATCCTCATATCTGGTGGTGCTAAAGGAAAGGTTGACCTGTTATAGTGGGATATCATTTTGCAGCCATTACAGAGAAAAAACCCAAACAAACTAAAGTCAAAACTGAAGAGGAAAAATTCCTCTTCTAGCTGCAATCAGTGTTGGCTAGTGTTGCATTAGAAAATGCTCTATTATATAACAAATGCACTTTCTACAAAGTTCGTTTTAAAAAAATTAAAAGTCTTTGTGAGAGTATCTACCTTCTCCCTAATTCTGCTCTCTGCTCTCTCTGGAATAATAAAAATTGTTTGATGGAAGCTTCCCTACTATTTCTGAAGTGCTAGAAAGGCCATGAAATCAGAAAAGTTTTCATGCTTCTCTATTGGAACAGTTTGAGACAATTTTTTATTTGCTCCTTTCTCTATCTCTTATGTAGGTATGTGTGACCCCTGCATAAGGGGATTGCACATGGCTCTGTTGGAATAACAATAATGAAGTCTGATGCCTATCAATATCTTAGGCTGAGCTGAAGCAGACGTATTTAAGGTCCACTACCCATAACATTTTGAAGATCTAGTGATCCAATGGCTGCTTATACATGGTGGGGTGGGACTACAGCTCAAATCAGGACTTCACTTTCCTGTTCTGGTTTTCATTAAAAGGACTCTTACATTAGATGTTTTCAAAAGTTTTTTGGTCTACAACAAGAACGTCCACAAATAAAATCCTAGCTTGCTATCCTTATTAGCTTTAGCAAGCTCTTAATAAAATCAAATTCTCAAAGAAAAAAAGAAAAATCTAACACTTCTACCTCCACAGCTGAAATTTTTTGGATGGAGATGAAACGGACTCAAACTTGGGCCAGAAAAATCAGTCTAGTTAATTAAAATACATTATCAAATGTTTGCTTTCATTGCCACAGGATGCTGCGGAGGCCCACAGTATAAACGAATCCAAAAAAAATTTTATGTCTTTAGGGAAAATAGATCTATCCACAGCTTTTGCAGTTGATGGTCAGGCTTCAGCCTCTGCCTCAGCAAGTTCTTAAGTGCACTAAGTCCACTTTGTGCATTGGAAGGAGAGCCAGAGAAGGGACTATAATACAAAAGTTGTCTTCTTATAAAGAAATCTTTTTCTTGGTGTAACAATTATTTTTATTCCTAAGATCTGTCTTATTAACATAACGGGTAAAAAAGATGGGCATTTATGCAGCTATCAGTTTGTTGTTTGGTTTTTTTTGCAATCAGATGTGATGCTAAATAATGAAATGTCTGTCATGACTTTGGATATCAAAATTAATTTATTTTCTCATTAGATTCAACTGATACTGTTGCAGAGAGTTCCTTAGTTTTCTAAATGAGCTAAATTATTTCCAAGATTCTTATGAGTTTGGCTGTTATTCTCTATGAATTTTTCAAAAGCTAAAATTGCTCTGTATGACCATTATATCTCAGTGTGGGCCAGAAAAATTTCTAAATGAACACCAAAAATTCTGTTTTATGAGGAGCTTCAGAGTTTTGTTCTAAATTCTAGTTACAAAAGGTTAACTTAAAAAGCTGAAAATTACTTTTGATGGCTTGTTTTAAACTTGACTTTTTCAAGCATGCAATGCTCAATATAGTCTTTTACACAAGAAATATGAATACATTTTTCCCCCAAAAGACAAGAACAAGCTTGCATTTTTATTTGGTACCTTTTTATTGCATTTTTAGATGTCCTTTATCCTTTGACAAAATTGCACTATACTTTTTTATTTAGATAGAATTCTATTTTCTGGCTTGAAATGTGTTCTCTCAAAGATGATAACAGTTCTAAGCAGAAATATAAAAAAACCTAGAGTGGCATTCAGTGTCAATTGCAAAAAATTTCCATAAGAACAGGTTTTCAAATTCTTGTTTGTACAAATAGAGGTAAGGGTCTTTAAAGAAAATGTCTCTCTCCTTTTACACTCTGAATTTATCCCAGATGACTTCTCATTCCTTGATCAGTTTAGATTCATCCTTTTTGTTGTATTTTTCCAGACAATGCCAAAGGCTTTTACCATACTATCACAGAAATTTCATTGCTGTGTTATCAATAACCACGCAAAACAGATGCAGACTAATGGCAAATACCAAATACCATGATCATCCATGCTTTCCTACAAAATCATATTACAAGTATTTCCTCTGGAATTGTTTGCTGTGTGATCCAGTTTCTGAAGTTCCCAGGCTAAAATCTCTCTCGTAGTTGCTAGGGAAGCAGACCAGAATGCTGATTGAAAATTTTGTACTAAATGCAGTTGTGCTTGTAGAGAAATGGGTTTTTTCTTTCCTGACTTTCCTTTCCTTCCTTTGCAGTGTAATGTAACCGACATCAATGGATTAGGGAACTGCTTTTCCTTTTTCAGTGCTTCTTAGCCCTACCTAAAAAAATTATTTATACAAAATTTAGAAAAAATAGACATCTTTTTTCCAAACAAATGTTTAAGATGAATGAAAGCTGCTAAATGATTGACAGCCTGAGAGAAGTGGACCCCGTACCTTGAGCTGCCTCTGGGTGCCATTTGATAAACTTTTGGAGAAGAAAGCACCCAAACACACACATGTATAGCTTGAGCCTTTAAAGGCCAATGGGATAGTTGATGCTATTTCCATTTCATTTGGGAAGGGTTCTATTTTAGTCCTTACATACTGTAAGAAACTAAGAATGCATAAACTACCCTAAAAATATCTCTTTGTAAGTGCTTTACTCAGAAGTGAATGTTTAATGTTATTTTTCTGTCATCTAGTTGCATTTGCAACCTGTAAGCTCTTGAGCTAACTTGCGATTTCTTCTACTTAGACTGACTTAGGGGAAATTGCTCCAAAGTTGCTGAACCTAGGAGAAAACGTTTAATTTAGTTTTGTTAGGCTTTTTGTTTTGTTTGTTTTTCTGTTTGTTTGAGTCATATTTCTTCTAATTAATTACTCTCAAACTCTTTTCTTTTAGGGTTTGATTTGTAAAGTAGACACTAGTTTAGTGCCCAAAGTGTTCAGTATCAACATATATAACACATTTTATATCCCTCTAATGAAGGATACACCTGTTTAAATCCCCACAGCTTTGTGTATGTGTATTACATAAAAGAATATTAATAGGTGATGCAATATGTCTTTCATGGTACTGACCCCAAGAAACTCTCATCCTGTTACCGAATGCCAACAAAATGCAACAAAATACAACTAAGAGGTATTAGAAGAGCTCAGGCAGTTGTGCATAAAAGTGATAGTGATAGTGATAATTTTCCATTGGCTCTTTGCCTGCTGGTCTGATCTCATGGTAAATTAAGGACCAGTCCACCATGTTAGTAGTTCATAAATTAGTGGGTTAAACTATTAGCTCTAATGAGTTCTCAAGACTGTGTTAAAGTATTTACAGCAGTATGAATTCATAGCAATTCCACTGATATTTGTAAAGGTTTGGTATAAATAAGATGAGAATCAGCATACTCATGAGCATTTTAAAAGGAAATGTCACAGGCCAAAGTCTTTCAAAGGGAGAGCTGGCTTTTAATTTTGAATAATGTTCCTTATACCAGGAAAGAAATATTGCTTACACAATGCATCCCCAAGCAGAAGGTCATTTGCAAAGTGGAGTGAAAGAGGGAGTTGATCAGATTTTCCTTTGTGTGTTAACAGCATGTCATCAGGAATGTCCATTTCTTAGTAGTAGAACAGATTCTTGGACTAAGGAGACATTTTCAAAGGGTCATCAATCTGACCTTTTGCATCACAATAATATTTGAACACAGTAGTGGTCTAATTCATAGTACCTGTATCCAAGCCAACTCTTTGCACAGCAGAGAGGAGAGAGATGTAAGCATGGCATCCATGAAAAACAATATTCTGTCTAGTATATTAATGATCAGCGAGCAATTCTGAGAATCAGTGTACAATGTAGAGAATGTAGATGAGTTGAATTTGAAATAAAGTGCTTTTTTCTACTCCAGAGTACATTTCTAAATTCACTAAGCCAGACCTTATGGAAATGTGAGATATGTGTAACTTGGTATGAAATAATTTCGTCACAGAATATATCAAAAGTAGCCTGGTATTTGAGTACTCTTTTGCCTTCCAGGGAGAACTGGCAGCTAAAGACAGGTGCTCTAAATCATTACTGACTACTCTGTTCACTGGATTTTCAGTGTAAAGCAGGTGTGCCTTGACAAAAGGAAAAATTCTAGGAAAATTAGTTAATTGTTCTTTGATTATTTTTGTTTGTTTGGTTTGGTTTGGGATTTTTCATGGAACCTGATTCAAGTTAGAAGAGGAAACTTGTTGTTTGTGGCTCTTTTTGAGAGTTCTCAGTATACCATAAGATCATGTGTGCTTTGGCAATGTTCATGACCAGATAGTTGAGAAATTTCACTGACAGTAACTTTGACATCTAAGGGTTCCCTCCATATGACATTCAGAGACATAATACAAGACCTACCGAGACATAATACAAGACCTATCTCCTTGAACTGTTATCTGTACTGAACCCAGGACAATCAGAAGAGGTGAGACTGTTGCAGTTGAACATTTAATTTAATTTGTTGAGTTCTGGCTTTGTGAACTACCCTCATGGAAGCGAAGGCTGAGCCTTTGGTGAATTGCAAGTCGAACTTATGCCATAGAATTTGAGGCCACGTACTGGACAGCACCAATTAGCAACAGCAAATAGGCTGTTTACTTAGGGATTATTTGTTAACAGGTTTGGCCTTGTGGTTTTCTTAAATGATCAGATTTTAAAAGGTTCTATATGTTGGGGTTGTTTTTATCAGCACATGATGTGGTTAAATTATCAGTTATATTGAAACAAAGTGTTCTGTTGCTTATGAAGGTCCTTGAATCTCTCTGATATGGAACACAGAATGGAGAAATCCTTTTAGCATTACTTTTTAATCTTAGAGTAAAATAACTGATTCTTCATAGAATTCCAGTAATACCTCTAAATTTCCAAACTTTAGTCAATGGACTAAGGAAGATTTTGTTCTCTCATCCTGTTATTTTTAATGCTCATTGTCCCTGGCTTACCCATGTATTTCACTGCTTTTGGACCAACACTTGAAAAAACTTCAACTTTAAGCTTTGAAAAATTTATTGTAAGAATTTTTTACTAGCTCTGGAATTTAATTCTGCAGAGACCTTGAGATTTTCTTTCATTTTGAGTAAAGTCTCAAGAATGAACATGAGTTTGCCAGAAACTCTGAATCAAATGTATTTTTAATTAAAAATATTGATGTTGGATGGAAGATGAGGAAGTATTTAAAGAAGAGAAAAAACATTTTTCCTTCTGGAAAAATACTCTTTAAAGTGTAAGAAGTTGGGTGAAATGAAACAGATGGGATCAAAATGCATGGAGAAGAGTATGATCTAAGGGATCGTGAAATATCGAGAGAAATCTTAAAAGAAATAATATTGAAGCCCTGATCATATTTAACAGAGCTGAATAAACCATATTACCCACATATTTTCTTGAAATATTATTAAGGGGTTATGAACACTTTGTATGTTTTGGTGGTCTGAATATGAATAAGGATTAACACAGCAAGACATCCTCTTGGAAGCTGAAATAGCAAGAATGTCAGGCTCTGTCCTTTCTTTCATTAGTTGAAATTGGTAGTGGAATATGAATCTGAGCTGTTATATTTGCAAATCCTTGGGATTCTACTGGGATTCTTCCCAGCGTTGATAAATGTGACATATTGTAGCAGTTACGGATGGGGCACACATCGATGTGCAATCACAGAGGAGCTTTCTGCGGGTTTCTCCTGCGTATCGTGTGTCGGTCTCAAGGCACTGCACTCCAACAGGCCAAGAGCATCCTGTGCAAGACTGCATTTCCTGCGGAGACATTGCATGCAGCTACATGCAATGGTGCTGCCTGCTTGGCGCTCATGACCCAAGCTTTTCTCCTCTGTTTTCTCTTTTGTTTCTGAAAAGAATTAATTCTCCCTCTTCCCATTTCATTTGGCAAAGCTGGGGAAGATACAATTTCACCCTCTACGTTTTTGTATACTTCAGGGAGGGTTCACTTTCTGTGTTTTTAAAATTCAAAAATTCAGTACTTCCCCTGCTTTGGGTTTGGAAACTCATTTCAGATTTCCTCAGTAAAAAGAACCATGAACTACTGCAGAGGGTATTTCTGCTTTGGTTATGTCAATATATTCTAACAGCAGCAAGCCTGTCAAAACATATTTAAGAACCAATAGCACTTTTGAGAACTAAGCGAGGTTCTTTTTAAAGGTTCTTTTCTGTGGAAAATGTGGAACTTTTACACACACAAAGAATACCATTGGAGAGACATAAAATCTTAAGGAATTATTGAATATGAGCACCAGCTGCCCTTGTCCTCAGTCCTGCCCTGAATCTCATTTGTGCTATACCTCTAGTCTTCAGCACTGTGTCTCTAAGACAGATTTCCCATGAAGACCTTGACTTGTTTTCAGTGCAATTCCAGAAGATGCAAGGACAGGAAGAAAAAGATAGCACAGTGTGAAGCAGAATTTTCTTTTGAGGGAATTGCCTGGAGGCAGATACTTGTTATGTCACCACTTGTCTCTCTCCCCTCCTCACTCCAAAGAGTTCTTCCCTGTGGCTCCTGCTATATGGATACAAAATCCTGTGAAAAAATCTCAGGAGGAAGAAGGTGCTGCTTTCTCCACTTGAGCACAGATTTTTTCATTAATGTTGGATCCTAGTCTTCCTATTCAGTCTGAAAAGAACTTGATCCTGCACCCATTGAAGACAGTGACAAATCTTCCACTGACTATAGTGGTTTAGTTTTATTAATCTTTTCTCTGGGAGTCCTCTGGTCTTGCAAAGCTACTTAAAACTAGATTTGCCTTGTTTGGAGGCATGACAAGGAAAAAGATGTCTTGATGGGATTGATCTTTCTGGAATTTTAATCAAAGTGCAGTATGGTAAAAATGAGATATGATAGAAGTATTGTATGCATAGGAAATACAGCACAGATTAAGATGCTTGGTGCAAATCATATACATAAAATATATTCAGATACACAGACATATACACACATACTTATTCTGCAAATGCATATGTATTTTTCATATGTGCATGATGCTATGTGCCATTCTGTAATTACTGTCCATGTGCAATCTGCCAAAATGTGATCCTTAAGATTATGACTCTCTTTGCAAGTGGAAAGCTGCTAGCTGTTGTGAATAGCTAAGTTCTAATTTGGCAGTGGCCTTCATTGCTACTTCAAAACCCTCCCTCACACACACACACATTTCCAGAATGAGATTTTCCCCTTTGTTTCATTTTAGTTGCTACCGTATGCTATTTGGTATTACTGCGGCGCTGAAGAGAGCAGCTGTTTCAAAAGTGTCTTATTTAAAGACTGCACAGTATCATGAACTAAGGGGACCGAAGAAGGGAAGCAGACTGTGTGGATTGCTCATTCTGGAGAAGACAGGAAGGAAACATAAGTAAAAAACATTCATGAGAAGTCTAGATGTATAAACTATCTGGCTTTATCACAGCCAGTTGTGCCTAGAAGTAGGAAGACACCTGTCTATGCCTTGCAGAGAATGTAAGGTCTGGTCGGAACAATATCTCTCATATAAAATTTTTCTAATGTACATTTAGACCACACCTCAGACTTTGTGATTGTCAGACGTGTGCAAGGATTACCTTTAGACCAGTGTGCAAAAATGCCTATGGACCACTGCTTGGAATCTCCCAGAAATTTGTTCAGTTTTGGTTCATTTTTATTTATTTTGTAGTGTCCCTTTCGGACTGCAGTTCCTCTGTTTTGCCCCTAACTCCAGAGTTCTTTCAAAACTTAGCTCTTCTCTTTCTACCATGTTTTCATTTGATTCATTTATGGATCTGATCCAGAGACTGTTAATTCCACAGCCAAACTACACTAGCCTCAACAGACCCCTAGGATCAGGTCCTAAAAGACATTTAAGAAAGGTGTTAAAGAAATTGCTCTGAGGCTTAAAACCCATTAGGCATCCATGAAGCAAGTATAGTGGTGAGGGGGTTTTTGTCTGCTCTATTCTGATTAATATGCCTTTCACTTCCTAATCTGATTTATTTCATCAGATGTTAATTCTTAAGGACATTATAACTCAGTTACAGCCTTCCTTCTTAATTATTTTGCATTATCTATGATTTGTGAACAGTCATGAAGCATGTGGGTTTTAAGGATTAATAGCTTTTTCCTCTTTTTCGCCTTCTGTTTCAAAATGTGAAGTAAGAAAATGTGCAATTTCCAGGTCCCTGCCAGAGTGTCCTCGAGATAAAGGAGGCAGCACTGCCAGCATCCCTGCTTTAGTGTTAGGAAGTTCTGCCTTGTGTGGCTTAAGCAGGCAGCATGGCAATTGTCAACAAGCCTGCTCAGATGATCCCGTTAATCTACCCCTAAGGGATCCCCAGCAATTATAGCAGCTAGTGAGGCTCAAATGGAAAACCCCACAGACAAGGGGAAAGGGAGAGGCAGCAGGCATTTTCAGGACTGGATATGAGCTGTGCTGTAAATGTTCCTCCACCTGCAGTTTCAGCTGAGAGTGTTTGGTGCTGAGTCTGCAGTTGCACAGAGTGGTCCCTTTACATATTGTGTGGGATCTGATAAATTTTTGTAGGATATTTTCCAGCTGTGCTCTCATCACATTGATTTAACAGCCCTTAAGAGAAACCATAAAAGTGCTTTCTGGTTAGTGGGCCCCAGCTGGTCCTCACAGTATTGCATAATACAGCAGGCTAAGTTAACTATAGATTAATGATTATGAAATGTCTTGCTTAACCATATAATTTTTCAAACCTACAAGGCATTGGATACAATGTGGTTCACTGAGGTAACAAGATGACTACATTCATGAAGGAAAAAGGCTTAAGATGTGAGGTATATTTTAATCCAACCAAGATAAGATTTTCCACAGGCCAACCATGGCTCTGGCCAGACATTTAGTGATATATGGGGAGTCATATGTGTGCACATGCATAATTGTGTGCCTCTCTTCATACGAGTGTTTTCCCTTAAGGACTGAAGGGTGATGGCTCACTGCCGGAATCCTTTCTCTGCTTTCATTACCAGGCAGCAGCGCAAAGAGCCAAGAGCATCATTTGTGGATTATCAGGCTCTCTGGTGAGGCTGACATTGCAAGGCTGTATGAAGCTGAGGTCCCCACACCACCTTGTCGTATGAGCTGCTGCTCTCCTACCAGCACCGAGGCAGGGGAGTGACTTGGTGTCTGGTCCACCCTTAAGGTCTCATCCTGTTCCCACCAAACTCAGTGGCCACAGCTTTCTTGACTCAGGTGGGGTCTGTGCTTAGGGAAGCATGACCTATGGGATGCTGCTGTACCAAAAGGATTATTTATAAAGTTTCACGAGATCTCAAGGCCCTCTGATCCCATAAAGGGATAATCTGAGTAAAGGAAATCAGAAAAACAAGTGAGGGTATGGTGGTTTGCTTTTTAATATGTAAGCCAAAAAAAAAGTATATACAGGAAAGCTAAAATACCATTCGCATACTATTGAGGAAAACCCATATGATAGCGAGAGGGCAGGACAAGGCAATGTTTAAAAATAGACCTGATGAGACCCTGGATTGCTTCTATTCCTGTGCTTCATCACATCACTTCAATGGCTGTAAAAGTTACATGTGTTTTTTCAAACTACAGGCAAATGAGAAAATTAAGTATATATAAAAATATATTAAATATATAAAATAGATTGTGAAAAGTCAATAGCAATTTCACTTCCAGGCATGAAACCACAGTTACCCAAAGCTGTCTCTGGTTTCCTAAAACGTAAGAAAGCCCAAATTTGATATGTAACACCCTGAAATCAGGTGCATATTCATTTTGTGACTTTTTTCCCTAGACATGATGCAGCCTGCAAGAGTTTTGATGGGGTGTAGTCCAAGTCCATATGTTATTTTCTCAGGTGATGCTGAACATTTAAAGCAAGATAAATAATATGAGAAATGGTCAGCAATACTAAGCAAGCTAAATTAAAGGTGGGTGTCAAAAACTGAAAGCATAGATTTTTTAAGTTTTATTTTTTCAAAGCTGTAAAAATGCAAATGAGAAAGCTCCTTTCTAAGTACCTGCAGCTCAGCAGATGTGTATCCAAATCTGGAACACACCACCACACATTCAGTGGCTGTTGTCAATCATCTGCCATGACAATGTGGAACATCTAAAGCAACTGAACTGTGAGGTTTTATTCTTTGATCTGTGTGGTGGTTTGACCAGGAAGGAGTGGGAATTCTGGGAAGCTGTGGTCAAACCAATGAAAGTTTTGGGTTTGAGACTGGCACCTAGTGTAGCCAGTGGGGTTTGGACACACCTCCGAGAATACACAGGAGTTAAAAAGCAGGGCACTGCCCTTGGCACTCTCTCTTGGGACGTCGCAGCGCAGAGGTCAGATCTCTTCCCCCGTCCAGCCTCTGCTGCTGGGCGGGGGGAGGGGCAGCCATGCGGTAGGCCCGGGGCCTGGACAGAGATGGGGGTGAGAAAGCTCTCAAGGATGGAAGGGTGGCGGAGCCCCAAGAGACATCGGGCAGCCATTCCCCCCCCCCAGGAGGGAGAGAGAGGAGAGCCGGCGTCTGAATGTGATAGCAGCCAGCCCGGGAGGAGAAAGGGGAGGGAAGAGTGCAGCCTGGCCGGCGGAGCAGCAGCACCTGTGGGAGTACCAGCATTCTGAGATAGACAGAGACTGAAAACTTTTAACCCTTTCTTTCATGATTGGGGCCTTGCAAAAATGCTAATCCTCCTCGAAGCTGAATAAGAAGGGAGATAAGAGATGAGATGAGACAAGGACCTGGCCCGAAGAACGTGGAGATGATTGAATGGGGAGAGATGATTTGGAGTGGCCTTTTGGCTGGACTTTTCTTGTGGCCATGGACTCAGTTGTTCCTGTGACACAGACTGCATTTAGGGGGAGGCAGTGCCTCAAAACCAGGAGGGTTCATTCGTGAGGACCCCCCAGCCCCAGGGGGTTGGAAAAATATGGGGGGGACAGATGTCCCAAAGCAGAGACTGTGCCTTTTTGGAGTGAGACAAGGCATCCTTGAAAGACAACCCTAAAAGCAGCTCTGGCCATGCTTCAGTGGTGAGAGCACTGGGCATGGAAGGAAGATGTCACAAGCGGCAAAAGGACTTTTTCCGGGCGGTGCCGAAGTGACAGGGAAGCACACGAGGTTTCAGTGTGTTTCCAGGGGAAGCCTATGGAACAAGAAGGACTCCTTTCCTCTTCATGAACTGCAGTTTGAGTATACTAAAATGTGGGGCCAAGGCTGGGCAGTTGATGATTTGGGAGAATGTATCGGATTGGGAAAGTCAGGTAGTGGGGAGGGGGGAAAGTGGTTTTTGTAAGGTTTTCAATTTTTTTTTCTTTTCCTTATAGTCTTTCCCTATTTTCCTGTAGTTTAGGTAATAAAGTGTTTTTTATGTTTAAGTTAGAGCCTGTTTTGCTTATTCCTGGTCACATCTCACAGCAGACACCAGGGTGAGGCATTTTCATGGGGGGCACTGGCTCTGTGCCAGGCTCAAACCATGACAATCTGTCACATCTGGGTACTGAGGACGTGCAATGTGCCATTTGTAGGAAATGTCTTTAAGAGTGACTGCCTAGACCAGGGCATGAAATGATCATTCCTGGATTTTTTTTTTTAAAGCTTTTCATTATACACCTCAACCCATCTAATGAAGAAAAAGCAGCATTAGAAAGATAGCTGCTTTTGATTTTTATAGCATAATTGGCTGTGGTTTTAATTTTAATAAGGAAGTAATTTTATTTTTTGAAGATGCAGCATAAAAAATAGAAATATTTTCCCATCTTTATATAGAGTTTTCATAGCTAACAACTAAAGCAGATATAGAAGACTAGTTATTGTTTTCTTCTCCAGTTGTTTGTGTCATCAGAATCTGTACTTCTGCCAGGTAAATTTTCCACAGCTTAAAGTAGAGACATGGTGTGTATTTCAAGAACTACAGTTTGTCAGCAGTTGGATTTTCATGTTGAGTTACTTGATCTTGAATTAATTTCAGATATACGCAAAATAATCTTGGTCTTTTTGAAGTGAGCTGGCTACAAAAGGAAGGACGTGGCTTACACACCTTTTCTTATGTTTATCTACAAAGCAGCAGCCTCTTTTATGTGCTTGAGGGAAAAACCAATTGTTTCCTTCCTTGGAACAGGAAACCACAGTCTGTTCATTCTGGCTGGTCCACTGTGACGGGGCATATTCCATCAACAGCTTCTGCTGATGGTAATAGGGAAAAGAGTTTTCTCTGGATTTCTTCCTAATGAGGTTAAAAAACAACAACAAATTACAGGAGGTGCAGTAATTAGCACAGAACCACTTGAAACATGGCAAATTCATTGACTGAGTTTCAACCTCATGTGCATGCTTCAGGGGTAAATATGGGCCAGTGACATTCTGGACTTCCTAACCAGATGCAGACGAAAGGGCAATTAGGAAATCTGTTTGTAGATTGACTTTGTGCAGTACTTCATGAGCACAAACAGAACCTGCATGGAAGTTACATGTATGTAACAGCAGGGAAGGTTTGAAATGGAAATAAAGAAGTGGAAGGAGTCTGTTGAATTGTTTTATCTCGCTCCTATAGGCCCATATGCCGAAGCACTTTGTTTGTGGTCTTAAGCAAGCTTTTTAATATCTGCTTAACTGCCTGGTGTCTGCCAGGCAAATCTTGTGAGGAGTTACTCTTGGACAGTACAAGGGAAGCATTGACTGGAGCAGCAGCTGACATAAAGTGCAGAACCATTTCACAGACAGAGTAAACCCTGGTGTATGAGAACTTATCAGAGACTAATTTTCAGACTTTGAGCATTGTTTTCTGCCTGCGATGCCCAACTTTTTCTCTGTGATCTCTTTCTATCTAACTTCTCTATGGTTTATGTTTGGATTATACAGTAAAATACCCTAATGATTATGTGGATCAGAATAAAAGATTCAGGTTGCCCTGGAAAAAAATTTCCTTGTTAAACACTTAGAATGAATGTCTAGAGATATGAAGTGCTTAGCTATTGTGTGCCGATTGTAAGAGAAATTCCTTTATGAAAAGAATTGCAAATTATTATTCTGAGTTATAAAAAATGAAAGAAGAGTAAATAATCAGAAGAAGGTTTGTCTCATTTGGCATTTTTTACATGACTTCTCTTTGGGTTGATTATTGCATCTGGTTAGATCACATGTTATGTGATACATTGAGTCAAGCTTCTGAATCTGTAGGACAAAGAAATATATTTGAATGTAGGACTGGAGAAACACAGAAACAACCTTACAGAAGGGCAGTGAGATCTAGAGCAGGGACTCAAGGTTGAAGGTACTACTCTGTTTCACTGGTGCATCATGATAAAATTTAGCAGAAGTCCTTGCAAAGTTCGCTTGTGCAGATTAAGTTAGAACAAGTTTTGTGCTGATTGCACTGTGATGAATTTCTTGCATGCTGGTATGTTAGGAAACAACAGTCAATTCTTTCATGCCAAAAGAGTAGCCAAAGTATTTGAAGAGGGAAATACTTTCTGGAGGAGTACAACTGCAGACTATCATTTTGTGCCATGGGCATTGAATGGTTGCATAAATGCTTGTCTTTGTAATTTAATGCTACATTGTTGCTTTTGAAATTTCATCATAACAATATATACTGGATTGTTCTGAAAAAAGAAGGAATTCATACACAGCTACAGCAGTCTGATTAGGAGACCACATGAACAGAGTCATTTAGAGAGAGAGCAGAAGGTAGATCTGCTGAAAGACTTATTTTTTAAAAAATCAACGTGATTATAAATAGATGCAATATTGTATCTGTAAAGAAGGCTCAAAACTAGAAAAGAGAAAGAAGGCAAGGATTAAATACTTCATTGCGAGCCAGGAATGTTGTGTGTCTCAGCAGAACCATTACACCTTGTCTGCAGAAACCTGCAAAACATTTAAAACTTGTTCACTTTGTGAAGGGCAATTGAATTATGTTGTAAATCCACCAAGAAACTCTGTTTTGGTTTATAAATATAGTACTATGATTGGGGAAAACTCCTAACTCACTAATATGGTCATAACCTTTCCATGCTCTTTGGGTAAAGAAAGCCATCCAAATCCATGCTTCTTTGTAGTGTTTTAAGATGATTTTTTTTTTTTTTTGTGGTATGGGATGGACTCAGACTCATGGACAAGAGGATACCTAAACCTCAGTCTGAAAGTGAACTATAACTGTCACAGTATTAGTAACATAACACCTGATTCTGTACCAAAAATGTAGTCAGAGGATTTTTTAAGTCATCAGCATGGCCACAGACCACTAAGAGAATGTTCCAACAGTGCTAATTAAGACTACATTTAGTCTAAACACCGTTGGGCTGTGTGTCAAATTTAACTTGCCCTCGGGTCAGGAAGAAATAAATTCTTCTGAAGATGAATCATTCTGAGGAGACATTTTACTGATAGTCAAGACCTTCATTACCTAGAGATCAGTTCATTTAGTCTTAAGATTTATGAAAGTAATCTCTTCTATCATCGTGTCCAAGGTGGATGTCACATGATCAAACGTGTATGTGACTGGCACTAATGATATTAAAATATTTGAGATGACTCCTAAGCTAAAGATTTTGGAAAGAAATGCTTGCATGTTTTTCAGCTCAATGTTTCTCCATTTATTTACAGTGCTTCTGTTTTATTGGAATTCCACTGTCAGAAGGAATGAATAGTGAGGGGTCTTTCTGGGCACTATATGGATTCAAGATTAAGCAGTCTAATCATAGTTAAAGGCTAAAAGGTGATATAAGTGAAAGTTCCCACTAATTTTCCTATCCCTTTTAATTGGTTTTCAGAATCCAAAAATTCACAGGGAGCAGTACAGAAAAAGAGCTCCAGCATCTGTTTTGTTTCAAGGACATCCAACACCAGTGAAATTAGTTGGGATTTGTAGATTTGCCATTGTGCCAGCCTTTAAAATAGCAGAGGTTTGGAAATTGTTTTTCACCCTGAAGAACAGACTGGTTCCATTTTTATCAGTAAAACATATTACTTTTTAGTAAAGAGAACACTATAAAATGGATGGTTGGGCTAAAATCTTTTCAGTAATGGAGAGAATGATATAATCATGAGAGAAGGCAGCTTTATTATAATGTCAGCATTTAATGACTGGTCAATTTGATATACTGTCAAGCTCCTCTGAAAAAAAATTAAAACCTGCTGAACAGGTGAATTTTTTGCTATTAAAAAAAATCTGTAGTCTTTTAAGAAGGACTTTTCCTATGTGACCAGCCACAATGTTTTCTTAGATTAAAACCACAATCCTTCAGCGTTTAAATTGTCCATATTTCTCAGAGATATGCTAACTCATAAAACAAGAAGAGGTATGGCTAACTCATAGAACAAGACGAACTATTGAAATATTTGGTTATAAGCAAAATGCATGTGTAATGACATGCCTCTGCGAAACTACATGCCAAATGACTGGACTTATTGCAAAAACAGCTCTGGTAACTAATATCAATTATTTAGCTTTCTACAGAAGACTTTTTGATGTTTGATGTCTTTTTGAAAATACAACTCAAATGAAAATTGGAGACTTGTGGAATACAGGAAGAATGCCCCAGCTTAAAATCACTGATTAAATTGTCATTTATCTTGGAGAATTAATTTTATACTTTTGCACATACAAGAAAAGAAATAATGCAATGAAAACCATGATGATTCAGTGTTTCAGCAAAGTAAGTCCTTAAAAACTGAAACTTTGTCCAAATTAATCAGTTTAGATGAAGTTTTAGCACATTTCATTAAGAATCCTTAACCAGGTCTATTTTACCTAGTTCTAGATATCACTAATAGATTTAGATTTTTTTAGTTGACTTTGTATATAAGATCTCTATAACCTATGAAATCAAAAAGGCAGCACAAGCAGAATCCAGTATAGACTTTCTTCTGTACTACTAGCAACACAGCTTAAGGACTCAGAAGCTGCATCAATGTATGAGCTAATGCAGCCAAATGGATTTGCTGAACATGCACTTTAATAATGTTTACAAAATAACTTGTACTTAAGTTTTGGCCAAACATGCTTCCAATGACTATTTTTTTTCCCTCTCTCTCTCTCTCTCTCTGTGTGTGTGTGTATATAAAGCAGTACAGATAATCCAAAAAGCAAGTATTACAATCAATTTTTCAAATCTTGCAGATAGGAGGTACAATCTCAAAGTGACTCTAGTGATGATTTCTATTAAAAGGTTTCTTTTAAAATACTTTGCATAATGTAAACCAGATTGGCTTGGCTGAAGCCCGATTTTCAAGCAGTTTTAGAGAGCTATTGTTAACAGAAATGAACACTTGGGTAAGATAAGGGCAATTGTATGCAAGTTCTGCAGTATGCCACAGACTTAATATTTGTGGTAAAATTGTGGCAACTTTCTTAGCAAGACTGATGGAAAGTTGCCAGTAGCAGGAATTGCTGGTAACCTCAAAACTGCAGCTGTGGTTATCCTCTCAGATTACTGAGAAACTATAGCGGAGTTTGTAACAAAATTTTATCATATTATATGTATGAGAGAGAAAGTGGGAGAATGGACACTAATTGGAGAGGCAAAGAAAAAAAAATGCCAATATTGAACAGTTTTCTTTCAACTTGGTGAAGACAAAATGGCATTTCAAAGGCTGTCAAGCTTGTTAATTATATCTAATTTTAAACTGCTGCTTTGTCTATCAGAAAATTGTAACCTACCTTCCTTTGAAAGGAGCTGGAATGATGTTTGGCCTTTTGTTAGGATGCAGCTGATGACCACGTTTGAGCTTTTAAGAGCCTTCATCATTCATGAGGTTGTCCTCATGCCATCTTGTGTCCTGAGCCTCTGCTGGTACCTCTGCTGCAGTCAGCCATGTGCAGGAATGTAGGGATGCCCCATGTCTGAGCTTGTTGATGACAAACTGGAACTGAAACCTAGAACAGTGAGGAACAGTCGTAAGCTCTCCGTCCAGTCCTAAGCATTCAAATACTGCCACAGCTGCCACAGCAAGTTAAGCTCTGAGTGCCTCTAAAGTGCCTCTTTTCAGTCAGTCCTGAAAAGATCAACTTTAGCAGCAGTTCCATTCCATATTTTCTATCAAACCTGGCCAATCCCCTGGATCTCAGTTCTCTTCAGGCTTTTTCTTGCACATCATGAATAAGGTTTCATGAGTATAAGAGAGTTGACTGGGTGCGTTGAACATAAATCTAATAGAGTTCTGAAGTAATTGGTTTACTGAGGAATGAAAGCCAAGTGACTTGGAGAGAGAATGAGCAAAAGGAAACCAAGAAAAACAAACAATTAACAGTGTTTATATTAGATTACACACATCAACTTAATTTTCTCATATGTTCAGCATTTAACCCCACCATTTCTTTGTATTGCAGTTATCTTTAATGATGGCATCCATGAAATTAAATAAAGATAGGAAGGTTTTCTTTATTAAATGTTTTAAATTCATATGTTTCATTTAATTTCACACATGGCTGAAGCTACTTTTTACTGTAATTCCTAAAAATGCAGGTGGCCCATTTTTTCTAACACTGGTGTGTTTTCTGCAGGAAAATGTTTGCAAATTTGGAAAGTCTTCGTACGACAATACACAATTATGGAAAGCCTATAGTTTATTATACATATACATACAGCACCATTTTCAGTATGTATGCAGGAAGAAACAAGCAGAAAAACATGAAGAGGTGAATCACTGTGAACTCCCAGAGGTGTCCCAGAGGACACATCTGCTTGCATGTTGGGAATTGGCAAAAAGTAGTTTCTGAGACTTCTTGCCCTGAAAGACATGCAAAATAGTATTTCCTACTACCAGCTAGTTTGAGTAGATCATTGAGTCAAAAAATGTATCTGATATAGTGATCTAGTGAAATATTTCCAGGAGCTTAATCTAATAATAGCTAATGCTTCAGGACCTGTGTTGAACAGAAATAGCTGCATTCACAGTATCAGGACTGGATTTCCCTACCAACTGTTAAATCAGGCATTGACCTTGATGTTTCTTGTCCATGTTCATATGCCATTCCTAGAAATTCATAATTTCTTGATAGTACCACAAAGTTCTATGCCAAGAGCTAATACAAATCTACTATCTACCAATTCTTCTGGGTCTTCTAGATTATAATTCCACCCTCAAGTTCTACGAGAGCAATGTTACCACATTAAATCTTCTGTGACACAAGTTCCTTGTTTGAACTTGCGTCTCAACCACTTAATGTGATGATATTTCACTGCACAATGCTGAGGAGCTGAAGACAGGTATTTTTCTGAAAGTGTACAGATTTGTTTAAACTTAAGTTTGGTCTATGAGAATTCATGTCCTATGAGAATCAAGTCAATTACTTGATTCTACATCTCAATGGCCAAAATGGAAACTCAGGTTATGTTGTTTCAGAATTTTTACCTGTTGTTGCTCTTTTTCTTACTTTGTAACTGAGAAGGAGAGTATGGAGATGCTTTTTCTTAGAGTTTGAGTCAGAATAGGAGTGTTAAACCAAGGCTGTGTTCCCCATAACCAGTCAGATATTGTAATTTTGGGGTGGTTTGAAGTAAATAAACTTTCATGGGGACAGAAAGGACAAGTGAGAATGACTTGTTCAAAGGTGAATGAGTGCCCTCTCCAGGAAGACAGGATGTTCAAATTACTCCTCATATGCAAATACCGGGCCCAAATTATGGGCTATATGCCATAATTTTCTTCTCTGGCTGGTTTGCCTTTCGTTGGTAGGTTGCTTTGGGGTTTTTTAATGGAATATTTTTAATATGCTTTTTGAATCTAATCCAGAAAAATGAAACACTTCTTTTTGGAAATGTTGAAATTAACTGTTTTGAAATTTCTGCATTTCTTTCTTATTAATCAGAAACATTTTTCTCTATCCTGAATTTAGCTATCATTTACAAATGTCTTTAGTTCAAAAAGAGCTAACATTTTTGGTGAATAAAAACAAGGTGGGAGTACTTGAGTCCTTTCCAATCTTCCTCACAGAGATGGTCCAGCCATATAGCATATCCTTGCCATATAGCATGACTGCTGCAATACAAGTAAGTGGCATTTGACCATAAAACCGGAAGAGTTCCTTTGTATTTCAGATATTTAGGTGAAATTAGTGGTTCTTTGCTCTGAAGGGTCTCTGGATAAGACCTGATTCAAGATGGGAAATTCATCTTGAATCCCTTCCACTGTGCCTGAAATGCCATTAAAAGAGCAGGTAAGTGGGACAGGGCCTAATTTTCTCTGACTCTGAGTGACCTAATGTACGTTAATTCCTTGTGTGGTGGTCTATTTGGAGACAGGCAACAACCTGCAGTATGTCTTCTACTGGGGACCTTAAAGAGGATTAACAAGTACCTGACTTGCTTTGGCAGTCTGGCAGAGAAAACACCGCTGAAGGAGGTATGGATGTTGGGATTTTTCCACTCATTCTGTGAACATAGAGGGTGTGAATGCTAGAAGGATGTCTGCAAATCACACAAAATGAGGAACCATCAAATCTTTTCCATGAAGGGCTGGGCCCTAGCTCTGCCACAGGCTCTCATAGGTGGAGGGTAGACTGTGAGTCTCAATTCTTAGCCCAGCTGCCATTAGCAGCTGTTTCAAAGAGGACAAGCTTTTTCAGCCCTGCAAGCATCATGGCTTTTTTTCCTCCCCACTTCTGATTCAGCTGAGCTGGTGGAAGAGTCTTTTTCAGGGTGAAAGCACCTGTGGTGTTGATTCCTCTGTGGGAACAGTGACAGGCTGGGCAGAGCTAACCCTCAGGGCTTGTATCTGGGTGTATTGCAGCTTACCAGATCAGCTTACCAGTTTGACTATGCGCTGCTCAAAGCCTCACTGTAGACAGATATTTCCCTTTATTTTTTGTGGAAATTAATTTTAAAATGCGTTTGCGCTCAAGTTAAGACTTTGTCTGTCAAGTTTCGCCCAGAAAACATTTTTGCAGCCAAGTTATAAACCCAAGTAAAGGTACACAGACTAGCAATGGAGAGAGCCTAAAGTATAATGGCACCAGTTAGCTCCGTGAGAATGCCACCTTTATGATCTGTTATCTTCCTCTGCCAGCTTCAGTTTGACATTTCATGAGAGCTGGGCTGGGCAATTCATTTTAAGCTTAATTTTGGACTTAGTTATCAAAATAGGACAGTAAAGTTCTCAAACATGCTGTATGTTCTTGGAAAACATTGCAGAAAGACAAATATTTCACTTGGACTGAAAGGAGATATAAATCTCACATAGAATGCCTGTCAGCAAATTTAGCTAATATGCTAATTGTATGAGGAGTGGACTGATGGAATATCCTATCTTAAGGTCTTAATGTGGAAAAATCCGCATCTGTCTTATACTGTGAATGTCATGTTAGCAAGATTCATATACCCACTGAAACGTTTGTCTAATCACAGAAATAGTTCTGGTATTTATTTATTTATATGTTTTTAAAGCACCAATTTATTATCTGTATCTGTTAGTTTGGCCACAGAGTTTTCAGAAACTGAGTACTGACTGGGGTTAGCATGGGGACCATTAAATATTTTTGAGCATATTGTTTCAATTGATCATAGCTAGCTAGCAGGAGCAGTATTTATCTAGTGATTACAGGGCCAGTACTAAGGCATGGAGAATTCTGCAGTCCTGTTTCCATGGATTATACAAATGTATCCCAAGGAATGTAATGATCAGTGCTAAATAAGTCCCTGCTGGTGTAGCTGGAAGTAAGGACTCCACCAAAGGCTGTGGGATAGCAGCACGTGCAGGTTAGCTCAGAGGAGATGCTCCCACTCTTCCTTGGTACACCCAGCCTGATTCCAGCCAGACAGCTGCTGCAGAACTGTCTGTCTTTTCACCCCTGACAACTCACCTGTGATACACATAAAGAGAACATGACTGAACTTCAAACAATGCCCAGGGGCCCAGGATAGTCCCTGCTCACAGTGTGTCTCTCAGAAGATGATGTAGAGAGAGGAGGTTAGGGTGATACAAACTTTAAAAGATTTTTTAAATTCTGTAGTGGTGTCAGCATGGCACTCAGCAGGGACTGGGGAGAAGATGGCTGGGACATTAAGAGATAGTTATCCTGTTAGCAGTGCACCATATTTTTCAGTCACTTCATGTCCATTTTCAGAGAATCACAGAAAATTCCGAGTTAGAAGGGCCCCACATGGATCATTGAATTCAACTCCAAAGTGAGTGGCCCATACAGGGATCAAACCCACAACCTTGGTGTTACTAACACTATGTTCAACCAACTATGCTAAAGGATTCTGTCTAAAGTTTGCATGTTTTCAATATACAGTCAGCACAAAATATGGAAAGAATGTCATGCCACTAACATGACTAGCAAGATACTTCAGGAGTATCGTGAAAATTGTAGAAATACCCAGGTGTCTTATTTGCATGTCTTTCCCTTCAAGGACTGCACACCAAACACTGTTTGGTGAATAAATGCCCAAGATTAGTGTGCTATCATTGTACACTCTGGTACATTGCAGGTAGTTGTATTTTTGCTGTAATTTCTTCTCATGGAGAGAAGTCTGCATACAAAGCTCAGATTTCTCCCAAAGCATTGTGGTGATGACAACCTTGCTTAAGGGGATGGTGTTCACAGCTTATAAGCAGTACAAAAGGGAAGGTACAATTCTCTTTTTCTCTAAGGTTTTCAGGTCACTGGTGGCAAACAAACCTGGCCAAAGTCTATTATTTTTGCTCTTGGTCAATCACTCTGATTTTACAGCAATAATTTCCAAACTAAAGTCATTCAAAGTAACTATTCCTCTTGTTGGCTTCAGCATTGCTGTGTTAGCATCTCTCAAACTTGTCTTTCCATGAAAATTGACTTCACACCTGAAGAAGAACCTGGAAATAAAATGTGGGAAGTCTAGTAGCTATAGGATGACTACTGTACTGGATATTTTGCACAGCTGTGATCTAGTTATTGCCTGGACAATTCCTTGTAACATCCATTTTAATAACAGGGGGGAAAGTGTTTTCTGTAGTACAATGGACTATTTATTTTGGCTCTGTGGACATGATAACTAGTACAGTAGTACTGCTATAATGGGGTATTTTCACAGCTCCATGAAATTTCAAGAATTTGTCCATTTCTCAGAAAGAAATCCCTTATCTGATCAACCTTACTAATGTCTCTAAACTTACAAAAGTTTTTTGAAAACTATTGTCAGACAAAAACGTCCTGGGTTTTTGTCTGACAATATACAGAACAATTGTTTTATGTTTATGAAACATAAAAGTTTTCAGAGTAATTTTTCAATAGTGCAATGGGTCTACTTCAGTGAGAAACAAAAAACTCTGTCTGTGTCTGAAAAACAGACACCTTTCCCAAGCCACTGCTGTGACCATTTTTGTGTTAGATTGGCAGAGAAATAGAAAGAGACATTTGCTTTAGCTGTGGTGGAAAATGCTTTGGTTGTGTCTCGTATGACTATTTCCAATACAGAAAGATAATACAATCTGAAAGTTTTAGGTTTTGTTTTGTTTTTGTAAAGAAAGCAATATAGAGTTGTATATGAGCCTTGCAGCCTAATTAGAACTTGTATTAAAATAAATTAAAATAAATGTAGATGTTCTGCAGGGCTGCCATGTGCATTATATCTATTTCTTCTAAGTAGCCACCATAACTACCAGAGCAGACAGTAGATGTCAAATCCTTTTGTTGCTGCTTTTCTTTCCAGAACAATAATAGCAATGCGGAAATAGCACATGGCTTTTCTAAAGTTATATTAGACATATCTGATCTTCATGTTTGCAGTAATCTGACTTTGGCAGGCTTTTTAAAGATGGGTTAGGGAGTATTACATTAGACAGTGGTGCTAGGCAGCCAAACTTATGATATTTTGCAGTTCCAGAAAAGAAAGTTCAACACAGCCAAGATCTGAACAGAGCAGATATTGTATATTAAAACAGGCTGGAAAACCTAAGAGAGAAACATCCAAATGTTGCCCAACGAAGTGACTGCATTGGCAGCTTGCATGAAGCTGAAGATCTAAATCAGATATGCAGAAAATGGGGAGATTGTAATCTCTTTAATAAGGGAAGTATGCCCGGTGGGGGACGACTAGTCCCAGCATGCAACTGCAAAATGTCATAGATCTCAGCTGCCCTTGAGCATTATGGCTGAAAAGCATGCAAAATTGCTTTGACACAAATAATGCTATATACAAAGTGGAGGCCATTGCCTCAGATGCTGCTGGGAAAAAAAAATCTCCTGTCCCTGTCCAAAAGACATGGCAGATATGTGAAATTATGCTGACAAATGTTTTTGTCTCCTTGCACACAATTTATATAGCTGTTTTGAACTCATTGTTATTTGAGTTAGGATTCTCTGTAGGAGAAATTTATTGCAAAAGTACTGACATTAGTCACGAGATAAAGAAAATTTTATTTTTGGCAGGGAGATCATTACAGAAAATGGTATATTATAAAAACAAAGACAAAGGAAATAGGCAACACCTACACTTTAAAATAGAAAATAAGCGATGTTTCTAAATAAATTGAAAATTAAGGGATTATTCAACTAATACGAAATATTTAGTAATATAGCTTTTCAAATTAAATTAAAATCTGTCAAAAATGCAAGAAAACTTTGAGCTGTATATGATCCTTTGGCTGGAATAATGTGCTCGTGTCACCTTCCCAGACAAGTGCAGGGACAGACACTGACTTCATCTAGTTTGAGATGTCTCGTGCAGCGATGGGCTTCTCCAGATGCCTGTCTGCAAATACCTTATTAGGGGAAGAGAATGTAACTCCACTTTAATGCTGAAAATAAGTTTTCTGATTGCTGTTTAGCTGTTCTGCATCAAGTAAATGAATGCACATACACATCCCGAAATAAAATCTATAGTGAGGTTGAGAACATATACATAGCAGTGATTTGGCATAAAATCCTTTCATGAGGCTGTTGTGGTATTCCTAAAACAAATATTGTAAGATCAGAAAGTCTTATAAATATAATATTAAAACCACTAAAATAGAAACATATATATTTTCACATGAAAAGCCACCAAGAAACCTTACCTCTGCCTCAGTGTAATGAGATTTATTAGGTACGTAAAAGGCATCCTATTAATTATAATCTGATCAATGATCAGAGCAAAGTATTCTAATTCTTTTAATTCTTTCCTTACTGTGTGTCTGGAAAATTTAGTTTATCCTTCCAGGTGTCCTCACATAGAATAGACAGTCATATTAATTTCAACCCACTTCTGTAAACTGCTTGAGATAATAATGTTATTTTCCTTAATTAATCCTTACAAGAACTCTAAAGTATGGTACGTTTTTCACCACGAAAAAAAAAAAAACCAAAAAAAAGCCCAATCAAATTAAACGCAACACAGCTTTATTTGCATTCCGGAACTTCTTTTCGCCAAAGACCTTCTTTTAGAAATGTCTGTATTGCCACTTCGTAAGGGAATGCTAGAGGATTTCCAGCAGAAGGCTGCAATGCCTAATTTCATATCATTTGACATGCAATGTTTTTGACTCTTTTATCAGATGTTTACTTGCTCTTCTAGATTTCTTTGAAGAAGGCAGCAATCAGCAGGTTTGGCCTCAGGTTGGAGTGCTGCCAGCATTTCTAGAGCCAGTTCCCTGCCCCTTGTGTGCTTCCCTGTGCACCCACACACCTCACTGCTTCCCCTGGCAGGTTTTTCCTCACTTCTGCACTGCAGCTTCTGCCAGCCCTGCAGAGTAGAGCTGACTGAAGATTGCTTCCTTCACTCACTGTTTTGTTAGCACGCAGAGGGAAGCCGCAGTCGGGGTTAAAAAAAGCCCTTGGAACAGGTTTCCAAAAAAAGGGGGGGAAAGCCTCTCTCTACTGAAATGGCTGCCAGCTGAGGAATTTCCTGAGGAATGACAAAGGACAGCCATTGTGGCAGCTCCTTGGGTATTGCCTCTACCCGCAACACCACCAGCTCTGTTGGTGAGGGAAGTTCACGGGGCTGCTCCGTGACTGAAGCTGGTTTGGGCACAAGTGCTGTGATGGGTTTATTTTCAGGAAATTCATTCTATGGGCAGGCAACTTTTACAACTGTTAAGAGAAAGACACCATAGATTGAGTCTTTAGTCACCAAGAGAAAAACTAAGTCACCCTATGCTATCATACAGCAGGTTCTGTGGGATTGAGTGCTTGCAGCCCTCCTGGATTTTACTGATATTCATGGGTGGTAAGAAGGATTTTAGAAATATTAAAATGGAAAATTGATCTTCAAGATGTCATTTTTAAATTATGTGATCTATAATTATGCCTTTCTTTTTGAATCCAGGAACTGGTCAGCCTTTCTCTCTGTGGACATTATAAAGCATTGTGCAGCCACCTCAGGCTAAGCAGACACGCTCAAGCCAACCAAACTCCAGGGGAGACATTTCACTTTATAGACATCTCTGCTGGTAGTTCTAGACGTACTGCAAAGTTACAGGTAAGTTTCTGTTATAAACAACCTTTCAAGCAGCCCATCTTTCCACCTTTACTGAGAAAAACCCTTGGCAAGACTTTTTTTTCTGACACTGTCTCCCAGTTTTGGTATGCTCTGTATCATCTAAAGCCTTTAAATGCTTTTCTAAAATACATACCTGTAATCCTATGAAAGCCTCAACTCAGATGCTGAAAATTTCAGTTGTACGTCTCTTCTCTGCCATCGTGGTCCCAGGGTGCTGTTAACTAAGGGACTTTGAAGGTACAGAAGCTCACAGCTCTGAGGGAAAAAAAAAAAGGTTGTTAGGTTCCATCAAAATTGTAAAGATACAGAGATGCATTTCAAGAAGACCCTAATTTTTAACTGGCTGTCAAAATTTTGGCCGTATATCTGATGGTACTGAGTCCAGCATTAAACACAACAGATACGGCTATTTCCCAAGCTGGAGACTGACTGAAGGGATTTTCTGTGCATTTATGTCACCTAGGCATAGGTAAACCCCTCACTATAATCAATGGCTTAATTTTGGTTAAAGCCAGTACAGTGTGAGTTTCCAGGGAAGTGCTGAGTACCAGCCATTTGCTGAAACACTCAGAAACAGAGCGGCATGCAGCACAGGAGAGCTGTGGTTTGTATATTGCTCCAGAATAAGGGTGCTTTCTTGAGAGGGAGCCATAATAAGATTACATGAAAGATAGTTCAGACTGTAAGTATGAAATACTTTGGTCATGAAAAGAAAATCAATTAAATATTTTACCATGGTTCAATTCAGGACCTTCCACATGTAATGAAGATGAGAGAACAGTCAAACCTGTTCTCCCTTCAGATACAGAAAAGACTGACTTCAGCAGTTCTTTTTGGAGTATCTTTTGTGTTTAAAATCAGGGAGTGAAGTCACAATACTGGCAAATGCAATGACTACATTTCCTTTGACTTTAATGGATGAAATTTTATCTCAAGGAAACTAGTCAAATAACCAACAACTTACCTCACTCATCTGCAAAAGAAAGAATAAATGTTCCATCATATATCATTATTATCAATCTGAAAAAAATATACCGCATATGCAGATAAAGCTCTGAAGTAGGTTTTCCTCCTTATAGCACTTAAGACAAATTTCTCTTTCCATAGCAATCCAGTAGACATATTGCCAATGCAACCTTTCCTACTTATGGAGATAATAGTAATGAATGAAAGGACTGTCATGACTGTATAATAGTTTAAAATACAGCTTTGTCTCTCTTGACATCTGCATAGACTAAATGAATTGTTGAAGGATTTGAGCAGTTTTACAGAGTATATTAAGTTTCAGGACTTACACACAAAAAAATATTCATTTGGTTACATGTTGAAATGCAGAGCCAACAATAACTTGGGGATTTATTAAAAGCAGGCCACTGTTTTAATGGGAAAATATTTTTATGCTATGAGCAGAAATGACTTTTTTATAAGTCTTGTAAAAACTCAAAGAAGAGCAGTGAAGATTCTTGTGATGGATGAATTTTGCTGCTCTTGAGTCAATTAGTATAATAAAATATTTGCTTTGAAATGGACACAGCACCTGTTTCATTTACTAGCAGGAAAACTAGGACTATATTTGCTCTTTTAGTTGTAGAAAGAGGCTATAAAAATTAAAGATGAGCAGGTGTTAATTGATGATCTGTGACATGCTACTTGTGGGTATCCTGAAATTGTCCATTTGCAATAGAACCATCAGCTACCTGGCAAGATTTCAGTAATTCAGTAAATCATTACTACCGATTGTATTTCACTCAGTCTGTCACACTGCATTAGGCTGCCACTGTAGTGTCTCTCTTGGAACTGCCCTTTTGTCTGGATTTCTCCTTATACACAGCACCACACTGAGACAGGAGTTTTAGTGCATGGTTCTGTTCAGACAAACTGTTACACCCCCAATGTGCCTGTGAGGTTCCCTTCCCATCCTGTTCACCAGAGCTGGGTGATGGAGATTTGTGCCCACTACTGAACCACTTGCTGAAAGTATCCACAATCAGCCTTGGCTGGTCTCTGCTCTCAATTCCAAACTCGGGAAGGGAAGGGAAGGGAAGGGAAGGGAAGGGAAGGGAAGGGAAGGGAAGGGAAGGGAAGGGAAGGGAAGGGAAGGGAAGGGAAGGGAAGGGAAGGGAAGGGAAGGGAAGGGAAGGATCTATATTTTGGCAGGGGATTTGACTAATTGCTGTTTTTACCTTAGCATCTTGTACTCAAGGCATTTTGTTTTCTCATTTCTCTCAGACTCGACTATTCAGTATAGCAAAATGTTCCTGCTGGGATTCGTTTCATTACTTTGCTTTCTAATGCATATGAAATTTAGACTGTAATGTGATAAGCTTCTGTTTAGCTTTTGCTGGATCCATTCCACTGTTTTGTCCTCCATCTACACTCTAATGCTAAAATGGCTGGAGAAATGTGGTATTCTGAAATTACAGAAAGTTACATTGTTGGTTTGCTTTTTTTCATATTTGTTGGAAGATATTGAACTTCAGGAAAAGCTGCAGTTGTGGTGAGAAACTTAAAATAGAGCAGTGTCTGATACAGCTTCTGCATGTGTGGGTGGTGTGGGTGGGTATTCCCCAGTACCTGGTGCTGTGTGCAGCCCTGAGGTGTTAACTCCTTCTCATGTGGTGACCACTGTGCGCATCCTATTCTATACTGCAGCTTCCCCAGACAAATCTCCTTCTGCCTAAGCAGTTTCTACCTTCTTCAGTGTTGAAATATACTAATTTCTGCCACCTTCTCTGCCTCAGACAATCTGTGTCTATGGCCATATATAGCATCCCAGACTTCCATGTGCAGTTCCTAAGGACAATCACTTAACACTGTGGCAGATGTTCAGCTCACCTGAATAAACCAATCTAGTTCCACAACCAAAGATTCATAATGGTTAGAACTGACCAAAGATTCATACTGGTTATACATCCACCTATCAATCATGGGAAGTTCTCCTAGTTCTGCTTCCGTTCTACTTGTCTCTTCAATGTCCTTTGACTTGGCTTTAAGCATTTTTCCCAGTATTTCTTCATATTCCTGTACTTCTAAGGAGAACTATTGCAATATGCACTTGTAACCCCTTTTGTCTATCTGTAGCTCATCAGGATAAATATTTCAGCTGTCCTTTAAGTTCTAATGATGGTCTTCTCTCTTCTATCTGAAGCAAATGTAAAAAAAATGCCTTTTTTGGGAAGGGGAATTTTGAAACTCAGAATGATCATTGTTGCTCCTTATATTCCCTAAGGGATGTAACAGGGTAAATTTATATCACTTCCCAGACAAATAATAAGTCTTATAGGCTCTCTTAATTGATTCACCTCTTTCCATTTGACCACAATTCACTGGCTCATCAAAAAATATATTAAGGTTAGACGGGAATTTGCAATAAAAAGCTATTCTTCCCAAAAGCTGTTTATCTGTGTTCTTGCACCTGGGGATAAATGTGGGATGTAACACAATACATGCTTGTGAACAGCTCTTCCAAGGCAACAAATCTGAGATGCCTCCACGGTGTTTTGTTTGTTTTCTTGCATTTTTAAGATACTGTTGCTACCTTCTATATGCAAACAGAGAAAAATATTTAGTTGTTTCAGATGCCAGAACTGTTACTTTAAGAAAAAGCATTTCTCCTTCAGCCTTTTACAAAGACTTGATTTGTCTTCCCGTGGGAATGAATTAAGGCATAGAAAATAGATAACTTTTGTAGAAAGTAGAAAATAGATAGAAAATAGATAACTTTTGTACTCACTGTAGTCTATTTCAAAATGCCCAAAGAACTGGACATATTTTGGCCTACCTGCTCATTGCTACTGAGCAGAGGTAGGCTAAAATGTGGATATGATATGATATCACAGACACCAGGATATGAAGCTGGTGTCTGGGAGATGCTCTCTTGATGCTTTCTCACTCAGAATTTACCTGAGTGAGAACAAACATCAGGATCCGTTTTTACAGCTACATTTTAAAGGCCTTTTGGACATTTACAGTTGCACACCAATACTCCGTATGCATAATATCCCAAGGCACATAATCTATATTAATTTCAATGGAAGTTACGAGATTTTGGTGCTCTGTCTGCATCTGTTTACTCATACATCCTGTGAGAAAATACATTTTAATCATGCCATTGGGCTAGGGGAACTGTCAATGCACTTACCTGTATCTAATCCTCCCTGTGGCATATTAAAATTGCAAACTCACCTAATATTCCATTGTGCATTAAAATGTGTGTATTTATACAATGTCTGTGTTTATGTAGGTCGTATAGAAATATGATGAATGTTTTTTACATTGCAAAGTCACAAGCACAAAAATTAGGGTAAATCTGCTCTATTTAACCTTTGCTACTCAGTGTATGACTCCAGACAATTGTTCCAGCTCATTTGAAAGCCTCCATGTGCTATGCAGAAAAAATTTGCTCCTGGACATTATGCAGTTCTCTTCACCTCGAACTTCAGAAATTGAGATGAGGTAGCAGAATTATCATAACAATAACTACAAAATTAGATTATAAAGAGAGAATCAAGATTCTCCTTTTTTTTTGTTTTTGTTTTGTTGATTTTTGTTTTGTTTTGGGGTTTTTGTTTATTTGTTGTTTTGGTTTTGTATTGGTTTTTATTTTTGATTTGTTTTGTGTGTTTTGTTTGTTTGTGTTTTTCTGTTTTGTTTAGTTTTGTTTTGTTTCTTCTTCTTGCAATTAAGCAACACTGGGGAAAATGAGGGTCTCTTAAAAAATATTTTGTTTTTTACTCAGGTACACATTGGAATTCCTTCATGATTTATTTTATATTTCAATGTTTAGAGATACTCAATCTACAGAGAAATGATAGCCCAAAGATGTGTAGTAGAAGTGCGTAAGATAAGTAAATTTACAGTTAACTCCCCTGTATTTTCACATGCTAATGTATTTCGGATTCTTAAGCTTAACCTTAACTCTGTATTTTCTGAATTTAGAAAGCTAGTTTAAGATAATTGCACCATCTATAGGATTATTTTTTTATTTCCCACTCTATGTTACTGATATTTGCTTCTACCCATATATCTTCAAAAGAGAGAGCAGTTGATTAGTTCTTGCTTTCTGTTTAAACACATATATGCTAATATTAACACTTGACCCATGTCAAGACAGGGTTAAGGTAGACTACAGAGATGAGTAAATATAAGGCAAAAGCTATGTGCTTTGGGATCATGACATCTTTTCAATATTTGAAAAGAGCTTCTGCCAGAACCTCCAGACTGATTCTCAAGGGAGAGGTGTGGAGAAACTTCTGGCTCTTGATTGAGACTTCAGCTCAGTGAAAATTAAAACATTGAAGCCCACAAGGAAACTATTGCCAAAACCACAAAAATTGGACTTTTTGCTGAATAGAGCCTATAGAAAGTAATCGTTCATTCTGAGTTTAGAACACAGCAAATAGTTTGTTTCAGCTGAGCTCAAGTTTGGAGTCATACATATTGTACCTTTTTACCTGCTGCAAAAGGAAGATATTAAATGACGAAAAGCTTGGTGCCCTCTCTGTGACCTTCACTTTTTTGGGAACAGTTTCGCACTGATGACAAATAAACAGCAAGTTCTCCCCATTACACCTGTATAGCCCTACCCAAGGTAATATACTTCTTTGTATCTCCACAAAGACCACAGATGCACATGAGATTTAAAAAGAGGAGCTTAGCCAGTGAAGTGTAGTAGAAGCCTGTAGCTTACCAAACCAAATAAAATCTCCAGCAATTTGAATGAGTCTTTTGCTGGGATCTTCAGAAGATAAATACTCATCCATCCAGCTCCCTTCCTGTTTCGTAATGTCTCCCTGTCTAATTTAATAAATGCTTTCTTGCTGTTTCTTGGCATCTTCCAGAACAAGGAATGTAAACTGAAAAGACCATGGAGACTAGGGTTGGCCCAGGACTGCACAATGAATAATATCAGGAGACACAAAGACGAGTCTGTCAGCCCATACCTCTCGCTATGGCCTCTACAAGGGAAGGTTACTCAGAGCTCCATGAAGTAGACTTTTGTTATACAATAGTAAAGGCACATGAAAGTCAGAAGATAAATGCATGCTCTAACAGGTCATCTGCTAAAACTACTTCAGCACAGGAAAAAAAATCCAAAAGCAGCAATAGGAAAGGTAACGCTGGAGGGAAAATAGTACAGCACAAGAAGGATCGCCAAAGATTTATTGACACTATTTTATGACACCTTCAGCCAGGTAGAACATGCCAGGAAAGGACAGTAGCTGCTCGATAAATATATTTTATTTATTTGTAGTCTACAATTGTCTATTATTGTTTAAATTAATGAAACAGGATTTGTACTGTGACAGTTGCTCTCCAAAATGAGCATCCAAACTTTTGATGTCTAAATTGTTTAAAGTTAAGATAATTCTTTTTTAAATAGCATATCTCAAAATATACATGAAATTCATCTCTCTGTGAAGTGGACTTTCTACAGAAGGCCTGAGATTTATTTCCTATTCATTCATGGAAGAGCCCTTGCTATCGATGCACGCAAGAAAGTGTACTTAAAACATTCATTAATTCTGCTTCTGGGTGGCCTTGGAAAACTATGAAGGCTCTTCATACACTAGTATTTTGGCTTCATGTAGTTTTGCCTTTCAGAAATAGATCACTATTGTCTACATGTTCATACGGCCTATTCTTGGATTTTTGAGCTATCACAAGAGAGGATTGTATTCATAAAAATTCAATGTTGAATGGCATTTATCTGCAGGTTACAGAGCCCTTTGTAGAAGAGGAAAAGCTTTAAGGGCAAGAAAGTACAATGTAGTGTGCAAAGTACAGCATGGTTTCTAGTATTGCCACTGGGGATTAGGTAATCCTGAATGAGATCAGTTTGGTGTAAATTTTAGCCTATTTGTTAAAGAGGGGAAGGCTACTCTTGCTTGCTGTTGAATGATTTGAGATTTATGCAAAAAGACTAATGAATTCTTATTTATTCATATAATTCATTTCTTTATGGCTTGTTTCCAAAATTCTGTCATTGCCCCCTACTTATATGGCCACTGCCATATAAGTCATTAGGAGAACTGTCTTTAGGAGAACATTTTGAGAGAGCATAGCCCTCCCTAGATCCAAGTGCTCCTCAGGACTAGAGTACTCATCAGTACTCACTAGCTGACTGCCCCATTCCACTCATGCACTGCAATCTGTTACTGTTACTTCTCCTTTTGACTGTAAAGTTCAGGTTAGTGGAAGAAGATCCTGCATCTTCTTTAATAGCCTTGATCATACAGTGAGATCTGGGCAGTACAATAGCAGTTCAACAGCAGGTTGCCTCCATGGACTACCAGTCCTTTGGGAAATAAGTAGTTGCAGTTTATGAGGTACCCTGAAATGACTCGTATGAGAGGAAGAAAACTAAGATGAAGGTAAACAATTTCTTCTATAGTGATCTAATTCATTACAAAAATAATCAGTTTGAGAAATAAAATTGAGATAAAATCAGATAAAACTACAAATTATATCTAGGCACATGGAAGTATCCACAGGCCTTACTGACCCTGGCCTGCCCTTTCAGGTGCTCCCAAACCTTGCCCACAGCCCAGGGCCCCATTTCAACAGGCCTGGGGCAGTATTCATCATTCTGGGGCAGGCCATTAGCCCCTGCCCCAGAACCACCACAGCAGGGCAGCTTCCAACTCTTCACAGCCCTGCCTTGCTCAGCCGTGCATCCACTGAGGCAGGCTTACCTGCAAGCCTGTGTCCCAGCCTATCCTCAGTCCATTCCCGGGGAAGTGCCCAGTGTCCAGGGCTGGGGCTGGTCCTGCTGTCCCCAGCTGCCCTTGCCACCAGGGTACTGCCCATCCAGGTCCAGTGGAGGAGTCCTGTGGCTCTCAGGGCCTGACCCCAAGGAGCCACTGGCCCTCATGGCACCCTCATGACACAGTCAGTTCATACTCAGGAGAGGATATAGGCATTCACAGAAGCTGTTTACAATCCTGATGTTTTCATTACCCTGACTGAATCAAAGGTCTTTTTTAAGCTGTCTACATTACTCTACAGAATCTTTTCTTACATTTAGCAGTCTCCACAACGAGCTTGTGAATCAGACATTAATCTATTGCATTTCTCATATTTCATTTTCATCCCTTTTGGTTGACTAAATGGTCAGAGGTTAGGTTTGGCAGCATAAATGTTAATGATCTCCACGCAGCAGGGGACCAGCATTTGGTTGGCCAGTACTTGAAAATCTGGTTTGTTTTCCTATGTGTCATACGTTCACTGGTGTCTCTCATTGTAGAACCACGTAATGGGGCTGTGGTAATCCCTTGTGCAGGCACATAAATAACTACACCAAACCCATGTTTCAGGTGATTTTCAGTTCTTTGATGTCTTAAGTGCTTTCCTAGTTATTTCTCTCTTTTGAATGTTAATCTTTTTTATTCAGCACTTCTAATCCTGAGCTAAATTTTAGGAAATTATTTCCCACCATGGCTCATGCTTTATTGAAGTATGCAATCTTTGTTTTCTCACATTGTTCTTTCTGATGGTGTGAAAAGCACCAATCTATTAATTTCCAAAGAAATGTTGTGACTTTATGAATTAAATTCATTACTTGTTATGTTTCCGTTAGAAAACAATAACCTAAGTCTTCCCTTCCAGGTCTACTGTATCTCTGTGAGATGGGAATCTGTGTAGTTCATACTGAAGGAATAACTTTGTTGTTTATCTAACTGTAGGCCTTAATTTTACATCCAATTTAACATTTTTCATACCCATATGCTGGCCTCTTAGATCTTCTGAATGCTCTTTGCAGAGAAATAAATAAATAAGCAATTACAAAGCAAAAAACTATGTAATTGAGATCAACTTTCCTCAAACTGTGGTAATTTCCACTAAATCGAGGACTCCGTCAACATGTAAGAATATTAGACCTGTATAACATGGGATTCCCCCATCTGGATGTTGATAAACTTGAAACAGAGATAAGAGAAAACACATAAAGGAAATATCCAAATTTTCCCAAAGAATGCTAATCAATGCTTTACAGCCTCCCAGATCACACTATTTAGTATTAGGTATAAGACTCCTAAATTTTAAAATTTTGCTTTGCAACATCAGTGTGGGAATTAATGGATTGTTCCTTGTTCCTTTTTCTGATGGACTTCCCAAAACCCCTTTAAAAATATTACATATTTGCTGTGGAAAAAGTTTGTGTCCCAAACAGACTCCTACCTGTAACAAACAGAAACTGAATTAATTTAAGAAAGAAAATTTTTTAAATGGACCTTAAGCAATGAGCTGGATTTATAGACTAATTTGTGCAATACAAGGGAAGTTTGTAGATGCTCAGAACAAACTTGTACTCTGTCATGAAAAATGGCTAGTAGCTTTAATTTAACACTGAATAAGGAACTGTATTTAACAATAACAGTGGAGCTATGCTGCATTTTGTATTCTGTTTCAAATGATATCTTTTGCCTAAAACCTTTTCTTGCTCCTGCTGCTTAGCTTCCTTATTAGTTGTTATACAAACAGTGCAGTTCTGCTTGAGGATGAGAGACGGATTAAAGAGTTAGACTGCAGAGAGGTTAAAGATGTATGAGAAGAACAGAGTGGTGTGTCATATGAGTGACGTTTATCAGGACCCAGGTGCTGGGGGAGTTGAAGCTTTCTGAGCCAACTTCACAAAATATATCTTTTTATCCACTTTATGTTTCAGTTAGCAGAGAAAGCAGAGGAGGAAGTGTTCTCCTCCTATCTTATCTATGCCTTCTCCTGGAACTTGCCAGCAGTAGCCTAGCACATACTGCAAACACACAGGGCAGAGATTTGACTACTGTTCCATTAAGAAAGCAGTATTCATCAGTCAGTGCTGCCTCCCTTTTTGTGTGCACTCCATCCTTCAAAGCCTCCATTCCCTTGAGGAGCTGGTCTGTCTCATCATTTTCTACACAAACTAACTTACACCTAAAGGATGACTTTGGTATGATATGCAATGATATGAAACCATTTCAAAAGCATGTACTTTACATGCAGTTGTACTTCAGCATTGAATCCCACGTGTTACGCGGTAGGGCTGTATTGTGTCCGACCCCCGCTTTTCCTCCCTAAGGGACAGGTCATTGCTCAGGCTATTCCTGTGCCAGATAAAGACCATTGCTCGAGCCCGACGGAGAAGGACTCGCCTCCGACCGTGGCCTGGACACAGTTGGTAGGGAGGGAGAAGCCCCGCCTGACATGTCAACTTTCATTGGGCGGGGACAAGAAATTAGTGAGGGGTCTTTTGGACACGGGTGCAGATGTGACGATCATTCCCTCCCGGGAATGGCCGTCGCATTGGGGCCTGCAAAGCGCAGCGGGCACGATTTCTGGTGTTGGGGGCCTCCAATTGGCAAACCAATCAAAGAGCATTGTGCAAATTAAGGGGCCCGACGGGCAATTGGCCTCTATACGCCCGTTCGTTTTAGATTATACAGAGCCCCTCTAGGGAAGGGACCTTTTAGCCCAGTGGGGGGCCAAAATCAATCTCCTGACAGCTCCCCAGGTTTTTCGGGTGGTGGCCACTGAGGAGTGCCGGACCTGGAAACTGAATTGGCTTTCAGATAAACCAGTACAGGTCAAGCAGTGGTCACTTAACAAGCAAAAACTAAAGGCACTCAACGAGCTCGTTCAGGAGCAGTTGTTGAAAGGCCACCTGGAAGAGACCATGTCACCCTGGAACTCCCCAGTGTTTGTCATCAAAAAGCCTAACAAGGACAAGTGGCGGCTCCTGACTGATCTTCGCCGAATTAATAGATTAATAATTGACATGGGTTCCCTTCAGCCAGGGATGCCCTCCCCAGCAATGCTCCCCCGAGATTGGGAATTAGCTGTGATTGATATAAAAGATTGCTTTTTCCAAATTCCCCTTCACCCAGAGGACGCCCCGCGATTTGCATTCACAGTTCCGTCCATCAACTGTGATTCCCCAGCCAAGCGCTATCATTGGCGGGTGCTTCCGCAGGGCCTCAAGGTCAGCCCTGTGATCTGCCAGTGGTATGTCGCTTCGCTGCTATCACCCATTCGTACAGCCCTCGGGGATGCCGTCATTATCCATCATTATATGGACGACATCCTTGTGTGTGCGCCCGACCACAGTCTGCTTGCCCATGCGCTTGACCTGACAACCAATGCGTTGGCTGCTGCAGGGTTCGAGCTCCAGCAGGACAAAATTCAGTGGGTGCCACCTTGGAGATACCTGGGCCTCGAAATTACAAAGCGGACAATTGTGCCGCAAAAATTGACGATTCGGACAAAGGTCCAGACCCTAGCAGATGCCCATCAACTGTGTGGATCTTTAAATTGGGTGAGACCCTGGTTGGGCATTTCAACCGAAGATTTAGCCCCTCTTTTCGATTTGTTGAAAGGGGGACAGGAGCTTAGTTCTCCTAGGACTCTTACCCCAGAGGCACAGGTAGCTCTGGAGAAAATACAAAAGGATATTTCGGCCAGGCAGGCCCACCGATACCATCCGGGCCTGCCTTTCAAATTTATTATACTGGGAAAATTGCCACACCTTCATGGCATAATACGTCAATGGGATGTTAGTCTGAAGGACCAAGGATTAGGAGACAAGCTCTTAATTATAGAGTGGGTCTTTCTGAGCCACCATAGGTCCAAAAGAATGACACGGCCACAGGAGTTGATAGCAGAACTGATTCTCAAAGCAAGATCGAGGATCAGAGAGCTTGCGGGCTGTGATTTCTCATGCATACAGATTCCAATTAAATTGGAATCGGGCCGATTTAAACTAAAAATCTTTGAAGAACTGCTGCAAACTAATGAATACCTTCAGTTTGCACTCGACAGCTACACTGGGCGCATCACAGTAAATCGGCCGTCCCACAAATTATTCAATTCGGGGTTTAAATTCTCGTTGAAAAAGGTTCAGAGCAAGAAGCCACTGGATGCTGTGACAGTTTTTACTGACGCGTCTGGAGCATCCCACAGGTCAGTGATGACTTGGAAGGATCCTCAGACTCAGCAGTGGGAGTCCGATGTTGCTGTTGTAGAGGGCTCTCCACAAGTTGCTGAGTTGGATGCAGTCGTCAGGGCATTTCAGAAATTCCCTGGACCTTTCAATTTGGTCACAGATTCTGAGTATGTCGCAGGTGTAGTGTCTCGAGCTGAGTCAGCTGTTCTTCAAGAGATCACTAATAACAGATTATTTGAATTGCTGAATAGGCTCGTCGAGTTAGTCTCTAACCGCGAGCATCCATTCTATGTCATGCATGTGAGATCACACACAGATCTACCTGGGTTCATTGCGGAGGGAAACCGTCGCGCGATTCTTTAGCGGCGGCTGCTGTTTCGCAGGCCCCCCTCCCAGATGTGTTCAGTCAGGCTAAAATCAGCCACCAACTGTTCCATCAAAATGCCCCTGGCCTGGTTCGTCAGTTCAATCTGACGCAGGAGCAGGCCAAGGCAATAGTGGCCACATGTCCCCAATGCCAGCAAGATCAAATGCCTACCATAGCCTCAGGGGCTAATCCCCGGGGTTTGGCAAGCTGCGAGTTGTGGCAGATGGATGTAATGCACATTCCATTTTTTGGCCGATTGTGTTACGTCCACGTCTCAGTGGATACTTTCTCCGGGGCGATCTATGCTTCTGCCCACACAGGTGAAAGGGCAGCGGATGTTCAGAGGCATCTGCTCCAGGCATTCGCTGTCTTGGGCATCCCTAAGACCTTAAAAACAGACAACGGCCCTGCGTATGTTTCCAAGGAGCTGCAAAGCTTTCTGCAGCAATGGGGAATAGTGCATAAAACCGGCATCCCCTATTCCCCGACAGGCCAAGCCATGGTGGAAAGAGCTCACCAGAGCCTTAAGAAGGTCCTATCCCGGCAACTACCGACGATGAAGGCAGAGACCCCCCAAGTCCGGCTATCAAGGGCATTGTATACACTCAACTTCCTGAATTGCTCTTTTGACAGCCAAAACCCTCCGATAGTCCGACATTTCGGCAGTCACCAGCAGCTGCAGCCTAAAACCAGGCCACCGGTCCTTGTAAAAGATCCGGAGACCTGGCAGACGGAGGGCCCCTTTGACCTGGTAACTTGGGGGAGGGGATATGCCTGCGTGTCCACTCCCTCGGGTCCCAAGTGGGTACCATCTAAGTGGGTCAGGCCCTTCGTCCCGAAGCAGGGGATCAAGAAGGAGGCAGTACCACAGGTCCGGCAAGCATGTTGGCGTCGGTGGAAGAAACTATCCCATCAACCCTCCTCATTCTCTCCAGATCTCACTCCAGTTACTGAAGAACCCTCTCCCCCAGCTTCTCCTCCACCCCTTGATCTTTTATACCACCTTTCCTCCTTTTTCCCCCCGGCTCCAACCATTACCCCTCGTGAGTTTTACTTAAATTGGTTGTTTGGGGAGGAACCATATCTGTGAATCCTGCATACTTTTACGGCTCTCCTTTCATTTCAGTTTTATCTCCCCGAATGGTCTTCGAATTGACTACGCTGGCTCTCAATCCTTGTTTGTTGTTGACTGTACTGATGACCTGCGGATTCCTTCTGCCATCTGCGGAGCCATGGGTCATCCCCCAGCCAAAAATCAACGTCTGGCGTGCCTTGGCCCAATCATTAGGACAGGACAGTATATGCCTCGACACCGGCGCAGCAGAGGACCCGATGTCGTCTTGCCTTGTGGGGATCCCTTTCTCCCCAGGCGAGTTCCCCCCTGCCTTCCAGTCTGCCCTTTCCCCCGTTTTGGCCCAGAGCCTAACTTTCCTCCCCGGTTTTGAACCCAGTAATGCCTGGAGAAGTAGAGTAGCTAGGCTCAGTCCTGCGCCCTCCGAGCCCACAGAACTGCATCTACTCGGTTCCGCCAACTCCTCAATTTGTTTTCAGTTTGAATATAGTTATGCCCCCATATATGAGGGCAGTGAGGTGGTCCGGCAGACAAAGAAACAATATCAAGTGAGCCAGTGGTGCCGCGCTGTTCTAAAAATCATGGGCCCCACCTCTACCAAGCGGACCCCTTACGCCCTTCCCAGGGGGGTGTTCTTGATTTGTGGCGATCGAGCGTGGGCAGGCATCCCCTCTGGTCTGATCGGAGGGCCGTGCACATTTGGCCGGCTGACGCTGTTTACCCCCAACATCACCCAAATTATCAATTGGAAAAGGAATAACATCACATCCGAATTGGCCAGATCTAAAAGAGATCTTAAAGATCTCACTGAAGATTGTGATGGTAAAGTTACCCATTGGTCTCATTCTAAATCCGTCGCCTTTACCATTTTATTGCCATGGTTATCGGTGGCGAAATCTCTGGGTGAATTGGGCCGCCTGGAGTGTTGGGTGGTTAAACAAGCCAATTATACTTCAGCCGCGTTATACGACCTCCTTAAGGACGAGGAAATTACAAGGAAGGCAACGCTCCAAAACAGAGCAGCAATAGATTTTCTACTACTGCTCCATCACCATCACTGTGAAGAGTTTGAGGGCCTCTGCTGTCTGAACCTGTCCTCTCGGGCCGAGGACGCCAGACACTCCATCAAAAAACTCCAAGACCTCGTCCATCAGGTCAGGCAAGAGACATCAGACTGGCTGGGGGACATATTCAAGGGTTGGGGCCTTAGCGGGTGGGCCAGTTCGGTGTTAGAATCAGTTTGTAAAGTGGTTTTGAGCTTGATTGTATTTTGCATTTTGATCGTACTGATCCGTAGTTTGATCAAAGGACTAATAGCTAAAGCCACCTCAACGACTGTCAATCATGCCGCACTTCCTCTGGAGGAACATTTTGAGCTAGAGGACCTCTCCTCAGAAGCCGGAGGAGATTCAGATGAAGAGGGATCCACAGAGCTGCCTCAAGAACGTAAGTGGGCTAGCGAACTCCAGCTCGAAGAAAGCAAAGATTGGCAGGACAAGCCGCAGACACCTTCCTTTTGAGTTGCATAGAAAATTTTAATTTTATTTGATAAGAAACGGGGAGATGCTGTGGTGTGTTCTTAAGTTCGTTAGTTTGCTCCCCCCATTTTCTGTATTACTTCCTGCTGCTACCCTGCCAGTTATGTTGCTATGGAAATGAAACTGCTCCTCCCTTGGTTTCTCTTATAAAGTGAAAGTTGTTTCCTCCTTGGGGTCAGTCAATCACTCTTTTTCTCCTCCCAGGTTTCGAGAATTTTCTTTTCTCTGGGAGGTATGGTTGGCTGTAGCCCCGGAGCCCCTCCTATGATTTATAACAGTTGGTTACTTTAGTATATCAGTTATGTTTCGTACCTCCAAATATGTATTTCTATTGGATAGCCGGGTTTCCCTGCCTTCTTCC
The DNA here is from genome assembly GCF_047830755.1 of Zonotrichia albicollis. Taxonomy (NCBI): domain Eukaryota; kingdom Metazoa; phylum Chordata; class Aves; order Passeriformes; family Passerellidae; genus Zonotrichia; species Zonotrichia albicollis. The sequence goes on along the minus strand of NC_133821.1, from coordinate 72,628,510 downwards.
CCCCTTTTCCCTTAAAACCCTCTCCTGCCCCTTGTTCGGGGCCATTTGCTGGGTGTTTTCCCCTCTTTGTTGGTTCTTCTGTAATAAACCGACAGTTTACCCCCAGCAAGTGGTCGCCTCCTAATTCGTCTCTCACCACGCTGCTCTGAGCTATCAGCCAGCTCAGCCTGAGGCCAAAGCCGCCGAGGGGGGCTGTTTTCTGATGCGCAGGGGCCCTGGCCTTCGCCCCTCACCAGATAGCCGGATTCCAGGGCCGTTCACGCCCCCGCGCACATCTATTGTGGAAATATCCGCAAGTTTTCCCTTTTCTGTTGATGGTTACTTTTAACAGGGAATGGATTCTGTGCCTCTGCTTAGAGAAACACCAAATCTTCCTCCAAGTCCCTCAAGACCTTTGAGGGGGGGACACGGTGATACCAGCTGGTAATACCAGCTGAGATTTTGTTAGCGGGAGTTTTGCTCTTCCTGACAACAGATGTAGGATGCAATTTTTCCTCTTTACTTTACAGTGTGTCCTTTTGGGTCTTGCATCTTTTCAGCTGGCCTCAATTTTTCTTCTTCTGTTCCATGGTATCGTTTGATTTCTTGTAATATTCTGTTCTAACCTTCAGTGGCACCTAAGATAAATCTTGCCTCTTTCCGTCTGAAACAAGTGACTAGGGCTCTTCCTTTTGGCAAGAGGGAATGGTTGAAAGAACAAATGAACTGGGAATTGTGCATTTTTCTTTTTTTTGTGTGCCTCATAGAACATGTTTGCCAAATTGTGTCATCACAATCTCTAAAGCAGTTTATCAGTGAATAACTGGCAAACAAAATATGCAATTTTCCTTAAATAGGAGGCATATTGTCAGGCAATCAAAACTCAGAAATATTATTCCAGTGCATTCAACACCTTCAAGGTGTAGATTTAAGCCTTTTTTAATCCTGCAGCCTTAAAAAGAAATGCTTTTAGCCTCTATCACAATAGTTGAGTGCACACTATAATCTGTGGGAAAGCTCTGTAATTTTTGTATATTTTTATTTTTCATTGATACTTGTAGATTTCTGGCTTCACACCTGACAAATATGTGACCTTCTAGGCAAGTCTGCTTGGGTTACCTTACTTTCAGCCTTCTAAGCAGATACCACTAGGGTCAGGTTTGAACCTAAGTCTGCAGGAGTTTTACTCCAAACAATGTTTGCTCCTTATTTCCCTCTTTTCCTCCCTCCTATCCTTCCTTTTTCATTTCGGAATTAACTTTTTTGCAAGTGTGATTTGATCCTACATCTTTAGTTTGATTTCCAGTGGGAACTCCTTCAAAGGTTGTTTCCCTGGGTAAATTGTTAGAGCAAGGCTGCCCCAGCAATGAGCTGTGTTTGCTGACTCATTAGACCAGTTACACTTATGGTACAGTGTGTTATAGATCTTCTCTCAATGGAGGGCTTCCAAATCATGGATGCAATTGAATTAATTTTACTCTGCAATAACAGGCATCTTAGACCAGAAATAAATAATGAAATGGTGCTGCTGAAATATAGGCTTTGTTATTTCTAAATTTACACACTATGTTCATGGTAGTTAATAATCTGAAGTATCTAAGTAGGGATAATGAGAGAAGGGAAAAAAAGACTCCACAACAAAACCCCCTTCCCCCAAATAAAAAAAAAAGGCAGTTTTGCCAATCTTGCACAATTGTCAGAAAGCAGGAACTGAAAGGTTATAATGCAAGTGACTGAATGGTTTTTGAATTTACAATGTTTCAATGGGAAACAGTGTGTTCCCATGCTACTCAGCACTTGTCAGTTTTGGTCCTTGCCATGCAAGGAGATGTGGACAGGCTAGAGAAGGATCACAAAGCAGATCAAATGTCTGGGAGGACCCTCATATGAGAAAAGACTAAGAATGCTGGGTTTGCTCAGCCTTGAGAAAAGAAGGCTTACAGGAGACTTTACAACCATGTTCCAGGATTTTAAATTTTTACATGGAAGATGGAGACTCCCTTTTTACATGAAGTCACATGGAAAAGAGAAAGAGTAATGGCTGCAAGTTATTCCTGGGAAGATTCACAAGAAATACAAGATGAATTTTTTGCAATGAGAACAATCAGCCACTGAAATCTCTCCAGGGAAGTAGTGGGCTCCCAGTGTTAGACAATTTTAAGACTGAGCTGCTTAGGGTGCTGAGCCATCTTGTCTAGACTGTGCTTCTGCCCAGAAAGGCTGGACCAGATGATCCTTGAGGTCCCCTTCCAACCTGGTATTCTATGATTCTAGGTCCTTTTACAGTATAAGTTTATCTATTGCCTTTTTATGGCTTGTTTGTGACATGGCAGTTATTATTATCTCCTGCCTTTGACTTTAGTAGTGGTTACACTGCCATCAAGGCATATATGTGTACTAGTCTAAAATAATGTGTGTCAATTTTATAATTGTGCTTTTCTGTTTCATTACAATGCAAATATTCCATATAGAAAAAAATTAAGAAAATTCTATGGTTGGCCATACAAAAATATAATTTTTTTATATTTAAATTTTCCTGTGTTGGGAAGGGTTAACAGTGGTCTTTCGTAAATCGGCAAATCTATCAGGTTACACAAACCTATTTTTTAAACTTGCAGAGAGACAGAGGGAATCAAGGAACTAAAAACTTTAACTAGAATAGGTTTATTTCTATAACATTAAGAATAAACAGTTGAAACTACAGCAACACAAGAGCAGTACTAGAGAAAGTAGTTGCAGCATCTGATTTCTGCTAGTTGTTTTCTTGTGGAACTGGGGAAAAAGAACCCAGACAAAGTGAACTAGAAAGACAAGGAACTAATAACAGCTTTTACAACATTTTTGGAATGGATACTTTAATTTAGGCTCTCAGTAACCCAAAGTTAAGGCAAGTAAATGTTCTGCAGTCAACAAGCACTGAATGCCCTTGGTAGGAGTTGCTGGTTTTAAATAGTTCTGCAAAATCAAGCTGAGTTTTCTCTATATACCACAGAGCCTAATTTTAGGCATTCATTTTAGAAAGCTATTAAAATATATGAAATAAATTGAAATAGGTATTGAATTGAATAATGTATTGCATTATAATAAATGAAATTAAATTAAATTGTTAATTCCCATTCTAAATTTTCATTTTATTAAGCTATTAAAGAGTAAGCAGTGAAATATAACTCATACCAAAATCAATTAAGAAATTCCAGAGCTGTGTTCTAGGACAAGAAATGATTGATACTACCTTTTATGAAACAAACAAACACACACACAAACCCCCAAACCCAACAAAACCACACTTTTCTTGAATTCAGTGTCCTGTACTGACAGAATTTGTTGACCATCTGGTAAACTAAATAACCAGCACTGAAAGCACTGCTCAGTTAACCTACCAAGCTTCATTTTATTTTAATTTGACCTGTAATTTGTTTTGGTTTTCTTTTTAATTTCCAGCAGTAATAGAGATTCCCTATACTATTGAGACTCAGATTTTTATTTGTTCATGAGGAGACTTTTAAACAGTGCTTACAAGTGCAGTAGTTGGGGGTTTCTGCAGAGAAATGAATGTTGACACAACACATGACTTAATACAAAGTTTCTTGCTGCACCAAATGTACAAATTCAGCTGTTGTTGCACCTCTCCACAATTCCTGTTCTGAAATGTTTGGAAATTTTAGATTATTATGAAACATTATCTCTGTCCCTTCTGAGAAAAGAGGAATGCAGGGAAACTCTACAGTGTTCCTTTAGAGAAAACCCAAAATAAAAAACGGTGTCAAAACAAGGCAGGGTAAAATATATCAGAAAGCCTTGCTGTGAGCGGATGCGATGCCAGGAGGGATTTCTTGCTGTGATGGGTGGGAGCTGTTTCCTTCATTCACTACGTGTAAGGCACTGTGCTCCTTGAAAGGGCTGTACCTGAGAGCAGGGAGCAATGATGCCTGTTCTCTGTTCCTGGTGGTGGCTCTTGGGGTTCAGACTGGAGCCATGGCAGATGGGAGCACTGGAACATTCCCTCAGAACAAGCCAATCCAAGCCATGCCAGGGCAGAAGGGTGGCTGTGCAAGGCTGGGGTGAGGAGCACAGGCGTGGCTGCAGGCCAGTGGCACCAGAGGAGAGGCGGGCAGACCCACAGCCTTGCCTCAGGCATGAGGTAACAAGGCTGATGTTATCTAGGGTTATGTGTGCAATATATTGCATACCAGGAAGCTGCTAAACTTTTCTGAGCTGAAAAACTACTGGGGGAGAGGATCCTCCCCCTGCAATGGCACAGTAGGTAAGGGAGAGATTTCCTTTACTTTTTCATTTCCAGCAGGTTGAAATTTTTACTGTTCCAAAAGTGACCTTCTTTCAGTACATAGTCAAATGTAATGTAGTTGAAGAGTTTAAAAATCCCCTTTGTGTGCCTACTCTGACTAAAATGTGCAGCCAGAACCACCTCAAAACTTAGCTGACCCAGGGTCAAAAATAAAAATTATGTTGTCATTGCCACAGATATTTAATGATACACCCTGCCATTTAGCTTCTCTTTAGACAAACGCTGCTTAGAATTTTTAGTAATACCTTATAAAAAGAAGGACCATTTTCCTTAGGTGGTTCTTTTTTTTTGTTAAGGTTGCTAAAAAAGTCTTCCAATATCTTTGTGAACCTTTTAAAACTATCTCTTTAACCCACTGCAGGAGCAGCAGCATTACCAGGAAGGGCAGGCTCAGCCTTCATAATCTTTCACATCAATTTGTTCCAGGACTTCACACTGGTTCTTGTTAGAAAGTTTTCTCTGATTTCAGGCTGAAATCCTCCTTGCTGTGAGTTTACCTTGCAGACCCTTTTTTTATCTTTACTGAACATGGAGAACAGTATATTACCCCTCTCTCCATATCTGTAATATGTAGCTACTTGTATTTTACCTTTTATCATGTTTCTCCTAGATGTTTCTTCTCCATAAAATATAGCCCAAATCCCTTCACTATTTCTGTATGCTTAAAAACCTCTGATCATTCTTGCTGCTGTTCTCAATGCTCTCTTTAGTCAATCCACAACCTCCTTTAATTAGAATCCAAGAGAGAAATGCTTTTACTTCCACTGCAGCTTTGTGAACAGCACAAAAAGCAGAAGAACCAAAACCAAAGGATTATAGGCATTACCTTTCTTTTTACAACTCAGTAATAAAATTATGCTTTGCCACAACAGGAAAAGACCATTGAGTTGTGTTCACTAATGATGGTGATAAATCTGATATAGATTTTTTGTCCACGGATAGATACAATGTAGATTGCATATACAGTCCAGTACAAGCTTCCGTTCAGCAACTCAGCAGCTATTGGAATATGAATCAACACACTGCAACAAGCAGCTTTGTCATTTTTTCCATCTTATATTTGTGCAGTTGTTTATTCCTACGGAGGAGAAGAGCTTGAGAAAAAAAAATAATCAGTAAAACCAAGAAATTACTTATTTTTTTCTCTACCAACAGCACAAATCTTGGCAACGCCTCTCAGTATATGGCAGAGTTTTATTCCTAGTGGGAACCTGGCTGGCACAGGACAAGCTTTATTAAGTGTGCAATTGCAAATCTATACTTGCTATTCCTTGTGTGATTAGAATTTTAATAATGGTCTTCTCTTCGAGGTTGAGTGGGAATTGTTTGTCCCTTGCTCTTTCATAAATGCTATTGCAATAACAGATTGACAAGAATTTTCCCTTTAATTAGATTCAAGTATGTTAGGGAAGCTAAAGCAAGCTTGCTGAGAGAGAGAGCCCATATGCAAATGCATGGTGGGAAGTAGGAAATGGTAAGAGTCTGGAGCTGCTTCTTCAACACTGTGATTGACAGATTCAAAAGGCACATCTGGTAAGCAACTTCACGGCATGGCCTGCATAAGCACACTGTAAAATTGTAAATGTGGTCTGTGGAGGATAAGGGCTCCTTAGATCTGACATTATGTTTACCAGGCTCACACTTTTCTAGCAGGAGAGGCCCTTCACCGTCTACTGTAAACAGAAAGAAATCAGAGGCTCTCACATGCAGGGCTGTTGGCAGATCACCATGAACTTGTTTCAGCCAGAGCACACTTCGTCGTCATGGTCAGTGAACGCCTCCGAGCTTCAAAGGTAAGTCCTGTGCTCAAAGAGAGACATTGCCATGACCCATGACTCCTGACAGATTTGGTTTCAGTTACTGGAAGATTCTCAAAAAATTCAAAGGCACTTCAGCTCCCTTCAAACTTCAGCAAAGAGCAGCAGACCTCCTAGACAAAGCGCAAAGTGTAGCGCTAGCAGTCCAGCGAGAGTCTGCATCTTGATTTTACTAGAGCAGATGTTATCTGCAAGCAATTAACATACTTGTCATCACCAGTAAAATAGATACAGAATTCTTCGAGCTTTTTTTTTTATCCACCGTAAAGAAAAGTGTTTGTGCACAAAGCAAAATTTCCACATTAGTATTAAAATAACATTCAGCGAGGCAAGCGGCATGTGTCACTTTTTTAGTTTCTTCCAGTTCCTTTTTTTTTTTCAAAGAGCAATGCTGTAACACTTAGATCAGAGCTGAAGAACACATTTCATCACTGAGCTATATCTTTTAACAAGAGAATCTTTGATGTCTGTATTTTGTCTGTATTTTTTACTTCACTGTTATTATTTTCAAATGCTACTGTTTGTTTTGCATAGAACCACAGCAAGTATGTATCCCACTCTTATGAATGTGGTGGGTTGACCCTGGCCAGACACCAGGTGACCACCAAAGCTGCTCCATCACTCTCCTTCTCAGCTGGGCAGGAGAAAATATAGATGAAGTCTTGTGAGATGAGATCAGGACAGGGAGAGATCATTCACTAGCTGCCATCATGAGCAAAGCAGACCTGACTTGTAGAACTTAGCTTTTTATCACTCAAATCAGAGTAGGGTAAAGAGAAATAAAATTAAATCTTTAAAAGCACCTTCCCCTCACCTCTCACTTCTGCCTGGGCTTAATTTAACTCTCCATTTTCTCTACCTTCTCCCACCCAGTGGTATAGGGGAACAGAAAATGGGAGCCGCAGTCAGATTGTCAGACACACTGTCTCTGCTGATCCTTCCTCCTCAGGGAATTCCTCACACCCTTCCTCTGCTCCAGAGTGTGGTCCCTCCCACAGGAGATACATCCCCACCGACTTTTCCTGTGTTAGTCCTTCCCTTGAGCTGCAGTTCTTCACAGCCTGCTCCAGTGGGTGCCCCCTCAGGGTCACAAGCCCTGCCAGCAACCCTGCTCTGGTGTGGGCTCCTCTCTCCTTGGGGCCACAGATCCTTACAGGAGCCTGATCCAGCACGGGCTCCCCACAGGGCCACAGCCTCCTTTGGGCACCTGTGGTAGTGTGTTGCTAAGTTTCTTGTGTTATTCCCCCAATTTATGTATTGTTCTCCCCTATTATGTGTAAAATGGTTTCGTTCCCCCAGTTCTTCCCGCCACTGCTAGCCTGTCAGCTAAGTTGCTATAGTAACTGCTATTCATAGTTGCCGATATGTAATTGCTCCTCCCCTGGTTTCCCTTATAAGTGAAAGTTGTTTCCTCCCTGTCCAGTCAATCACCCCCTTTCTCCTCCCAGGTTTCGAGAACCTTCTCCTCTCTAGAGATGGTGGCTGGCTGAGGTCCCAGGACACCTCCTTTACCTTTTGATTATTGGTCTCCATGGAGTGTCAGTTCTGTGAAGTTCATCCCCTCACCTTTCCTGATTGGCTCTGTCTGTACCCACCCCCTTGCTTTATAATCCTGTTTGCACCCCCTAAAAAAAAAACTTTTTCCCGGATGGTTTCTCGGTGTTTGGATGCGGCATCACCGTCAATAAACCGATGTTTAACCCCCGGGAAATGGTCAGTTCCGTTCCTCTCATATACCAGCGAGGTACGCCAGTCCGCAGCCAGCACAGCCCGAGGCCATCAGGATCCGAAGGGTGCTGGCCAGGAATTGCAGAGGGGCGTCGGCCTTTCGCCCTCAGCTAGTCGGACTCTAAACTTCGGGCCACATACGATCCTTTCTGCAGATGGCGCCCACGCGGGGGCTTTACCGTACCCCGCGGACTGGACTTTAAATCTACTAGCCGTCAGACTTCCTCCGGTTTCAGTGGACTAATCTGCCTGAACTTTTCGTTTGCAACGCTCTTTGATTAGGTGAACCCCGGACTCGGTTCCTCCCCTGCCCTTTCAATTTTCCCTGGGAGCTCTACGAGGGGGATTGCCGTCTGCCGCCTTTCGCGCTCGCGGTGCCCCGGCACGGTGACGCCAGGCCCAGCAGCGGGGCTCTCGGCGCGGCGCTGACTAGTTGCGGCGGGCTCTTTCAGCGCAGGGCGGTTTTTCCGCGCGGTTTGCCGTGGTGGGGTCGCTACACCCCCCACGATCATGGGTGTGGGTCAGAGCAAAACCCAAAAAGGAGTTTTTTTTGTAGTTAAGGGTTTGTTACTTGGAAGAGGTTTTACTGCCCCCAAGAAAGAGCTGATAGTGTTGATTAGATGGGTATTTTCACATTTCCCTGAAGTTTCCCCAGAGGTTGCGAAAGAGCCGCGCTTTTGGGCAGCCGTTGTGGCCAAATTAGACCAACAGGTTAACGCTGGGGAACCCCGGTTGTCTAACGTGGCATACTGGGCAAGCAAAGTATTAACTTCGCTGCGCCCAGCCGGGAGTTCAAGAAAGGATCTTTCTTCTTCTAGTTTGTTCCCTAGTTCTCCCAGTTCCCGCATCCTTACCCCCCAGCCCTCACCCTCTTCACACAGGCAGGAGCCCTCGAAAGGGATTTTAAAGGCCAACAAAAAGCAGGGAAACCATTCTGCCCCTGCTCCCTCTCGACCTGCTCAGCCTCCCCGTCCGAGGAGCCCTGCCCAAGTTCCTATATCCTCACCCTCTACCCCAGTTCTCAAGTCCCCAGTTTCAACCCCTAAGTTTGTTCGGTTTAGTAATGAAATTCCACAAAGTATCTCCTTTACCGTCCAAGATGGCGGGGACCACGCGGTCTCTGCCGCCAGAGCTCCTTTTTCCGCTAACCCGTTCCTCCCAAGCACCAACCCCTTCCTTCACCCTGACCACACCCCTTGCTCAGTTACTCCTCTCTCATACCCTCCCTCCGTCCCGCTCACTCCTCAGCACTCCGCCCCACCTTCAGCTCCTCCTCAAACCCCTCCCCCGGTTCAGCCCCCCACTCCCTTCCCCCCCGCTCCGTTTTCGTTTTTCCCTCCGCCTCCGAACGCCGTCCGGGGGGCGGAGAAGGGTACTTTGCCGCGTCCACTCCCTTGCCTTACGTCAGCGCCAAACCCCGCCTCAACCTCCTCCAGTTTCGGTTCCCACGCCACCCCCCCCAGCTCTCACGCTTTGTGTTCAGAGGAGGGGGGGGGGGAAAGCCGGAAACTGGAGCAAGCTCCCCTATTAGAAGCCGCCCCGGTAACATATCATATAAGAGAAAGGGGAAATGCACGGGCACAGTGGGTGCCTTTAGCACAGGTCCAAATAAAGGAGCTATGCAAAGCTCAGAAAGATTACTCCCGGGAGTCAGAATTCTTCCGGGGTTTGCTACACAATACCCTTGCTCAGGGAGATTTGGTACCGACGGATTTAAGGTCCCTCTTCTCTAGCCTGCTCAGACCCATGGAATTTAGGGTCTGGGTGAGGGAATGGAGGAGGGAAATAGTGGAAGTACTCCCAAGTTTTTGGGGGAACCTTACACTGTCCCATGACGCAGATGGTCAGTTAATTACCCAAGAACATCTTTTGGGTGAAGGACAGTGGGCTGAAGGGGCAAATCAAGCTAAAGCCTTATTCCCATCCCAGCTAGTAGAGACGGCCCGAGCAGCTGAGCGGGCCTTCTTTAAGTTAGAGGTAGTTACCTCCCAATGGGAAGATGCTGAGGTTTTGCAAGGAGCGCAAGAGCCATACATGGAATTTATCGAACGCCTATACAGATATGTGGAAGCGCAAGCGTTCGGAGAGGATGACAGGGAAAAAATGCTTGAGCAGATGGCTTATAGCAATGCCAACGCTGACTGCCGCAAGGCTATAAAAACTCTCCCTCGAAGTCCTAAGCCCACAGTAGAAGCCATGATAGATGTCGTAGTGCGTCAAGTCTCCCTGGCCCCAAGGCCTAAGAGAACATCTGTGCATTTTGCTGAATGCCCCGAGCAAGACTTCATAGAGGCTGAAGCTTCCCCCGTGGCCGGTCCTTCTACTTCTGAGTCCGGCAGGAGGACATCAGCAACCCATCCCTGCCATCTCTGTGGCAAGGTGGGGCATTGGATGCCTCAGTGTCCCATGCGCCAAGACTACATGGAATGGAGGCGGAAGCAAGATAGGAAGAAGACAGAGGAAAAAGACCATCCAAATGAGTCAAGCACCTCATCCCGAAGCAGAGGATGCAGAAGGAAGCTGAGTCACAAGTTCAGGCGTGCTCGCGGTGACGGAGAAAACCCTCCCAAACACCATCAGTTTCCTCAGATGTTTACTTCCTCCCCAATGCTGAGACTGCTGCTCCTACCCCTCTCGTCACTGAACTACCTCTGGTTTATTAATCCTAACCTCCTTCCCCCATTTCTTCTTCTTCTCCCGAACTGGATTTATTATTTGGGGCAGAACCATCTGTTTAAGTATTTTGCGTTTAACTGTTCACCTTTTGTCTTTTAGTACATTTCGCCAACTCACTTTTGATTTTCATCCTCCTAATTTGCAAGCTAGTCCGGAGAAAACTGACTACGCCGAGTGCCACTGTCCCTTGCAATGTTCAGAAGACAAAGACACTCGTCATGACCAGCTGCGAGTTCCTGCATTCTAAGCTTAATTTAGACTTTTCTCTTCATTTTAATTTTTATTTGGTAAAAAACGGGGAGATGTGGTAGTGTGTTGCTAAGTTTCTTGTGTTATTCCCCCAATTTATGTATTGTTCTCCCCTATTATGTGTAAAATGGTTTCGTTCCCCCAGTTCTTCCCGCCACTGCTAGCCTGTCAGCTAAGTTGCTATAGTAACTGCTATTCATAGTTGCCGATATGTAATTGCTCCTCCCCTGGTTTCCCTTATAAGTGAAAGTTGTTTCCTCCCTGTCCAGTCAATCACCCCCTTTCTCCTCCCAGGTTTCGAGAACCTTCTCCTCTCTAGAGATGGTGGCTGGCTGAGGTCCCAGGACACCTCCTTTACCTTTTGATTATTGGTCTCCATGGAGTGTCAGTTCTGTGAAGTTCATCCCCTCACCTTTCCTGATTGGCTCTGTCTGTACCCACCCCCTTGCTTTATAATCCTGTTTGCACCCCCTAAAAAAAAAACTTTTTCCCGGATGGTTTCTCGGTGTTTGGATGCGGCATCACCGTCAATAAACCGATGTTTAACCCCCGGGAAATGGTCAGTTCCGTTCCTCTCATATACCAGCGAGGTACGCCAGTCCGCAGCCAGCACAGCCCGAGGCCATCAGGATCCGAAGGGTGCTGGCCAGGAATTGCAGAGGGGCGTCGGCCTTTCGCCCTCAGCTAGTCGGACTCTAAACTTCGGGCCACATACGATCCTTTCTGCAGGCACCCACCTGCTCTGTTGGGGTCCTGCATGGGCTGGGGTGGATCTCTGCTCCCCCAGGACCTCCCTGGGCTGCAGGGACACAGCTCCTCACCGTGGTCTGCACCAGGGGCTGCAGGGGGATCTCTGTTCAGTGCCTGGAGCAGCTCCTCATCCTCCTTCATTGGTCTTGGGGTCTGCAGAGTTGTTGCTCTCACTTATTGCCATACCTCTCTCACAGCTGAAGTTGAAATTGTGTAGGATGTTTTTTTCCTTAAATACATTGTCCCAGAGGAAGTTGTTGATGGGCTCAGCCTTGGCCACTGGAAGTTTTGTCTTGAAGCTGTTGGCGCTGGCTCTCTCAGACACAGCCAAAGCTTCTGGCAGCTTCTCACAAAAGCCACCCCTGTAGACCTTCCACTATCAAAACTTGGCTACATGATTCAATACGATGATTTTCACCACAACACAACCTCAGTGAAATCCAAAGATTTCACTGATCTCCAAAGAGCTGTTTGCTGTTTATATGGATGTATGAGGAATACAGAATCATAGCTGTATATCATCAGTGTGCCTGTTTTTAAAATACCGAGTGTGCTTTGTCAAAGTCACTTCCCTAATAAATGTACTACTTTGTTAAAATAACTGTTTTAAAAGTTGCACACTAACCTGTCTTCTGAAGAATCTTTTAATTATCTTACAAGCTTAGGAGAACTAGATCAACTCCACAATTTCTCTGTACTCACAGTTGTTTTTTCCTTATGAAGGGTTATTTAACATCTTAGCTCATCAGCTCAATGTGCTTCTTGAAATAAGCTGTGTTAACCTAATTTACAGAGGAATTTGCTTTTAGAAGGTCAAAAGCAGGGAGCAAGCTGTAGCATAAAGAGCTAGCAAAAGAAATTGAACTTGAAACCAAGCTGCTCTGATTTACTTTATTTAATCTTTCTTCCTAAATATCCCCAAGCTCTGCAGCAGCTTCTCTGTTGATTAGTGACACGAGTTGAGTAGAAAATGACTATCATGCCAGAAACACTTGGGGGCACTGAATCTGGAATGAACCACACGTATTTAAAACTAGCTAATATAGTGACATCTTGAAGCAGCCTAGGGCAGAGAAGTTTCCTCTAAACAGAGGTTTCTAGCCCACAAGTCCTTGAACACTTTTTGTAAGTAAATGATCCTGTGGCATAAGCTCAAATTAAAATCACATCAAGCCTGTTCCATATTACCCAGCACAATCTCTGGGGCTTACTTCTGTACCTTCCTCTGCCTCTCCCACCAAGCCCTCCTTGCTTACATTCCAGATGCACAGACTGTTAACACAGCTGAGCTCGTGTAAAATGAATGCATGAATGGGATGGGGAACACCTGAAAGAAGGAAGTTTGTGTACTTCAAACTGTGTGAGATATTACAGACCAAAGGTGGTGAGGCAAAGAAGTCCTGCCTTTATGTACTGTGATGATGGGTGGAAACGGAAGATTAAATTATGGCTCCTGAAGTTCTAATAAAGAAATGATGGTTCCCAATTAAGAATAAGAGTGATGTAGTCATGACAATGGTCCTGGTTATAAAGCTGTAAGTTTGATGCAAGACCTCTCTGAAACATCCTTCTGTCTCAACCAAGAGTTCTCTCAAAGAACTCTTAATCTTCTAGAGATGTCTACTTAGAGAGTAAAAAGACAATATGAATCAATTATTTCAGTGGATACCTCCTTATTTACATATTGAAATGGAAAAGCCTCTGCTTCTCTGATGAAGGGCAAGGTGAACAATTCAGAGACCATTTCCTTTCTTGCAGCACCAACCCTCCTGTCAACACTTCCCCAAGATTCCTTATTATTTTTTCATTATGTCCCATTCCAGAAAAGCTATGCTTCACCTTTATCCTCCTCCTTCCATAGTTTCCTTTTGCATCTAGATATTGTTCCGTTTATCGCGGAGGGAAAAAGTATAGAAAAAAAGCCATATAAGCAAAATTAGCCTTCTATTGTTTTTTACTGTCTTCATTATGTAGTTTCTGCTGATACAAAAATTATTTTACTCTGCAGAACTTCTGAAAAGCAAAAAAAGTTACTACTGGACTCATGCAAATAAACAAAACAAAGAAGTAAAAATGCATTTTGGACAGGCATCCTGGGAGACCCCGTGGCAGGTATTTGAGGTACTGACGGTTTTATATCAGTTGAAACTTTAATAATTGAGGATGCCAATGGTGTACTTGTTTGATGACTGTCTACAATTTTGTTCCTTTGAAGACTGCAGTCAATAATGGTTTATTCAGTGCTGGCAGGATGTTTTGTGCCAGGGAATCCAGGATGCCAGAAGCAAGTGGTTAGTTGTTACTGAGCAGCAAAGCTTCAGAGTGTTACTGTGGCCCACTCTATACCAGTGGTAGTACAAAAAGCAAAATTAAATTGGAGATGGTAGAAAAATAGAATAGATGGGGAATAGATGTCATAAAATCAGGACATTGAAGAATGCCTCTAAGGAAGCAATCAGAGACCAGAATTAAGTTAGACTTTATGAGAGTTTTCATCTGAGCTGGAAAATAGATGATGGAAGCAACCATGGAAAATTTCCTGCTTAAAAGAATAATTCACTTTTCATAGCTGTGATTGAAAATTTTATTTTCAACATTTTGTGTCTTGAAAATATCCCTTTTTTATGGAAGATGACTTAGTTGGTCTCAAAGTTAGATGTAATTGAGGAAAAGCAAAAGCACTTAACAATGCTTCCAGCAAAGTTGCAATAGGACTTCACATGGCTTTTGCTCTCTTCAGTTATGTTCAGGTTCAGAATCCTCCATCCTGACTGAAGCTGATAGAAGCTGCTACATTAACCTGTGAGTGAGTTCCTGTATTCCTTCAGAATCCTTTTGAAGAGACCTCTTCTAAAAATGTGTGAAAATGTGTGTTGATTCAGTGGAGTTTCCTTTCAAGTCCAAACAGACTGAAATGAGTGAGGACATGTCACCACAAATAAAACCTATAATTTCCTTTGTCCTTTAAAAATGAGGATCAGTTAAATATTGGTGTGTATGCTACAGTTTGTCCTGCTAACCATTTCTTTAAAATGTCTCTAGTAGACATTATCCTACCTTATATAAGACTCTAATTAGTTGATTCAAGGGATATTACCTTACATCACAATAATTAGTGGCACTGTGAAAAACTGAGACCTTCCTGTGTTGTTTAAAGCCCGTTCATTTAAAAACCAGGCTTGTTTACACAGTTAAACAGAAAGACTTATTAGGGATAAAGAACATCCTGTGAAAGGAGAGACTGTATTCTGGAAAAAAATACAGAAAAGAATTGATAAGAGGTTACCATTGCAATGGCCTGTATGTGCTGAGCAGACGACATTATAATTGAATAAGAAATTGTATTATCTAAGTACACTGCATGAGCTGAATTACTGCCAGACTGTTGTGCTCAGACTTATCATAGCAGTGCTAGAAAGAAAGGGAATCAAAGAAGAGCAACAAGAATTATGAGAGCCCTAGAAATGCTCCTGAGAAGCTTCATTATTTTCACTTGCACCACACTACTATTGGGAGAAGGTAGAGATTTTCAATAGGAAGACTATTATAACAAGATTAAGATGGGTGTCTAAGTTCTTGGGTTTAAATGACTCAAAGCTTTTTCTGGGCTGTGGTAAGAAAATACAAATGATTGATGTTGCTTAGGAGTGTTTATGAAATAGTTTGATGAGAAAATACTGATTTACTAAAGCTTTATGAAACAAATCTTTTGTAAAAACACCTCAGTTTCTGTGAGGAGCTGTAACTGAGCCATGGAGAGGGTTCCAGAAGAGCAGGAACAGTGGTTTCCCTGGACAAATTTTTCTGGTATATTAGGTGGTTTTGGGGCCATTCTCTGGCATTAAAGTCAACTGGCATGGAAGATCCCATATCTATATTGTGAAAATCTCTTTAATCTCCATTACATGATAGCTACTTCCAATTTACCTATTGGAAACATTATGTAAAGAATGGCCATTTTCTGACCATACAATGGAATTATTTGGGAAAACAGTAGCAGTCTCTGGCAAAAAGGATCCTGGGATTGTTCTCAATTTTGTGGATAATCAAGTCTCAATGGAACAGCTCCTGGGAATGTATAATTCACAAGAGTAGACGAGGTTGTAGTGTGCTGCTGGAGATCCCAAGCCATCACGATCAATGGTTTTGTGATTTCTCACACAGTGGACAGACACATGAATCAGCTGGGCTCCAGAAAAAGAGACTCTAATGTCCAGCAGCAGTGTGTGACTGAGAAAGAGAGAATAGAACTTTGGTTGTCATCCTCTAGTAGCCCTGGTGAGGCATTGCACTTCTTAAATGCTCTTCATCTCAGTTTTCTAAATGAAAACAAAACCAACCACCCAACCAATCAAACAAAAAACTTGACATCAAAAGCCTGACAAAAGCCCTTGACAGCAAAAGTTTCATAGACCACCAAAAGTGACGACTCTTGTTAAATCAAATCACAAGTTTGTCTTGAGAAGCTTGGAGAAAAAAAAAGGCTTCAGCTGATGTTCACAAGAGTCTTATGACCCAGGCTACTTTGGCTTTTGAGTGTACAAACAGACACTTATGGAAACAAAGTAATTCAGAATTACCAGTGTTTTTGGAAAATCCAGAAGGCATTAGTTTTTGTACTCCGCAGGATCTGTGTTTTTCTCCTTGGTTTGTGCCACAGTGGCTTTGTGCAGATTTTAAGTGCAATTGGAATAAATTGAAGAATGTTAGAGACTCCTAAATGGACTATGCCTTAGCTACAGGATAGCATTATAATATGAAAGTGGAGTGGCTGGCAGCTGAACAGAGAAGTCCCAATGGGACCTGTGCCCTGTAGCCTAAGAGAAGAGGTTACACTGGATATTTGCAGCTTACTTACTATCCCACACAAAATCCCAGCAAGCTGCATTTTTTAACAAATAATTTTATGTGCCACATCCTCACCTTTGATTACATTGTCAGAGACTGCAAACAGATTCTGTTAACTTGTTTAGACTGGTTTCCTCATGGCTAAATAGCATTTGGTCTTTGGTCTTTACAACTCTCACAGTTTAGGTAACAGAATGCTTTTACATTATTTTTACATTAAATAATTATTTAGGGTTTGTTTTGGTTTTTTTTCAATATTGAAAAAGAAAATTATGTATGGAAGAATTTAAGGAAATTAAATTTTCACTGCCCCAAACTGGGCAGAGTAAACAACTAGGATTTTGCCTGGGAAGTACTGATATTAAAAATTCTCATCAAATTCCTTTGGGAGGGGTGCTAAAGCATTTTTTAATACAGAAGATCTCTGTGTAAAAGAGCTGGTATTCACTCCTAGGTCCCCACCCCTTCAGAACTGTGTGGGCTGCCTCCTTTGTTATGTGCACTCACATAATACCCCTATGGCAATGACAGTGGTTGCTTGCACAGAAAATTAATACTAGGAAAGTATTTATGCATTTGTACTGTATTGAGTGTGATAAATGTTTTCCCTCTCTGAAAAACAAAACACTTGCATTTTCTGCTTTTGTTCTTCATCTCCTCCCATCTGTTTTGTTTCTCTTAGCTGGAAATGAGAATAACAGCTGACTCTCTGTGCATTGCCAGTGGTCCATGGAGGGTTTGAAGGCCTCTCTAATATCTTTGAAGCTCCTTTTAAAAATAATTCTGTCCCAGTTCATGTGAAAAGCCATATAATTCTTTCATCAGATCATAATTTGCAGTGAAAGGACTAGACCTATTTTCTATCCTTGTCAATAGTGAGGGTTTTGTGGCCTTGTGGCCCACTGGATATCCAGCATTTATGTCTCCAACCAAAAGATTTGTCTAAATGCAGGCTTGTTATGAGGGTGATATAATGATTTCCTTCACCCAAAGTAGCAGACCCAATAGATCTTTTCAGATTGCACTAAAAACACAAACATTGCCTGAGAAGCTTCTGAACATGGATCTCAAAGAAAGGCAAATTCAGACACGGTGCATTATTTAAATACTTTCTTCACTATCTGAAATAGTGTGGGACTGTACAGATATAAGAACCACAAGGTTTTAAGTAGAAGGCTGGGGTCTTTTGTTCTTCAAAATACAAAATTACTACAACAAGAAGAAACACTTGGGTTATGGTTCAGCACTCTAGGCTACTCTGTAGGGCAAAGTTACACAAAAATGGAGCTGTGTATGGCAGCAAGTTAATCACAATTTCTTGAAACTATAACAGAATGAAAGTCATGAGCTACTTTGCCTTAACCACAGAAAAAACCATGACAATTCACAGGTTATTGGGGTCATAGAAAGAGAGTCATAATTAAGGTCTGTGAATTTTCACTGACACCAAGTGATTAGAGAGCATTTCTGGAGTTTATAATTAAGAGTTTGGGATTTGTTGTTGTGTTTTTTTGTTTGGGTGTTTTTGTTTGTGATTATTTGGTTTTGGTTTTTTTTTTTTGTTTGTTTGTTTTTTTTTTTTTTTTTGGAGGAGGAATTGTCTGGGGAGATTCTGATAGAAATGTTTAAAAGACCTAAGATGATCTCTAGAGTAGCACATTTTACACTCATAGATGTTTGTGTTTTCACTTTATCATTTCTCAGTAGTGGATTTTCATTAGTAGCCTGATTTGACGTGACTTCTAATGTGAATCAACTTAACTGCATCCGACTAAATAAACATTGCAATCATTTACAGGGCAGTTTCTACACAAATTGGGGAAAGGACCTTGTCCATAAGGTAATCAAAGCATATGAAAGCAGAATGTCCCTTTTCCTTTCTATTACAACCAGAACTGAGAAGAGAAGGTGACATATGCCAGCTTGGCCAAGGAATAAAAACTTTTTTCATTTTGCATTAAAAACAGTTTTTAGATTTTTAGTTTATAAAAAAGAACATAGAGAAATATTGCCTATTTTATTAGTTGCACCAAAGTCATGTTGGCAAGTGAAAAAATAATATTAAACTAAAATAGCTTCATGTGTTTCCCATTATATAATCAGCTGGTGATGCAAAGGACAAGCCTGCATTGTTTGCTAGTCAGCCTGGCGCTTATGGAACTCTGAACCAGAACGGTGCCGTTCACTGGGAATGACAGAAGAAAAAGTGACCCCACACCAGCTTGCAGGACCTACCCCAGGTCAATAGTGAGGTTGCTGTGACTGGTATTCTAGCATGACATGTCTAAGGAAAAGTTTTGTCAATACTTGATGACAAAAATGAGTGTTCATGTACATTAGCTGTTATGCGTCAACATGCTTTAAATGTCTGGTGTAGGTCTATTGGCTGACTAGATGGAAATCAGAATGCAGCTTTTCTGAAGCTTAATTAAATCTGGTTTAAACATGTTTAAACACAGTTTTTAACAGTGGATTATCTAATTGGCATGCTTAAATTGCAATGTCTTTTTCAAAAAGCTTCTGAAGGAACACAGTTACCATAAGAAGGAAGATCTTCACACAGATTTGAAAAAAAAGAGCCTAGTTGAAAGCTAGGAAGCAGTGGATGGGATCAGAAGGTGAATTTTCATGCCAAACAAGTTTATAGAATAGTTCCACAGTAATACATGCTTGGGCCTTAGCTGCATAAGCTGTTGGAATGGACTTCATAGATAATTTAGGGAAGAGGTGAACAGAGAGGTGACAAAGTTAATTGATGATCCGCAGTTACTTAATGTAGTAAAGCTGTCTGCAATAAACTAAAAAGAGTTTATTTATGTGTATAGTCATTTATATATATTTATATATTTATGTACTGTGTAATGGAGAAAGGAACAGCAGCAAAGCATTCAACATAGGTAAAGATAAAATGACACAGAAAAAAATGACCCGAACTTTATTTATAGAAAGATAACATTTGAGTTGGCTATTTCTATTCAGGAATGAGATCTTGAGAAATCTTGATATCTTGGGAAAGAAAACTATCAATTCAGTACTCATTCATGAGAGTAGAGGATCTACTGTGCTATACAGTTTTAATCACCAAAGCTTATTCCAAGGTATTGAGTCATGTCAGTGTTCAGCTTCAATTATAAGCATGTTGCATCAGAAAACCCAAGCTAGAGAGTCAAGAGATAGGTATATAAAAGGCATAGTACTCAGTAACATAGAACCTATTGCTGTAGAAGGCTTGCCCAAAAATTAAATCGGTATTTTGTTGATATTTATCTTTGTTTTGCTCTCTGTGTAGAAGAAAAATTCCACTATGATGTATTTTAGTTAGTGCAATGTGAGTACATTGAAGTAACCTACAGAATAGGTGTAATATTTACCTGCATTTGTAGAAGTGTGTGTGTGTGTGTGTGTGTGTGTGTGTGTGTGTTCGTATCTGCAAATATTAATTCTATCTAGGGAGTAGTTTATTATCTTCCATATTCTATATATACCTACCTTCAATATATTCTGTCACATTAATTAGATGGAATGTATCATAAAATTTAGCAGCACTGACTCATATTCATGGCTTAAACTATTTTAAACCATATGTTTTTCATTTTCCTTGGATGTAGATTTTTTCAGCAGACGGAAAAACAAGTTTATGTAACTTGAAAGATAAGTAGGAAAAATCAGTTTTTCGTATTTTTCTCTTTTATTTGAGTTATTATCAGAGAAAAAGTAATTATTAGGCTCATTATTTTCTACTCCAAAAGAAAAATGGATACATTTGTTGCTTAGTTCCAAGGATAAGGATCTATAATAGAAAAAATGCCTAACTTTCAAGTTAGAGAAATATCAGTTTGTTCTATGTTATCATCACATGCCTTCAAGTTTTAATAATGGCTGCAGCATTTCTCATGTCAGTTGTATGCAAATTACTGATATTTCCCTGGGCAATTTGCACACTCCCATCTCTAAATCTGATGTCTGTTTTCTGAGGCCTCAAGATGGTTTGTTCCTTAGAAATTGGGTTTGCTATGTGGCCAGCTGTCACATAGATCTCCCCCCTTCTCCTGCCCCTATCAATATTAAGGACAGGAAAAAGTGTCATCTTAGCTGACTTTTGTTTATAAGGAGTCTGAGATTTCTGCTAAGGTTTAAAAATATATGATGGAAGTCATTGAGAATAAAGGAGAAAACTTCAAGAACTGAAAGAACTCGAAAGTTCTGATTGGTTTTTAAGCTTGAGAACTTTTGGATGTTAAAAGATAAGGGATATATTTTGTCATCCAGAGCAATAGCCTAAAACCTCAACCCCATTATTAGCATGGATTTTGGCAGGGCTCTCCCATGTGGTACACAGCCAAGTGTCTCTTCTGACTACAGCCAACAAACCCACCTCTTTTTGCTCCAGTGATAGCAGTGACTGTGTTATTGCAAAGCAGCCATGGGGCCTCCTTTTCTGTCTTCAAAACCACAAAAGCACAAATGTTAAAGACATTTTGAGATTTGAATGGATGGTTTCTTTTGGGGTTTTTTTCACTCTTCTTCACTTCCCATGTCTGATCAGGATTGGAAACGGAAGTGTTGAAAGACTATACTTAGGTATTATTTATTGAGCACTGACACTGCGCTTGGAGTTTAACCACTCTGTGAAATACTACAAAAAGAAACTACTTTTACTGTATTTCAAACCCAACCAGAATGAGAAATTACTGGAAGTTTCACAAGAATACTCTGTTTTTGCAAGACTTCCAGGCTAGTTCTGTAGATCAAAGATGGTCAGGCAGTCTTGGATGAAACCCAAATGAACATTCAAATATTGGGTGCTTAGCCAAACCAAAGTGAAGCTCTGAATTGTTAGGTCTGCTCTCTCTTCTGTCCTTCAGTGTTGATAATATGCAGGTTAAGCCTGCCTGATGAAACTTGAAGCTTCTATTTGATCGATAGATAATATGTTGGGTCCTCTGTGTCTGCTTTTTACAGCTTGCTAACAAGCTTTCTGATACCATTTTTAATGATTTGGTGTAAAATCTAGTGGCTCACAGTAATATACAGAACTAATTCATACAGCTCAAGGGAATGTGAACTTTTCCTACAGCAGGTATTAGAAGGAATAATTATGCTATTCTGCTACAGGAAAGAGAAGGTTAATGTTAGCATACCATGAGCAAGGCTCACGTGTTGTATCTTATATATTATACCGGTGTACTATTCCACACCAATGAAGTGACAAAACTTGAGCCTTTGAGCTCTGGGGTCTTTTTTTAAGCTACCACCCACTTGCTATGGAGTAAGTGCTTGCAGAGAATTGCCATGGTATTTCAACTGAGTCTAATTTTGTACCCAAACTAATCTGATTAGCTGTACCTATATTTTCGTTATTAAAATACTTAAGTAATTATAAAGTAAGCAAGAAAGTAAAGAAATAAATAAATATAAAAGTAAAGTCTCCTTTATAAGAGATGTCACATTGACCTTCTTAGTTCCAGTCCTTTTGAATTTCTGTCCTTGGCTGGTTGTTCCATGGTAAAATTTTCCATATTGCTCCTCTTGTGGACCAGCATTTCCATGATCCTTAAGTGTTGTCCATTCATGTCTCTCTATCATCCCTTCACGGCTTCTACATCATACTAAAGCATGCTAAATGTTAAAACACATAACAAAATCACGGTTAACTGTTTTGAAGACTGTGCTATCTACATGTTTTTTGACACCCCTGGGTCTCACAGAGACTAGGATGTGTGACAAGGTGCTCTTCTGCGGCCAGCTTTGTGTCAGTTTGCTCCATGACTTGCAACAGACCTGCTGGATTTGCATGACACAGTTTCTCCACTTATGAAGGATAGGCAAGCACACTCCCTGGGTCAAAATATTTTGAAGGCTGTATCTGCAAGAGCTCTCGTAAAGATGCATATTATTATTATTCTGCTTTATACACAGTAAGTTTAAAATACTTATAATAATGTAAGTTATATAGTCTGGTGTGGCATCAACAAGTATTTAAACTTACAGAGAAAGAACCATCCTGGTTAGAAAAAAAATCAAATCTAGGCTTCTCACATCAGAGACAAACTTCAGGGAAGGGATAAGTTTTAAATTTTTAATAATGGCTACTTTGTGATACTCATGACAGCAATGTCAAATCCTTAAAAATACTTGGACTCTGCCGTTAATAATGCATTGTAAATCTACAGACATAACTCCTACTTTATTGAAAATTAAGATGAAGTGTGGATCTAGCTGCATATATATGTTACGTAGTGTGCAGTAAAAACTTTGTCTTGCATAAAATCAATACTTAGTGGTCAAATTTCCCTCGTTTCCCACTAATAATGGATGGAGTCATATGGTTCAGCTGTAAATCTACCAGCTGGAAGTAATGAGATGAACTGTCCATAGCAATATGAAAGATATACATGCCTATTCAAAGGCAGACCATCTGTGGAGATCCATGGAGAAGGATAGCAGAGAATTTTATATAGACATACAGTAAAACAGTCTCTCATGATACTGTAGGAGCTGTGGGGGCCTAATCTTTACATTTGACTATTAAATTAGGAAGGGCAAAGCCTACACAATACCAATGGTATTAGTCATGTCTGGAGGGGCATCCAATACCAGATGTCACTTTTCTGATCTTTCATACTCAGCTCTTATAGCTTTTGGCACGTCAGAGTTCGCATCTGAGTACAATTTAGGATATAACAATACAATCAGCATGTCTAACTATTTTTGCCTTTCTTTCTGCTATTTTGGGAGCTGGGCTGTGGTGAGTCTCTGTTGTTTAATCTAAAAGCCTTCCTTGTCCCCGTCTCCAGCCTCATGAGGTAATGCTGGGGGATGTCAGAGAGCGGTGTTAAGGAACAGTTGTTTGACAAGTGCTACTGGTTTTAAACTGAATTGCTTGTTTATTGGCTGCACAATTATTCATCTGTTAGCATAGCATAGAAAAAATAATGTTGACAGTAAAATAGTATCTTTTCTTGGTATAAATTATTTGTCTTAAGTGAACAAGTCATTGTTTTAATATGAATGCAGTTCTGTACAATATCACAGGAAAGGTTTATTTATTTATTTTACAGGCAAACAAAAGCTTTCACGATCAGACAAAAGAAAATATATGTAGGGAATTGTGTGTGGAGGAGCATAGTCTGCTCTTCTGGCTTGTTATAAGATAAAGTCATCTCCCTTTATGCAGATTATTCATGTTTATTTATGACATTCTGTGAAAGGAGAGACACTCAAATGCCTCAGGGCTATGGCCCAAAGTAAATAACTTGTCATAATATACCTTGCAAATGATAATATAAACCACGGGAAATCCAGGGAGGAGATGCACATACATTCCAAAGCTGGGAAGTTATTGAATGTTTAGGCTTAAGGAGCAGATAGTTTTGATTGGGGATATTTCCCTTGTTTCTGTATGTTAGATGAATTACTCTGCATGAGTGATATCCATTGTACTGTGTTTATTCTTTTCCGCTTTTGTTCACCAATCACTGCGATGTCTGGTCCTTTCCCAAAGATGGTCTGTATAATAAATATGTTAAGTCTGACAAGGAATGGATGGTAATGCAGCATCAATGCCCTCTGGGGTTAGGGAGTGTTCTGGTTATTTTTGTGTCTCCATAAGCTTACTATACAGGCATTTGTATAGACAAAATCTTGACTCAAGTTCAATGCAGAAATCTTTCCACTGGGGGAGCTGGCAGCCTGGGTTTGAGCAGTAACACCAGCAGATGCATCTTTGCATTTCCTGCTGCATCCAGGCCTGCTGCTTTGTGTTCAGTGTTTGGACCGAAAAAATGACTTAATGAATTAATTCAGTGTTTCAATATGGATTATGTGTATAAAGAAACCCAGGTCTTAGGTAGAGGTAAGGTAGCTGCTACGTAAGGTGCTCTGCAGTAAAACTGATTTTGGGAATCTTGAGGCCTGTTCCCTATGCTGTCATGTGCCAGTGCTATAGCTGGATGACTTGCTTAAAAGCTTGACTCTTGAGCAAGCTGTAGGTAAATCAGTTGTACCCAGTTTGGCTCTCTCTGTACTAGTAGATGGAACAGTGCCAGAATGCTACCACGTGATAATTCGTTATTCTGCTTTTTAGCCCAGTTTTGGCCTGTGCCAAAAAACACTCTTCCAAACAGTTCCCAGGCACAGTTAGGGAGTCAGCAGGAATGAGCAAGAGACGGCTACCAATAGGAAGTTTGGATGCAAAGCACTTTGATATCACAGCTGGAAAGAACAGTCCCTAGCCCTTTTTATTCAGTAAGGAAAAATAGTTCTAAGTGGAGCACTGGGTGCTCAATATCAATTACATAAAAAACACATTATTTTTTTTTCCTTTTGAGAGTTTGCTAGAAATGCTTCTCTTCTGACCCAAAAACTTCAGTAGTTTTAAAGTATGTTTTCAATATAATTTGTTTTCCTTTCAAAAACAAATAACCCCAAAATTTAGTCACGCTTCTAAATTATATTTTGATCATTGTTTTAATATATAACATATCTTTTTATTTTTTCTTATAGAAGGATAATGGTCCATTAAGTCTAGGTTGGCCCACATTAACATTGGGCACCTCTAAAAGGCATCTCAATTAATCTAACACCTGAATTATCTCCTGAATGTGCTCTTCTCTATCTGATGGAGGAACCCAGGGAAGTATGCTTCAAATTTAGATGGTGGCATTACACAGGTTGAATCTGAATTTAATGTTGTTGTTATTGCCTTTCACTGATGCAGTTAGCACAATAAGATCTTGAACTTTGTTGTGATTTGTAGGCATTTCTGGCCAACAAGTTGGATTTTAATAGTTGGATTTTTTATCAATATTCAGTTAAAATTTCTTGGGGTTTTTTGCCATTTTGTTTGTTTGGTTTTGTTTTGTGTTTTGATTTTGTTTTTAATTTGTTTTGGTTTGGTTTTGAGTTTTTGTTTTGTTTTGCTTTGAAGTTTTTGTTTGTTTGGGGTTTTTTGTCATCTTGTCATGTTATAATGAAAGTATTTGAGCTGGGATTTAGCTGTGCAGGGCTGCTACCTGTTATAAAGTGCCTAGTTTTGGAGAGATCGACCTGTGATCCAAATTCACCGTTCACGTATCACATCCAAACCTTTAGCATTTCATTGCCAGGTTGCAGTGACATCTTATATGCTGCAATCCTATGTGTAAAACATCACAATGAAGATTTACCCAGGTTTCTTCTCTTCCTGAGTATCCCCAGTAAAAGAAGTATGAAATGAAGCAACAAACTTCATCAACATAACAAAATACCATGCTTTCTAAAGAAAACAACAGTGGCTGATAAAATGGCTTGCAAAACAATTGTGTCAGGAAAACAATGACGCAGTTGGGCTGGGCCTGACCTTCTACAAAGCCCAGAGGAGGCCACATCTGGCATTTTGATTCTGACCCCCTTCTGAAAGCAGTAAAACAGTAAATCTTAACTGAATGTAAATTTTTTCCTTTTTATTTTATTTATTTTTTTTTTTTTTACTAAAAAGAAGTTACCTCAGAGGGTCCTGAGAATTAGAAGCCAGGATAAATTTCTTCTAGTGCACTGTGCAATTTTTCCCCCTTCCCTAAAGAGGTAGGATTATGTAACCTAATAAATTGGTCTCATTACAGAGCCACTGACAGACAGACATATAGGTTGCTGCCAACTGGCATGTGTGCTGGAGGTGAGCACACCCAGGGGCTGGTGGAAGTGAGCAGTGGATGCAGCACTCAGAAACCATCTGGCTGAAGGAGGTCATGCCGGTTGCATAAAGCAGGGGGAGATAAGGATGTCAGCAGTGTAGAGGGCGACATCCATCAATCAACTTCTTCATTATAGCAAGAATGAGCACTGTGGGTCCTTGGTAGTCAGAAGGAACCAATGATCCCTCATCCCACAGGTGGCAAGTCTAAAAAGTCTAACCTTTCACATTTCTAGGGGCAGGCAGGATGAAAAATGTGTTTTTAATGAATTACTCATAATCACACACACATACAGACCTACACAAT
Organism: Zonotrichia albicollis; assembly: GCF_047830755.1. Lineage (NCBI taxonomy): Eukaryota > Metazoa > Chordata > Aves > Passeriformes > Passerellidae > Zonotrichia > Zonotrichia albicollis. The sequence goes on along the minus strand of NC_133821.1, from coordinate 72,602,177 downwards.
ATCCTACTTTCATATATATTTCCCCTTCAGGATAAAATAATTAAATAGAAAAGTCTCATTATTTATTTTTTAAAATCAAAAAAGTGTGTCTTAGCAGGAAGTAAATTTTGAAGTCTCTGATCAAGTAAATAATTCTCTGTAATAAAAATGCAGAGAATTATTCTCTGCATCTGCATTTCACCCCAAAGGACAGAAGAATGCTAGAAGAAGAAAATATGCCAGAAGGTAACACGATGAAATGAACATTCATGGCATTTTTACTCATCTGAACTAAAAATCACATGATTAATTAAATCTCAAAATAAAAATTGGATGATTAATTAAATCTCAGGCTTCAGGGACTGAAATATGAAAGAGCATGTTTCTTCTGCACATTCAAATACATGCCAGAGTACATTGGGGAAGATTTGCATTCCACTCAGAAACATCACTAACCATCAGAGGCAGAATTTGTAAAGGCAAGAAAAAATACAAAATGCTAGAAAATTGTCCTCAGGCTCTCCAAAGATAACCTACAGAATACAGCTGATAGAGCAGGAAGCCTCGGGAACGTTTTTAATCGTTGGTATCATACTGCAAAGGGAAGAGCAGATCTGAGATCAGGACCCTCTGTGTAGTCCAGCCGACCTGCTCACCACCAGGTGTGTAAGGCTAACTCACTTGGCAGGCTGATTCATATCCATCACTTCAGCATAGATGAACTGAGAGTAAGTGTTTATAGAGGAGGAAGAAGGCACAGATACCCTGAGCTACCAGCTGAATCTCCTGTTATTCTACCAATGATAGTAGATTGAAGCTGGAAGAGGGACTTAAATCCTGACCTATTCCCAAATTTAGGTGGAGGTCTAAATCTCCACCTGTTTCTTGATCATGCAGGGACAATTTAGAAAGAACAGAAATACACACAAGCTCTGGTGAACTGGGCTGCATGGGTCACAGCATCCTAAAATAAGCTTTGGTGTTAGCATTTTTGTGGTAAGGTAATGCCAAGTGATTTTACAGGCACTGCTGCTCTATTATGCTGCAGGTTTTGCAAGATTAAATTTGCTGTCATTTCTCTCACTTCACATTCACCAATGTCAACTTTCTCCTTCACAGGGATTTGGCCCTGCCTGCAAATGAACTCCCTAATATCCCAAAGTAGGCAGACAAAGGGAAAAATGTTTGTAGGATGAGGAGGACTTTTCTCATTCACTTCTCAAATGACAGCCATGTTTTCACTCTTGTAATGAAGCCAATAAGAAAAAGACCTCTCTAACAGGGAACATGTATGATTATTATCTCAGTGCTCACCTGAGAGTGTGCAATAGATTAGGTTTGCCTTTCTTCCCCCAAAACCGTCTACAATCAATCAGGTTAGAATGAGAAAGAGCTAACAGGGCCTTTATTTTTGTAGATCATTAAAAATGACCCAAGGGACCAATTTTCTGTACTTTTGCTCAGTTTCCTTTTGATTCCAGTCATTAAGAATGAGATACATATAGCTGTAGGGTCAGACAATGAACCAAATTCTCCTCTTGCTTGTGTCGATGGGTTCTGTTAAAGTGGAACTGGAATAAATGAGAGGAACATGCCTGACTTCTCTTGGCAGCTTTACTCAAGCACACATGAAACTAAAATCCTTTCTCAGTGAAAAGTACCTCAAATGAAACCTGAAGTGACTGAATTAAATTGCATTATAACCCTGCAGAGGTCAGCAGGTCAAATTCAAATTTGGTGCAAGCAGTGGTAATGAAGTTGCCCTCTTTGTTGCAGGGCTCTATCTAAACTCAAGTATACTGTTAATAAGTGGTATAAGCTTTTTTAATATCAGTGATATTTAACTAAATTTTAACTGTTCACTAACTGAACTGAAGTACTAGGAAATGACCTGGACATACATCTACAAAGATGCAAACAGAAATATTATACCTCTGCAAATATAAATCTGTGTGGCTTAAGCATGCAATAGTTTTATATTGATATTTTCATTGGTAAAAAGCAACAGAAGAAAATGCACCAGCTGAGTTACCAAATGGGTAAGAATTCTTAGCTGTGCATGCTACCACATACAGTACTGCCTACATACAAAGAGATCCATCTGCACATGGAAGTCTATTTATCTTAAAGTCTATTTATTTAACCAAACCTCAGATTTATAAATCACACTCTGCCTGCTGAATGCTGCAGCATTAGTGAGCCCTGAAATGATCTGTAGACTTGGCCATTTGGGTGAATGCACTGGTTATGAGTCAGATCTGATAAGGTAATCCTCTGCTCGCCTGCAAATTGTCATACAAGAATCTCCTAAGTGTCTATCATGTTGTGCTAAACGCTGATACCAAGGGTGGGGAGACAAACACACAAAAAAATTCATGTTATATTTATGTATCTCTGATGAGAGAAACAAAATATTACCTGTATCAGACAACTGTAGTTTTCTTCTTCCCCCCCCTTCTAGTCTTTTAGTAAAAAAGAAAGAAATTGTAGCAGATATATTTTAATTCTATTTTGAAGTTTTCTGTGAGAATTCCTTCGTTTCATAGTCCAGGGCTGTCATCAAAATCAAACCTATTAATTTGATCCAAACACACAAACACATGCACTACTTTTGAGAAGGGAGAGGAAGAAAGGAAAAGAAGGTAAGGAGGTGGAGTGAGAAAAAGAGGGGGCAGGAAATAAATCCAGAAGACAGCTTTAAATATTTCCTGGAGGCACATGTTTTCTAACCCACCTCACCCACAGTCCCCCTTCCTTCCCCATACAGCATTTGTGATCTCTAGTTCCTGCTGAAAACTGATTCCAAGCCTGCTTCACTTGGCCTGTGAATCATGTAAAATCTCTTTTGAGCACATTAACCTCTGTAGAAACTGTACCTTGCTGGCAAGCACAACAACGCAGACCACTCCTTCACAAAAAGCAGTGGAACAAATGTGCTGGGACCAATATGAAAACAGATCTGAACGGTGCTCCCTGTGCATGGGCACCATCACCTTTGGCTGTATGCAGCACACTGCTGTTTCAGAAGCTGTTTACTTTAATATTGCACTTCTAGAATGACTGTAGAAAACAGTGAGTTGAATGTAGTGGTCCAGAACTCTTTCTTAGCACTGTTTTGCCAACCATCAAGTATCAGTTATCTCTGCCCTGAAAAATTCTCTAGGCCTTAGTAGGAACCATGGCTGCAAAACAGTGTGTCCAAAATTCTAAAAAAAAATAATCTTCTACTAGTAGCAAGGTCAAGGACCATTCCTTGACAACGTGAAGCAGTCATGAAGAGACTCTTACTGCTCTAATAATAGCTGTTATGTTGTTCCGGATGCTTCCAGACACTCATCTGGTTTCCTGTTCCATTTTTACCTATGATTCCATGTCGAAATCTCTAAAGGCCATGTAAATATCCAGTGGACTCTGATTCTGTTTCCTAAATTCTAATTAAAATGTTTTATAAAGAGTTGTGTAAGCTGACCTAGTTATAGAGCATGATATGTGATCTCTCTCCCTCTCTTCTCTTTCTTATTTATTCAAAGAAATACAGTGAGGGTTCATCTGTGTAACTTGCCAAGCATCCTAAGAAATGAAATAGTGATGACACACCAAGGAATTTGAAAACACTCAAAGCTGTCTTATTCTGAGGTAGAAATCAAACTTAAATTGATCCTGAAAGGAGATAAAGCCTCTGAAAATATTTGGGGTTTTTCTGATCAAACAGAATTCCTACTTCACATATAGAAATAAAATATGACTCAAGTTGCAGATTTTTTAAAAAAATAAATAAACAGTGTTTTCTACAGAAACTGGTGGAGGAACAGTATAACTTGCTGGCTTAGCAGTGCTATTCTTATCCATTCATGTTACATGTTAGATTTTTGGCAATAACTGACCTGCTGTGAGTCTCCTGGGAAGTGATAAGTTTGCCCACTTCCTTGTTTATCAAAAGATCAAAACTTTTATCTGAATTACTGTCATACATACTTTAAAATCCAGTCTCTTGTGTTAATTAGTTGTGTAATCACATCTAACACTTTTGGGGATGGAGAAGAACAGGATTTACTTGGTAGATGAGAAAGGATCAAAGCAGTGCTCTAACAAATTATTATGGTAATTAGTGCTAGTCTTGTAGTTTATCTCCAGGGGGGCTTTTAATAGAAGCAGTGAGAGCTTGGGAAAACCTGTGTGCAGAATAAGCATGCACTTGAAGAAACAAAGCTTGCCAGGCTCATAGGGCAGTCTGGCAGGGGGACTGGAGATGAGCGGCATGAGAGGAAATTGAAAGGCATATCAGGTAGTGAAGGGGAGAAGTGATCTGAATGTGCTACACAGTTTTCAAGATGCAAGAGATCTGCTGCATCCGTGTCACCCTTCAGCCTTGAAAAAAAGGCTCTCATAACCCTTGAATCTATTGAGTCTTAGCCAAAAGACCAGCTGTTGCTGGGGCATAAATGTCAGGGAAGGACAGTAGCCTTCTGCAGCATGGCTCCCTGCGCTGGGGAATATGGAAAGTGTAGTGGTGGCCAGTGTGTAGGTCCCCTGCAAATGTTTTTTTCTCAGGGTACTACCCAAAAAACATCCAGATGTGACCATCAGTGCATCGAGCATGCAAAGACAGGGTAGGAACAGACTTTGCCACCAGCCTGTGTTGTGATGGTCATTACTCCCCACAGGGAGTAATAAAAGCCCTGGGTGATCCTTCCATTTGCACCCCAGACTCCTAATTCAATGCCTAATTGTTCCCCAGTCCAATTAATCCATAGGGATACGCGTGGGCAGGGCTCCAGTCCTTTTCATGCTACCACTTGTTTTATTGTGGGGTCCGTAGAGGTCCCCTGAGATGACCCTCTTAGTGACAAAAATATCTCTTGTAGCTCCCAGCGAGCAGGGGGCTGATGCTGCTGTCTCCTTTGGAAGGGCAGCGCTCATGCTGGTGACAAGGACAGCCCTGTGAGGTCTCCTCGGGCTGGCCTGCTGCCAGGACAGCAATCTGCCCACCACCGCGGCCTCGGCAGCCGGCCGGGCGGCAGCGCGCTGCCGGGCTGACACCCCCAGATTGGCAGGGCTCCTTTGCCAGCATGGAAACTGTCTCTGGCGAACAGCTCATTATTAGTGCTCTACTTTTCGCAGCAATTAAGTCAAGAACCGTGGCACCTGTTCATCTCACCTCCCTTGCGGGAATTAACATGCCGTATGGGAAAGAGATTTGCACGGGGGTGGGGGCAGGGGGAGAGAGCTCCCTTGTGTCTGCTAAAGGCAAATAGCAATGCATCTGAGGTTCTTCGGGGAATAGCAGGCTTGATGAATTTACAAGAATTTTGAGGAGAGCTGCTTTTACCCTGGGGGTGGTGAAAATGTCCCAGATAATTTAGTTTTAAGTAGATGTTCACTTTGTGTTGTTAGTTCTCTCCCTGGCTGAGGAATACTTACGCTTGAGTGAAAATCACTGAAGAGATCCTGACGACACCTCAAATCTCTCTGATAATGAGAATATAACTGCTTCAGTTTGAATGAACAATGTTTTAATCTATGCTGCTTGTATGTACAAAGGCTCTGAAATGGACCTCGGGTTTGCCTAGGGATTTGCTGTGTGTATTTACTTAAGCAGTGAACCTGAAAAATGGCATAATTGTTCATCTTGCAAAGAATTACCTCATTCTGTCTAATCAACCTGACAGGACAAAACAAATCAATCTTTTAAAAAGATGTATTTTTTCCAGGAAGATGTGGATATTAAGACGGTATGTAGATGTTGTTGGTTCCAATTAAAATCAATATCTGTCCTGATTTGCGGCTGTTGTCTCTGTGACAGCGAGGGGGCTAGATAAGGGGACCCATCTGCTCAGCTCTCCCAAAGGGGCTCCAAACAAGTGAATGACCTGCAGTGTTTATTATTAAGTTTTCAAAGGGAAACTTGTTTTGGTCTAATTGAAGGAATAATACGGGAGAGGTTATTTCTGGTCAGTTCCCTGCTGTTTTCACTCCAGAGAATATATTCCAGGTGTTAGCTAGGCAATGCTATGATACAGTATTGACTTTCCCTTGTGTTTAGGCATGCTGGTGCCAATGGACCAATAAACTGCAGTTATGAATGTAAAGCCAACTCTTTCAGAGGAACTTTTTGCTAACTATTTAGTAAGCCAGATGGTTAATGACTACATTAATTTTCAAAAGCTTCATTCCCCAGGAGCGAAGTAATTGTAATTTTTCAACACCCTTGTCCTTCTTTTTCTTTCGCTTCTATTCTTTTGCACTGTTAACAAAAGATTGGTTGTGAGAGACTGCTGTTTTGTATCACATTTTTTGTAGCCAACAGTTCTTTCCCCTTCTTATGACAGCAGATTTCATGGGTAAAGTCTAAATAACAGGGAAAAATATGGACCTATAATTTTCATGTGGAATATGATAGGTAAATCTGATTCTTTAAAATAGCATATGATGTCATCCCTGGATCGTGCATGTGTTAGATATTGTGTGTATGTGTCTTTAGACAGGCAAACAGAAAAAGCAAAGGCTGTGCAGAGCAGTGACTCAGACCAAGTCTGGAAAATGAAGCAGCAACTGGCTCTGGCTTTATGTCTTCAGGCTGGGTCATCCAGATAGTGGAGTAATATACTCAGGAAAGTAATCTCAGGCTACGAATTATTTTGTTTTATATTAATTGCTAGGAGGAACAAGGTTTTTCAATTTGGTTTCTGGACTAAACAGCTAGAGAAAGATTTTCAGTTCTGGTGGAATGTAAATTTAAAAATCCTAGAAGTTTTTTTAAAAACCCGTCTTTGAAAACACTTTAGAACGTTTGGTTTGACCTTGTTTTTTTTTCTTTTAGAATACTTTTTTGTATATAAAAGGGGAAAAAACCCTGCCATTTAAAATAATATCTTCTGATTGTAAAAATTCCTTCTCACTTTTCAAAAATAATCCTGCATCCTTTTATTTGGGATTCTGCATATCTTAAATGAATATGATTTGATTTTTAAAATGTGCTTGAGTTTTGCATTAGGTTCAAAATATGGGTAAAGTGGGCTGCAAAAAAAGAAAGAGTGAATTCTCTGCATAGGGATTTAATAAGAATTTTATAATAATTAAATTTATATAAACAGTAGAACAAGGCACTGGTTTGTGATAGTAAATATATCTTCAAATAGATGTTTATTTAGTCATCCTAAAGCCATTTAGGAACTTGGATTTCTGATCTTTTCTCACTGGGAATACAGACAATCAAGACACAAAACTTCAGAAGAATTTGTTGTTATCTCCCGTCTGTCCTATATCTTCAGTTCCAAAACCAAAATTGAGACCATACTTCAATCCTGTCTTTAATTGTTTGACTTTGAAGCCGGCTACCAGCCCCACAGCCACTCAAGAAAGTGCAGAAAGCAGTGGGCTGTAGACAACTGAGGAAAGATGTTCTCATTGTGTCCCGGTGGCACTTCTCTTGTAGCCACTGCAGCAGCACCTGGAGCCCACGCTCAGCCCCTCTCTCTGTGGGTAAGGTCATCCTGGGTGAGAGCAGCCACCCATGAGCTGTTGGGTGAAACAGAGATGCCAACGTCTCCTTCTTCTCCAGTGGGGTGGTGAGTCCTGGGTTTTGTTTCCCCTGCTTTTAATTTCACTTCAAACCAACTTCCACCCTCCTTTCTCTTTTTTTTTATGTGGGTGCCAAGCTGAAAACTTTGTTGTTGACACAGACCAAACTCAGCTGCTAAATCTAACCCATTAAATTGTTTTAGTTCTTTATTAGAGGGCGGGGGTGTGGGTCTGTGTAAAGAATCTTTTGGCTTTTAAGCGGCGTTTCTCTTGAACCAAGCATGTTGCACTGCACCAAAAAGTCTTTACTAATCAAGAAAAAAATTCCCTAATTCTCAGCTGTGCTGGTGTGAGGAGATGGGGAGAAGCTGTGATCCGGGGCCAGCCATTGTTTCGGAGCAGAATGCTGAGGTGATTGACAGCTGCAAATTAATGGGAACGATTTTTAGACAGGGCTTGTCACATGAGGGCCTGGCCATCCTGGACATGCTGTCTGTGCTTTAACTTTCTAATTCCATCTGGAGTTTAGACAAAGAGGCCTGGATGAATCCTGCTCTCTGTCCATTTGGTTGTCATCATTTTGATTAACCTGATTCTTCAGCAGGAGCAAAAAGTAGTTGGCTTTGGTCCACGCAGACATCAGGAAAATAGCTGCTGTAATGGTCCAATGATCTCCATACAAGAGATCCTGGGGCTAATCTGCTTTTTCTCCTATGTCTAATTAAAAACTTCTTTTCCTGTTTATGCTAACAATTTTTACAATATTTTCATTAAATAATTGCTTTTGGAACTGTGGGATGGTTGGAAGGTTATTTTGTTTCCAGCACAGGTGTTACTTAAGTAGGGATGAAATGGGAAATTGAGAGCAGACGTGGGAGGGAGAAATTGTTGTGGGAAAGAAGGAAGTGACGGAAGGAAGGAAGTGGCGGAAGGAAGTGGCGGAAGGAAGGAAGTGGCGGAAGGAAGGAAGGAAGTGGCGGAAGGAAGTGGCGGAAGGAAGGAAGGAAGTGGCGGAAGGAAGTGGCGGAAGGAAGTGGCGGAAGGAAGTGGCGGAAGGAAGGAAGGAAGTGGCGGAAGGAAGGAAGGAAGGAAGGAAGTGGCGGAAGGAAGTGGCGGAAGGAAGTGGCGGAAGGAAGGAAGGAAGTGGCGGAAGGAAGTGTCGGAAGGAAGGAAGTGGCGGAAGGAAGTGTCGGAAGGAAGTGTCGGAAGGAAGGAAGTGTCGGAAGGAAGGAAGGAAGTGTCGGAAGGAAGTGTCGGAAGGAAGTGTCGGAAGGAAGGAAGGAAGGAAGGAAGGAAGGAAGGAAGGAAGGAAGGAAGGAAGGAAGGAAGGAAGGAAGGAAGGAAGGAGTGATGAGCTAGTTTCAACAGGGAACCACATAAGCCTGGAGACCTTACCTTGCTACTTTACTGCCCCATGAGATTGTCCCCTGCCCTTTCTCTATGATCTGTGAGATCTAGGGCAAGTTTCGTTAATCTATTATAAATGAGCTTCATTTAAAAATACATGTAAAATAAAATTACTGTGTTTCCATGTTTTACAAAAGTACTTTTAAATACATTTTTATTTTCTATTCTCCGGTCCATTTTTTTAGTTCTTTTTTTTATTTCAGTGTTGGCTGGTCAGGACAAAGAGCTGACTACAAAAGCTAATCTTCCTTAGCCCTTTCCTGACTGAAAATATTGGTGGATCCTTCTTGGTAACCAGCCAGAGGTCGGGTTCTGCACATGACTCATACCCTGGTCAATTTGAGAGAAAAAAGAGCAGAAGAAGGCACTTATATGTAATACCTGTCCCCTTCAAGTTCAGAGTGCAACCCCTAGGTCACTGTATTTAAAATAATGACGTCTCAGAGATTTTTCAAATGCACAGTCTCTCTCCAGCACTCATAGGAAATGATTCTATCTAGTCTTTGCCTTGGGGTTGGGGGATGGGTATACAGTCCACTGTGCAGGAAAAAAGCATCCACCTTTGACCCAGGAAACTGGAGGAACCTGGTCAAAATGCTTATGCCTGCCATGGGGTCAGCCTTGCTTCCTTGCTGCCCCCATGCTTTCACAGCCCCCCTGGGTCTTGCCTCCCAGCCTCCATGGACAAGAACCAAGGCCACCTGGGACAGGCTCCTGGCCTGCAGCCAGCTGTGACATCTGTGCTCATGCACTAAAATGCATCAGCCAGAAAAGTGGGGGGAAAAGTATAGGTGCTCTTGAGTAACGCTGATCAGAGGTGTCTCTACTTTGCTTCCTGGTCTCAGCCCAGGGGAGGAAAGTTCTGCTCTCCTTATGGAGGAAGTTTCTGTGTGTCTTTCTTTCCTCTTCTTTTCTCGCTTGCTTCAATACCAACAGCACCAGGTTTTCTGCTGAAGTGCACTGTCATTTACTGAGCCTAATTACACAGCAGCAAACTGAAATCCCTCCTGTCTCCTTTGGACAACATAGATTCATTGTGTGGATCATGCAAGTGGGATTTGACACAGAGCCAGGAAGAAGAGCAAATTAATATAGTCACTTCAGGTCATGGTCATAAAAAGTCATAGTTCTTCTGCTGCAGATGTGTCTAGGCTTTGGCTCTTTTGTACAGGTTTCAGTGGAGGAAAAAAAATGCAACTTATTTGTAGAAAGCCAGGCAATGAGTGATATGTTACAGAGGAAAGCTATGGTCTGTTTTAAGCTGGGGTGAACAGTTGCTGATTTTGGGATGGTGTCTCAGCCTTAGATGTTTGTTTTGACGGGGAAACCAGGGAACTGATGAGAAGAGATGTCATCAATATTTTATTCTTATTTATCTCTGGCCTGAAGAGGCACAGACATGGATGATTGTTTTCAACAATCTGCTCTTGCAGATAAAATGGCCATGCTTGGGCAAGCAAATGAGAGAAAGAGACACCTGAGATTAGGTTTCCAGTTTCATTGCAAATGAACAAACTAAATCCCAATTCTGATTTTTTCCTGGGTGTGGTGTGTTTATTACTCTGTGTAAGGAAAATAGCTGGAAGTGTGGCCAGAAGTATTCTCTTGGAGCACCTTTCAAAATGTGTTATTTCTTGTCTTTGCTGCACTGCGACAAGTAGACTTAATGGATAGGGCTGGAGTAATGTGCCTTTTACTAATCAAACCCCTCCTGAGGGTCCTGGCTGTTGAACAGCCCAGGGTGGTGCCTGCACAGCCATGGGCTCCTCACCAGTGATGGGCTGGCAGGCTGGGCCACAGCAAGCGTGGGCATCTCTTGTTGGAAGGTGGTCATGCTTGGTAGGTGTATGATCAACACCCACCTGAACCCTCATAGAAGAATTTCCACTTGGGGTTCAGGAGAGATACAAGGAACATGTTTGGTGACATTCCTAGGCAGACTGTTATGGCTGGAAGAGAAGAAACAGAGATTGCAGCTCTTCAAACCACACTGGGAAGAGGCTGGAGGGGAGAGCTGTTTGAACCACAAAATGTAGGTCGCTGTGAAGCAGAGATGTTTCACCTAGGCATGAACATGAACGAAGACATGGTTTAGAACACACCGCATGTGTGAGGGAAATTTACCATCAGATGAACAGCTTCTATGAACAGCTTTCATATTTCAGTAGTGTTCTGAAAAACAATTGTATCTAAACACCATTCAGATTTAAAAGTATTTGGGTTTGGGTCAAGACCAGATTCCAACATCCCCTTTCCCTGTGTGCTTCCACTGTCTGCAAAGTACCTGCTTCAGAACCCCACTGATGAACACTCCTGAGGTTTGGAAACCTTCACTTCCAGCTCCTAGCTGTAGCACATTGGCCCAGACATAATGTTGACACATACTTAGGTGAAGTTCACTGAACAATGCCACTTCATAAAAGTCCCATAAACGTACAGTCTTGTGCTGAGAAGAGATTTTATTTATGAAGACACAGAAAGCTGCATGTGTGTGTGTATGTACTCTGTAAAAAGTCCATTAGCCAAGGTGTAAGTGAAATGAATCTGACCTCTGTGTCATTAACATGCTGTCTGCAAAGGTGCTGCTTCAGAGCATTCCCAACCTCACCCCAAACCCTCAGTGAGAACTGAAAGCAAGAATAGAATTAGAGGATATTTTTTTCTTAAGTGCATCAAGCAGTATTTTGTCTGAGAAGAATAAGAATAACGAAGTAGAAAAAAAATATTAAAAGGCAACCCAGACCCATGATAAATCTTGGGTTTTTTCCAAGTCTTACTGAAAGCTGGAGCCAAAAAGTAAGAAACAGTATCTGAAATGTTTGTGAGGGAAGGCGGCTGTGCCAGCACTCATCCAGCAACATCTGAGAGAAGAGAGAATTTTATATGTGATTGCCTTAGACTTGTTGTCATTATCAATTAAGCTTAGAAAGCTCATTTGATATGCTCGGCCATCCTGCACACTTGCCAAAAAGGCAAGACTTCTCCACAGCTGTGGCTCTGAAGAGCTCCGAAACATTGTGAGAAATGAATGAATGTAGCCAGCAAGGTGATACTGGATGCACTGAATTTCCCTTGAGCAAAACCACTTTGGATGGCGACCCAGAGCTGGCACTTGGTGCGCACCGTCGTGTGGTGCTTGTCACTTGTAAATTCTCGTGCTTCCTGTGAGTGCAATGCAGCCTGGTAACAAACTGATCTTTTGCTGCATCTTCTTCTCTAGCTAAGGGCATGCTCCCTTAGCACTGTGGATATGCCAACCAGCCCTGTTGTGTGTGACTTATATCTCAATTTCATGCCAAGATGTTTTACATACCAGGTAACTGTCACTGGGGAAGCAGTGGCAGCTTCAACCATGGCTTTTGCTCAGTGGCTTTGTTAGTGAGAGCTAATTCCTCTGCTTTGAAGGTTCATAGGCAGCTCAGGTACAGCTGCACTGTGCATTCAGGCGAGATGCAAGCCACGTGCTCACAAGCGCCGCTTTTGCTTCACACTCTCCATCTCCCTCATGTTTCACCCTGCATGTATCCTGCACATGCTTTTAGCAAACCAGCTCATGCGGAGTCCAAAGCACTCTCTGCCCCCACTTTCAGTCCAGAAGGCAGTAAAGGATGCTGGTTTAGAATCCTTTCCACAGAGGTCACATTTGACCTTACTATTGAACATAGATAATGTTGCCTGTTGCATAAGAAACGTTGAGGAGTGAGCTCCTCGGAAGCTTTCCTGTTGTAGCTAACCCTGTTTCGTTCTAATCAAAACTGACCTCTGTGGACTTAAATGAAAGGAGGAAAAAAGGTTAATACAGCTTCTGCCACATTCACAAACCCCATCCTGTAAGGGTTAGTGCATACCTTAGATTACTCCATCTTAGTCTCTTGAGTGTAATTTGTGTCTCTTTATCTGTCTTTGTTTTCCCTTTTTAATTTTTTTCCAGTTAATTGTAGGCCCCTGTAAGGTATAGGCCCCTGTAGGCCTGTGGGTATAATCAAAAAAACAGAGGCAGGGATGCCCCTGAACTTGAATTTTGTTAATACAAGTCTGATCTTGCATCAATTAAAACATCTATTCCATTCATGTCCAGCCAGCATTTTTGGGGGCTGATCCAATGGAGTATGTTCAGTCAGCGTCACAGTGAGCCTAAGCTGTGAACTCCAGAAACCCTATCCAAGATCCGTAGGTCTTAATATAAAAAACATGTGATGTGTTACCAGCAGGCTGCCTCCTCTCTGCTTTTTCCAGCCAACTGAGCAGCAAGAGTAGAGATAAATTCCCTGTAGATAAATGTCAGTCATATTTTATAAATAGATAAATGGATTCAGCAATACAAAGGGTCCTGCTTTTGAATGTGATTTTTTTTTAAATTTCTGAGCATAGGTCCCAGCAACAGGATTTTGTGCTTAAACACTTGAGCATTAAATCCCTAGAGAGATTGTGCTGGAAAGTGAAAGAAAGTGAAGCCATTGAAAAAATTACAATAATAACCAACATCAGTATCATCCCATCATCTTTCCTTCAGATTGATTTACAGAGTGTTGTTCTTCTGAACTCTTCCACAAGCAGAAAGGAAAAAAAATAAAGCTGCCAGTTTCATATATACTTTAGATCATCACAAACAAGCGCTGCTACCACTATCTCTCTGCTGCCAGACACTGTCCTGTGACTTAATGACCAAGTTAATGATCCCCTTTACATGTGCCTGGAAAAGTTAAACTTCCAGAGCCATTTGGAGTCTAAGGAATTCATCACTCACAGTTACCTTCCAGAGTTCTGCTCATAATGAGCCAACCTGTGCTGGGAACACATCAGTTTAAAGATGATCCTACCTAGAGCTGGAAACCAAAGCACATGCAACTTCCCTGCCTTAATTGGTTTTAGAGTATCTTTCATGAATTTAGAATTTTGGTATTGTTTTTCTCATTAAGGAAGAAAGTAACTATCATAAAATATCCAAAATCCAACCTATTTAAATGTAAAGAAACATATGGAAAGAAAGATTCCCTCTGAGCTGATAGTGAAAAATGCATGAGATGAATATCTGTGTGTAAAGAGAATAAGAAATGGGATTAATATGGGAGAAATCAAGCAGTGCTTGCCTGCAGGCAGAATGTACTACCTGAGTGACCAGCACAGGAAGCAAAAGGTCTGTGTGTGTGTTGTGACCCCCTCTGACACTAATACATCGTGTGCAATAGGAAGATCAAATTGTAAGAAACAATTCCTTAAAATATATGATGTCTACATTTTGAGCATTTTTATTCAGAATCTGGCTTCCAAAGATGAATGTGATTATTTCCTTTAGCTCACATCAGAGATGCAAGTAGAAGAGCCCAATATCTAGCATCCCTGTGCTTCATCCTTCTTTTAGGGCTGATGCAGGAATCCAAACATGCTTCACTGGCAGAGATACTACATCTCTTTTAAGCAGAATACCATCACATTTCTGGAGGAAAAAAGTAATGTTCTCCCTGTAAAATTAATGGATCATTGCATTAAAATGGATCATTGTATTAAGTTGAATAATGTTTCCCCTCTGTCTTAGAATTTCTTTTTTAAAGTCTGTTCCTTGGCCTTGAAACTCTTGACATTAACAAAACCTCAGGTACACTGACAATCATTCTTTCCTTTGGAGGGTTTTATTTCATTCCTTGATTACATTATTGTTAACAATTTTTTTGTGCAGGTGAAAGCAAATTATCTTGTTCCTGTTAACAGCAGTGTGCAACAGGATGGAGATTTGCTCATTTGTATTGCGTATTGGCTAGATAATAGGCCACTCTTTAAAAATAATGTTTTTTTACAACCATGTTGAAATTTCAGTAGACAGAAGCCATTTTGCAGTCTCCTAAATCTCTAAACAGCTAAAAGATGATGATCAGAAACAGCTTGGAACAGAAGCTGAAATAAAATGTCAAGAAACCCAGACTTAAATGAATTTGTACTTTTTAGCTAAAAAGAAATGTTCTAGTGCAGAATTTGCCCCAAACCACTAATGCTTAGAATAACATACTTATCCTTTGCTTGTCCTGCCTGTATAATACACTTGTGAGAGGTCTGGGCTGTCTTTGCTGTGCTATTTCTCCCTCTGAAAAGAGAACAGGATGCAGTGTTAGCGGAGGCTCTGAGTGCAGTAGCTACTGAGTCTTGGTTTTTGCTTAAATCATCTGTACTTGTTTATTTCCGTGGAGCTTTCCACTGGGAGAAAGTCACAGATAGACGGCATGTTCCTAAGTATGCCAATTAGGATTCTCAAGCCCACACTTTCTCCTTTTCCTTGCTTTTTGATTTGAACAGATTCTTCTGCCTGGAAGCTTCCCTGTGGGCTTGGGAGGCAGATTACACTTTTCTCCATGGGATGCAGCCAGTTGGCTGCAGGAGATCTGGATCCTATCTTTATTTCGGCCACTAACCTACTTTGAGCAAGCTGCTTCCTTTCTCTGTGCCTTTGTGCCCTTGCTCACCAACTGAGATTAGAAACGGTACAGGGCAGAGCATGCCTGTAAAAATTACAGTGAGTTTCTGCAACACTTTTAGCACAGTGGGGTCCCTCGGTCAGGGATGTTATTAAACTCTTGTTAAAGGACAAATAAGAGTGACAGCTGCTTTTGATCCTAATTTCTCAATGACTCCTGCATCTCATCCCATATCTTTCTGTAATTCCTTTACTACCTCATTTTGTTCTTTATTTTTGTCCTCACTGTCTTACAGATGTTTTTATATGCTTTTCCTTCCTAGAGCTCTAAATCCCCCAGAATATTGGCACATTTTCACACTAAATAGATTCCCTAAAATATGCAATGTTGCTGTATTGGGACCCCAAACAATATCTGCCATAGATTATGGCAGTGAAAAGTGTTAATTCTTGACTTTTTAAACTTTTTTTACAGAGTGAGATTTTCCAATGGGTTTCCATGCTTTGCTTCAGGCAGTACTGCTCTCTATTTGCATGAGGCAGCACTGCATGGTTGTGGAGCACCCTGAGACTTTGACAGTATCACCCCATTTTGCATGGAAACGGGCTCACCGAGCAGTAGGGGGGACACAACCAGACTAGTTCCTTGTAACAGGGAGTGGAGTCAGTCTTTTGGCACATGGGTAATTATAAATCAATGTCTGAACTCCTGCAGAAAGCTGTGTTGATGATCTTTTATAGAATTATATTGTAGAATCACAGAATGGTTTGGGCTTAAGGGGACCTTCAAAGATCACTCCATTCCAACCCACTCGCCATGGTCAAGAACGCCTTCCATTAGATCAGGCTGCTCAAAGCCCAGTCCAGCCTTGACCTTCCTCAGACAGAGAGCAAGGTCACTCACAGCCAGAAAGCGATGAGGCCAGGAGTAAGCAAAGGAGGATTCCAGCACAGGACCCAAACTGGTTACCTGCTGCCTTTCCTCTGCTCTGTCTCTACTCTGGCCGTCTGTATGTTTGAAGGAGAAATGTGGCTGGCCTTTGACAATGGTGCTTCAGATGTCAGCTCAATCTGATCCTGTTTTCACACTCTCAGCTGTTTTAGGAGACCTAAGGTTGTACTTCCAGAGATGTTCAGGTGAATCAATTTAAAAATAAAGGTACAAAAATATACTGAGCAAAACTGGCCTAAGGTTTTCATTCAAATACCAGAAGTTATTTGTTGATTTCAATAGACTTTGTATCATGACAAAAAAGTGTCTTTTTTGATACCTAAAATAATGTTCCAGCTCACACAGTTAAAGCAGTCAAGTGTTCTTTATATATAGAGCTGTTCTGCAAACAACTCAGGGCCTCTTGACAGACTGCATGAGTAAAAATTAGCACAAGATTATCGGAGGCACCAAATCACGCCATGGACTTGTTTGGATAATAAAGTTCAGAGGTACAGAGGATAATCTCATCAGAGAGAGGGTGACCAACTCTCAGTTATCATCCCTCTGTACACTTCCTTTTTAGCTAATTAAACCTTATTTCTTCACAGGAAGTAGTTTCTGCATATTCTGCAATAACTTGGCTTCATATTATTTGACATATCTCTCTTGTTTTTTATCTGGAGAAACAGGAAAAGTACAGTTCCAGCATGTAG
Source organism: Zonotrichia albicollis (assembly GCF_047830755.1). NCBI lineage: Eukaryota > Metazoa > Chordata > Aves > Passeriformes > Passerellidae > Zonotrichia > Zonotrichia albicollis. Next base: position 72,585,217 of record NC_133821.1, on the reverse strand, counting down.
ACCTAAACCATTGCTTTATCTTTCCATAAGTGTATTAGCAGTTCTCATATGACATAGTACGTGCTTCATTCTCCAAGAATAAAGATATATATTTTTAAACAACTTCTCCAGGATAAAAATGTGGATGAGCTTTGAAGCTGTGGAGTTTCACTATGCATGCTATTTCTTCTCTTTAGTGGGATAGAGGAAGCACTCTGACACTTTGGATTTTACTTTCACATCATTATTCACTGCCTTCTTTGTTTGAATAGCATTATTTCAGTGTTCTCAACTTCAGGCCTTCATAAACCATCACATTCCTTAAAATACTGGTGACTTTGTCGTCTGGTGGCCCCGGCTATTGGATTTATATTTTCAACTTTTCTTCAGAACCGCAAAAGGTAAAAACTATTTCTTCTGAAAGAATGAAACATGACAGTTTCCTGTAATCATATGACTTCAGGAGCTCAGGTTTTAAGAAAAGTGATCTCTCTCCTAATAAAATCACAGGTGTTGGCAACTCTGTTCCTGCTTTTGACCACTTAATTTTTGTAGCAGAATGTCAGAGCACAATATCAAAACATAGCTGACTTCTTTTCAGAAATGAAGTTTACTTACATGGTCAGCATTAAAATTTATGGAAGAATCAGTCCCAGCTGCTCACCAATTTCCCATGAACCCTAGTGCATCAATACTTTTGCAAAATCTGGTGTTGACATGAAGAATCTGTTTATGATATGAATCCAGTTGGAAATTTTGAACTTGCTACAGATGTGAATGTGAGACAGCAACTCTTTTTTATAATTTTTGTCTTTGCTACTCAATTTTATCTGTATCTGTGGTAGGATTCCCTACATTAGTGTCACAGAATAAGAAATAAGCAAGATTTGCTGATTTGCATTCTTTTCCCTCAAAATTTATTTCTTGAAAAGATAAGGTGTTTCTCTGAAGTAAAAGAATTAATTGAAGAGGAAATTACCTGCCAGTGGTACACCTGAGACCAGACCTTGACCACCTCCAGGGGTTGATTGAAAACTAATGACAGAAGGACATTTATGGAGATGCATTTGCTCTAGATAAGCAGACCCAGGGTAGGAACTCAGGATATCAGGTGCTTTCCTGATTGTGATGCTGTATACAGAAGGTCCCTCAGTGAAAGAATTAATTACAGAGAATTTGTATTCAGTTTGTTTGCTTATTGGCTTTTAATCTCTCTTGTACTTTGCCTGTTAAGAGCTATATTGTCTTTAGGAACTGTGAAAATCTTGAAGGTGAGTATATTGCACACCACACCCAGGGAAGGATCTGCTTGACTTCTGGATGATGATTTGTGTTAACTGCAAGAACCTGCAAAAAGACAGTGTGGAGATCCAAAGACTGGCTGTTGGATGGTGGTCCCAAATCTGAGGAATGAGGACATGGCAGAGACGTGTGCTACAGCGCCTTAATTTTCCATGAGCTCTTCCAAAGGTTCACCGAGGCCAGGGGTGGACTCTGCACACAACCTAGGAACGTATCCAGTCAGAAGGGAAGCACAGCTACCTATGGAGTCCAATGACAGACACATTTAAAGTTTTGTTAAACCAAATCTTAGGCATTTACTACAACATCAACAGAAATTGTGTGTGATCTCTCCATAACTTCAAAAGTTGTATTAACTGTGATGGAAGGTGAATCCATGTTCACCTAAACTGTTTCCCTGTTGTGGCTCATGTTTAAGTTCTAATTTTTATCCTGATGGTAGAAAACAGTTTTAATTTAATAGTACACGCAGAAAGCACTTTTCTGACAAAAAGGGAAAAAATTTTTCACAAAGTAGTTTGCTCAAAACCCATCAAAATCATTAAAAAATTCAATGAAGTCTACCTGTGACAAATAGAAGGAAAACTGGGTATCATCTAATGCCTCATTTGATCAGTCTGAGTACTTAAAACATGGAAATTTCTTTAAACAGTCATTAAGAAGCTGAAGAATTATGTCTTTTAGAATGCCAAGATGATAAAGATGTGGCCTACTAGTTGTTTTATTGATACCTTATAGTAGCAATACTCAAGTGGTTGGAACATTTCATGTGAGATATAGGCCTGGATCAGGCAGTTCAAAGTGCTAGCATGACATAATGGTAAAATGAAGGATGACATGGGGAACCATAGATGCTATGACTTCATCTGGATTCAATCCAAACTGTACAAAAAAACAAATCAGCAGAAGCTGAATTAGGTTTTTCATGTGAAAGCATCAATGAATTTGTTAAACTTGAACATAAAAGTTTAGTTTTTTCTAATAAAAATAATATTTTTAAATTTTTCTGTAAAGAGATTTAAGATCATATTCATAAACCAGTTGGCTTCCTCTCTGGTCTTTCAACTCTCCATGTGTGCTTCTCTACCAGTAAATTAAAATTATCTTCCTTGAGGGTCCTGTCCTGGAAGCTGTCCTGGAAGGATATGACTCTCATTCAGCCACTGGAACAAGATTAGATTATTAATAAAAGAAGTTTATTATAGAATTACTTATCTCTCTTAATAAACACAGGTTATAAACACAGCTTTGGCTCCACTCTATTATTATACAGAAAAAAAGTTCTACACTGCTCTAAAAATTAGTAGACTAATAATGAAGTCAAGATAAGACGTTTGCTTTGGAGCTATGAAAGGAAGTAAACAAAGTATGAAGTATTCTTACATTGTAGGCTAAAAATAAAGTTACTAAAAATATTCATATTTTTTTCACAAAATATCAAAAATAGGATATAAAATATAAATAACTTTTCTAAAAGTCCTGAACAAAATATTTTTGTCAAATTTCAGTTGGAAATAATTTAGCATTCTGCTGAAATAACATAAAATTGTATCTAGATTTTATTGCTTATTATGACTTTGATTGGGTTTGCTTTGAGTTTTAGTTAACTATAAAAGCATTTTTATATTAATTTAAAGAAATATAGAATCAAGTGTCTTTGTTTTGGTGGAGAAGAAAACTTGTCATAAAATAAATTAGGAAGATGATGCCTCTGGCATCAGTCATTAAATTCAACTTATTTTATTTTTCATTGTACCATCCAGAAAATTTTTTCTCACTTCAAGTCTAAGGATGAAAAAACCATTTCTTTGTTTATAACTCATTGATGTTCCTGAGTCGGAACAAGACTCAAACTCCTTGTCTATGCCAACAATCTTAACGCTTTCAGACTAAATTATTTTTGTTTATTATTATGTGTGTATTTGACATGAGAGAAACAAGATTTGTTTCTGGATATATGTTAGGTAAAAAAAATATCTTACCATGAGGAGATATAATAATATTTTTATTATAGTAATGACAATTTTATTTCATTGCTGTTGCTGAAAACACTCCCACTATCTCTGGGACTCAGATCTCTCTAATCGTCTCCAATTACTTTAGGATTACCATACCACTGCCTCACATTCAATCAAATCAAATGCATATATATTATTTATCAAAAATTCATGTTCTTCATCTGCCTGTCCCAGACTTAGATAATTCCCTGTATGTCTCAGAAAAGCATTTGCTATTATATTATATAGATATAATTATTATGGATTCACATGCAAATTGAGATTTTAAAAAGTCTCCCATGCAGAAAAGAATTTATAACAATATCTGATATAAAGTCTTTCTAATTGTTAATAAATATTTAGACTACGGCTTATTTCACCACTCTTTAATTCTTCTTGTACCGATACAAATTGGATCTGGTATCATTGAAAAAAAGTTGCTTATCTAATGTCTTTCACATGCCTGGAAGCAGAAATTATTTTTAATGTGTAAAATGCTGTTTCCAGCACTTTTCTTCTTCCTCTTTATTTAGATCTAAAAGTAGTGTTACACCAGAAAAGAACTGACCACCGTGTAATCTATGAGGAAATAAATCAATGAACAAAATTTCTTCCACTGGCACTGGACACATCAGGTGAGGCTGGCAATGAGCTCTCAGACAGACATGCATTTATATACTACTCTATAGAGCAGAAACTATCTAAGGAAAGTCATGACTGACTTTTTTTCTTTCTAATACATGAACCTGATTCTTAATCCCACCTCTGTCATGGTGTGCTCAGGAGGTGTGGACTAATAATGGCTCTGAAGCCTCCTATGCCTCTAAGTTTATTAATTAAAAAATAATACATGGAAAGTAGCACTAAATCTAGTGCTGTTTTAACAGTGTTCCTCCTTATGACCTTAAACATTATCATACCCAAACCAACAAAAAAATTTAATAAATTAAAAAGGCCAAGCGACTAGAAAAGTTGAATGCCATTTTCAGTGCATTTAAAGAATGTAAATAGGAAAATAAGAATAAACTAGAAGATTGAGACTCTTTTTTCTCTTAGACTACTGAAAGTTTATTCAGCTGTTTCTGATGTCTCTAAACTAATTTTTCCTTCAACCATCTGTTCTAACTTTTTTCCTCTATGAAAATAGACCTTGCCTGAATGCCACACTTTGGTGAAATACTTATTTTAACGTCTTCTTGATTTCATGCAAGGAGAATGCAGGCTTTATGTGAAATAAGCATATCAACATATTCCTCCTTGGCATATCACTGTTCAAAGGCTTTCTTTTATAAATCTGTTTTCTTTACCCCTTCAGAGCTGAAAATATTACTCCTCCACAAGCACCATTTAAGACCCAAGTGTCAATGAACCAGACAGCAAAATGACAGTTACTTAAACAGCACATGATTCAAGACAGTTTTAGGAAATTCCTAACACTTTGCGTCCTATTTCTTTCCTGGATACAAAGGGACAGATTGTGCCTGACCTTGGGGGATGCACAAGAGGCGAGGTGGGAGGGGGGGAGGCCAACAGGCACATGGTGCTATTCCTTTTTCTTTTCGTTGTCTTCCATGCATGCTATTCCCTTACTGAGCAGCTGGGTATGGTCTTTTTTCTCCAGCTGTGAACACAAAGACTGTCTGCATTCGAGTGACGAAAATAGTGTAAGTTTTGCCACTGAGTACAACTGTGCCCTATTGCATCATAAGCACAAAAATGGCAAAAAGAGAAGAAAAAAATTAATTGATAAGCCTATAATGTCAAGTTTCCTTCTGATACCTCCTGGATATGTCTGCTATTAAGTCTTCTTTAATTACTTCCATGAAATGCTCAGACTGCAGATCTCAACCTATGGGCAATCATACAGTCTGGACAAAACTCATTTAATCATGAGGAATAAGGAGAAGCTGGCTCTTGGATTGGAGACTAGGAAATTCAGGATGATGGAGTAGGTATTACCCTTATCTGTTAAATGCAAAGGAAGAACATTGAGATCCTCTACTTCTGTCTTACCTTAGGGAGGAATTGGTTCAATCCAAAGAGTATCCTCTACCTCTCTCATTTTTCAGCTATCACAAAGTTCCGATTCCTTTTAAACACACCACGACCTCAAACATGCTGAAACTATTTTTTTAGAATACATGTTTTTCTTTTCACTGTTAAGGGATGGGTTTGGCTAGACACAGAGATGAAGAAAAAATCCTGCCCACTGTTAGTCCAGCTGTATTTAATACCTTCTGATTCCTCAGTGGTCCATTTTGGTTCAAAAATTAGGAGGGCAGGGCAATGTGCAGCAGATGTTTCACCTGTGCTTGCAATGTCATCTTGCTGCAATTTGAGCGCTATAGACACAGATTGCAGTATTTCCTGTATGCAAGACATGCCAGTTTTCTGTTGTTCCTGCAGCTGAATCAGGGTCTAGTGGAAATTGGTCCACAAATACAATGGGTGTGAAAGGTGGTAAAAAATTATTTTCTCCTGTTGCACAACTCAGCTCTCTAGTACATTGTGTAAATTTCCACTTTGGTCATTACCATATGGGATACATTTGAAGTTTATAGAAAACTACAACTGATACAAAACTTGTATCACTCATTAAACTTCTGTGTTTTTTGCCTCATACACAGCTACTTTACCTTTTCTTTATCGGGTTTACTCTTTTTTTCTACCTAGCAGCTTTTTCCATTCACCTGATTTTCTGGATGGCATGTGGTGCCAGACAAATGGCACATTAAGGGCAGGTCAGTATACAATATAAGGGCTTTGTCCTCCTCCACACCTGCCTGTGGGAACTGTGGGCTTTGTCCTTTCACACTTGATAGAGTGTGGCCTGAGTCCCCCTGCTGGAGGTAAGATGTCAGGTGCCACATCAGCTGCAAGGTCTGCCTTGGGGACATCAGAGTGAAGCACCACATTCATTGTGGTTCATCTCCATGAGGAGACTATTGTCTATGGATTTAGCCTGCTTTTCTTACACTGGGAGATTCAAGCTGAAGCTCTAAGGTGTTTTTCTTTGGGGAAGAGAGGTAGTTAATAATTGAATTAATTTTTTTTTTTTTGTGAGAGTTGGGAATTCTGGCAGTTTGTCCGTTGACTGCTAAGGGCAGGGACAGAGCTTTCCTCTGGTTCTGTTAGTGGTGTTTTGAGTCTTAAAAGGAGCCACAGTCCTGAGATAATGGGGGTTTGTATTCTCCACTGTTCAGACAAACACAGGTAGTGTGAATTTAACAGTCAGCAAGTAGTTTGGTTCCTACACAAGGTGTTTTCTTTTGCTGTAGGAACATTATGCAGATATAGTGAAAATGGTCAGGTCTCCCCTGACTGGCTACAAGCCAGTCCAAAATACATGCAGAAAAGTCTTTGATGATTTAATATATGGGAAAGGACTTTAAAGCCTTAGAATTTACTATGAATTCACCCTGCCTTGAAGGTGCAGTAATGAAAGGGGAATGTGCTTTGATTTAAACACTGCCTTTAAAACACTCGGCTTTGTATTTAGATGCAATTTAGGACCACAGCATGCTCCCCATCCAGCTTTCCCTGTAATTATTATCTTAAACACAGGACTGTCTGCCCTTTTGTTCCAGACTGCTGATATGATTTCCAGGATGCAGCAGGTGTGCACCTTCCCCAGCAGCAGCTGATAAGTGTGTACATTTGATCTGCTACATCACCCTACTTCCAAAACTGTCTTCTTTCCTGAGTACTTAGTATTAGGTAATTCATGGTTTGGTTTCTTTTATGGAAAATGAACCAAACATTTACAAACCTGATCATGTACATGTAGCAGCCAACAAGTAAGTTAGCGCCCAGGTTCCTGCTAACCCACTGAAGCACCTTAGAATCTGAAATAAATCCCTCTTTTTTTTCCACACAAGCTTCATAACCGTGGTCTAATTGCTTATTTAAAAGAGATAAGTCTTAGATATTGACCCCCTACCCCAAGACATAGCCCTGCTATCAGTCTCCCTGAAGAAACATTCCAGTCATGACACTTGTAGCTGAGAGATTAATAATGAATGAGTGTTCTGAAGGAAAAAAGTAATTGTTCACACTTCAGCTTGGCCTTACTTATGATTTACTTATATGACTTACTTATGACTGGAAGTACAACACCTGAGAATTCTTATGTGGCTGAAAGCTCAGATAAGTTTTAATCTAAAGCATTATTAGTTTGAGAAAGTTCTCTCTAATGTATACAATGAAGAATAATAATGAATTATTTGAGCACTGGCATTTCAGGTGACTGGGGTGCTGGTGTTGCTGAGTGGTGAGTCCTGGAGGGCTGCAGTGAAGCTTCAAGGCTAGTCATCAGAGAATGAGATGTGAAAGGAGACGAAGGAAAGATGAGAATGGATATGATAGTGTCAGAGGTGCTGAGTAAAAGGTGAACTAATGTCTCATTGGTTGCAGGGAAAGAAGAAAGACACACCACAGAATTTCATACAATTGTTTTGGCTCCATACAGGTCATACCAAGCTGCATAGACTTACTCACAGCTGTTTCAATGAAAGTACTACTTTATCTTCCTCTCACAGAAACAGGGTCTCTCAGGTATGTCTGTATGGGTCAGCCTAGCATTGCACAGAACTCCTGTTAAAGGAGCCTCCAGATAACAGGACTATCTATATAGGGCAGCACAGAGATACTGACCTAGACTTGGAAACTGTGTTCCTATGTCAGAATACCATTTCTGCCCTTGGGAAAAATATTCTTGCTACGCCCTGTCTACCCTGTTTCCAGACCTCTGCATATCACTGCCTTTCAGCATGAACAAATCTTTCCATTCCTACTACACCCCTTGAATTGTGTCTCATACATCTTTGTTCCAGAAAAGCAAATGGTACAGACCAACTTCCCACTGATCATCAGACACCATAGGTTGTGAGATCTGGCTTACTGTTGAGAATGAAGTGCTGAGATGTTGACATCTCTATGACATTGGGATACATTCAAATCTTCTTAAGGGCTGAGTAATTCTATTGACATTGGTGGAACACCTCATAGTTAAACTGTGAGATCAGACTGTGGATCAGTATTAAGGCTTTTTTGGACTAACAGTTTACTCACTTCATTTTGGACTCAGAATAGTCCTGCCTGGGAGGGGTGTTAGCAGGTGCTAGCTGGAGAATTACATTACTGTGTAATTCTGCTACATTTTGTGGTTGAGACCAGCTCTGGCAGAAGGGTCCTTGGCTTCTTCATGGGCAAGATGCCCATCGCTCGACTTCTGACCTGGACTTGGAGGGGCAGAAGTAATCCTGTCTCCAACAGGAAGACATTAACTTTCTCCGAGAATCTGGCTCCTATCTTTCAGCTACAGACCCTAATGAATTAATGCACCACAGTTTTCTAATGCAGACTGCCGTTCTCCCAGGAGTGGAACAGAGACTACTCATTTAACAGAGGACTTGAGATTCAGCTGAAAACCCAGAGGATCCCAGACGAACAAAGCCAGTACTCTATTCACCACGTCACTCACCCTCTTCCCACACGCTATAGCATTACAGCAGGAGCACTGTGGCTGCAGTCTTCAATTTCTCAGTAAAACAAGACCCAGCCCTGCCGTGTGACAAAGGAATGTCAGTCCATTTTGATGTTAAGAACCAAAAAGTCATGGATGAAAGAGCATGTCAGGATTTACAGTCTTGCTTTTAATTTACCTCAAGGTGCTGATTACCAACAGTACTAAATCACGTTCTGTGGCCTGTCTGGACGGGGAACACCTGGGAAAGACAACCTTGATGTGCAGCATGGCTGGGCAGGGTGGGAGGGTGCAGCAGTCCTGCAGTAGCCCTGCAGATGGTTGCACCCAAGCTGCTGCTGGAGGCATGGGGGAGTTGGTGGCCCAGTCATCAGCAGGCTCTTATCCCTCAGTGACACAGATACAGTAATGACCTGAGAGCATGATCACTGACCTTTGCTTTAAAAACACAGATGCTTTAAAAATACAAGGCTGCAGACAGACTGCAAAAGCTGTCTACATCCTAGAACAATGCTATTGCACAATTAAAATCCCATTTTGTATAAAGAAAACAAACTAAAAATTCTAGCCCGGTTACTCAACAACTCCAGGGACTGCCAAATAGTTTTTGGGAAAAAAAGAATAAAATTTAGGCTGGAGCAGAGGGACCTACCTAGATGTTGCTTCTTTGGTTACTTTGTGTGCCCATTTCTGATGTCCTCTCTATCCATGACCGTGTGCTGTCTGCTCAGTGCAGCCATACTATGATAAAAGCAGTGTGAGTCAGAGGAAAGAGAGGCTCTGACTGATGTTTCTGTTCCTCAGTACCATCCCAAAACCCATTCTGGCACTCAGCCTGGGAACTGTCTTTGAACACTGAGATTATTTGTGTTCAGACATCCCTCTTTGCCAGTAGTCTGTTGAAGTATCACTCTCTGGAAATTGGTGGTGCAGTTACCAGGTCTGAGAGTCCCTTTGTGAGTCTCAGCCTTCCTGAGCTGCTCCCCTGGGATGCTGCAGAACTGCTGTATTTGAGTGTGCAACTGAAGGGAAATGAAAAGAAATCAAAGGTAATGGTAATGTTAAGATGAGTTTTTTTAGTGCTGGATACAGAAGTGCATTTAGTAAAACTTAATTTTTTTTCTTCATCTTTATGGGTCAGTTTTTTCATTCCTAGAAGTCAAAGCAAGGCCAATTATCACCTTTGCTACCTAGAGGAAACTTCAAGCCATAACATTCCATGGACTTCAAGTGTGAACACAATGCAGAGAATTTGGGGAGTCAGTTTAGACTGGTGGTCTAGTTTGATCTCTCATGTTAAGCCGCAAAAGGTAAGTGCTTCTCAACTGAACCTAAACTTCTCCAAGGTAGAGGGAATCCAGCATCCAGCTTCATCATAAACAATATGCTCCTCCAAGCAACTTTTGGCAAGCTTTACCTCACAGTGAGCCTCCAAAATCCACATAGACAATACAATGCAATGCAATGCAAGGCAATAAATTATGATAGGCAATTTAATCAAGGAAATTGCTGTGGGCTTGAATTCTCACAGCATGGATCTCCATATATTTGTTTGTAAGCTTTCTCACCTTATCTAGCTCTCCTCCAGATTTTGGAGATTTCAAAGACTTTTTTTGCAGAGAACCATTTGAAAGTAGTGATGAATGTTGAAAGGACACCTCCTTTTTGATTCGCTTGCTTTCCAACAGCTGTGTCATCTAAGCAGCAGAATTTCAGAGGTTTCCCTTCCCTATTTTGACCTTACAAGTCATTCTTTGGATTTTTCAATTAAACTGAAGAGAAGACATGAAACACATATTTGTTCATTCACATAACAAAATATTTCTGAATTAGAAGACAATTTCAATGGAGCTATTGAAAATGGAAGTGATTTCCCTACCAGTGCTCGCTCTAGTGGCAGAATTTGTAAGACCTGTGTAACTATGTGTTGTGAGAGACTGAAAAGTTAATGTCTCAGTCAGCCATTTGCAAAAGCAGCAGGTGCTTTGTTGATGATGTTCAAGGTTACCCATTCAGAGGGCGTGAGCACCGTAGGATGACCATGGAAGATCAACCTTTGTTTTGCCAACAGCTGGGGTTTGAGCCACCTAAGAACAGAAGCCAATATGAAGCAAACCCTTTGAGGTGGTATGGTGCTTTTCATCATCATGCCAGTGTTCTCCATGGTACAACTGGCCCAGTTGTAAGAATCCCCTCTGGAAAAGGTATCAGGACATTCACACTATTCATCCTTTCTGATGGGACATAACTTGCTCAGTTATGAAACTTTCTCCCACAACCACTCCACAGAGATATTGCAACATTCACATGGAGGCCTAAAGGTGTTCATCACTTCTGATTGTGTGTATTTGGCTCAACTATGCTGATGGGAGAGGCACCTGTCATGTCTTAGAAGGGATGATAAACCATCAAAAATCCCTGAAGAGCCCCCCGACTCATTTCTGGGGCCCTCCACCAGAGGACGGCTCATGATCCACGGTGTTACATCACAGCATAAATCTCCACCCCCAGGGAAGTACCTGGGCATTCCCACCTAGCCTGAGCCTATATTAACCCATTAAACCCTGTGTTTTGTGGCTTCCCTTTGTGGATCAAGACTTCAAACAACACTTTACCCAACAGACATCTAAATTGCAACAACAAAGTCTTGTCATTGGATCCATGGGTGGTGAGATGTTTCTACTCTTATTCTTTCTTTCTCTTTCTCTCTTTCTTCTCCCAACTTCTTCTCCAAGTATATAAACCAGACCAAAAAATTCAAGTCATTGCCTTAGTAAGAGCCTTGTTGTGTTGGGATAAGTGAAAGTTGGCTAAGGTCAAGTGTTCTAAGTTAAAGTTTGTAAAGTGCTTTACTTTGTCTGCATGTTGTTTTAAAATTTTCCAAGTGCCTTAACCTACCTTGACGTTTTAAATCTTGTAAGTAAAAGTTGGTTATTAAACCTCCTGAAAATTTTGTTGCTTCTCTCATGCACCATCCTTCCCCTAAGCCAGCTGAGTGGACCAGGACATAACATGTATGCAAATAAATCAACCAGAAAGATATCAGGTTGTCTGTCCATCCTGCTTAAATACACCAGACAATCTCCTTTTTCAGAAAAGATAGAATTCTAACCTACTTCTAAAGCAAAGATTATGTTTTGTACATTTCTTAATTATTTATAATTTCTTCATCGTTTGCCAAGTAAGGACTCTGGTGATGATTTCTTTTCAGCCAGATCTCTAATCTGATGTTGTCTCCTCAAAATGAAAAGGGAAGTTTGGCCTCAAAACACTGGTAATGTTAAAAAAGAAAAATACTTGGTACTCATTTTGAGCTATGTTGATATATACAATTTGTAAGAACTTCATAGTCTAAATATTCCCAAGAAAAAAGCATTTTTGTGGTATTTCTGTTGGAAGAAGCTCAGCAACAAATAATGTGGCAATATTTCTAGTTGCAATAGTGCAAGGAGGCATTTCTAGTTGGGATAGTAGAAATAACATGACTGAATTCTTTGCCCTAAAAAATCTTTCTGGTATTCTTTTCATTGTAAAGCAGTAAGTGGGAACATTTTAACGGGAGATGTGGGAATTTCCCCATAGTCAGCTTTCAGGGGCATAAACTTAAAATATAAATGGGTTAAAACTTGGTCTTACAAACTTCTCTGCCATGCAATTAATTAATGTCAATGTAGGCCACACTTTCCTCTTCCCAAGGAGTGGGTTAATTTAAATGAGTTCTCTATATGCTTGGTAGTTCCTATCACATGCACTCAAAGCAGATATAAAAACACACCAAGAGCCACTGTCAACATCACAAAAACTCTTACAAAATATTAAAGAAACTATCATCAACAAAGTACAAAATCTATATAGAAATATTTTACTCATTTAAAAATATTTTTAGCAGTGAGTTTGACCTGACCAGTCTTTGTCCAGAGGGTAGTTACTGGTGAGGTTGAAGATTCCTTCATAGCTGAAACTCCCTTGGAAACTGATTTTGCACTGAGACACACTGAAGTACCATCCACAATGATGCACATTAGCTCCCTCACCTCTGTTGTAAATAGCAGGAACTCATTCATTTCTATGGGTCTTAACAAATGAGACCGAAAGGAAAACAACCAAGCTGGTCAAAATGGAGCAAAACTTACTGGGCTTAGAACCTAAGCAAGGCTGCTCATAAGCTATCAGCTTTTTTTTTGCTGGAGCCCCTTTGCAGTGTTGGCCTTGGGCACATTGAGGCCAATGGTGAAACTTCTATTGACAAAAATGGGGAAAAATCAGAGTTTGAGCCAGAAAGACATGCACACATGATCCCTCTCTCTTTTCATTTCTGATTGCTGAGGTGAAATATTTGCTTGTTTGCTTTTTTGAGTATTTTATCATAAATTTCCCAGGGCTGACTTCTCTCAAGTTAAGTTTCCACACACAGTATTGGTAAGTAGAGTTTACTGGTGGTTACAAGGTATTGTTTGCCTGTAAAACATCAAGAATATAGTTTAAGCCCATCAGACAGTGAAAGCTTTATCTGGACACTAGTGAAAGGCTTACTGTGAGAAACGCCTTGGAAGTAAGGGCTGAAATGGAGAAAATGCAGCCATTTGACACAGAATAGAAAGCAAAAAGGCATGTTTTTTATAGGAAAAATAGTAACAGCAAGAAAGAAAACAAAAGGGATATTTCACTATGGATGAGTCAGGTATTGCACCAGTCAGGGAATCAGACAATGTGAAAAAGTTTTTGAGAAGAAGGTCACATGTTATTTAGGAATTTAGCAGAATCTGCAGAAGGTGTTTGAGAAAGAGAAGTGACAAAGGTTTGATTTGTTTGGGAGTAAATTTGGTTTAGCAGCATTTTGTACACACCACAGAGAAGCATGATGAGATGCAAAGCTTAAAATGACAGAGTTTGGAGCAGACGAGGCAAAAGATTATCAAGGCTTGAGCAGTGTAGTTGTGATTAAAGTCAAACATTCTAAATTATTAGATATTTTACAAATATGAAATACCTATAAGCTTCTGTACCAGAATGATTTAAAAGGAAGTTAAAATATGTTAAATATGGTATTAATGTCTTGTCTACCCAAGGATGGTCTGGAAAACAAAAGTGAATTTATTAAATGGATGAACTCAACACAAAGTGAGTTTCTCTGGGGTACTGCTCATTTAGAAATAGAGAAGCTTTAGCTGTTATATGTTTAACCAGCTTCCAATGGAGGGAAAAAACATCTTTGGTAGTAGCTATAAAGTGGCAGGGACCATACAGCCCCAAACTGCTGGTGAACAACCAAAACCAGTCTCCCAGCCATCCAGAGAGGTGAAGTGGGATGTACAGAAATACCAATAAAACATATGTACCTGTATGCTCCTTGCCCCCATCAGGGCTCCAGGCTGTTTTATACAGGCAGCACAAACAGGATTCCACCCAACACTCTGCAGTGCAGGTGGGATATATCTGCTGAGAGCACTGATTAGGGCAGATTCCCCATCCCAACTGTTAACACCAGGTGCTGTAGCTCAGCTCCCTTAGGGAAGTTCTTTGCTTGCTAAAGCTTGAGTTTCTGGAAGGGAATATCTTCAAGTACCAGAATTACTCCTCATAAGAATAGGGGATATTCTTTGAAATATGTAAAGCCAGAAGAAAAATTTTGAGCACACTCACTGCATCTACTGTAAGATGCAAAATCTGACTTGATTCAAATTACACTTTCTGCTTCTTAACTTTCTCTTGCAGAATTTTCCTTAGTCTTCTGCAATTAAAGCCTGCACTAAGTTCCAAAACCGAAGTACAGTGTGTAAATGCCTAGTTGACGACATTGGATGATCTGGGTCTGAACAACATCATTATTGGAGAGCTGCTAAGTGATTAAGCTGTGGCAAACATAAAATGAAGGCTACCCTAGCACATTGAGCAGGAAAAGATGAGACCAACAGTCCAGAGGACTGAGAACAGTTGCTTTCCTAGGAGATGATTAATGGAAACTCAGAGTCACACAAAGTTGGTAAGAATTATGAGCCTTTTCTACCACAGTTATAGTAAAGCCTTAGAAGATAGATTTTACAAGGAACAGCAAGGACTATTTTCCAGTCATTTGGCATATGCCACTTGAACTCTTGTATCAATAATTTTTTATTTTTAATCAAAATGCTTCATGACATGAAAAATTTCAGTTCAAAATTTTTAAAAAGTCAGCATCCCTTCCAAGTGCAGAGAGCGCCTAATGGTTTTCTTGACACTTAGAAAAGGCATTTCTCTGACACAGGAAAGCAGAGAAGGAAGAGTAAAAAACTCTTGCAGGGGGCTTGTGCAGTGATCACTCTTTGTTTGGCTGTAGACAATTTAAGTAATGTTTCAAGTCTAGTTGTAGAGTACAAACATTAGGGCATTTAGATTGAATGCCAGAACTTAACCTATGATACCACTTAGCATGACCTATACAAAATGCCAAGGTTCTCATTTTTTAAAGCCTACAGTGCAAGCTGGGAAAAAATTCAGCAGCATGACTCAACCGCAGCATGCTTGCTCACCTAAAATGAAGCCAAAAGTTGAAAGTTATTTGAATATAAATTTCTGTACCTTAATTTTCACTTTGGATTACAACTGAGTGACTCAGTCATGACAAATCTAATTCTCTATGCAGTTCCTGTCTATCTGGCCTCCTTCTTTCAACAACTTGTCTGTGACATGGCTATTTTTCTGGAAATTATTCACAAGTCATTTAAAAAAATAATTGTTATCCTTTAGCTTGTTCATGAAAGTTTCCCTGCAATTTTTTCTTCTTTTTAAAAAGATTTATTAAGAAAAAGATGTAAATAGAATGGATAGGCAATTTTTTTTCCTTTTCTTGCTATTTTATGATCTTGCAATTTAGATACCAGGACAATGGGTCTCAAGGGCATGGACACACTTAAAGAGAGTGTTAATTATTAGTACAATTGTTGAGATAGTTATCAGATTGCTGAGTTACTGGAAGACCCAGGCTAGCCTCTGTTGATTTACTTTTGTAGCACAATTGTTTAGAAAATAACAGTGATGTAGTCAGAAAGCTTCAGCCTGTCACTGCAATTCTGAGAATCTGCTTGCCAAAAGGACCTGATAAGCTTGTAAAGGAATTGCCTGGAGGCATCTGGAGTGACTGTCAGGGATGAGTGAAGTAGGGATGAAGCTACTTGCCTCTCCCAAACTTCCCTGGTGATATGTTTGGGATAAGACTGAAATACTTGTAGACTAGCAGTGAAGAGGTGCTCACCTTCACCTTGCCCCACCCAGACTATGAGCATCACCTACATGTTTGTTTTTTTTAGGAGGCTGTGTGTTCCCCCACTTACCTGTAGCTATGTAGCTCACCTGGTGGGAGAGGGGCTTCTCTTGGAGAGGCAACAGATCCCATAGCCCTTGTGGACACCTCCTGAGCTGGTGAATGTCAGCATCTCCAACCTGTGCACTTCCTGGAAGGAAGTAAACCATTCATCATCACTGCACCACCAGTGGCTTTGCCTGCAGGAAGCTCCTGGCCATGATCCCATTTGGGGCATAGAAAGTTTGGGTAATGGGAGGTTACATCTGAAATTTGAAGGTCTGTTAGTAGGCAGTGGTAGTGAGGGCTGTGACTTTGGTCATTCTCCCATCACTTTCTGATATGGGGTCTACTACTACATGTTCAACTATAAACCTTCATGGAGACTTTTTCAGGTTTTTTTATTTTCATATGAATTTTAATCACAATAATGATATGGCTCAAGATGATTGGTACTAAGTAAAGAACAAACTATAATGCATTATCTTGGAATTTAGAGGTGAGACATTTTGTAGTGAAAAAGTAACAGACTGACAAATTTTCTCCAAACCGTTTTGCCCAGTATAACATTTTTTTTAGTTTAACACATTTCTTCCCTTGAGCGCAGACACCAAAAGCCTTTGAGTGTTTTTCCTGGTGTGATGTCTTCTTGACAGCTGTACTCAGAGAAGCTAGAAAGGAGCAGAATTACACTATTAGATCTCTTGAGGGTTTTACTTCTATTTTCATTTCATTTTGCTAATTCCTGACAGTTTCAATAAATGTACTAAGTCCCATCAAAATAATGTTGGACACCTGGGAAAAAAGAAAAATCACATAGATCTGACTTTCATCAGTGATTGCATACATGTTTCTAAAACTGTTTCCAAGTGATGGTGTAGGCAGTAATGCTCCATGCTAATTTGGTACATCACAACATGACATAATGGAGCAATCAGGATTTAGAAATTTTAACCACATGGAGAATTCTCCATCATTTTCAGAAATAATTTTCTTCTTTCAGAGAACTTGAAGGAAATAGCTATATCCAGAGGGACTGGTTTAATATGAAGATATATTGAGGTTTTATGTAATGTTCTTGTCTTTCACTTGTTTTTGAAATAATAAATACTTTTAAAAAGCTTCTCTCCATAGCATTAGTGCTGTGTCATGTGAACAGGTTATTCAGCCAGATAACAGACAGATAGTAAAAGAGAATTTTTGCTCAGCTCTATATTAGGCTATGATTTGGTATAAATCATTGAATAATTTTTACAACTTTTTTATTAGGACATATCTAAGGTCCCTCAGAAAGCAGCAGTTGCAAAAAAGTCAATTTTCCAATCACTGGTTTTTCACAGAAAGCAGAAATACAATCTAGGCCTCTGCAGACTTGGTGAATGCTAAGATAGCTATTAAGAAATAAAGTATTAACAAATGGCAAGATAAATGTATATATGCACATGGAAATGTTTTAGATTTTTTATGAAGATCATATAAATAAGTAATTTTTAGCTCTGTTGTGTGTCTGCTAAAGACATTTTATTTACAAACCTTGCTTTAAAAGCACTTTATTCTAATGCAGTTTAAATGCCTGAATTATAACACATTAGATAAGGTTTCTAAGTTGACTTAATTGGAAAGAAGCCCCTTCTTTTGTTTGGAGTGGAGGATGGTCTCAGAACAGTTTTGAGCCTGATTCCAAATGTTTCCTCTTGCTTGGTCTTTGGGCATGCCCTTGGGGTGGTCCTGAGCCAGCAAGAGGTAATGTGTGTTTTCCTAATATGTGCAGGCTCCTTGGCCCGCAGATCCCTGCCAATCCCAGGCTCCTGGGCTGCTAAGGGGCTCCTCCTGGCACACAGGACGTACAGCACTTTAGTCAGGGCAGGGATGGTCAGGAGCTGGCCACCAAGCCTGGGAAAGCCAGCACACACTTTGCCCAGGGTGCTGGGGCTCCCTGTCACTGGTTACCTGCAGCTGGGATTCATTGGTGCTGGCCTGCTCCATGCTTGCACAGCCCATGTGCCACGGCATGCAATCCATCCTCCTTTTCCTGTTTCTGGGAGGTTTTTGACATCTGAAGGCTTCCAGTTTTGTTAGTGGAGAGCCCCAGCTGGTTTCCTCCTTTGTGCATGTTCCTCTTACTGTTATACTATGTCTCATTTCATGGCTGTGTTGTGTTTATTTGAAATCAGGGCTTTTGTACCCATTTTCAATGGGTCATTTCTTCCTCTTTCATTTGCAGTTAAAGAAACTGTTCTTAAGAATAATCCTAAAATCCATCTACTTAAAAGGCATGGGATGAAAATTCTTCCTAATATTTCTAAAGCCAAACATTTCCTCATACCACATGACTCCAAAGGAACAAGAGCACAGGTATGGATGTATTTAAGAAAGACCTAATACTAACTAATTTTCTGCCCCATGTGGGGGTAGTGCCCCACAATGCTATTTTAAATTGACCTTGTGAGTAGTGAGGTGGGGATGTTTTTTCTTGCTGAGATTTATCTCCATGTTTGTTCCCAGGGTTTTGCAAAGCTGTCTGTCTAGAATTTCCACATTATAAATGGCTCTTGTTTTGGTAAAGTTTGAATTATTTTCATTAGCTGGTCACCTGGGGCCTGACCAGAGTCAGGCTAAAAACTTCAGACAAGCACTACAGCTTTTGCAATCAGTCTCAGTCTCTCTCTCCTGTCATCCCCAAGGAAATGAAAGGCAGAAACGTTTATGCTTCAGGTTAATGTTTTAGAAGTGTTTGAAGAGGGAAGCAAATGGACTTATTCATAAGATCCTTGAGGATGTTTTGTTTCAGTCATGAGGACTAAAACTTTCCTGAATAAAGGCCAGTCAGCAAGAAGTGACCAGGGGCAGGGTCTGCCTTTGGGATGTGCTCCAAGACCTGGGCACCTGGAGGGAATTCACCTTTGAGAGCCTGTCAGACAATCAATGGAATTTGGGAGGTCAGTCATAGAGGCAACTCATGCTAGTCTCAAACTTAAGTTAGACCAGGAGGAACTAGAAATATCTAGATCCATATTAAAAAAATCATTGAGAAGTGAAGGGAAGGAGCTGGAAGAGGCCTCTCATTTAACCTAAGGAAGAACCATATAATTTAATTGCTTACATAAATAAGCATCCTTCTGGAGGGTGCCTAATTTTGAATATAACATCACATTTAGCAAGGGACCTATCTTAAACAACCAGCTTGCTCACTCGTTTTCTCTTTGGGAAATCAGAATGTTGCTTCTAACTGGGTCCTTGACAGTGTTCGCAGTGACAGTGATGAACCTGAGCAGAAGTCATCAGGGACCAGTTGAGGACAGCTAAAAATCCACAACAGCTATCTGGTGAGAAGGTGGCTTTTGAGTCCCTGAAACTATTAGTGTGCTGTAATTTTTGGAAGCAAAGACTGAAATTTACTCCAATTGCCTACTAAAGGTGCTGTTAAAACTTCTTTCCACTAATGAGCTACAAGGCAGGCTTTGCATTTTAGGAGGAAATGTCAGAATATCAATTTATATTGACTGAAGTTTATTTTCCTGTGCACAGAATATTATGGCAAATCGTATAGGTTTGCAATAAGAAACTTGTTTCACTTCTGACTGCATACATTGTTTGGTGTGTTCCTCTCTCTTTTTCTGTTATTCTGATCATGTGTTGGTCTTGCAGATTCTAGTTCTCTGAGACATTTCTCTTGTTAAATGAACTAAGAGTCAGCGAAGAGTCAGAAAAATAAGGTCAAAACAAAGTTGTGCTTTTTTTTTTTTTGCTTTATCTATTTGAAGTTATAATGAGCCCTCTCAATTTCTACAACAAATCTTCATTGAAATTAGAGTAAAATTAAAATTTCTAACAACAAAAAAATGGTTCATGATTGCTTTCTTATTGTGTGTCACGTGTGTGCCAAAGCCAAATGTAGGAGAGCAAGGGGTACATATTGCATAAGGAGCCCATATGAGGGAGCCCTGCAGCTTTCTCAGAAACCATTTTGTCACTACTTTCCTTGGAAGGCTTCTTTTTTACATGTTTACCCTTCACAATATTTTGTGGGTTGACCTCTGATGTCTAAGTTTGGTTCTGCTTTGTATCGCTTGTCTCTTTGTGTATTGCTTTCTGTGTCTGCTCCTTTGCTTTGGTTGTTTTCCCTGTTAATTTTGCACTAAGGCACCAATAGTATTGTTTTGGTCTGTAGAGCTATGATTCAAGGCAAGGGTGATACACA
Source organism: Zonotrichia albicollis (assembly GCF_047830755.1). Lineage (NCBI taxonomy): Eukaryota > Metazoa > Chordata > Aves > Passeriformes > Passerellidae > Zonotrichia > Zonotrichia albicollis. Next base: position 72,564,974 of record NC_133821.1, on the reverse strand, counting down.
GATCTAAGCACCTGAAGCACTATGAAAATATAACCCTTAGTGGAACAGTCATGCCTTACTTTCTTAAAACGCCCCTTAGTATTAAAATCTTAGTAACACAGAGGGCTTCTGGTCACAAATTCATGGTTTCTAAGAGAAGAACTTGCACTTTTGGAGAAAAATTTTTGTTGCTCTTGTTTGACATATACTTTCCTTCTGAGTTGTCAAACAACTCAGTGCCCTGCTATGCCACCTGTAGCATGATGCTTTTCTTCCACACAGTGACACATAAACATAAATCTAATACTTTTTTGAAATGTGTGCCTATCTAAGCTGTCCCCAGTCAAGGGGGTGTTCTTAATGGGTCACCATTGCCATCTTTCCTTTGCCATTGCAGTGCGAATAATCTACAGAGTGAAAATCGATCATTTTTGGGAAATACCTCGGTATGTCAGAGATAAATTGAAAGTCTCCAGGTTATTTGCAGAATCTGGATCAGTTTTGTCAAGGAAAGAGAAAGTTCTTGTAATGATAAGTCCTGTAATAACTGTAATGATAAGCCACATAAAAAGTCAATCATCATTTTAATTTTCAAGGACAATAAAAATATATCTGATCTTCATGAGAGGCAATTTCTGAAGTGCCTATTTGGCAGAAGATTTCTTTTGTCTGCATGGAATCATTCATTAAGTATCAGTAGACCTGGAGGTTGGCAAGGCAGAGCCTCCAGCTCCGCTATCTTCATAGGTGCACCACGATTCTGATGCCTTTGGCAGAAAAGACAGGGCAGAATCTCACCAAGGATGGCAGAAACAAGGATATGCCTTAACTCCAATTTATCTCTTCTTCAGCTGGCTAAATGAAGTCCTGAGCGACAGCTGGCGTGCAACTTCCCCTCCTCTCAGAAGACCCAGGACCTCCTCTGCAACAATACATGGAATCCTTCCAATCTGCTCCGGCACACGGTCCCACCATCCTGCCTGCCCGTGCCCAGCTCTGACCTCCCGGTTTGCACGGCAGCGTGTCGTGGCTGAGGCTGCCCAGCCAGCTGGCTGGGGTGAATCAACAAGATGGGATTGACAAAACTTTTTTCCCGACATATTTAGAATATTTCACTGGGGAGAAATCTCCTGAGATTCAACATCTGATTCTTCAGGCTGTCCTAGGAGATTAAAATAAAGGAGAAGGCAGCATTAAGTCATGCACACTGTGATTGAAAACAAACACAATGGGTCAGATTCCATCCTCGATTGCAGCCACACTGAAGTGTCTGTGGTTAAATGAGAGTAAGTGAGGACAGAGTTTGACCTGGTGCCTTGAAACTAAAATAATATAAATGATAGACAAGGACAAAATTATCTGCAAAGCTGCGGAGTTTTCCATCAGAGGAACCATGAGAAAGACAAAGATCCTGTATCAAGGGGGGCTTAATTCCTCAAGGATGAAGCAAGATAAAAAATAATTATTTGCAAAAATAGTTTTGGCGGATTTCTGTCATCTGACAGCTATGCATACTGTGTGGCAAATGATTAAATAAACAGATTGCTGCTCAAGAAACTTGATTTCAATTTGAGATGCCAAAGCCACTAGAATAATCTCTACCCACTGAAAGAAAATCACTTTGTTGCACTGTGGCCACACAGGAGGCCCCATTTATCAGCAAGGTTTGTCTGCAAGATGGCTTTTTTGTGGAAGAAGCATCTTCCACACCTGCCTAGTACAGACAGCACTGAGCTAACTGAAGGCATGCAGACCTCTGCTTACTCAAAGGGGTTTTGTGCTGATGAAATGAGAAGAAATTTCATGCATGCTTTTTTCTCTCCAATGATTCCGCCCTCTGTCCTGAAGCTCTGACAGTAGTTGGATTCTAAAGATCCTGCCTTCTGCATACACAAAAAATGTTTTATAGCAATCTTTCACAACAATCCGCCCCAGAGAGGTGTGCAAATCACACATGCTGATGCCAAGAAGTGGAAACCATAGAAACAACATGAAAATGTATTTGTTCTTGTCTTACCTGTGACCTGAGTGGGCCCCTCCTGAAGCTCCTGTGCAGTCTCCTGCCTGTTTATGTTCATGCCCATCTGTTGGCATGGCACTGCACCCACTCACCAGACAGTCCATCCTGTTCACTGCAGCTGATGAAGGATCTGAACTGGCAGCCTGCATGGCTTTATAAAAGGCTGTGATTTAGTGCATGTCCACACATGGAGTGTCTTTGGAGCTCTGCATAGTGTCATCCTATCTGCTTAATCTCACTGTCCAAGGGTTAGAATTTTTTGTTTTGTTTTGCGCTTTCTAAGCGCCTGCTCTGTCATCTGCATACCACATTGCATTTCATATTCATCAAAGGTATTTAGCACTCGACAGGGTGAGTGTTCTAGCACTCTAAGATTTCTATGAAAACCATCACCCTTATTTGCCTCATGCATAAAAATACAGAGTTTTTTCAGTCTGCCAGTTCAGAAAATGCAGCTGATAACTGTTTTTCTTTTGGTTCAGAGCTTTGTTTTATCCTTAGTAACAGACTTCAGAATTTTACTTAATGAAGAGGAAAGTAGATTCAATCTATATTAAATGAGAAAAAAACCTCATCTGCAAGGAAACTTCTCTAACTTTTTTTTGTGCAAAAGGAGGAGAGACTCCCCCAGCTATGCAGCGAGGAAAAGGAAGTTATATGTTTGGTCTTCAAATACTTGCTTTGGTTTCAACGTTGCTCTCTGTGCAAACTTAGCCTTTGGCATATTTCCATCATCACCAAAATATATTGTTTCAGAAAAGAAGCGGAAGCTTTTGCTCTGGATTATTTTATGTCCATTATTAGATAGTTTCTGAGAGCAACATAGGGTGCTAACCTGAACTGGACCATTGTACAGCTTGTATTTAATTTTCTCCCATATGATACTGCCTATGACAAGCAGATGCATTTAAGGTATGAAGTTCAAGCCTTATGCTTTTTCATTTTCCCCACCAGACAGCAGACAGATGTCTGAAGTGCAGAGGAGAGATGTCTCTCCAGAGCTGCAGCCAAACTCACCATGGCTCTGGGGACCATCAGCAGTGCTCAGACCTCTGCTCTGCAAACTAATAATGCAGCCAGTGGCACAGAGACAAAATCTCTTCCCAGGAATGCTACAGAAATAACACCTGAGATTTAAACTGTGTAAACTTGTTTGCACGCCTCATGCACAAGAGAAATTGGATAAATGGAGGATAATTATAATTAATGATGTTTTCTTTATTCCATGAGGAGAAGTGGGAAAGTGGCTGTAAGATCCTTTTCAGAACCTGTTCCTAGGGATTGTCTTTGCAATTCCAGTTGCTTGGGCAGCTCTCTGTGGAAGAGGTCACATAAGTACAGCTACTGCTTTTATGCCAGACCAGTGAGAATGAAAGATAGCAAAACACGAAGCATTCTGTTAAAGTACCACAATCAAACCCAAGAATTTCTGGTAAATAAATGTCCATTTCAACTTTTCTTAAAAAGCAGCTGCTATATCACTTCTGAAACAGCTAGTGTGCACACATATTTCCCATTTTCTTATTGTAATGATAGGATTCCCTTGCATCCCACTCATCTTCTCAGCTGGAGAACATGCTCACCACTGACCCAAAACTTTCTGCAAAAGCATATATATATATATTTGGTTTTTCTCATACCTTGCGCACCCTGTAGAAGCATACATAAACAACAGCAGAAAAATTGTGGCCAGAGAATCCTGCCTATTCTTAAGATTGGATAAGAACCAAAAAAATAACATTTGTGTTTAAATCAAAAGAAGTCTGGGTTTGCTGTCAGGACAAGCAGATCTACTGGTGCCTCCTTATACTAAAGGAAAAACATGAGTAGCCAAACTTGGTCTATATGATTATAATTACTTTTTCATATCCTGAAAGCTGACAAAATCTCTCTGCATCACTCACTCCAGTATCAAATCCAGACAAAAATAATGGGATGGATAGTTAAGAATTACCTTTCAGTAGCTAAATATCAATAATCTGTCAAGTGAATATCAAGATTATCTCTAGGAGAGGCCTCTAGGTTTCTAGATTGGAGGAAGGCACACATATTCGCCTCACCATTTGTTCCTCACTGGTATCTCATAAGCCTTTGATTACAAAAGGGTACTGAGCTGGATGAAGTATCCTCACAGTCTGTACAAGTCCTGGGTTTCTTAGTCCTTGAAAGCTGTGCCATAGCTCTGTGGTGAAGTTTTACATCAGTTATCAAACTTCAGAGTCTACACAGATGCTGCCTGTCGAGCTAGGCCCACTTTGTTTATTCAGACTGATTGTAATAGTGAAAAGTCATTGGTATGATGTCAAAAAAAAATGAAATTTCCTGTCCTACAGATCTAGGTCAGATTTAGCTGGGACACTTATTGGATATCTTTTCTCTGTAAGCAGATCTCTCTTCACAAGACTTCCATGAATGAAATCTTTCTCCTAAAGACCCCAATTTTTCCCTGAATTGAAACCAGGCTAAAATTGTTCACTGAAACTTACTTAGTAATGTGGCTATTTTGTCATTTCTTGTCCAAGGATGACCTAAAATGCCAATCTTATGTGATCATTTCCATCTCTTCCTGATTTGTCTTCTTACCAATATTGATTTCCATCAAAATATGTCAAGGGGCTGAGATGTTTCTCAGATGATGCACCAAGAATGAAGGAAGCCTGTTTCAGTAGCATGAGTACTACTTTCTGTGATGTGGCTTTTGTCAGTGGTGCCCATCTCTTCTTGGATGTGGTGACAAAGGCTAACAAGCTTCCTCCTGCTGGTAAGTGGAGAGCAGAGGCTGATAAAAGGGATCGTGTGCTGGGAAGGGAATGAGTTTTAAAGTAATCTGGGCAATGACAGGCTTGAGGGCTCTGCAGCTTGTAAGCAGCATGGACACTTGCTGACCTCGCTTTCTTTGCCTCATTTCACCTGATAAATGAGTGTGGTGCTCTGGGAGTTCAGGTCTCCCTGCCCACGGCAGCGCAAATCACTTCAGTGAGGGGATAATTGAGTAAGCGAGAGGATTTGCTCAAAGACCTTTCACAGGATTGCAGTTGCAGATGCAGAGGGCAATCACATCCCCAGTCTGTCTGTGCTCTGAAAGGTGAGTCAAATGGAGATCAATGCCAGCACTGACAGAATGGCTAGAACTGAAGGGAGAACACCCCACAGTGGATAGGCAGATCTGCAGCTGAAGTCAGCTGTGCTCTGGGGCCAGACTCAGCCCACAGCACACCGGCCAAATGTGTGGTCACACACCCTCGACAAGTAGGTGCCAGTGCAAGTAGATACAGCTCCTATTCCTTTGATCAGGAAATCCCAGAGCAGCTCCTGCACAGGCTCTGTGCAGATGGCCAGAGTGCCACAGTGTGTACCACATGTGTGGTAGGCACGCCAGCCTTGCTGGGCATATGCAGATAACTCTGAGGCAGAGCTGGATGTTTGGCTGCCTGAGGAAACATGAAGCAGCAAGGAAAGAGAGAGAGACGACAACTCTCCTACCCATCCCTGTAAATCAATGGCGTGCTATAATAATTTCCATCTGCTATGGAACCCAGCCGTAAAGCATGTGTTTATCATTTACATACATTTTTATAAAAACCCAATCACCTGCTAACTGCAGATATTTTCTAGAAACAGTTCGAAATTTTTTCAGGAGTGCATGGATGCTATCACAGCAGAGCAAACTGCAGTTCCCATGTGCCCAGAGTTCAAAAGCCAAAGCTTGTGCACACACACACCAGACATGCTCCTTGGACATGTAGGTGTAAGAGAGCATTTCCCAAGGGCCTCTGAGTGATGTGAAAGTTGTGCAATACCCAGGGGTCCAGAGTCAAGAAGGCACTGAAGTTCCGACTTATTTATTGGACAAAAGCCATCAGGTTAATTTTTCTCCTTTAAAGTTATGAACTATGAGGGGGTTTTGTTTGGGTTTTCTTATAAGGATAAAAGAAAAAAAAAGAAAAAAAAGAAGCTGTCTTGGGCTCTACTCCATTCATTTGGGGAAGATAATTTCAGGGTTTATACAAGATTTGAGGTGATGTAGAAGCAAAATTAGAAATGCCACTCAGTTTCCTCACTGAGCAGTTCAGGTTTCAGTATGACAACAGATAATTCAAAGTGAAACCAAAACAACTTTAAACCTTGAAATCTGCATAAAGTGAAATTGTCATCATCCAGTCAATTTTTATTCTGAGCACCTTGGCTCTGAGAGAAGTCAATAAGAAATGAAGGTGCTGAGCTATTAAATTGTTCAGCCTATAACAGTGAAGGACACGTTCTGCACAGAGTGCTGGTTATGGCCATTCCTTACGACAATCATTAATTATGTTCAAATGTAACTTAAACCTGTGCCAGAAGTTTTGGAGAGACTAATCCTTGGAGAACTGGGCTCAGGACCAAATCTCTACACTAACAATAATCCTTCAGAATAAAATATTGTTAAATTATTAAACTAAAATATTTGTTTCAGACTGTGAGAATATGTGAGTCTCTTCTTGGCTGTCACCTCTTAAAGAAAGGGATGAAATTTAAGTTTCATGGACACTAGTGCAAGTAATTCAATACTATAATTGTAGCAAGCCTGTACTGTTACAGCTAGTGAAAATTCATGACAAAAGAGTAGCATATCCAGACAAAGGTTTTATTAAGAATCTGGTTCTACAAACACATTTTTTTTAAGTAAGTAACTTTTAATCTTTTGATGGATCCAAAGAAATCAGTAACTGTTCACAAAGCAGAATGGATTTGCGCACACTGCATATTTGGAGATGACAAGGGATAATTTCATGTTTATACTAATCAGTAGAATTTAGGCATTCCTCTGCATTAAAAATTTCTCCAGAATTAATTGTCATTTTTCAATATATCACCTTTCTGGTAAACTCTGTAATATCAAATAAAAAGTCAATATTAATCAATACTGACAAAATCAATATCAAATATTAAGAGAAGTGTAGCTCTGAAGACTGAAAAACAACTATTGGTCTCTGTCAAAACTGTCAATAGTTCCAGGGTTTTACACTTTAAAAATGTCAGGAAAATGCGATGCTGTCCACTAACCATTATAAAGTAAAGTAATTATTTTACTGGTTTACTAGTATTACCTTAAAAGAAATAATTTGCTGTTGCTAAAAAAATTAAGACCATTTAGCTGATTGATGAAAATAAAATTATCTTAATGAAACATGATGAATAATGTGGCTGTTGTGCAGCTGTCTGTGCCAGTGCTGTGTAGGAACAGACTGGGCAGTGGGGAGAACATCTGACTACAAATCCTGCCTTTGACCCAGTGTCATGCTGCTGCTCATCTCAGCCTGGGTGCTGAAAAGCCTCGATCTGCAGCTTCTCTGCCCCAGCTGCTGCTGCAGCCCTGCAGCACAGGGCTGTAATTCAGGACAAACTCAGGTCTGGGTTCAGTAAAAACACTGCCTGCATCCTTTCTATGAAGCATATAAGAAAGCTATGTGAGGGCTTCAGCTTTAGGTTGATAAAAGTTGCGGCTTCCAGCAATTGAAAATTGATAAAAGTTGCTGCCTCCAGCTCTGACATGCAAACCTCTTGCAGTTTCCCTGCTTGCTTGGCTGTTTTCCCATCCAGGATGCTGAACTGTGAGTTTCAGACCAGAAAACTGGGACCCTGAGCAGGCTGGCTCCTTCTGACTCTATTCAGCTTGAAACCTTTCCTCCCCTCACTGTACCTCACACCCCAAAAGCCTGAGATGTTTCTTAGAAAACTCAGTCCTTTTCTTAGACAGGCCACTTCTTTCATATGTAGGCAGCTGTAATAGTTTCAACATCCAGTCTCTCAGATTAGAGTTGTACTTCCTCCACGCTGCTATTTCTGACTATAAGTTAATTTTTCTCTGTGCATTGTAAAAACAAAATAAAAAGGGCAAGAAAGAAGGTTTTGGGTGAGTTCATGGTTTACGGGTTTTTTTCTCTGAATTAAGATGCTAAGTTTGTAACATCCTCTTTGATAGTCCTTATGGAGGACATGTGTTCACCTCCACCCAGGCAGCAATTTTTAGTAGGAACTTGTTTGTGTAAAAATTCAAGAAATATATTAACAGCAATCTTTACTGGTCCTCTGGCTTGTTATTATCAGTTAGTATGCTCCAGGCATCACAGAGCACATGAATATTAAAGAGCAATTTTTAACATTTTGATGTTTTGTTAGCACTTTGTGTCAAAACATCTTCCTACTGGGATGCAGCGTGATGACATTGTGTCAAAACAGAATATCATCACCCCGTGCTAAAATGCTGCAATGTGATGACATTTAGATCTACATGCTCCAAGAGCTACTTGTACCACAGAGGAAAACCTTTCTTGAGCTGGTGGTGGCACCTGGCTGGAGAGCAAATCTGTGAGGTAAAGATGTAGCATATAAACTCTATATATGAAAGGCAGAGAAGAAGTTTCGGCAGACAGCAAGAGCTGGTACAAAAAATCAGGAGACAAGATTTTTAGCATAATAATGCATAATAAGCATTAAAATATCCATAATTATTTGAAGCCGAGCATAAAATCACCTGTTTCAACATTGTCCCTCATTTTCAGTAGCAATTATTCCCTGGATTGCCCCATTTACTTATTGAAAAACTGATTTTAAAAGTATAACTTTCATTAAAAAGTTACTTTTGAATGAGAAAGCAAATTCATGAGATTACTTTACTTCCAATTCTTTTCTTTGTACCATCAATGACTTCAATAATTGGAACAAACTGAAAATTTAAAACAATGCCCTGAATGTTTAAAGTTCGTATTGAAGGAGAGTAGGATATCAGACTATAGAAAAAAAAATTCTGATTGAAAAACATGAGAAGCTTTCCAAAGGTCTATTTTAAATCAAGAAACTATGAACTTCTAATTGTAGTTGAAAACCAAACTAAAATACTCTTAAGAGGTGTTGTGAAAATACAAACTACAATATCCTAAGAACATTTGAGGGACTGTAAATATTTTCCAGTTCTTTAAAATATTTTTGTGTCATATTTTAACTAAAATACTTGGGCAGCTCATACTGATGAAAATATGGGGATATAGGTCTACTCTTCATCAGGAGCTTAGTATTTTATACGTTTATCCTTTACAGAATTACTGACCATTCTAGACCATGAGTTCAGAAAACAAATAGATCATAAAGTCTTAAAGACCTCTGTTAGGACCAAGCTATGGGAGTTCTATATATGGCTCTGATTCTAATGGTTCTAAAGAAACTTCTCCAAGCATGTGCCAGACTAAAGTGACAATAACAAATCCTTTAGCCTCCAGTGCTGTGCTTCCAGTTCCTAGTTAAGTCACTGGGAACTGAAGCTGTCATGGCTCTCTTTAGGACTGGGCCCCCTTTTATTCACACAAAGAGATTTCCTGAAACAACCAAGAAGTTTTAAGATCTAGTAGTCAACATATGTCGCATTATTTGAACATGATTTTTGTGCATCCATTTCAAAGGCAGACTGGATGTTCAGCCAATGATGCAGCTGGCATTTTTCCAACCTAAACAGCATGGTCTCTTCAGCTTTACCATTCTTGCATGCTCTAGCAGATTTTGGAGGTAATGTGCGATCAGGTACGTCAGACCAAATTACATATTGGCAAATTTCTCCCCATGGAAAATGAAAATATTATAGTCATAGGACATTATAGTTATTTTCAATGTGGTTAAATTGTGAATTAATCCTCAGTGCAATTTTATTGATTTGACAGAGTTGTACAGGAACAAATGTGGTCTCAGAGAATTACATCCATAAATATACTACATTACAGAGTTGCTTTTTCTGTATATTAAATTTTGATCTGAATTTTGGATCTCACCTATACATTTAACTTTGAAACTCCTCTACAAGCACTAACTGCTCCTAATGAAATACCTGCATAAATAAGACAAAACATATAGCTTTATAATTAGAGCTGTGTTCCTATAAGAGGAGAGTATTGGGCTCCCATCTCTCAAAACTGCCACCCTCTTATTCCCTGGGAAGTACTCAGTTGCTGCTATAAAGTTTGGGGCTTTGTGGCAGAGTGATTGACAGTTTGGCAGAAGAGAAGGAGGAGGGGATGGATACATCCAATGTCCCATGGAGATGCTCCAAATTTGGATCTGGGATGTACTCCCAGTTCCTACAGTACAAAAATAGCCAAATACGCAGGCCTTGCCCTCCCACCTGTTTGAAAACACTGCTCAATGGGAATGCCTTGTTTGTTTTCTGATCTTCTTGGAACTCTCAGTTATTGGACAGCTTTGGTCTGCACAACTTATTTTTGTAAGAAATGTTTGGAAATTTAGGCTGTTCTCTTAAGCTCCTGACATCCTAGTTAATGATGGTATAAATATAGACTGCTGTTAAGAAAAGACAAGTACTGAAGTGCAATTAACCTTTAATAATCTATTAATGCACAAATCCTGAGTACTGTGAAAAAAAATCCATGTTCAGGATACCCACCAACTTCTTCTCCCATGGAATTATTAAACTGTTTTCCAAGAGAGATTTCATTGGGACCATTATTAAAGCTTGAAAAAAATCGCCCTCTTCAAGCACCTCTGCAAGCAGAAAATGAAATCTCCTGTGAGAAATCACCTGGCAGGGCATTACTGGAAACAGATGATATCCAAGAGGTCTTGGACACATCTCTGTGTAAGCAAAGATTTCTTTGCTGCTGTATCATTGAGGGACCAGCAGGGAAGATTCCAGGTAATGCCTTCATGGGCTGTCACCATGCCTTTCCACTTTCTTATCTTCCACAGGCATGTCCAGTATCACTGCAAACCTAGCTGAATATAATTTGCTAGCAATAAAACTTCAAACAGAAAGTAAGAAAGAGTAGAAGAGATTTGTTGATTAATATTTATGGAAGGGGAGATAAAGGAAGAAAGAAAGAAAAAATACTAAGGATCAAAGAGCTAAGTGAGAAAAAGCTATATAACAGTATTTCCAGTGGCTTTTTAGGTATGGGATGCAGGTAGCATATAAATGACAAAATATAGAGAGTAATAATCTATTTCATTGTCCCATGGCTCCAATAAAGTTATTAAGAAATTGATTACTCACCTGCAGGTTTTGGAGAGCGTCAAATTAGACAATATAAGGAATGAGACATTTTTGTGGTTTATTTTGTATGCTGCATGTTTTTGCATTAATTAGAGCTGAGTTTTCTGTTCTCTGTGTGTTCAGCCATCGTGAGGGAAAACATAAACTGAGTGCATGCCCATAGCTGCCCCATCCCGTTGTGAAAGTGTGCAAACTAAGCAATGTGTTGGGTTTTTTCTGGTCACATCATTCTTTTTCTGTGGGGGAAGCTGGGGAATAAAACCAGCTTCTCACTTTCCTCTAAGATTTGAAGATCTCTCTTTATGCATCTGTGAAGTTGTGGAAACATTTCCTCTACTTGTTAAGTCTATGAATTGACAAGAGGCCTGTGAACTGGATCAGGCAATCCCCTACAGGCAATTCTCAGAGATCCTCAACTTTGTGTTCTGAGGAGCTGAACAGCACCTGAGGGACATGAGAATGGCATTCTAGGAAGCAGATAATGGCCAGCAGCTCTTGGACATGTCCTCAGGTGAGTACTTGCCCTGACACGTGCCACCCTGTGCCCAAGGGGAAACTGAGGCTGTTCTGTGAAGCAGCAGCACTGGCTGTACCAATGCCCAGGCTGGTAGTGGTACCCAAAACCAAGCCTCTGATAAACAAAATTAACATGTGGACTCCCATTACGCTCTTTGCAATGTTAGGTTGTGGTGGAATAACTGGCATAGTGAGGCTCCCAGTTTGCTGTCTTCCTTGGTGATAGAGTGAATTCTGGTCCTGGTAAGTTCTAGTACTCTCCATGCCTTACATCTCCTCTCTGCAGACATATTCCTGGAGGGTACCATTTACAAACTTCCTCTAGTCAAGAACAGAGAAAAATATAGAAACACATCACCTGTAGAAGCATAGAACACAGCTTATAAATTATAAACACCAGTACAATAGATCAGAGAAGGGTATTGATAAAAATAAAGCAATTTTTGGTGGGGTTCATCTCTTATAACCTTCACTTTCTGAAATTTGGGGCACTTCAGTGACAGTTTTCTGGATTATTCACTTTTTCAGTATGTGCATGCCGTGAACAGTTTTTTGTTCACAGTGTGCACATTGTTTCTGTACATGCTTGTGTGTCTGCATGCACATGAGGGAACCCCAAGACATAAATAGATATCTGATATCAGTCTGCTGTAGCTCTACACAAGTCCAGATGCTCTAGTTTTCTGCAGAAGTTTGGCCAGGTTTCACCCCACAGGTGGACAGTAGCAGATTTCAATTTTTCCTCGGTTGTCTCATTGCTACTCATCCCCACTTTCCAAGAAATATGTTGTTACTACTTAACTTATCAGCTTTTTTGGTGGAAAGTACCTAAATTAAGTATTAACTATACTCTTCCATTGATTTTGTAATGACCTGCAATTTGTCAAATCATTTATTCCTCTGCTGTAAGCAAAAAGCAATACGAGATCTCCTCCCAGACAGCATTTCTGCTGAAGGGCTTGGTTTTCAGGAGGTGGACCTACTCTGCCTGTAGCGAACAACGAGTCATTTAATCACTGAAAATTTACATTCCTGCTTCTGCTTTTTCTCCAGCATTTGGGGAATATTTTACAAACTGTGAGGAGGGAGGAGGCATTTTTAAATCACATCAATTTTAACAATTTAGAACATTTTAATCCCAGGCACTGACCTTGCCAGAACACTGATCAGAACACTCCAGAGCATTAGTAAAATATATATGCAGAGATGATTTTTGCAACATGAGGTCATCCATAATGTTAAATTTCACCCCAGCAGCACAAACATACAAACACAAGCAGACAAATGCATGCTTGCATTTTTGTGTGCTATATGTACTTTCATACTTTTTAAATAACAACATGGGGAAGATTTCAGGGAACAGAGAAGCAGCTAATCTGGATAAATCATTAAGGTGTAACTCACAGACTGTGGATTAGAGTGTATATTCTACCAAAGTGACTGTTGTTTTGACTGCTGAAATAGTTTGCTGCTGGTTTGGGAGAGAGAAAGAAAGCAGTGGCACAGGGTGCTCATTTGAATAATGCCCTAAATCAGTCCCATATGTTGACCCTGTGACCAATCCTTGCTGGCAAAAAAATCCAAACAAATCAGTGGTATTTTTCAAATGGCTTCCAAGCAAGAGTCTGCATTCACCTAGCCCAGGGTACACACACACACAGAGCACTTTGCACCTGCATAAATAAGGCATTTTCCTATATTGATAGCAAGGGAAAAAACCCTCTGTTTTGATTCATGCATAGAAAAATAATAGTGTATATAGTTAATACAGCTTGACCAAAGTATTAGACATGGTTGTACAGACACCCTCCTATTTTTCTACCTTTAACAAATAGAGCATTATATAAGGCTGCAATCTTATTCCATGTGTGCTTTGGAGGGAATTGAGAAAGTCTGGCATTTAGCTACTACCTTTGCTGAATACTCATCTCCCACCTAAAATGAACTAAAATACATTGAAGTTCAATGTGCAGTTACTGGACAGGAACTGAGCAAGCTTCAAAATTGGTTACTTATTCACAGATGTTTCTATATGTGGAGATGGTGCCGGCTCAAGGCTCCTCAGGCAGCACAGCAAGAACAGAGTTTCCCTTTGCCAAGACTAAGGCTGAGGAAACCTCTGCCAGGGAAAATAAAATGAGGTATGGAGAAAAGACCAATGTGGTGAAGAACCAGGAATGACTCCTCAAGAGCTGAGCTTGCTGCTTCTGGTACATGGGGAGACCGCAGTGGATGGAAGAAGAGGACATGACTGCCAGGAGAGGCTGCCACCACACATGCTGCTGCTCCTCTTCCTGCAGCAGCTGCTAACCTGCTTCTAGGGTCTTCTCATGGGTAAGTAGGCTTGGCTACAGATTGTTTATCTTTCCTGAGAGTCCCTAGGCAAATTTGGCTTCTGCCTAGAGCTAGATCTGCATTTTGAGGCATTTTCTTGTAGCCATAGTCAAGGATTATAGCGCAATAAAAGCATCACACTAACTGCAGGACACAAAACTGCAGAACAGTAAAGTTTATTCCTGCTATAAGGACCTCACAGTCTGCAAGCAGTGGCCACAGATAAATACAATATATATCTGGAAAGGTTATAAGGGGACAACAAAATAGCTGTGGTCAATATAACAACTACAGACCTTTACAGTCCTCTGCAGTCATCACCACAAGGTGAGGGTTTGAGGAATTGAAGGAGTGCATTGGGTTTTTGTGGAGAGTCTATTGCTGATTAAGACAGAGAACATTCTTATACTTTTTACCTGTGGCAAAGAACAACTCTAGGAATTTGTGGCCTGATATAACCCCAAGGGGTAGAAGTAGTCATCAGCCTACAAAGAGTTTAGATGCTACCTGAAAGCAAGAACAATAATATGAGCTGCAGTCTGAAGGAAATCCTTTGTCTTTCTTCACTTGGGAAGGAGGCCTCCTAAAACTACAGCTGGGCTAATTTCATCTGTAGGGATTACAGCTGGTTTGATTCCCAATCTAAAGTTTTCTTTTCTCTCTATTGAGGACACGGATATTTTACATCACTTTCAAAAGTGCTCTAGAACATTTCCAAATTTAGCACCACTCCAGCTTAAGAAACATAAACACAGTATTTTGAGATGCAAAAGCATATTAAGTCAGAACTATTGCTTTCAGACTGTCTCTTTACATTCATAGATGCTAGGTGTGACTGGTCATGATTTTGGAAGTGAAAATGGTAATTCTCATGTGATCTGAGTGTGTCTGTAAATTTCAGCCTTTCCTGCTGAAGCCTTCAGCACTCTCCTAATAAGCCTATGCTTAGTCATATATCTGCAAGCCCAGTAATTCTTTCATGCCCCACACCTATGCCATTCTATGTTGCTCCATTCCAGTGAGACCTTGCACACTTTAAAACTACTATTTGAAAAATATTCTTGCTAACATTTTCCAATAACACTTCCAATTATGATAAGGGTTTCCCTTGGAATTCCCTCGGCAGAGAAATGTGTGATGCACACACAGAAAACATGATGAGCCCAGACTGAATCAGATCAGTCATATTTGCCCTCTGCCTCTCTAAGTGCAGTGAATCTGCCATGGGCAGGTGAGCAGCTGTGCCCAGGTGGTTCATCTGAGCCTGTACAGTAAGCCTGACACCTCCAGCCTGCACTGGACATGTTGAAAGTTTTCTCTGTATGCAGAAAACCCTCTTGTGTTTTGCATACCCAGCAGCACAGTCTGATCGCTGGTAATTTTGCCAGGGATGAAAAATTTTGTCCAACACTGTTGATGTTTTCTTTCTGAATAAACGTTGGACTATAAGAAGTGGATGTGTCTATAGAAACACAGGTCTGGGTGTAACTGCACAGTGACAGATTGACCTGGGCTTGGTTCCTCTTCAGGAGCATACACTCCCCAGGCTGCTTGCCAGGGTCACCGAGGAGCTCAGCTTCTGCTCCAGCTAATGGCTGTGACAGACCAACGGACAGCCATCCCCAATCAATAGCTGCCCATATGCCATAGAGTGCCACAGTTTGTTGTTTCTTTTCCAAGAAATGCTCCTCTACATATCCTTAACTGGGTCAAATGCCTGCTGGATACGCCTGTCTTCTTCATTGAGGGTAGAAGTGACCAAGACAAGTAATTTAGACTAGACATACAACTTTGAAGTGCCTAAGAACATTAATCCCTTCATTGTTTCCTAAGAAACTGGGTCATACACATTCAGTTCCTCTCTCTATTTGTTTCTATATGTGTCAGTCATTTCTCCTGCTGCCTATTGGTTAATTCCAAGCAAATGTGACAGAAGGACAGAAGTTTCAAACAAACTGCAAACTTCTGCAAACTTTGTGGAGTCAGTGGCTTGGTAATGGAGGTTAGCCCAGTTCAAGGACTAAACAAAAAACTACAGTGTAAGAGTAGTAATTATCTACTTGGTTTGGTCTGCCAGCTGGCCAGTCAGGACACATGCAAGGACTGGCCAGTTAGCATTGGAACTGATACAGCTCATACTTCAGCTACTTTAACCAAAATCCTGCAGACAGAGAGGCATGGGAAAATAGGTGGCGTGGAAGAAAACTGCATATATTGCAGAAATTTGAAGTCATAGGTAATCTCAGGTTACTGCAATGAGAGTGCACAGACAGATATACCTGATAAATGCATATGGCCTCGTTAACAGTTCAGCACAGAGCAATTTACACATGAATACTCTGACACATAAAAGGCACATTTGACGCCCAGATACTCTATTATATATGCTGTGTAACAGACACTTGATTTCTAAATAAAAATATGCACCACATAGGTATGAGCAAGTATACATATAATGCATATACACATTCTATATATGCTGCCTAAATGCACACAGTGTGTTACAGCTTTATCATATATCTCAACTCTGCAGTAATTCACCACATAGTATATATACACTGTACCATGCCAATATAATACCCCATTACATAAATATAATATAAGCAGCCATGGTATTGATCTCTGCTCTTTGAATCAAATACATAAACCTGTTTCCTAGAGTTCAACTCAATAAAAGAGGTAAGAGAGAAATCAATGTTTTGAAAGTGGTTTTTTCCTTTTTACACTTAATATGGTCAATGGCTGATAGAAAAGTAAAGAGAAAACAAGGAAGAGAAGACAAACATACATATTTCAAATACAGATAGATTCAATATGTTTGCAATGATCTCTAAATGGGATGGTTGTAAACAGGGTGTTAAGATGCTTCTATCATTTTGTTCAGCTTTCCTTTTCCAGATAGAGAAAAATTATGGTGTGGACTCAGTAGAAAGCAAAATCAAGTCAGGAAAAGTCCAGCCTTTAGCCATCCTTAGTTCACTGGAAAAATTCAGCCTTTGGATGCCATTGGCTCAGGTGTTAGCACTGCTAACATTGGCAACAATGATTTTGACTCCAGAAGCTAAAGAAGGCCGAGGCTGCAGTCCTGGAAATGGTGACAATCTTTCATTTGTCATCCTGAGGGTGAAGAATTTTCTTGTTACAAGAAAACTCAAGTAGAGCTCATCAAGGAGCCTTGTTATTTATTAGTCCAAACTCTGTCAGCAAACTCCACCATCCTCTACTGCTTCAGGATCTGAAATCCTTGCAATTCAGCACAGCTGCCTCAAAGCCAGGCATGGGATGTACACCTGGCAGCTACTGAGAGCCCAGCAGAAAGGAGAGAGGAACTGTTATCTCTGAAATTCTGCTTCTGGGCACAATGGAATTAATGTACATTTGTTTCCTGATGCTAAAGACGTTCTTTCTGCTGGAAACTCTGCACTGCAGGGTGAGAGATGCTTCCCTGTGGCTACAAGGCAGAGGTAACAAAAAGCTCTGCATATCAAATAGCTGCGCTCTTCTAGGTGAAGTGGCTCTTTAATGTTACCCTCTGCTGCAATGTGAGTCAGATCAGCTCTGGCTGGTTATCAGCTGCTGACCGTGAAGGAAGGGTGGAGAGGGCTTGTGAGAGTCTCAGCCTGCTGCCTGTGGCATGTCTGTCCAGGAAACAAGCCAGGAAGCATTTGAAGGAAACTATTGAGTTTGGTACTTGCTGGGTGGTCCAATAAGTTTGACATTTTTCGTACACCTTATTTCCACTATAACTGGGTGGGGTTTTTTCCCTTCCATATAATAATTTTGGTTTTCAATTTAAGAATTGTGATGGAGATTCTTACCTTTTTTTTTTCATCCCCCTCCAGTGTCTGCCACTCTTTGCCCCAGACTTTCAAGAAGAGAAAAGCAGAGGAACAGTTGATGGAACATTTTTGATGTGAGTATCTGACTTTTGAGTTTGCTTGGAATGCTGATAAAAGCTACCAAATTTCCCAGGCATCTGGAAGAAAACAGAGATATTTCTTTGTTGTTTTCTGCTCCTTGGATAGTCTGTCTGTGTTGGCTGATGTTCCTTGTGGCTGTTCAGTGAGGTGAGACATTTAATTGGTTTATTTAATGAATAAATAATAGCCATTTAAAACTCAACCAGCCCCTCAGCTAATATGGGTTGCCAGTCTTAACCATCATCCTTTCCTTCTCTGCAGAGGAATGTGGGCACCTTCACTGGGTGTTTTTCAGCAGCACATTCAGCTTTGACAGAATTCCTTACTCCTACAGCTCTCACTCCATTTTGTTGCTTCAGTTTCCCTGGGTTGATTGCAGCTGCAATATTTTCTCTCTTCCTTTTTTTTTTCCCATAGAAAAAATTTACACATAGCAATTTCACCCATGTTTACAAACCTCTTAAGAATACAAATCTGCTTACTTGGAGATGTTTTTTGGCCTGAGTTGTGGTGAGAGAAATTGAAGGTCATATCAAATGCTTCTGGCTTGCTAACCTAACACCCTGTGGCACCCTTCTGATTTTTAGGATTCCACTAAGATTAATTTGAAGGAGGCACATTTCATGAGCCTCTTTTAGCAAAATCACTCATGTGCCTGTGGTTTTTTTCCTTTTTGAACAAGAGCCAGATTTTTCTTTTTCTTTAAGAGTAAAGATATATTATAGCTGCACCCATCAACTGCTTCTGTTGATGTCCAACAGAAGATGGGGTTAAAAACATCTGGAGTATTATTCATTACTAAGTAATCTGTGAGCTTGTTTCCATTTCTCCTTGAGTCAGGAGGCTGACAAAAGCAAAAGGTCACAGCCCAGCCAGGCTGTTTTGCAACACTGAATGTAAAGTGCGCTGCACTAGACTCACATAAGGTGCCATTGCCCGTTCATTTGTGCCATGCAAAGTTAGACTGTGAATGTAAAAGTGACATTTATGCTGCATGAAGCAATAGGGCTTCAATTTGCTCATAAAAACAAAAGGCCACTCCAGTCAGGACCTGCTGAGGTATTTGCTGCGAGAAGTATCCAATGCTGACATCAACAGCAGGCAAGCTCTGGATTTGGCCCAGATTTGGTGACATATTCACCCCAGGGGCCTCAAAAGGATTGGGAAGCTTTTATATATAATGTAATTCTGTGTTCTCTATGCTGGCATGTGTGTGTGTGTGCTGCACTGTCACAGATTCCATGGTGTGACTCCATGGAACTTCCATGGTGACTCCCTGAACAGCAGCAATGTGGTGCTTGCTCAGACATCACCCCTTGCCCAGGGCCAGCAGGCCATAGAAATGTAGTGTCACAGCCAAGCAACTGCTTTGGTGTGAGCCCAGGCCTCAATTCCCTGGTCTACAGAATAATCAGAGTGGATTTGCAGCATTGGTGAGGGCCAGGGCAAAATTTCCTTTGACTTCAGAAAGGTACAATTTTTGGGGATATCATTTACTGGGGTTTCTTGGTTTGTATGTTTTTTGTGGATTTTCTCTTTTTTTTCCTTCGTTGGTTTAGTTTATTTGGGAGCTTTGGTGTTTGGGCTCTTTTGTTTGCTTGTAGTTTAGTTAATTTTTTTTTGCCCAAAAAATCAGTATTACAAGAAAATCATATTGGGAAAAAAAAGCATTATAGTTTTGCCATAGCAGTTAAAATGCTCACAAGTTGCAAAGTGTCAAAACAGCAAGAAAAACTTCATATCCTCTAGTTTTGATTAATGATTTGGGTCTACTTCTCAGTGTGCATCTTCTGCAGATTTCTTCCATTCAGCTTCATTTAGATTGTGCTGGAGGATTTCAGTATTACTTTGGAAAGGGACAGTAATTGAGATATAACACAAAACTAGTCTTTTGGGACTCAGGTAAAGTGAAACTCTGAATAATCCAATAATTTTTTCTTAATCAACACAATATTGACCTTTGTATAAGTAGGATATTAGGTTTTTCTGCTTCATCCCATCTCATCCCATCTCATTCCATCTCACACCATCCTACACCATCCCATTCAACAATATCAACAGCGTGAAGAGCATTGAGAATTTGTAAGGCAAAACCACAGGAAGACAATTCCCACCCTCTCTAAAGTTCTCCCCCAGCATAACAAAGACCTGAGGGCTGCAGATCCACCCTTATGTTACTGCCCTAGTTCAGCCTGTTTGAAGATGTGTGAATTTTGTTTGCTTTTCCCAATTTCCCAGTGCTATCTCTCACTTTTCTCCAGGTTTGGCAAAATTAAAGCCAGCTACGTCTTTACCTGGGGCTGATCCAAGGCCCAGGGATCCCTCCCCTGCCCTCATGTGGTCCCAGCAGGCTTCTGGCCACCGAGGATTCACTGGGCTCCCAGGAGCTATGCCAGCAGCTTCGGAGGGGGCAGCTGCCAGCTCTTGCATGCAAGCTTTCCCCAAAAGTATCTTCAGCACTTGCTTTGAGAGCTGGTGTGCAGACATCCTCTATACCGGAGATTCTGCCAAACACACAGCTAAAATAAACCCACCTGTTCTGCAGTACTTGCAACGCTAGATTTCGAAGCAGTTGACCAAGGATGCAAACAAAGTCTTGTTTGCACGTATAGGATGAAAAGGATGCATGGCATCAGCATGCTCTGAGGTGATGCTAGACAAATCCTGTTAGATCTGAGGCCACAAACGCCCCCAGCATTGCTGGAGCTAAAGGAGAGGGCACGTATGAAGAGTGTGAAAAGGCAGCCATAAGGATGGATCCTGATTTGCATGTCTAGATGTCAGCAATTATCCTTCTTTTGAAAAAAAAAAAAAAAAGCAGTAGGATCACTTTTCCAGGTTTATGAGCAAAACAAAATCATGGCTGAGGCCATAACTCTTGCCTTAGATTCCTAAGACAGCATTCATTTTTCTAGGCAGAACCTATGATACTGTGTCTTGTGTCCTAATAGAGAAATTCTCTCTCATTTGAACATTATTGCTTATGAAGGGAAATTCAGAGCACACCTCTCAGAATTAGATGATTGTTTAATAAAGCAGGACCTTTATTCAGACAGATATTGCGCAGTTTTGTACATTTATGCCCATCACGTAATACAGGCTTTATCTTTGCAGTGCTGTAGGCACTAAAATGCACTTAGATGAGAAACATCTTTTGCTAGCTCTATGCAATGCTCTGCTTCTGATAACAAGTTCTGGCATAGGCATAATTTAAGTAGCAAAATATTGAGGCAGGTTCTTTTTGGTGAAATCTCCTTGGCCAACAGAGTACTGCTAACATTGGCAATGATGATTTTGACTCCAGAAGCTAAAGAAGGCAGAGGCTGCAGTCCTGGAAATGGTGACAATCTTTCATTTGTCATCCTGAAGATGAAGAATTTTCTTGTTACAAGAAAACTCAAGTAGAGCTCATCAAGGAGACTTGTTATTTATTAGTCCAAACTCTGTCAGCAAACTCCACCATCCTCTACTGCTTCAGGATCTGAAATCCTTGCAATTCAGGTCCCTAGTTACCATTTGTAGACAAAAAAGGTCAATATTTCCATTTACTTCAATCACCAAATGTTTATTTCATGTTTGAAGGACTCCCATGAAGGACAAAGGAGAGATGCTTTCCTAATGCAGTAAAACCACACTGCCGTGTTTTTCCAGAAAGAGGCAGTCCCATGGACTTTCCTGTCTTTTCTGTGCTATATAATCTACTCTCTATATTACTGGGAAACAAAGCAAGAGAGAGAAAGAAGTACACCAGGTGCTAGTAAATGAAGCATACAAATTCCCAGGACACTAACTCTCCTTTTTTAATTATGTGGAGAAAAAACTGTGCAATGCTTATGAAAGGAGACAGGTTCATAGAGGAGAACAATACTATTACTTTTCCATGGGACTTTTCCAATACAAGAGACAGGTGTACTCAAATTCATGAATTTTTCTTCATTATTTGTTGCTTTTTTTCTTCACTTGGGCCTTTCAGTGAAGTTGCAATCCGTGGCAAAGAGTAAGGGTTGCACCAATAAAAGCCTTCTGTTAATAAGAACTAAAACTTTTCCCCTATCTGTTACGAGGAAATGCATCAGGCTGGTGAAGCAGTTCAACATTCCCACTGCTGTTGTAAAAGATAAACACTTTT
Source organism: Zonotrichia albicollis (assembly GCF_047830755.1). Lineage (NCBI taxonomy): Eukaryota > Metazoa > Chordata > Aves > Passeriformes > Passerellidae > Zonotrichia > Zonotrichia albicollis. The sequence continues at coordinate 72,543,042 of NC_133821.1, read as the reverse complement.
TTTCCATAGGGCAATATAAATGTAACCTAAGTTAGATATAATTAGCCATATTTTCTCCAAGAAAATGTGAGGAAGGAGGGCTTGGGGGATGGGAGGGAAGAAAAAGCACAAACTCTACAAAAAAGTTAAAATACAAGAAGAAAAGAAGAAATATTACTGAAATCTAAGATGCCAGGAAATGTGTTTCAAAAATCAGATGTTTTTATAATGCATAGTGATCTTTGCAAAAAAATAATCCCCACTGCTCATAAAAATGATGAAATGATACAGTTGCAGAGAGTTTGCACACCCTCTTCCTGCCTGCCCATGATTGCGTATTTAACCTCAGCATTAAAAAATGTGAAAGAGCTAGAGGAATTTTTTTGTTTTATTCTATTGCTGTTTGGGCAAACAGGCTATTTCCAAGATATATTTGTATTATAAAGGTTAGTTCCAATGTGCTCAATGTCCACAGCAGGGTTCAGATATTCAGAAAAGCAAAAACCACAGTTTCCACTACCTCAGTGGAAGGCCGTGGGTACCCAATAGCCCTGGAAATCTGGCCAGTCTACTTAAATATCTAATTTAGGTAACTGAGTATTGGTGGCGAGTCCTTTTGCAGAACTGTCTTACCAGGACAAACAAATTAAAAATAGAACTTGCATCTTGAATTCTATGCACAGTTCTTTGTCCCCATTTCCAAAACAAAAGAGTAAAATGAGAAAAATATGTCAGAAATTAGCTATTGAGTTCAGGTATTAGCTATTGAGTTCTGTAGAGTGGGCTAGAATAAGAGAGTATGTGTCTTGGAAAAGAGAAATGTAAAGGGATGCATGGTAAAGAAATAAAATGCTATGAACAGTATAGAGAAGATGAACAGTGAAGGATTTTTCACTATTTTTCACAGGACAAGAACTAGAGAGTGTCAGATTACATAAATTAATGGGAAAAAATCTATCGAGTATTATTAAGCACAAAAGTGCAGCTTTTTATTTAAGAGGTCATTAAACTGCAAACTGATGAAAACTGTGAAATATACTGGGAAAAAGATCACTGTAAACTTGTTCTGGTTTTCCTTAAGTTTCTGTGACTTGCTACTGGCAGAGAAGTGGTAGTGGCCTTCATGGACTTTTGGCTGGACCCAGTGCAGCAGTTCTAGTTCTTATAAATGGTTGGGCAATTCAAATAGCAGGGAACCAGACCCATGATGCAAGAGGTCATTTCATCTTTCTGCAGTTCATAGCTGAATAAACAGATCAGTGAGTAGGAGTTGAGAGGTAAATTAACTTTTGTATTCAGCACTGGCAAAAAGATAGTACAGCATCATATCCACTTCTGGTAACTGTAGTTTTTAGAGGGTGTCAGGAACTTGGAGGGAATACAAAAAAAAAAGGAGGCACCAGAAAGACTGGGACTTTACTTCTCAAGGAGACAAACAGAAAGTTTTATCCACATTTTGGGAAAAAAAATAAAAAGAAAATGAAAAGAAAGAAAACCAGTCACTCAAGGGCTTTTTAATCTACTGAGAAAATAAAGAAGAGCTGAAAATTCAATCCACAAAAATTCAGACTGGAAATAAGGCAGACAGGGGGGAAGGGAGGTGTTATTTGGTTGTTTCGGTTTGGTTTGATTTGGTTTGGTTTGGAATGGGTCGGGTTTTTCTCCTTCCCAAGGGAAGGGAATGTTAAACCATTAAAGAAAATTACAAAAGAAGTAGTGGATTTTCCATTTCTTAATATCTTCAAATAAATACTATTTTTCCAGTCAAGCATGTTGTTGTATTTTGTTCAGGGTTAACAGGTTAAAAAAACCCCACCACACACAAAATAGGAGAGCCTGTTTCTCCTTATGTCCTGACCCAGATTGTTGAGTTGGTGACTGTAAAGAATCCCTTCCCCTGTGTGCATTCCCCTCAGGGTCTCCCTCCTGCCACATGCCGCCTATGATTCTTCATGTATCCTGAATAGCAAACACACACCTTTGAACTCCAGAGTCTGTTGGAAGGGTTTGTAAAATCTTCACAAGTAGCTTTCTAAATGCCACTACCTTTGTGGGTTGTTTCTGGAAGTGCCCTGAGTCCTAGGTTAATCACAAGACTCATGTCAAATCTCAAGGTACTCTTCAAGCGATCTCAGAAGATTATGCTTTTCTACTTCTTTTCAGAAACAAGCCATACCAATTATATATTTCATTTCTAGCAGATGTTTGTCTGAAGGCCTCAAGTAAAAGAGGCTCTGGAGCTTCCCAGCATTTAATGTCCTTGCCCTGAATATTTATTTTGAAAGCACCATCTTCCATTTGGGAAGTAAAAAAGGACCAATTCCTGTCAGGAGATTTAAGCTGCTGCTTTCTGAACCCTTTCCTGTAGGTCCAAATCCTCTTTAGAGTACAACTGTAGACTGGAGTCAAACAAAGGTCTTTCAAACCTGAACAGAATTGAAGGATCATATGACATCACTATAAAATGTATAAAATTTTGCACCCCCTCAAGGTTCTTTTCACACTCACAATTTTCAGCAAGCACGGTCATCTTCTGATTATTCTTTTTTTTCCTGTAGATCTTAGTCAATTTCTCCCCACCATGAACATGTTTTTCCACCAAAGTGTAGAAACTGGTACTTCTCCTCATTGTCTTCATATAAAAATACTGTAATTCTTTAATAATTACTGCATTAGAACATTTCTCCAGTTATTGTTTTTTTGTTATTTTGTTTTTTGTTTTATTCCTGCTTCCAGCAGATGTATGCTCTTTCTAATTAATATGTCCTCTAAAAATGTAGTAACTCAGTTTTATCAACCATCCAGCTTACTTACAACAGCACTGAATGGCACCTGGCCAGGACACCGTCCAATTGCAACTTTTCTTTATTCATTCTTCCCATGGAAAAGTAAAAAATTATGAGTCTCTTGGAAAATTTATCTCAGCATTTTCCACAGACTATCCAGGCTATGCTTTCCTACCCACTTGCTCAGTGAGTAGCACAGAGTCAAATTCTTCAGACAAGATATGAGTTTCTGTATCTACTGCTTGTACAGTCTTAAAGGTTTATTACTGTTGTGTGCACTGAAGTTAAATTGTTCTTTCATGATGAATCTGTACTGTTTGTTACTCAATTCATACTGGAAAAAGAAAAGAAAAAGGCATTTAATCAATCAATTGTCAGAAGTGTAGAAAACTGAAAATGCAGCACATATTTTTCAGTAACGGAATTGTTGCTGAGTACTTGACTGTAGTGATTTATACTCTTCAAATCACTGTCTTTGTCAGAAAATGTAATTCTCTCTTCTGTGTCATTTGGAAACAAGAAGTGAAAGATCTCTACTTTTTCAAAAGCCTTAATGTAACAATGTTGAGCAGAAGTCAAAAATATTTAGGCAGCTTTTGTGGAATAAGTGTCATAGCCCTGGCTGCTAGACTGTGATGTGCTCACAAGAACCTTGCTCCTGAGCAGAGAGAAGTTTTTCTGTGCACCTACCCTTTTCATTGAATGATTTCCCTCTCTCAAATGAATTCCTCTTCTAAGAACATTTCCTAAGATCATTCACACAGTTCACCTTAGGGTCTGGCCCCTTCTGGGGGTGGCTATGATGGAGAAGTGTGTGCTTTCTGCACTCACTGCTTACTGTGGTGAGGAATGGCGAGATGCAAAATGGGCCAGAGTTCAGCTGGCATAATTCAACAGCAGAAGTTTTGAAATCAGTGGATGTCTACTGGTTTATATCAGCTGTTCAAAAACTGAGGCAAAAGCACAGATTCAGCTACCTGAATTTTGGAGATGTTGTCTAGAGCCAGCTTTGCAGCTCAAGTTTCTCTCTGTCAGCTTCACAGAGCAAGGGAGGGAAGTGAGATAAAGCAGTTAAATGTGAAGCTCATCCAGTGCAACTCATTAGTTATTCTAAAGAACATTCTCTTATGGTCTTTCCAGAAAGTGGTTTACCAGCATTTTACAACTACAGGTAATGCGTGTGATAAAATAACAAACATATACTAGATGGATTAAGGAAATTTGGGCAAAGAAATCAAAATATATAAGTAAGACATCCAAAATCCACAAAGACTGGCATCTGAAAAACACAGGCCTGTTGGAAAAGCCTGTGCAAGTGGCTGAGATTAGTCATATCAAAAAATATCTGCTTTCTACCCAGGCAGCACTACTAAGGTGAGGTTTTTACAGTTTTGTGCCAGCTCTCCTGCACATGCCTGGATAAATCCATGCCTGGGTGGTGAGCCAGAAAGGCATCTTTTTTTTTTCTGTAGTCACAGAGACTCACATTGAGATCTGGCTGGCTCATGAGAAACTATGACCTAAAGAAAGGGCAAGCACCCTTAAAATCCAGCTGATTTGGTGAACACAAAAGTATCAAGAGCACGGGAACCTTGGAATGGATTTGGAAGATACCTTTTGGACCATGGTGTCTTTATTGTGATGTAAAGACAGGGTGTGAATTTGATGCTTTTGTCCCTGTAAAGATGGAGTTTGCAGCTGTATTTTGCCCAATGATTAAATTCAATCTGGTAATGGGTCTGATAATTACATCTTTCCCAAACTGACCTGGATAGAAGGCACCAGAGTGGTTTATAGTGCATTCAAGTCTATGAGTTATTTATTTGTGTTCCTTCCATTAAAATAATTTCAAAATTGATGTGAGCAGTTTCATGAAAGTACTAGGAATGACATTCCCACCTTCAAGAGTCAACTAAAACAGATGTTTTCAGAGCACTTTAAACTCAGACTTGGAATACAGGCTACCTATCAAATTCTTGTGGTCTCTTCAGCAAAACCTGTCACACTATAAGAAGGAGCCAACACCCTGCTGTTCAGTGCTGTTAAAATTTCCATAAAATAAAAAGTTCACCTCCACATAAATGAAGGATTGGGGTAATGAGATATGGCCATAGTGGAATGTAGCCTGTACACTGAGGGATGAGGCAGGCCCTGATCATCCTCTGGGTGGACAGAGATGCAGAACTGCAGAAGGTCTCCAGGGCACCCTAAATGCAGAGATAACATTGTCTGTGTCATTCCTGACAGATATCCAGCACATTAACATCTACAGATTGCTGCTGGTGAATGGCCCACCACTTAGCCAGAAAAAATATTCCACAGCATCCTTTCCTAAGAGTTATGAAATTTATCAAGCTGGAAGAAATAATTTTAAAATGCTGCTGCTATGCTTTAGGAGCCTTTTGACTATAGTACTGTCCTGTTTCATCTGGCAGGCAAGAAACTGGAGTGATGAATAAGAAATCCAGCTTCCAACAGTTAACTGTTTGACCCTGGGAACATGGATTTGACCAGTTCAAGCAAGAAAAGGGAATAAAACATTTTTTTTCAGTCCCCATAAATGAAGGGGAGAAGACACAGATAAAGAACAGACACTTACTATTATTAATTAAACGAATATAAATATAAGGTAACTAAGTTATTCCTGTACTGGCTGAACACAGAGCAGGATATAGTTAAACCTAAAAAAGGTCTGAGTCTGGGAGAAAATCATGACAATCTTTTCTTCAGTGACATTTTTTTTCAGTATCAAACTAAGTCGTTCATTTAAAAAAAAATCATTGATGATCAGTGGCAGAAATCACTTGCATTCTTTGCACACAAGAAGATGAGTCCCCTGAGCATGGTTCTGGAAAAACTTCAGCAGCTGGCTGACACCTTTTCTTACCCTTTGTGAATCAGGAAGGTGGGAGGGGATATAGTGTATCTCGGCCAACAGACCATCTTCCGCTTTTTTATGAAAGCAGCTTGTTATAAGAATGCCTTCATTCATTGAATCTCCGGTGATAGCTTTTTCTGGGCAAACTTTGGCTTTTAGTCTTCTCACAAGTTAATTTCATCTCCCTGTGTGGGTCTTTCCTATTGTTTTTGGTGCTCCTTGACTGACCTCCCACATCACTGTGCAATATTAATTTTTGTGTTGAAAACTTTTTTGTCCATCTCAGTGAATCCTTGAACACCACAAGGCATTCAACCAGTTTACTATGACTTTGTGAAGTTTCAACAGAGAGCTGTGCCACTGTAATTTACATGCCAAGAAGCTGCAAAACAGTTCTGTCGGAAAACAACTGGCAGATGTCTGCAAGGTGAAGCAACCAGTCTGTTTTTGTCACACCACATAGCTCCCAGTACACACCAGACTGGCTCTTGATGGATACCAGCCCCATCTTACACCAAAACCCATTAGTGACTTTGCCATTGATATCTTTAGGAAGAGCTTTCACAAAATTATTTCTTCATCACAACCTGAGTAAGTCCAGTGAGCTGAGGGAGGCCTCTCAGTTCAGTCCTGGTAGCTTTGGCGGCTGGTCTGTATAGCTCCTATGCAACAGAGCAGTTTTAGAGCTGCCCACGCCCCCAAATCGACCTAAATCCTTTCTCCTGCCTCACGCTCAAGGTTGTTGTCAAAGACATGCTTAGTAACAAGATGTTTCCTGGCAGAAACCAGGTACAAAAATGGAACTGTGTACCTAGCTGCAGCGCCAGCCTCAGCGATGGGTGGGATTTGCCCGGGAAGCTGGGGCTGTGCCCCTCAGGCCCCCCAGCCACCGGCCGGACACCGACTCCCATTGCCACCCACTGCGGTCACTTCCTTCGGCTGCACAGCAAACCAGCAGCGTCTGGTGGCACACTCAGCACCACATCTGGTAGCGTTTAGCCCGAGTGTTGGCTGTCCTTCCCAATAATTCATCTGGAATAGGCTAAAGCAACAAGCGGGCGTTCGTTCTCCTGTGCTCTTTCTTTCCCCCATTGTGCCATTCAACAGCCTCCAAAGCTGCTAAAGCCACAAAAATGTTAGAGTGATTGTTGGCCAATGTCAAACTTATTTTGGAGTGGTTGTCTTATATTGGGTGACATATTATTTACCTTTCTTATCTAAGCTTAATAGAGTTAAACAAATCAGTGCTTCCTGACGGGAGGCTGCTAGAATGTGATTGAATGAGCAATGTTGTTAGGAGAGCATATGTGCCTGAGCTCATAGATTCTAACAGCTAAACTTTGGTGCTTCTGTTGTGACATTGTATTTCTAGCTTTCCTGTCAGCTTAACACCACCCAATGTTGGGGAATTAAAAAAAATCATAAATGCAAACACATTTTAATATACTTTTGTATGTTTCAGTACTTGTAATGCATGAGGTTTTGTAGAATACGTAGAGCAGACTCAAAATCTCAGACTCTGAAAGTGAAAAAAAATTATTTTTTTAACTTGCAGGTGTTTTAAAGCAAGTTTTTCGTAAAGTCAGCAAAACCTTCAGCCAAAGACAAGTGCATGTTGGATTAACACAAAAGACCCAACAGTGATAATTAAAATTATATCTCTTTTTCATATTATGAAGAACATACAGAAAAGTACAATGGAGAGTTTCACAACAGAAGCTTTAAATTTGAGTTTAACCCTCCAAATACCTGTGCCCAAAGACAGTGGGATGGAAAAGGCCAGAGATCAAAACTGGTATTGACAGAAGGCTCTCCTTATCTGCTAGGGCAGAGCAAACTCATCAGTGTGCTATCTGAAATACTCATGGTACAGATTCCCAAAACGGAGGGGTGGCCCCTAAGAGACACATATTCTCTTCTGCCAAGGTCCTTTGGCTTTAAAGAAAAGGATAGTGATTAGCCCAAGCAAGAGCCAAAATAGAGCTAAATTGCAATGGAGTAACAGCCTGTCTTTTTCCTCCAGCAGTGCCAAATAAGTGCTCCCCAGCCCTTGGCTGCTGCTGACCCTCTGCTGAGCTTCTGCTGGTGCATCCCTCACAACTCTGGAAGTCTCAGTGGTGTCTTGATGGCAAAAAAGACTTTTTCCAAGGTTCCCTCTTTGTTTAGCAGTGCCCCAGCTTTCCCAAGTCCTATGGCCATCACAGAGCCATTTAGAAAAGCAATGTTTGGAGGCATTCTTGCACCACTAGTATGGTCTGTGCATCCCTGCAGCAGCCTGGATAGAGGTGTCACAGGCTCCACGCTGCAGTCAGGGGTGAAGAAAGGGATTATATGTATGTCTGCATACCTACAGGAAGAACACTTAGGCTTTTTATGGGTAAAATAACTTAGGTTGTGAAGGCCTCTTTAGTAAGTGGAAACTCAGAAATGTCTACCCTGAAAGATCATCCTTTTTTTTTTGATCAGTGCTGAGCCTAATATCTTTGGTGATGTTTTTATTTATTACATGATAATCTGGCAGGGAATTGGTCAGCCACTTGCAAAAATGATTAATCAGAAATACCAATCTTGTTCTGATTTGCAACATAACAGAAAACAGCAGCTCTGTCCTGTGCTACTCCCCAGTGATTTACATCAGTATGTGCCAATGATGGAAAACATAGCCTGCCTGTAAAGCTACAATTAGGTCTAGTTTCCATGGACATAATCAGTTGAATGCAAAAAAAAAGAAGAAAGAAATCTAATAAAGAGAACAATATAAAGTAACCATTATAAAATAACTGAGGACTTTACATGCCAAAATATGAATTACTTTAAGATATATGTTTCTACTGGCAATTTTTGTACTTTTTTTAAAATGCTTTATGAGACTATCCAAGTTGAAAAGTTCACATTTATACAGGAATAAAAGAAAAATCTGAAGAAGCCTGGAGTTTATAAATAAAAGGCATGATACATTAATGTGCAGTTTTCAGAGTGTTTTACTTCACCATCTTCTACTTTAGATAAGTAGAGTTACACTCAAAGGAAGTACTATCGAATAAATACAGGAACAAACAGCTGAGAAAGGCAGAATATTGACAAAGATCCAAATGCTGCTGACACTACATCAAGAGAGGGAACATTTTGACAACTTTATTCATGCCAATAATCACAAGTTGCCTTTTTCAACATTCAGGCTACTAAAGGTGCCTTGTTTTGCTTGTTAACCACTACAGCAAAATGAAATAAGATTTCACATAACAAAATAAACTTTGATTCCTAGTTTCAGACACCCCTAAATTTGAAAACTTTGCTGTTCTTCTGCAAACAGTTCTTGATATATTAGAAATTTTTCTTCTTAGGTTGTATGCCCAAACCTGAGAAGAGCTGAGCCATCTCGTGCTGCCTTTAGGTACCATCAGTCTTCTAAAACACAACAAACATGGAAGTGTAAATTTGATGTTTAAATATGGCAAAAGATATTTTAATTTCCAGTTTTGTGGGTTTCTACAGTCGTACACTATGCTACTAGTGCTGTTTCTTAGCCTTCTGTTCTCCATTACTCGTGCTAGAAAAAGTAAAGTGAGAATGTATCTAAATAATCTCTTTCCTTTGGTAAACTGGCATACGGAGAGCTGTGTTGGTCTTCGTATTTTTCTTTTCAAACACTGAATTCCTCTGAGATATTTCCCATTCCTCGTATTACAAGGTTAGACTCATATGTGTCTCCAGTCAGGCAGCTGTAGATTTCTAACCCCCTAAAACTAGAGGATTACATTATTACATCTGAAGTGTAATAATTCCTGGGAAGGAAACATGCAATATAAAAATATCTCTAATGATTTAAACTGTACCCTGTACAATACTGTATTACTCCTTGTTAAGGTACAGCAGTACAGAGCCATGTTTTTACAGGTTATTTTTCTGTCCCCCAGCTCTCTTTATTCAGGCAACTTTTACCATGTTGAAAGGGACAGACTCACAAAATAGGGTATAACCAACAGAAAACCCCACAAGACAAGTCTGTGTTGGATGGAGCACATAAGAGATAACTAGGAAGGGAGGTGGAAAGCATTAGCATTAGATGTGGGGCTAAGCACAGCATGCTCCCCATCCCCAATAAACACATTGCTTGCCAGGCCAGCATCCATCAGGTGAGAAGTATCAGCTTTTGGTGCTGCTTCTGGGGGCAGGCTAGTCCTTGGTGTCACTGAGGTGCCATCTTCCAGCTCACTGTCTTTTCCAGTGAGACTTTATAACTTTCCTTGTCCTTGCTTTTTGCCTTGAATCTTTAAGTTGTTACCCATGCTACTGATCTTACCTCTGCCTTCAATTCTACATTACAATTTGGCTGATTCTAGTCTGCGTACTTTCTCACAGCTCTTTCTCATAACTCAGTATTTTCCAAAAAGTTTGAGCTAAGGTTGCACAGCTGGGATGTATCAAAACTAAGCCTAGGATCACAGGCAGCTGAACTCCTAGGAGCATCACGAGGTGGGGGAGGAGGGAGAAAAAGTCCTGTGTTGATGGGATTGTCCCATAGAGCTTTCCAAGTCTTGAGGGGACCTCTGGTTCTAAGCTGGAGATGACGATGACAGTGCTTGCTAAACTTTGCCAAGCCAAACATCTAGGACATAGATCTCTGCAATCAAATCAGATAAAATTTTCCAGGCACCTACAGTCAGCTATTTTTCTGAAAGTAAAGGATGAACAAACACTCACAAATGCTTATTGTGCATCCAACCCACAAACCAAGAAATCCAGGAAAGTCAATGCTAAAGAATTTTAAATTTTAATAAATATTCTTGAGCTGAGGAGGAAGCCAAAACAGGTAAGTTTTAGGTAACTTCAGGACATGTAGAGTTCATATTCAGCTCCTGGCTCTTACATAGACCTTCCTTGTGCAATTTAAGGCAAGATATGTAAGTGTCAAACGAGGACTTGAAGATGGGTACAGGGTCCCAGTAACACCAGCCTATGCATACAAGACTCCAAACTAGTTCATAAAAGGTTGTAAAATCTAGGGGAAGGAAAAGGGTCCAGATAGATTAAGTACCGCCTAAAGTCAAGTCCAGGCACATACCCTTCTCCAAAGCCTTGCAGTTCACATCAATGCTGGATGACTTTCTTTTATGAAAACAAGTCACCACTTCCCAATCTTCTTCTCAAAAATAAATGGGCAAAGAAACCTTTCACGTAAGAGTCTACTGGCTGCACTAGTCACCCATAAAGGGGAAATCTGAACTCTAGTCTTTCCAGTGCTTTTGGAGATTGAGCCCATGAAATGTATATCCCATTTTTAAGGTAGTACTGCCCTATTGCTACAGCTGAACCACTGTGACAAGAAAGAATACGGGAATCATGGTCCAGAGAAGCAAGTTGTTCAATTGCTTCTTGAACTCAGACAGGTTGGTGCAGTGACCACATCCCTGGGGAGCCTGGACCAGTGCTCAACCACCCTCTGGGTGGAAAGCCTTTTCCTGACATCTAATCTCATCCTCCCCTAACTCAGCCTCATGATGTTTCCTTGAGTCCTGTCACTGGTCACAGAAGTGAAAATATTGGTAGTTCCTACTTGGCCCTGCACTTCCTCTTGTGTAGAAACTTTAGATTGCAATGAGGTATCCACTCAGCCTCCTCTTCTCCAGGCTGAACAGATCAAGTGACCTCAGCCACTCCTTATATGGCTTCCCCTCCAGATCCTTCACTATCTTTGTGTCCCCCCTTTGGATGGTCTCTAATAGTTCAATATATTTTTCACATTGTGTGCCCAAAACTCTACTCAAGGTGAGGCCACCCCAGTGCAGAGCAGAGCAGGACAATCCCCTCCCTTGCCCAGCTGCAATGCTGTGCCTGATGCCCCCCAGAACCCTATTGGCCCTCCTGGCTGCCAGGGCACTGCTGGATCATGTTCAGCACACCATTGACCAGGACCCCCATGTCCCTTTCCACAGTGTTTCCCTCCAGCCTTTCATTCCACAGTCTATGCACACAACCCGGGTTGCTCCATCCCAGATAGAGAATTCATCACTTGCACTTGTTAAGCTTAATTTCTTTCATGATTTCCCATCTCTCTAATCAAGGTCTCTCTACAGGGCCCCTCCTCCAGGAAGACAACAGCTCCTCCCCATTTTGTATCATCTGCAACTTGCTTAGTATCTCTTCAAGTAGTGCTTCCAAGTAATTTCTGAATATGCTGAAAGGCACAAGGCAGAGCCCTGTGGAACCCCACGAGTGACCAGTGGCCATTCTGATGTCTCCACATTCACTGTAACCCTCTGCGCCCAGCCCATGAGCCAGCTGCTCACCCATTGCATCATGTGTTCATGGCCAGTCATGGTCACTGCGGTCCAGACCTCTGATGCATTTTTCAGTACATGGTCAGAAGAGTCCAGAGAGTGCATTGTTGTGCAGACTAATGCATAACATGAAATCTGAGTGCCACCACTGCTGGCCATAATTTAAACAAAAAGAGTGAGACGACCACATATTGCTAAATGAGGTGATTTTGATACTTTGGTTTAAAAGAGAAGACTTGGGTTATTGAATTCAGTCCCACATGGGCTAAAGATGAGTGTCTAGCCTGCTGAATAAGGGAGATGCCAGCATTTCCCAAGTGAATGGTGCAGGCATGTCCCCACTCAGTTAGTGCTGGTTGTGAATACCAGCTGACGCTTTTGCCATGTGAGGAAGCGTTCAAATAATTTCCAGATAAAGTCCAAAACATTTGTTAACTATTATTTTTTTGAGGCTATCAGTTCAGGAATTAGCTGCTGCAACTTTACCATCAAGCCATACAGTCTGACTCGCATTCCTTGTCTGCAAGCTACAGCAGGCCTACCTATGGCACCTAAATGTGTGCCTCAGAAACCTATTTAGGAACCCTCATTAATTTAAATGGGTGCTGTACTCCCCAGTGGCCATTAGGCAAGTAGCTATTTCAAGGATCTGGATGCAGAGAGCACATTAGGTGCAGTGAAATCATGCCTAAATTCCCTTGTAGAGTTAGTCTTAAATTTATAAACAGAGTGAGTAGAAAGAATTTAGGTCAGGCTACAGACCAGGGCAGACCTAACAATAAAATCACTGATAACATGTGGAGTGATTTCACCTCAGCACTAATATTTTTAACATTAGTTAATATGTTAATATGTCAGAATGTTGAGAGTCTAATTTTTTTTTGCTTCCTGAACAATAGACAAATCTTACTGAAGTCTTACATGCCACAGAAGAGCAATAAAGTACATGCAAGGCATGTTTTTTATTCTACCTGCTTTTCCCAGACTGCATTGAGTCCCTGCTGAGAATACCCAGATTCAAAATAGTGCTACACTTTATGACTGTTGTTCTACACTTTATGACTGTTACTCTAAATCATATGCAATTAAAGCAGCCACAAATATTAGTCCTTTATTAGACCAAATATTTCCTTCAGAGCTAGTCTGGGGATTTCTGTATCCATAGATGAGGGTGAAGAGTGAACAATTGACAGTGAAGTAGTCTGAAAAGGCACCTTGCTCTCTTTGCCCCACTTTAAAAAAAAATCCCCAAGAATAAACTAAAAAAGATGTCTTAATGTGAGAACGTTTGTATTTAAATATTTGCTCCTCTTGTGCAATCTGTATTAACCACAAGAGAGAAGAAAGGGAGACAAGCAGATGTATAAAAAACCTGTGAAACTTAGTGGAACAAATGGGATAATTTCCATTTTCTTTACTAGGTGTTAGATCAGGCCCAAAGGATTTACCAGCTGAGATCCAGTTGGCCTGCAACAAACTCATGCCGAGGTTTCAGGCAGTTCATTGAGCACCACTGCCCGCCAAGTGGAGAGAAAATATTTTCAAGGGTCTCTAAGGGAGGAGGCTGCCTGCCTGCCCAAACACCCAGGGCACCTCATCTTCTTCTGCTGCCTCCTCCCTCATTAGCAGAGTCAAGAGTTTTCCTTTGTACCACCACTTCACTGAGCACTGAATCAGGTGCCAAAGCAAGGTGAGCTGAGTAGCTCACCATAAGTAGCTTGCATGAAAATTGCTCTTACCAGTATTACAGGGGCTCTGTGTGTGTGTCACCACAATCAGATTGAATTCCATGCACAGATTGTGCAAGCACTGACTACAAAATCTTGTGGAGATATAGGTGTGACCTTCTAGCCACCATCACACCAAGGTTCACACTCAAAAGTTTAACGTTAACATACATAAATAAAGAAGGATTAAAGACCTGGTGAAGTCACAAAGGTAAGGGATTACTGCACATAATTCTCTCAAACTGCTCACCAGCTGATGATGTGCTTTTTTCCACATTTGCTGCATTTCGCCTAAAAAAGGGGGGATCCAGATTTTCTTATATTTGTACCAGGTCTTACCTTACTCTTACAGACACTGCTTATTTCCTGGCATTTAGTGGGAGAACACCTCCAAAGGAGCAGCTGAAGTACATGTTGCAGATAGGACACTGGCCCTCTCATGAGAAAAATATCAATAACATAACAGATGAATCACATTTGTAACATGTTAATAAACACCTACAAACCTCTCAACACTCTTACAGGCCTAACCCCAAGCAGCTTTAAACTCACGCACACACTCAGTCATGGGGGATCTCCAGCTGTCCAGTTTCCCCTGCTGCTTCCTGCAGCCTTTGATACCTCCACAGGTCAGGGCTCATCACTGGGGTGTGCTCCCATGCCTCCTGTCTGTTCTCCAGGTGCTGACTGCTCCATGGAGGGCTGCCTCTGCTGTGCCTGTCAGAGGTCGGGGTGCTGCAGGGTGTCTCTGCAGGGGGAACATCAGGTTTTGACTATCGCTGTTTTCACATCACGATCTCCTCCCACCGTTACAAATGGAGATCCTTCTTTTATATTTTCTTTTTTGTTTCAAAAGTTGATGTAATTCTTTCTTTGCTATTTACTCTGGCTTATGGTCATCTACCTCTTTAACACTGTGAGTTTTGGGGTGGTTTTGTGTATTTGATCCAGACATGCTGTTTACAGCCACACGCTTATCTTAGCAGGTGGGGTTATCCAGGCGCTTTTCCAAGGGTGGGCTGTGCACATGCTCCCTCAGCAGGCCAAGGATTATTTCAAACAGACCGTTTGGGATGCAGTCATCCCGTTCTGGAGGGCAAGAGCAGTTAATGATGTGGACACAAGCTCTCACATGTGGGTTGGGCTCTGTGCCAGAGAACTATTCCAAGCACCTTTAATTTATCAATACAGACAGAGCCAAGATGACTCTCATGAGAAGTGAACAAGCAAACTTTGAGCTACATGCAAGATGCAGAGTCAAGGTCTTGATCTGAGAGATAACTCTCCTCCAACACTCAGTGAGCTGGGATTTTTGTTCACTCCAGCACACCAATACAAAACGGCCATAAATTTCAGAGCTTAATTCTGACTTTGGGTTCTGACTCTTGTATTCTCAAATGGGGCTCAGGGACAATGTTTTGGTTCAATATCACCTCTAAAACATTGCATTAGCTTCATGTCACATGAAATAAAAGGTAAATGTCTTTTGATCTTGGTCCGCAGCCAGGTCGTTAGAAGTTCCCTCCCCAGCCTCTTGGCCTGTGCAATGCCTCACTGACTGTGGAGCTGATTGCAAGGTCTGGTTTCTTGGTCCAACCTAGTAAGTTTCCTTCTAAAGCCTTCCTTAAAGGGATAAATGGAGACATTGAAAGCAGGAGGAGCAAATCTTCTCTCCCTTGGTCTGTGTTGCAGTCACTTCTGCAAAAAACAGTAAAAACAGTAGAGGACAGAAAAACAGTAGTGGACAACTGATGTCAGAGTGGGCAGGGTAGAGGAGGTATAATCAAATTTTTATCGAAGCCTCAGGTATTTTGCTTCCTGTTTTCTCAACGTTGGAAACATCTGTCATGGTTTAGGAATGGTATTCCCCTATTTAGTGCTCCCACTGAAGCACTCCAAACCAGGTGCTGCTCTCTCACTGCTGCCTCCCCATGTGGCAGGGTAGAGAGGAGAATTTGAGGCAGAAAAGGTGAAGATCACAGGTTGAGATAAGAACAACTTACTGGAATCTGCAATGGATCAAGAAAAACAAACCATAACAGCTGCAATATCAGTAACAGAAGGAAGCAGCACTACCTGACTGCTCACTTCCCACTAGGGTTACTCCACCAGAAGGGACCCACTCCCCCTTACTGGAAAAATACAAGATGTGGTATAGAATAACCTCCAGGTCCTGGCCATGAAATCCTCCTGGCTACCACAGAAGTTAATCCTGTCCTGGCAAGAACCAGGACATCATCCCAACAATGTAGGATGAGATCAAGCCTGAGATGTTGTTTCTGTTACTGGCCCTGTCCCCACCACTTTTTCCTTTCAAGTGCTTTGGGTATTTGTCTCCTATTTACACTTTGGTGCATCATGACAGAAAAACCATCATGAATTGAGCTATCATGAAGTGGAGCGCACACTCCTAAGGACTTCATTATATTTGTACTAGTCCCAGCAGATTATGGCTTGGCGCAGGTAACCCACCAAGGCAAATGTCAGCATCTGAAGTGGAAAATACTTCCTTTTCTAAGTAAGCCACAAGGACCAACCCAAAGAGGGATTTGTTGTGATCAAAGACTACATTACTACAAATTACTGACAAAAAGAAAATAAATCTTTCATTCCTTCTTCCTTCAAATTCCTTGGTATGAACAAAAGCCATTCAGAGTAAAAGTTACTCTGTTTTCAAATCCACATTGAAATGAGGAAACACCCCCCAACAAAGTAACTTTACTATCAACTTTTCTAATTAAAGAAAAGCTGAAAAGGCATGGTGGGGGACAAGAGAAATAGCAAGACAGGACTGTGGGAATCCAGGGTCAGGAGAAAGTACCTGGAATAGAGGGAGAGGCCAGAGCAAATGAAGGGAGTAGTTGAGTAGGAGAATTAGTTATGAGCTAAATATTTCATATTTTATTTATTCTCTGAGGCTGAATTGGAAAAACATGGGGGCTTGATAGCATACACATGAAAAGATGGTATTTTAGGAGCTGGTATTTCAAGTGTAGGCCAGATTTCTGGCTGCCTGGTACCTTTGAAAACAGTGTCTTTTAAGAAAAAAGAACAATTCTGTTTTGTGGAGATAAATGGTCCAGTGAGGAGTTAAATGCAGTATCATCCGTTCACTGTTTGTCTATGCAACTTGCCAGTAGTTGCAACACTACATTCTCTGGAAAGTAAGAAAAAAAAGAAAAATCCCTGCAGTATTTTTTTCTCATAATGTGCAGAGCATGATGTCAGCCTGGCAGAGGAATTTAAAAATAAACAATAACACACATTTTTACCAAACAGAAAAATACCACTTGCAAAGGCAATAAAATAAGGGCTGTAATATATTTTATCTCTTATTTTCTTCATGACTGAAGAAGTAGGCAAGCATTAGCAAAGAAGACACTTTCTGCAGAACTGTGTAGTACATTTATTTTGAACAGTCTTTGCATTGGCATGATCTCCTTTCCCAGCACTGGAGAAAGGCAGCCCTCTTAAAGGTGTTCCCATGTGGATGGGAAAAATGCCACAGGGGGAACAGCATGGTTGCCTTCCCAGCTCTGCCTACACATGTTACACTTCCCCCCAGTGATGGAATGAACTACTTTATGCTGTATTTAAATGGACAGCTTCTGATTTTGTGAGTGGAATTTTTTCAATTCATAGACATATATTTTTAAAGCAATCTAGCTGGAAAATATTCACAAAGCTGAAGATTTGACGAAATCTTTCTCTTTCGTTGGTGCCTTTTTGGAGTAATAGTGGCATCAGTAAAGTGTTCATGAAAGGTAATTTTTTTCCTATAGAGGTTTGAAGGAGTAATTTTAGACCTTGAATGCCTGGTTGGGTTTATATGTTTGTTCAGCAGGTGCCTCCATGTGAATTGATAATTTGTGCATTCTCTCTAATTGATGAAGACCCAGCAAAATTCATTTTTCTCTCTCTGGTGGGGAATGAGAAAGATTTCAGAATTCAGACATTTTTGTGCATGAACTAGGGTAATAGAGGACTTGAAATAAATCCAGACTTCAGGTATGTAACTACATATTGAACATTAACACTGGGATCTCAGTGCCGCATCACTTTTGAAGAGTGGACATGGATCCTAAGGCAAGTATTCTGACACAGAGGCACAATTATGACAAGCTAATTGCACCCCAGAGACATCCACTTTCTGCCTAAACCCAGGTCTGATTATAAAGGGAGCCACTAGTTCACATGAAGGCATCTATTTGGTAGGCCTCTGAAGCAGATTAAATAAATTCCTCTTTCTCTCTCTCTCCCACCCCTCATTACTTGTTTTCACTGTTTTAGGTACCAGGATGGAAGACATAATTTCCTGCCTGTTCTAAGATGTTTCCTCCTGAAAAATCTACTCTAAATTGAGTAGACATTGGAAAGACATGACTATTTTGCACATGAAAACAATTAGATCAATAATTTTTTCCCTGAAAGCAAATATTTGCTATAGATCACTTTCCAGAATATTTCTTTTACTGTTTTGATATATCTTACTTTCCAGATTATTTGGTTTTCATTCTATGTAGGAGAAAAATATCTTCAAAAACCTTGAATGGTCAGCAAAGAATGGTCAGCATACTCTGGCCACCCCTTCTGTTGGTTGCTTCTCACAAAGCTGAATATTATTTGATGCTTCAGACCTTTTTGTTTATTTCATAATGAATTTCATTAATTGCTAAATTCTTGCTGTGAGAATATTTAAGATTTTAATTTCTTTAAATTGGAATAACATATAATTTTCTGATCTTAGACTTCTACAGTGAGGAATTCTAAGATTCAGAGGATTCCTTCCATAAATAAATTTTTTCCTCTTTGTTTTGGTTTTTTTGTTTCTTACCCCCAGAGTTTCAGGGTAAGGCTCCTGAGACATATGTCTGAGTTATGGTATAGGTTTGAGAAGATGAATGCTAGGCCAAAGCACTGTCTGAAACAAAGAGCCACAGGACAGACCATATTTAATGTAAGAAAACACCGCATCATAGAAAGGGGCTGATTCATTTCCCTTCTTTAGGACAGCTAATCACCAGGCAAGCCATGGATTCCAGATTGTCAACTTCATATAAAAGGAACAGAAGTAAATTGTTAACTCTGAAGAGATCTCAGATGGTTCCAAATTTCTCTGGTGCCTGGGCTGGCTGTTCATCCCTGCCAAATGCTAAATACTCTGAATGCCAGCCATTGCCATCACTAAAAACATCCATGAGGTTCATTGCTTCCACCAATTCATTTCTCCTTGGGATTACAGAACATCCTTTATGGATCACCATCATCATTGTTTGATCTCAATAGCTTTCTGCCACGCCAACTGTGCTGCAATGCTCCTGCATCTCTGGCTAATTTCGTCCTTCTGTATTTGGATGAGTAATGTTAATAGAATTCTGAAGAGAGAATGACATGATGGTAAAAAAAAAAAACAAAACCAAAAAAAAAAACCCAAAAAAGCCAACCCAAATGACTTGCAGGACTGCTGAAAAGAGAAAATTTTTTATCACTTTCATATTTACTGTTACATCTGCTTTCTGCAGAGGAAGGCATCAATGCCAATAACAAGTATGCTAATTGCTATTTAGACCATAGCTTCGAGTCTTTAAGTAATGTTGAATAATTCTTTGGTTCAGTCAGGAAATTTGCAAAGACACATTTCTCCAAAATGCTGCCAAAGGCAATGTCTGTTTTTAATACTTGAAAAATAAACCAGATTTGCACTTTTAAGTGACCACAATTTTACAGTTCCTTTTGGGCTCCAGTGCGGCATTCGAATTTATCTCACCTCATTCTTTCTCCTTCCAGCCATCACCCTCACTCCTCCCCACTTCAGGGTAACACTGAAGATCCCAGACCTGGGAGAAAATTGCTGTACTGTTTTATGCACTTTGATTTAATGTAGCACAAGGCAGGAGCAGAGGATTGATGGTAGTGGAGAAGCCATTCACTTTCAATGCCACTGTACAAAATCTGAGAGAAGAAGTGAAAAAATGTCTGTGAAACACAAAAGGTGGGGAATAATTTCTCTAACATACAGGAGAAATAAAAGACAACTTCATGCTTCTTATTGCCACTAATGTGTGATCACCATAATTTTGGGATTGTGCAGATTGATTTCAGTCTAAAGTGAGGATCACAGCAGAATGATGACATCTAATAAAATTACTTTTCTTTATGGTCCCATTCAACTCTAACTAATCAGTAAAAACCAAGAGATCCTACTGCTCCCTGCATGTTCTTTGCCCTTCTCCAATTTTGGTGGAAGTCTTCAGTGCCATCCTAAATTATTCACATCAGCTGCTGTTGCTAGGAAAAAAAAAATAGCCATGAAGTCTCATTTATTTTAAAGATGAGAATGTCAGGAGAAAAGAGAGGTTGCTTTGAAATACTGCCCTAACGTATAAAATACTGCTTGAGGTTTTCTCAAGCAAGAGAGACCAGAGTGACATGTTCCCTTGGGAGAGAAGGGCTATACTTATTAAGGCCACAAGCCACTTTTGGTCTTTCTAGACTGTTTTGGTGCTTTCTTTCCCAACAGTTTTCCCTTTTGAATAGTCCTATCTACTGAAATCTGTGGAAAAAAAAATGTAAGGGATCTTAACAGCATATACATTCAATTTTAAAACTGAGTCAGGAAATCTTGCTTACAATTCCCATTCAAAATGGTATTTCTGAACTTTTTCTTGAATGTTCTTTCAAGTCTCAACTCAATGCAGGGTGGAATAGTATTAACAGTTTTTCTCAAAATTGTTAATAGTTTAAACAAACCCCACCAAGAACTCTCTGAAAGTGCTGTTGGTAAATGCAAGGACATAAGAACCAAATAATGGCCATACTGAGTCGAAGGTTCATCCAAACCAGCAGACTGTCACCACGAATGGTGGTGCAATGTAGTGACACAAGGCTCCAGAAGTATTTCCCTGGAGTGTTCTCAGGACTTTTCAGTAATTTGTGGCTTAGGGACTTCCTGAGATAATATAGAAATAATCTACCTGCTTTTCATGACTCTGAGTCATTGTGGAACTTCTCTTCCATAGCTTTGTCCCTGGACTGGTAAGCATTTGCCATCCATAATAGCCTGTAGTAAGGAAAGCTCACCTGAGTATCCTGGGAAGGAGCATCCTTTCTTGTTTGTTTCACATCTCCCAGCTGGGACCATTGGCACAGAAATGTCATGAGCAAGAAGCATAAGCCCCAGTCTGTGATGGCTTAAAATGCCATGGACTCCTACTGGCCTGTCAGAAGTTGTTTCTCCAGAGCAGCTGGGAGACAGTTTCCTCAGGTCACTTGCTATACTCGCATCTGCCCACACATTCAGCCTCCAGAGACTGTATCAAGACAGCAGTGTACAGACTGCAAATTTAAATTCCTCCTGTGAACCACAATTATCTTGAGAATAATGTTTTATCATAAATAACATTTTATTTCCAAATCTGCAGAACTCAGAAAATAAAAGCAAATATCAATACTTGTATTTTGTTTCTTGTTCATAATAGAATTTTAATGGTCTCCTGTGACTCCAAAAGGTAAATCCCCCCTTTTTACAAGAGCCTCAAATCTGAGTGATGTTCTGCTGGGCATCATTAATAGATTCATGTTTTACATCTCTCCTTATTTCAAATGTCAATGAAGTGGGGTATTAATGATAAAAAAATATTAAAATGGCAGGGAACAGAATTCCCTCAACCCAGCTTGACATTCCCACTTGCTCTGATACTCGTGGATCAAAAGGGAAGTGTCTGTACCTGTCTGCTCCCCAAGAAAGCAGAGGCAATAGATTGGCACCTCAAAGAAAGGGACAGGCAGATGTGGTGCTTAGTGGTGCACCTGGCAGTGTTAGGCTGACTGCTGAACTTGGTCTCAAAGGTCTTTTCCAGCCTTAATGTTTCTGTCATTCTGTGATAAGTAGTTTGAAGGTCACTGCCCAATGGCAAAATTAGAGGACACTCTAAGCAGCTAAGAAAGGAATTGTTTCCTTCAATGACAGGAAGGACAAGGTTCATCTGTTCACATCATGACAATATCTTATGTGGCCTGCTCTTCAAGTGTCCTATTGTACTCTGTTCTTCTTACTCTTGGCCCTTGCCTGCTTCTCAATTCTTACCTTTACTTTCCACAGATGTAACTTAATGGTGAGAATTTAGTTCAACCAGATATTTTTAAATAACCAAGTAGCATTACCTATACATAGGTAATGCTACTTGGTTATTTAAAAATATCTACTGCTACATAGGTAGGCAGTGGGAAATAGTTTGGCATGCAGCTGCCTGTACCTTCTCTACTCCAGGGACAGAGATAGTGCCCCAAACCCTACTGCCTATCCCAGCCCAACATAACAAAAAACATTTGGTTCAATTCCTTGCAGACAAAGTAAGACTGGTTCAGAAGAACTGTGGAGCCCAACACACCTGTTACTGAAACCCTAAGCACCCTGCAGCACCAGGAGCATGTGTGGTGTCTGAGCATCTTCAGGCATGGTGCACTTTCTGGAAAATGGCACTTGCAGCACTCAGAGAGCCAGTAGCAAGCTTGGGGATGCTTTCCCTCTGTAATTTAAACACATTTTATTTCAATGATGAAGAAATTTAAATAGAAGTCTAGCTAAATTGAGAAATGCACACATACATAGACATGGATAGTCAAAACTATAGACTTTCTACTGTTGTTTTTTTTCTCATCTCTTGTCCCCCTGTTTTTTCTAATTGGAAGTGGACCAAATTGTACTCACATCTGTGTATTGAGATCAATGCATTCAAGTAAGCTAAAACTCCAAAATGAGGCTGAATTTATATATTAAACTCAAAGGCAGTTCAGAAATTTGGCACATTGCACATTGTTTTGCCCCAGCCCTGTTTAGCATCAAGTCCAAGGAAAGCCACAGTGACTTTTTCTAAGGTTATACTTCTGCTTAAAGCTAAACAGGGCCTGTGAAGCAAGCTCAGAATCTTTGTGGTTTACTTTCTTTTATATGGTGAAATAACCATGTAATTATATCGTAATTGCATGACAGTAACCTGAAGTTAGAGAAAAAAGTATTGCTGAATGACTGGCTGCAATTATGCAACCTTACAGAGCTTGTGTTTTAGTCAAAGATAGCTGAGAGAATGCATGAATTGACAAAATTCCCAAAGTTCATGAGTCTTCATAAAGACGTTCAAAAGAGTATTTCTGTACCCAGTATGACAAGGCAAAGTAATTTTCTAATTTTAAGAAATTAGTGCCAGAAATTAGGAATAGAAACCACAGGATGATGACATGGTACCCACCTCTTTACAGGAGCAGCTTCTCCTCCTTGGTCCTCTGCCTCCTGGCCTCTGTTCCCTTACCCCTCCTCACTACATTTCTATCACAGTTAGTGCTACATCTCACACCTGTGTGTGAAGCCAGTCTTTCAGGATCACAGTAGCAGCAGAGGTGGTACCAGAAGGCTGATCCCACTGGAGCTACCCCTCCACAGACCAGCCTGATGGATGCTGCTTTCACACAGCTTGTCCTGCAGAGGTACTTGGATGCCCCACACCACAAGCCCTTCTGTGCAACAGGAGCATTTTGGCACTTTCCAAAGAATTTAGTTTCATTGTGTTTGCCATGCAGACGAGAAACACAAGCCAGAATGCTTTTGTATTTTTTCCTATCACTTCTGTTCCTTAATTTGGCATAAAACCACATTTAGTCTCCTCACTTTTACATATCCAGCCTGAAATTATAAAGCCTACCTCTGTGAGGTATAAGAAGATAAGGCTACAGCAGGAATATAACTTTTCAGTTTGGGCACTCTTTCTGCCAAAATGGCAATATTGCTGACTTCCAAACAGAGAGGAAATACTTCCAACCATTGTCAAAGCCTGAGCCATTCTTTGTGTGTAGGAATTGTATCTAGTCAAAACCTCACCTGTATTAGAGAACTGATATTGGAATTATGACCACAACTAATGGAAACAGTCCCAAAAATCACTGTATTTGCCAGCAAGAAAATTTCCACAGAAGATTTGCATACTGAACACTTAAAAGCCAAATTACAATTCTAGATGATTGTGAAATTCTTCACATAGTGAAAAGTAATCTTTTTCCTCTAGAAACTATTACTTACCCCAGAACTTGGTGGTAGCTTGAAAGGTCTGTGAATTGCAAAGCAAGACCAGGCTATATCAAGGAAAGAGAAGACATCCTATAGTAAGAGCATGAAATGTTAAAACACTTAGGAGACCTGTAATCTGGAGACCAGGAAGAAAGACACATCAGTTTTAGAGAGAAGAGAAAAATTTGCAAGGTGAATTTAAAATGTGGGGGGAAAGGTAAGAAATTGTGTGGGGGAAAGGATCTAAAAGATTTCAGGCATGGATTTTCCTGGCACAAAAGTTTTCAAATTGCCCAATTTCCTTCTCCTCTGGATCTGCCTTTCTGGCTCAGGGTAACTCCTGTGCTCTTCATTTGGTTTCCTGAGTTACTGCTCTCTGTAGAGAACTAAAAAACTCCAAGTTTTATTCCCAACATAATTAATTATTTTTTGTTTTGTGCCATTAATTTTACTTCTATTTCTCTACCCATGAAACTTCACTTAGAATAATTCCCAGCCTTCCAATTATTTTTCACATCAAGTTATCTCTCAGAAATCTTTTTCTTCAACTATATGAGGTATATATTTGTAAATAACTGACCTCACAATAATTTTCTAATATTTTTTTCCTTTAGTACATGGCAACATATACCATCTGAAATTTAGGCCAGCATTGCTTTAAGTAGTTATAAAACTATATTTAATAACTGGCTTTTCAATAAATAAAGGAAAAATTTCTAAGATAACATTTTACCAAAGAAAGAAGGAACCTATTTCAGGTCCTATAAGAACTCCAACACTAACATATATCACACATTTTGAAATGTTTCTTCTGCAAGCTATTAACAACGGTGAAGAGAGATTATACATCTCTAAGCATTCTAAAGGTGAAAAAGAATTTTTAGAAGTTGAAACATAGCAGCTACACACATTTTATATGATAAATGCATACCTTTACTCCATGTATAATCATATGAAATAACTTGCAATTGTGTTAATGTGCTGGCGTTCCTTTCTTTTAGCAGGACAAATTAGTATGCATTTATTTAACCTGTCATTACATCATACTGAACATCAGTCACTACGCAATTACAAAGGTAATGGTTACCATGTAGTACTGACAAAGCCACTGTTTGGCTCTTGTAATTGGTAGTCACTAAAATGCATTTTCCATATGATGAATGAAGTAGCCAGCAGAGCAGTCAATGCTGCATGAGATTTGCCAGAACAAAAATTAGTTTTAGAGTCCTGCATGAACTTGAGCATACAATAGTGTGTCTGTTTCTTGTTTTTTTCAGTTCTGTTACAAAACTCTATAGAGTGAATTCAGCAGGGGAGAGCAGTGAAGGAAAAAAGAGCATACTTGGGGGCAGAGAGGGGAGGAAAGGGGAGGAAAGAAACTCAAAGGATGAAATTTGCTATGTGTAAAGGTCAGTCCAAATCTTAAATCACATTATTTGAATTTAAACCCCTTCTCTTTCTGCAGCAACCTCTGCTGTTCCTTGACAGAGGCAGGGATGCTAGGACCAAAGTGAGCCATTAGTAAGCTGCAGCTGATGCTATGTGCAGTCAGGATATCTTCCCAGAGCTACACTTATCTCTCTTCCAGACAGATGAAGACATGCTACCTTTAACCGACAGTTAAATCTGGCTGTCTTCCTCCTGTCACTTCTTATGAATTTGCTTCTGCAAACAGATAAGTCCTCTTGGCATCAGTTACTTTAAACATTTGTGAGGGCCATGTTCATGCCTTTCACACATACAAGTAGACTCATTGGGGTAATATTATGATGCTGCAGTGAGGGATTTGATCTTTTGTCTTGAATCACATTAGCTTTATTAGTGGAAATTATTGATGATGCATGTTTTGAAGAGTCATTTGTGTCAAATTTCAGAAGTCTTAAGAATCTGATTTCTAATTCTAAGTATGCATTGCAAGCCTAGTTGGATAAGTGTTATTTTTACCTAAAATCTACGGGAGTGAGGCACTTTGTGAACAATCTCCTGCTGCTCTGTGCCCCATTGGGCTCAGCAATTTTGTCACCTGGTGTGTCATTAACAGTGAGGAGCTTGGAGATCTTCCATGGGGTTCCTCAGCTGCCCAACAGAGCAGTTTCATCAAGGCATCAGGATGCTGAAAGTTTTAAAATAGGAGCATGCTGGAAGTGTGGAAGCTGGCATGATAACAAGAGTGCTTGCTGCTCCTGTGCTGCAGTGCTGTAAAAGCCTTCACACTCACCTCAGGGAGAAAAAGGCTGGGAAATGTATTGCAGAGTTGCCTGACAGCATCAGTCGCTTCTCACAGAGACGGGCTGTGAACCATGGAGGCTGCTTTCTTAATCCTCAAACTTTCCACAGCATAGAATGGAGGACCAGTTCTAGTCCTGAAAGGATCAAAGGGGCAGAGATCAACTTTCCCCTCGCAGCAAGTCAATACTTCACTGGCTCTGTCCAGCTGCAACCTGAGCTCTGTCCTTCAGGCCCCTGGCCACCCATAGCATTATCACAATTAGGACCAAACCAAGCAACTAGGAAAAGAGAAACACCTCTCATATGTCCCACTCACAGAGCCGGTGGAAGTGCCTGACTCTACAAGTTCTTTTTAATTGGCCTCTGCTTTCATCTCTCACACTTTGCAGAAAAGCAAAGACTATGAGCAGCTTTGGGGAAGGAGGGAGTTTGGAAGATTAAAACTAAGTGTTTGGATTTTGTCTAGAAGTAGTCCATATGGAAAGGGCTTTTTGAATACATATTCAGTGGCATTTCAGTATTATGCATTAAGGGTCCATACTTGCATGCACACTGAAAACAGCATGTCTTTAAACAACACCAAACCTAAACTGTAAGCTATTGGCAGTACCTCTTCTGAGCTATTTGCCTGAATTATTTCTGCAGTAAATCTCTAGAAATGTCCACTTAAACGGTAACAGTCATAAATATCTCATGGAAGCCATAAAATACAACAGAATTTTGGAAGTCATAATTTTAATGGATAAAACTGCACTATAAAAGAAGGGCCTCTGGGACTGAGGCCTAAGTAAAATTTATCTAAGCGAGCTGTGATGCTAATCCGTCTGCAAGTGATAAATTATCCAATGTCCCAGGTGTGACATAATATCCAAAGGGTGCGTAGTGATTAAGGACACAAAGGTATAGATGTGGCAGGGGTCCAAGAAAGCCCCAAGCAATTAGTGGTGACTGGAAATTGTCAACAATTGCTCTGAATGTTTGATAGTTTCCTCTGTGCTCAGGTTTGCCAAGGCACACATTCCCCAGTGTCTGAGGCTGGGTTTTGAGGCACGGTGGCAGGACCTGGCTGGGCACTCATGTAGCTCTGAGCAGGGTGCTTGCAGTCTTCTGAGCAAGGTACTAAGACACCCTTTCCAGGCTCCTGCTGAAGTCAGAGGGTCAGGCCAACACTTAGGGGAAACAAATCAAAACAAAATAAAAAAGGAGAATGCTTATTTTAAAATACAATAGCTAGAAATATTTCTGTTTTGTCAGAAACAGAAAAAAACCCACCCTTAAAAAAAAGAAAAACCCTTTCTGTTCTAAAGAAAACAAAAGTAATTCTTGGAAATGCTGAATCACATTGTGGTATCATTATAAACTGCTGTGATTCTGAGAGGTCTTTTGGAGAGGCTAGCAGAGTCCCCATAAATTTACAGCACTAAAATGTTTAGACAGAAGGCAATCAGTGCGTGTTGGACTGGATACCCAAATCAGTCCATATTGTTATACAAACTGATTATGTTTCAAACAGCAAAAATGGCGAGCCGTTAACGGCAGCAAGAGTGTTTACATAACTCGGTGTCACTGGAGAAATCGGAGACAAACTCCTCAGATTCCCTTATTTGAAGGGAAGATGAACAGGATCCAGATGAACAGCTCACCCAGTGAAACCCTGAGCCCATGCACTGCAGGAGCCCCACTGCTCCCAGAGCAGGCTGCTGCCTGGCCAGGCAGCCTGCATGAAAGCTTCATCTGGCTGATGATACACCAATTTCTGAGAGGTTGACTGGATTACTAACATTATCCAATGGGAGAGGGTGAGCATCAGTTTTTGAGACTGCTTTTGGCAGTCGAGTGTGTCATGTGAAGAAGGATGATACTCAGTGAATAAGAAGAAGCCTTGGGTTTGAAACGGATGCTCTGCTTCACACCCAAACCCACAGTGCCGTGCACAGCCAGGTCCCACAACAGCTGTGTGGAGCCTTCCCTGTGTACCACAGCCCACAGGAGCCCACTCAGGGACACAGACTGGGAGCAGCACTTCGGTGCTCATCCCTGCTTTTCCCTGGAGCCATTGCCTACTTTTCCCCACTAACTATGGCATGGGAGTGGGACAGCTGCAGCACTGCTTGTGTGCATTGGCCCCCGCAGAGCACATTGCAAAGGGGACTGCCTACAACTGGTCCTTACCACTTACACTCCCAAATCTACCTCTTGCTAAGGTATATAAGAGCTACCAGCTGTTTCTGGAACACACAAAAAGGGAAAGCTTGAAGAACAGCACACAGACATAGCATATGTCAGTATGAACAGCAGACAGAAAGAGATAACATTCCTTCACTATATTGGCTAGATGGAGAGCTGGCTCCCAGTCCAAACTATGTCACTTTTAACCCCTGTGACAAGGTATTTTTCACCCTTGCTAAAGGATTCAGAAATCCCAGCAGACTTAGGATAACATAGTCATACTGAAAGTCTCATTCAGCCTTTGAGAGCTTCCCTCTAGCTGCCCATCAGCCAGTCACACCCCACAGTCTAGCCTCTCCTCTCCTAAATCCCTGGGTCTCTTCAGACCCTGCCTTATCCATGTACAGATGTGCTGACAGCCCAGCCAATGCCTGACTTGCTGAAAATCTGGCAGCATCTATTCTTCATATGCTTCTCCTTTTGCTTTTTACCTGAAATAAATTGGTCCCTATTTACACAGCAGGATACTGTATGTCCAATTGGAAGTGTTTGGAGCTGTTTATCTGCCTTCTACACCTCAAACCAGTAAAATGTTATGTTACCTATTGCATTATTCTGCTCTTACACAAATAAAATTACCCAATGACCTAAAACTGTTAAATTTCTTAAAGGTAATTCTCACAAAATGGACTTACCTGGCAGTTTCCTGTCCTCCTGGGCTTTGATATCCTAACTGTTGCTGATTTCCAAAAACTTGATGTGGATTAGTTCACCCCTAGAAAAAACACCAGCATTTGAAAAGTTGTTACCCTGGACTGCATCAAAGGAGTTATGACCAGCAGTTTGAGGAAGGTTATTCTCACTCTGCTTTTGTGAGACTCCGCCTGGAGTGCTGCATCCAGCTCTGGAGATGCAAACATAAGATTGTGGATCTGTTGGAGCACGTCCAGAGCAGGCCCATGAAGGTGATCAGAGGGTTGGAGCACCTCTCCTATGCAGAATGGCTGAGAGAGTTGGGGTTGTTCAGCCAGGGGAGAAAGGCTCCAGGGAGGCCTTGCAGCAGACTCCCAGTGCCTTTAGGGGCCTACAAGAGCTGGAGAGGGAGGGCATGCAGTGATAGGACAATGGGGAATGGCTTTAAACAGAAAGAAAATAGGTTTGCTTTGGATATTAGGAAGAAATTCAGCACTATGAGGGTGGTGAGATGGTGGAACTGGCTGCCCACAGAGGGTTGGGCCATCCCTAGAAGTGTTCAAGGCCTGGTTGAATGGAAGCCTGAGAAACCACGTCTTAATGCAGGGTGTCCTTTCCTACAACAGAGATGTTGGAACCAGGTGATCTTTAAGTCCCTTCCAACTCAAACCATTCTATCATTTTATGATTCTTTTTCTATACCACATATTTTAACAAGTTAAACATAATGTTTCATTTCATATATTTCAATCCAGAAGCTGAAAGGCCATGTGCAGACCTGACTGAATGCATTTTTGACAAATATAAAATTTATCTGCTTCGTAATGCAACTGTGAACTGATAGACTTGCTCCACTCAAAAAGATGAAGAGAAGATGCAGGCGTCTCTAAAATCCAAATGTTTGTTTCAGTAGCAGTAAAAGAAGTTAATTTAATTTGTCATTTCAGGATACCAATTTAATTAGGAAGTTGAGCTACAATGTTAATTAAAAGAGATAGGAGTTTAATTGCCTTAAAGCAGAATGGGGTTCTTTCATGTTCCCACAGAATAATCTCTTTGAGATATTGAGGGGCTGGTTGGCTTTGGCCAGTGACAGTAAACTAATGCTGTGACTAAAGATCCAAGAAAGTGGATTTGCCTTCCCGAGATCCAGTCTCTCCCAGCGACCTACACAGGGACTTTTCCTAGGTCTCTCCTACAGTTTCTTCTTGCATGGCTGGGCTGAGAGCTCCCTGGGGACGGGCACTGCTGTGAGACACCTACTCATGCAGCTCCTGGCACACTGGGGTTTCTGCTCACATACGTGCTGCTGCACTGGTAGCACATTAATAAATGTCTCCCCTCTCACACAAACATTATTATAACTGGTGAGTATTGTAGAAAATCCCTCACCTTCCTCTCCCAAGACTTTGAGCAAGAGAAGGGAAATACAAACGAGCTGCAACTAGCAACCACTAAAGGTCAGATCAAGGTTTGTCTCTGAGGTAGGAATATCAACCATGCTATTATAACCAACAGTTGAACCTACAGTGGTAAACAGAGCTGACATTTTTGCCCAGGAGAAGCTACTAACATGTTGTGCATACATGAGCCGTGTGGGTGTTCCTTCAGATTCTCACATGTTGGTTACAAAAGGCAAGTATCAAATCCAGGCCAACACCACCTCCCTGCTTCTGTCATGTAGATGTAGCAGGTGGCTGGTGTGGTTGGGTAACATTTGGATGTCTTCAGTCCTCCAAAATTAGCCATGAGGCTTCGCTAAAAGACTTCCTGAACTGTAACATAAAAATAAAATGTCATGCACATGCTATACAAAAAAGGAAACAAAAGAAAGGCTGTAGTTATAAACGTAATATGAGCTTACTGATGTCCAGGCTGCCAGGAACATCAGTGCTGTAGGTTTTAATGTGCTTTGAAATAGAAACCATTAGCATCTCAGGTATAGCAGTTCTAAATATACAGTGATTTTTAATTGTACCATGGTGCAAACCATTAATGTATTTTAGCAGATTTTAGAGGCAGTGGAAGAAGGAATGCAATGATCCTGCTCTCTGTCAGAATCCCCATTGGTACCATGATCCCTATGAGCACCATATGACAGAAAGGGACATAAATGGGGCAGAAGAAACTGGTTTTCACTCTCTTTTTTTTTCTTTTTTTTTCTTTTTTTTTTTTTTTTTTTTACAGCATATGACCCATCTCTCCCCCCAGAACACAAGGACTGGTCAGCAAATGGGGCACAAGTGTTGAGGGGTCCCTTTCTCCTTGAGACCTCTCCAAGTGCCTTTTGTGTTTCAGCAAGCTGGAATTATGCCATCAGAGGGCTGTGTTTCAGTGCAAACAGTACTGTTGATCCCTGTGGTCCACTTGCTGCTTCTCACAAAAGAGAGAAACAGAACAATCTGTCAGGCAGATCCAAAAATGTCCCTGGTCTGGTTCAAACTGATATACTCACCACTAAGAGTCAGACTTCAAATCGTGTCCGGAACTGCGGACTGTGAAATATGTGGTGTGATGGTTTGGAGAAATGACTGTCCTGAAAACAGAACTCCCATTCAAATCCCACCTAGATGATAAGGTATCCAGACCATGGAACATGCTTTTTATTTGGCTACAAGACCCCAGGCAAACTTGTTAAAAAGCATGGGAAAAAAATAACTGGTTGTGAGCTCTGCTGTGCCTATTTATTGAAGCTCAAATTTGGAACCCTTGTCAGAGAAAGTCCAGTTAGTGTCTGATATTATGTATCCTACATGATGAAAAACAGTGAAATGAGAAAACTTCAGAGGGTTAGCAGGGAACAACTGCCACAGAAAGAGGAGAGATACTGTTCTTACATATTTTTCCTGTGTTGGACATAAGCAGCCTTCCTCACAGGTGGCATTACGTGATGAGATTTTTCTGAAAAAATTTATTGAGTTTTTGGGTTCAGCTTTTACCATAAACTCTTCCCATTTACTACTTGTGAATCTTTTGTCCACTTCTGTCATCACCATTCCCCACAGCTCATCACCATGACGCCACTAGGCTGATCTCCATCAAATCTCCCTCCCTTTCCCCAGCACAATTGCAGACCTCATTCCATGGGCTCCTTTCTCATCTCCTCCGAACAGAGATGCCAGTTCCTTTTTTTTCTGCTCTTTCCACCCCTCACACCCACCCTTCAGTTTGTCTCCTCTGCTCTGCTCTGAATTTGAACTCCTTTCAGCTAATGTCTGTAATTCCAAGGTCCTCTCCAAGAAGATTTCAGAGAATGAACATTGCTTTATGCTGCTCTCTTCTTTGTTTATGTCCCTCAGATACCTGCATCCCCCTTTCATGTCCCTCGGATATCTGCATCTGTATCCCTTTCCCCTCCTGTCTTCAGGACAGCCACAGGGGGCTGTTCTCTCCTGTGTAGGATATGCCCCTGTGCTTTATCCTCCATGCAGCACTGCCTTGGGCTACTCCTTCTCTGCAGCTTCCTTCCACCTGCCCTTCTTCCAGATATACACATCTCCCACCTTCCAGCTTCTGGTTCTCTTTCATCCTCTCCAGCCATCCTATTAAAGACACAAATAGGATTCTAGAGAGTCATTTCCTTCTGTGATTTCCTGTAGTCCTCTGGCCTTGGCTTAAGTCATCTGCTCTGCTGCACTTTATCAACCAGAACACAATCTTGGGTGCCTTTGAACACTGCTAGACTACTACACTGGTGATTTCAAAGAGAAATCACTGCTCAGCTCTCCAGTTCAGTGCTGTCTATCTTGGTATGTGATAGCTGAAGACTACTTGGTACATTGCAACTGGCTTCTATTTGGTTTCATGGTGTTGCAGTCAGTGGTGTCACCCAACCACACAGAGGGAAGCAGTACAGCACACAGTGGGTTTAGCAGTCACACAGGTAAGTTGTGGGCCAGACTGATATTGCAGACACAGACATTGCATTTACTGTGCCTGTCTGACAACTCTGAACGAGGTGTCAAATAAAAAATATACCCTGACTCTTCCCAGATAAATTATTTCTGTAATTTGTTAAACTGCATGTGCATGTAAGTCGGGAGAAGCAAAAATATCTGAATTTAAAGACTTAAATACAAGATTGCAAGGCAAGAAAAGGTGAAGTTGTCGTGTGTAATGAAGATAAAGTACTTTTGCAATAAATTTAATTATGCAATAAAGTGCCAGTGTGGTGCGCAAGGAATTTACTCAAGGTTCCCAAGGCAGGCTTTAATTCATTTTATCTTGCATTCTTGAGCATTAGCAGCCAGACTTACAAGACAAAAGATTAAAGTATGTATATTACCTCCCTTCATTATGTGTCTTTTTAAAGTGTACCAGGGACAATATCTATGATTTGGTTAAAGTAAACTCTTCAAATTGAGAATGCAGAAGCCAAGAAGAATGTATTTAAAATATTTACTTGGTTTCTGCATATCATATGCAAATATACAATTTCAGCTTCTTCAAATAAAAGTATCAGTGGCTGATGCCACTGTTTGCATGCTTTTCCACAAACACATTGACCCATGTGTTTGTACTCTGGTTCAGTAATACAGATGTGGATCTACCAAATAATTTACCTTTGTGGCAAATATGATTGGAAACTTGGTGACAATTGTTTTGTTTCATGTATATTCTGTCAGCTGCTATGAACAGGGTACTTGGGGAGTGGCCGTGCAGCATGTACAGAAATGAGATCATAACTGAAATGGGTGTGATTTTCCCTATTTGTGTGATTTTTAACCACAAGATATCAATATGCCTGTATACATTTTTTGGTATGATGACTAACATTTTATCCTGATATGTCATAGAAGCATAGAATTACAGAATACTTTGGGTTGGCAAGGGCTTTTAAAGGTCATCTAGTCCAACACCCCTGTAACAAGCAGGCTGCTATAAAGTCTCCCTGGAACCTTGTCTTCTCCAGGCTGATCTCCCAGGAAATCCAGCCCACTTTTCCTTAGGAGCACTTGTAAATATTCCCCTGAGAAGGCAGAAGTAGTCTCAGTATCTTCCTTGACCCAGCTCCTTGAGCTGCAGCCCCTTCTGTTGCCTGTTATGCTGGGCACTCCAGAAGGCAATCAGGTGGTCTATGGGTATCCCACATTTTGGCCTGCAAACTGGTGGTGTTCTGCTGTACAATCTTGTGGCTTGCTATATACAGATTTGGGCTTGGCTTGTACTCACTGTGGTTTGAAGTCATGTAGGAAGGATTAGAACTAGAGTCTCAAGTCAGGACTTGGTAAAGAGCCCTATGGAAGGTTTCTCATGGAAGGGGAGTAAACTGTCCCACACAATCATCTCTACAGAAGGGATTACCTGTTTTCATTTACCACTGAGACTAATCTGGGCATCTCTGAGATGTTTTTGTGGCTAATGTACAGCTGGTATGTTAAGAATACTGTAAATTGTGGTCGAATTCTCTTCTCAGTGATGCCCTTGAAAGGCTCAAATGACTGCTTTTTGCTGAAGGAGTAATCAGGTTTTACACTCTGATAACTGAGTGCAGAATTTACCCCAGTGATTGAATGTCTTTGTCACAATGAGGAAACTAAATATAGTCAAAGCAAAGCAGTAAATGACTATTCCTCAGAGGTGCACTTATTTTTATTGGTTAAAACTGCCCTTTGTATTAAGCAATAACTTTCGTCCTTATCCTGCGCTGGCCTAAGGCAGTAAAGCAGGTAAAACATGCTGATTTTCAAGCTGATACCCCTGAGAATACAATGCTCATAGTGAAGACTTTTAAGGAGCTTCTACCTGTGCTCCAGAGCAACAGAAACCTGGACTGAGCACTGAGGGTCAAAGGGACTGCATGCCTGTGGGAGGCAGGTCTGAAAGCATGGCAGGATCAGAGGAAGACCCTGGAGACGGCAGGCAGGGCAACAGCGTGGACCAGTTCTGCTTCCTATTTGGGACTGGGAGTGATGTGATTGGGTTCATGTTACGTTCAGCTGGCCATTACCATCCCCCCTAAGAAAGCCTGTATATGCTCTGTAGTCTCTTTCCAAGATCCCATCTTCTGGGCACCTGGGAAAGAGCTTGCTGCAAAAACGTGGTGAAACCAATGTCTTTTGTTTTTGTGTGGGACGTAGTATTTGACCATAGAGTAAGGAAAACCCTTTGACACATGGGATATTTGGCAATATGAAACTGGCAATATTGATATTGGCAATAGAAAACTTAACTAAACTACACATCCAGGCTCCATGGGCCCATGTTTTGACGCACAGCTGGGACCAGGTTCTCCCAAGCCCAATTAAAAAACAGTTATTCCTCTATGCTTTTATTTTGTTGCACAGAGCAGCAAAAGTTTCCTGCAGAGCGTGACTCATATCATGAGGATCATTCAGCTTTCAGTGTCCAGCCTCTGAAACTCATTGACAAAGACCTGTGAACCATAAATCTCTGTATAGTTTGGGAGATGTGAGTCTTTACAGAGCCCTAGATTGGATTTTTGGATGGCTGTGCATCAACAGCTGAGAAAGAGTTTGCAGTCAATAACAGTATGGTTCCTGTGTTCCCTCATCACTAAAAATCGTTAGTGGGAGATGTAACACAGGAGTTATATCTTCCATAGTGGGATATAACTCAGGTATTGTGCAGGCTAGAAATTGGAGTGGGTAGGTTAAACAACTTTCAAGAGTACATAAAAAATGTCTAAAGGCTTACTTATATCAGGAAAAATATTATATGTACAAAAGGCATCCATTCCCCTGTTTTAAGCTCTTCCTGTTCCAGATGTCACATACCTCTGTCTCTTCAGCAGACAACACAGATTTTCAGACAAGTTTAAAGTCTTTTTGCATTCCTGCCTGTTTCCCAAAGGTGGACTTGACCCTTGCGGAGTTGAGGTACACAGCACTATACTGCTTGCTGTGCAGGCATGCTTCCTGTGTAAGCAACATATTTACTTGAGACCATGCATGCATTAAGTTTCATCACAGGACTGCTAAGGTCAGAGATAAAACTTGCACGCCATGCTGTTTGCAAAACATCTCAGGGTGACTAGAAATGTGCTGGAACAACCATATTATGCCCTATGGAGCCACAAAATTTGCTTCTAGGGAGTTAGCTCTGCTTGGAAAAAGAACTTGTACTGACCATTGTGTAGTAAATTACACATTCTTTCCAGCATCAACCTCATACTTTGGTTTTCCCTTGAGAGCTCTGGCAATTTCACAGGCCATGACCTGTTTGTGTATCTCATGGAGAGGACTAGTTTTATTACAGATGTTAAAATGGCATCATACTGACTGGGAAGTTTAGACGTGTGCTCTGAATTCAGCCTTCACAGCTTATCCATGTACCTGCTTTTTTCAGTGTGCACATCCTCACAACATAAGGCCAGGGACACTCATGGAACAGCACAGCACAATGCTCAGCAACCAGCCCCAGACAGCCCCTTTAGCAAAATCCCACCATTTTGCTAAAGCATCCATTCAAAAACCTTCAAACCTGACCCAAAGTCTGCTGGGAATCTCTTCAAGGTTTTGCATCAGAAACCCTCAATCTGATTGTGATTAAATGTGTATAGGTGAGTGCGCAGTGTGCACCTTTGAGAAAAGTCAAGGTGCCATAAAAAAACATTCCTATCTATTAGGTAGTAGGCAGGATCAGTGAACTGACTGAATTCCAAGGAGTTGCAGGAAAGCATGATTATATTCACAGGCGTGTTTCATGGCTCTGTGTTTCCGTACTAGGTTTAAGGAGGAAAAAATGCAGTGCATGAATCCAAACATTTATAATTCAGAGAAATCTCTTTTCAAAATTCCCTGTCAGAAAATTGGCAGGATTCTGCCTGTATAGACTTTTAGTATATAACAAAGTGCAATAACATGAAATGTTGCCTTAGGAGCAGAGAGACAGTTTCCATGAAATCTCTCTGCAGAAATATATGTATTTGCATAGAAATCCATTGAATTGGTCTCTTCAGAGCTTTTGTCTTTTTCCCTTCGTCCTGCTTGACTTGAACACGTACTGTCAGTTGCACAGGGAGTGTTACCATATTGCTTTTGCATTAGTTTGCATCATGAAAGAAAGGAAAATAGTTTTGATTAATTCATAACATATTTTGTGCAGAAAATTTTTCTCCTTCCCCTTCACGTTGAGAGAGTGCCTTGAGTTTTGAGGGAGTTCAAACGGCTTTAATGGAGCTGATATTGAGGCAGAATTAGAGTTTATATATAGCAACTTGGAGCAGCTAGGGAAAGCAGCACATGTGCACTAGAGGGACAAGGACAGAGGTACCCAGAAACATCATAAATTAACATAGTGCAATGACATATGAGAAAAAGGCACCTTACTACAGAGCAAAATTGTGAAATTGCTATTGCGATGAATGTTTATTTTTAGAGCTACAAAAGGTATGTTTTAGAGGCTATTAGTAAAAAAAAAAAAAAAAAGGAAGGGGGGATTTCGTTCAACATCTAGCCACATGCTTTTGCCTGCAATGCAGGAAAACAAGGAGAGCATTGGATTTCACAGATAGCACCACAGACAGCTATAAAGGCCTAATCCAGTGTCACATTTCTGCTTAGTGCTGGCTAACTACCAGCCCAATTTGCTGTCTTCTCTCCCCCTGTGTTTCTTCATTGTTTCAAGCCATGCAGAGACTTATCCTAATAATGGGTCAACCCCTCAGCCAAATGTGTTCAATTGAAGGCCACCATGGGAGAATGGCAGGATATTGTCTTTCCAACAGCAAGTGAATTTCAGGCAGCTTAAGGCAGTATCCATTTCACTATAATGCTGGTTTATGTTACAGCCCTTTTCAAAGTTCTAATTGCCCTGTACTGCTGACATTTATAGACATCCCCGACTTTAAATGAAAACACAACACTGAGGTCAAGAGGAGGTTCTGGGACAGCAAAGATCCCAGGTGAGGCCAACGAAGAAATTACTTCAAACCTTCCAAATGCCAAACATGTTGTGGTGGGGGGAGGAGAAAAGAGAGAAGAAAACCCAGAGGTGAGGGACACCCTATTGACAGCCTGAAAGGTATGGATGGATGCCTATTAGTGACTCTCGCTTATCCACACATTCAACGCCTCAAGCACAGCTAATCCTCTCTCTCTTCAGTTTCTCTCCCTTAGGTATAAACATTTTAAAGTATTTATTCATCTGAATGTTTTTGACTCTATTTTGGCCCAGCTCTTCATCTGTGTTACATTGGGTGAGGTCCAGCAAAGTCAGTGACTTTATGCCAGCTGGGAAAATGGTCTCATTGGAGAGGGAAAGTGCTCTTCCTATTACAGAGGCAAAACTCACAGAGCTTCCTTCTTCTGTCCAGGCATCCTCGTCTGATTTAGCAGCAGTGATGGTAGGAAATATTGCCAAACAGGCTGGCCCTTACTTTGCAGTGCACTGCACAACCTGTAAGCCGCAATATGGGGTAAAATCTGAGTTAAAGGGACAAAGCGAAGAAGCAAGGCATGTATCTCTCTCTTGCAAGGATCTATCTGTTCAAGTGGGAGACTTTGTTTGCTTTATATTACTCCTGTGGTGTAAATGACTCCATTTTTTCAGGGTAAAAATGTCTTGCAAGAACAAAAGAGAAGGAATTCTACTGTGGTTTTGTGGACTATTATTTGTTCCCTTCTTTCTACAACTGTTCTTACACATTTCTAAGGGGATTGAAGCCTGGCTCGTGCTCCCAGATTTTTTGACATCTCTGGGGCCAAGGCAGGCAGGTCAGGGTGGCAGAAATCAGGAACAGTACTCAGGAACACAGTTTCTTCATTCAGCCTCTTCAAAAGATGCCTATACCTTCTAGGCATCACCCCATGCTACACATGGGAAACTTGCATCAGTGAGAAATTGTGAGGA
Source organism: Zonotrichia albicollis (assembly GCF_047830755.1). NCBI lineage: Eukaryota > Metazoa > Chordata > Aves > Passeriformes > Passerellidae > Zonotrichia > Zonotrichia albicollis. The sequence continues at coordinate 72,504,427 of NC_133821.1, read as the reverse complement.
AGAAACTCTACAGAGGTGCAGCCTTGGCAGCCAGTGAGAACATGCTTAAAACTTTCAAGTTTGTTAATTGAAATGCAGTCAAGTATATATATAATTCTTTATTTCTGCGATAACAGGCTGGAATTGCTAATGGATATTTATAATGCTTTTATATGGCAATAAAACCGTCTTCTAAACGTAGTCAGCTGTGCACTGATTTCCAGGTCCTGTGGTTTATCCTGTCCATAGATACTCTTCTACACCTTTTCTGGTGTCTGGCAAACTATCTAGTGGATGTGTGCCAGCCATTGTGCAAGATATTCGGTTGCTGTATGGTGACAGGTTTGAGTATCAAGACCAGTTATTTAGGTTGCTAATGATGATAATGATCCGAATCAATCTCCAGTGCCTTTTAGTAGACAAGTGACAAAACACTTTTGAAAATCCTGTGATAAATGTCTTGATGTGTTTGATTCTGTTGCTCATACACAGATACTCAGTGTCACTCCAGAGACCAGTGTCACACCAGGTGTATGCGAGAGGATATCTGCTACAGAGGACTGGCAGACCTTCTGTAGGATCTTCAAGAGAATCAGCCATTTCTGGACCATAGCATGAATACCTTTATGATAAAGGCAGGGGAAAGGGAGGGATGCTCCCATAGGTTTAGGAGAATTGAGCCCTGGGTGTCTGACAATGCCTATACATCTGACCTCCCCCAGTCATAGCAAGTTTAAATTCAAAATTATCAAACCAAGGGCAATTTCTGATAATGAAATAAGGCCCATAGTGTGCAGGAAGAAGTTCAATTGCTTTTATTCTTAGTTGAAAAGAAGCATTGCTGCCAAATAACCAGGCAGTAAAATTCAGAGATCTAATCACTTCAGTGGGAAGATTTTAATGTGCCACATTTAAGCAAAGGGCATGGCAAAATTCCTCTTCCTGGGATGGTTGTAACTACACAGAATCAAAGAATGGAATATCACTAACTTGTGACAAGAATAGACAATGAGGAGAAACTCATATTCTTCTGACTTGGTGTTTGTCTCTATTTTAAAAAATGCAGTTCAAGCTTTAAATAACAGCCTGTTAATACAGTGAAGTTTCAAACCTCAGGGAATTTTAAGTTCTTGTAAAGTAGACCTGGACCTAAAGCAGGTATTTCTCCCTAAGTTTGTGTCTGTTTCTATCTCCAGACACTGACGTAAGATACTGAAGTTCATGTTTACAGAGAGGACAGTGGAGCCCCATGGCACTGGTGTGCTACTTTGTACGCTGGAATAGAGGTGTGGAAGTGATTTATGAGCAGAATGATCAGGAAGTCCTCCTTCTCCTTCGCTCCTGCAACTGCTCCTCGCGTACAGAGCTGAGACCTAAAACCTTGCTTTTCTTCCAGCATCCCACTCTCGTGTCAGGGAAAAAAAGGCACGGTACTTCAAGTACCGTGTCATTTAAGTGTCATTCAAGTAACATTTGTGCTGTGTTAAGCTCTTGGTGGGCTTTCTGACACTTCGGGAAGCCTGGGGTGCAGCAACCTTGTCCAGCTTCCCTTTCTGCTTAATCCATCCTTGTCCTACACAGCATGGGAAACTCCAGAGCTGGAGAGAGGAAAAACAGAGGGAAATCTCTTTCAAGTGTATTCATGCAGCATCCCATCTTTGACTCTTTCCAGAGTTATGACAAACTGAATTTCTACTATCAATAGATCCAGTGACTACAAACAAACACATCTAATTTTTATTTTATTTTTGTGAGAGACTATATTTTAAACAAAAATTGTCCAACTCAAATTTATGACCAGAGTATAAATAACATTTTCTATCTCCTCTTTCTCCACTTAATTTCTACCTAGTGCCAATACTGCCTTAGGAAAAAAAATGTTGTCCTAGTAATGTGATGTGCCAGTTTTCTTAAGCCCTTGTAGATTTCATTTGAGGCTTTTATTCCATTTGGATTCTAGTTGCTCACAAAAAATAGGTCTCTTCAAAAATATGTTTAACTTAAAAATATATACGAATGGGAATCCCATTTCAAACCCAGCTCCTTGTTCTTATACTATCATTTCTGAGCTGAAACTCTGATCTATGTTTCCACTGTTTTCAGATTTCATCTTGTTAAAGGGAGTATTTGGTATGTAGCGCAACGTTCAGCCAACACTTCATTACATTCTGGGATCCAATTACTCATGCAGGGTTTTGGTTTTGTTTTTTGTAACTTGGTGTAAGTTTCCCTTTCCTGATGAGGTTTTATTTTAATTCCCTTCAGTCTGCAATGTCCTGCAAGTATTTTGTGTTATTTTTTAAATTGTGGTGGAAATATGGAATAATTATTTCCTTTTTAACAAATCTGGAAAAGAACCAAATCCGGATGAAATGCATCTCCAAGATTTTTGAGTGAAAGCAACATTAAAGGATATCTAATTAGACCTACAGTAATAACATCACCATCCTTGTTACGGGACATATATGTATATAAAAGCTTGTGATCTGCTGAGTTAGGAAGTTAGCAAGCTGGAGGGTCTACCACAACTTCTGAGTGCCCAATCAGCTACACCACATATTACACACACCATGGAAATTATAACCTACTCTATAGCTTTTGTGTAATCAATTTGGAATGACCAGATTTGGTCTCAAAACAAGACTTCCAGGATGCAAAAACCACAGATCTGAACACAACCACAATTCCCTATATGCAAACTATCACATTTTTATATAGAACAGTGAATCTAAAGAATTTAAAACAAGATGCAGAAAATGTGAAATGCCAGCAAACTAGTTGTGCTGCTTGCCTATGACCACAGAAAATGTCTCTGAATGTCCAATACAGCCTGTAACTTTTTAAAGGACATCTAATGGATATGCAGGAGTTGCCATCTACAAATCCCAGCATATAGCCTCACAAAAACCTAATGGAGCATCTCTTCTGCTTGTGGTTGCTCAGCTCCTGAATTCCAACACAATCTTTAAATGATAAACTTCTTTGCTCTTTGAAACATTGATCTGTGCCTGTGAATTTGAAGTAACATCTGTTCTTAAGAATTTCAATTATTTTGCTTAGCACTGATGTAAATTGTTGGGGTTTGGTTAAGGAGTTTGTTTTTAGTTCCCCTCCCCCCCCCCACTGCATCCATTTGCCATTTTATGCAAGTTTTGATGTTTTTATTAATCTTGGCAAAAGCCAGAAAATGGGATATCTTTAATAAGAAAGTCTAGACATTTTGGAATAACCCAAGGCATGGTGGGCCAGTTCTGTTCAAATAGAGGTACAAGGCAGCATCTTATTTTGTAAAGGTCCCATTTATTTTGCCACTGTTCTGTTGCTTTACCCAGTTTGTCATGAATATGGTAAAGTTAATGAAGTTAAAAAGAACACTAGAGGATAAATTATACCAGTCATTGCAAAGTCTGCTTTTAAAATATATTCTGAACTGTATTTCCATTTAATACATGTCATTCCAGTGAGGGATGTGGCAATAAGCTATGGTGGGCTTGTTTTAACAAATTGACAGGGCAGCAAATGGATAAATATTCTATATAGTTGAATAAAAGTATTTCTGCTCATATCCTTGGTTTTTCAGTCATAAGTAGGAATTTTGTCATTTTCCCCTCTAGCACACATTAAGCACAGACAGATGATGCCTGCTTGTGGATTCTATACTGTAGGAATAGAGACAATGCTTGCTTTGGAAGAGGTGTATTTCTCTGCAGCAACTGCCCCCCCCATTTTTGAGGCCAAATTTTCAATATTGAAAATTCTACCAATTCACATCATGCTAACAGTAACCCTGATTTTCAGGCTTGTAGGTGCAGTCATAAATATTCCAAGTTTCTTGAGGTCATGAGTCTCTACTCATTTGACACAGTGTATATCAGTCCCTGAGCTGCCCATTTTTGCTTCCCTTTACAGCCATTTAGGAAGAAAAGAAAAATGTTAACCATTACTTTTTTTTATTACACTTTTGCCCAAATTGTCTAAATCCCTTCTGCAAGGAGGGACAAGAGAATGTGGAGACTACCTGGAAGTTGTCTTCATTTTATTGTTCAAATCTTACCCACAGCTGGGGTGAGGTCCTGGAGGGGAAATACTTTTAAGACAGAGGTAGCTGAAGCTCTGATCTGAATGGAGAGGCCCCACAACTGTGTGGCCACAGCTGCTTGACGTAATACAGGGGCACATATTGCCCAGATTGATGGCCCAGAGAACTAAAACTGTCTCCTCTCACCTCTGTGATAAATCCATGCTTGCAAGTTATGGCTGCTTTAGATCAGAAAAATAAAAGATAGGGAGCTACAAGGGTCTGGTTAGAGAAATAGCCGAGTAACCTGGATCAGCTTGCAGCACAGACATGTCTGGTTTGACACACAATATCACAGTATGTGTAGTCCTTTTCTAAGCTCCAGGAAAATGTTCTGCTTTCCGTTGAAGTATTTGAACACCTTACCTCTTATCTCCATCATGCTGTGAATAAAAATGAAGGAGTGAATGACATTAGTCTAGAGTTTTTAAAAAAATATTTGGGGATGGAGTCAACAAAGAAGGAATTTTACTGCTTTGTAGGAAAACAAGATGAAGGGAATGGCACAAGATTGCCTTTAGTGTGTGATCAATACTGGGCCAAAAAAATGTTTAAGCCCAAATCATGTCTTTCTCTATCCTGTAGCTTTTTAATAGAAATCAACACATTTCCTGAGCACTACCAGGAGTTTCTGGTGTTCTCAGACAAAAACAATTGCCCAAGGTTGGGAGCCCAGTGCTCCTGTCCTTGGGGCAGAGCTGTCAAGAATTAAGAGAATTTGCAGAACACTTCTTTGTTTTACTGAAAGTGTCTCAAATTCATTGCATTTTCAAGAAAACAAATGCACACATTACACAGAGAGGTTCTGCCATCAGGAAAATATTGACCGGATGCATTCATGGTAGAGAACAAAAGCATAAATACAAACAAAGCCCTGACAAAGAAAGATATTTAAACATTCTGAAGAATGTGTTCAGAGTAAAACATCTACATAACAACTCGGTCACAAGTGATTCCAAATACAAAATAAAAAACTAATCTATAGTTTTTCTAGAGGTGAGTTGAACAATGTGGTTCCAGTTTTCTGATGCGTCCTGTTGTATCAATTTACACAGCTCAATACAGTACAAAACCTCTGTCAGATGAGAACAGAAATTCCACCCACAGAAATTATCAAATACAGAATACAATTTTTGCTTAATATCTATGTACAAACTCATCTATACATATACATCTAAATGTGTTTTCATTACTTCCGAAGCTCTTACAAGGCATTAGAAATCAACAGAGTCAAATAGCCCACCACAGCACATTCCCCTATCAAACAGAATGCATTTGTCAGACAGAAACATATTTAAAAACTGCAGTGTAGCTTCACACAGCTTAAGCAGATGTATTATTTAGTGATGAATTGTCTGGGTGGGCTGTTGGGGACCTAAGAAGTTCCTAAAGTTCCTCTTGTACCAGAACCCTAAGTGGTGTTTCCCAGAGTGGCAGCTATACCAATGACCAGCTTATTTGCTCCCATCCTATCTGTTCCCAGCACTGCCATGTTTCCTCTTTGCCCAGACAATTCCTTCTACCATGCATGAAGACCCTTTGAGTATAATTTTCAGTCTGCAAAAGGAGGTGCTTTAAGGGGATGATCTGCATGTAACCCATATATTTTGAATTTTTTGCATCTATTCATTGGGGGGCGGGAGAGGGCAGGGCTAAATTGTAGCAGTACAAGCTCAGTTACACCTTATGTGAGCCACCCTTCTATGGAAATATATGTGGAAAGATGTGAAGGCAATACATGCCACTTTGCCTATGCCTGAAAACAGTTGTGCCTTCACTCATCCCCCCTAACTTTAGACATCTGCCAATGGCAGTGAACTTTTCTCTCTCCACTGACAGAAAAGGAAATTTAGAAAGTCTCTGCCTGTAACTTAAGCATTGCCAATGATCTGAAATACGTGGGATGATTCTGACTTTCTGTCGGGTCCTGCCATGGTCCATCTCCCCTTAAATGTCTGGAAGCAGCTTCAGCAATGAGACATTGTAATCATTGGAATTGCCCTTGCCGAGGCAAAGATTACACACGGCTGTGTGCCCATTTGTTCATGGTGGTTAATGCTGAGAATGAGCCCAGCAGGTAACCCTGCACGGCACTCCATGATCATATACCTTGGACATGTATCCTAGCTTTCACACTGACACAGTAGCTAATTATAAAAACAAATTGTAAGCCTATCTGTTTGTCCTTGCCTGTTGCCAAGTAATGTTTAGTTTGATGTGGGACAATAGCATCAAAATATCTGAACCAAGGTTGATATATAATAAGAGAATGATGCTAAGAGAAAACAATTGCAAGAAGCAGCTTTCCCCATAAGGAAAAGAATCAGAAAGCTATAAACAGTTCTACCATTTTACATGCTTTTTTACTTTAGCATTAGCTTGTATGCCAGAGGATAAATTTAATTTCATGTATTAAAGTTAGGACTATAATTTCAGCTTCTTCAATATTTGTTACAAATGAGGAAATACGTAACTCTCTTTATTGACTTACAAAACCCCAAAAATTTCTTGAGGACTACGTGCTCAACCCTGAAATATCAGGTGAACTTTTTTTGTTCATAAAAATCACGAAAAATTAATGTGGTATAAACTATCCAAGTGAAGTTTGGATCCACAATTCCAAACCTGTCTGCTTGCTTTGTGACTTTGATCCAGCCAATGTCTACAGCTATGCATAATTTTATGTATTCTGACCTTCATGTTGTCAGCAAAAAAGATGCAGCTAATGTATAAACGATTGCAGATTCACATCTTAATCATTATCACAACAGAACAGAGATCCTTTTCACCTTCGTACATCTTTTCCAGTTGTGATAATGTGACTGCAATTAGCACACTTTCTAAGGCACTGGGGAGCAAACATAAATGAAACCTTGCTCACAATGCATATTTATTTTTTCTCTTTAGGAATTCTGAGTAAAGCTGAATCCACCAACTCCAAAATTTCTGAAACTTTTTCCAGGTTTAGCCAACTTATTTTTACATGTGCTTTGTTCTCATAGGCTTATATATAGATTTAAATTCTATATCCTCAAGTTTTTTAATTGAATCTCTTAGTATGTGGGAGACTTGAGTCAGCATTTCTATTAATGCTGCTCCCCTACTGACAAGTTCCTAATGTGCACTCTTTTACTTCTTAGACTCTACTTGGTTGCCAAAACCCAGCTAATTCCGAAAGATTGGAATTGGCTGTCCATAGGTAAAATTCCTAAATTTCAGTTCAGTTGACAATATGATATTCTTTTTGAAGTTCTAAGAATTGTAAATCCTTTTTATTTCCCTTGCTCAGTAGACAAAGAAAATCTCTGTGGCTGAGACTCAAGTCACAAGCACCATGGCTTCAAAACACGCAAACAAACAAACAAAAAATGGGAAAGCGGTTAATTCCTTCATTCTCTCAAATTCATAATTGTTCCAGCTCTTTATGACTTGGTTTTTCCACCCAACCTTCTGGAGGCATTTTTGTTCCTCATGACCCTTCAGCACTTTCTCTGGATGTCCCTGCCTGTAAAGAAATGAAGGCTTGGCTTTTGATTTATCAGCTAAGTCCCTGATGAAAATTAAAATACTTTTCCTGTTGTGGTGGAGAAAGAGTGCTTGCAATGGCTTGACCTGTCCCAACAGCTCTCTGTGTTTATTAACTTGCTGGAAACTTTTTGTTTGGGATGTCAGCCATTAATCTCTATCAATGTTGAATTTTTTATAGAAGACTTATGGAAAATAGTTTTCCATTAGAGCTACTCTAGTTTATAGCAAAATACTTACCTTTCATCTAGAAAAATCTGAAACAATATAGTTTATATATGTTAATATTTTGCTAACATTATGTATTATTTGACTTTGTTTAATCACATCTGTAATTTAAATGAAAATCTGGCTCCTCACTGTGACCAGAAGAAAAAATACATTCACCTCCGTGTTGTGTCCAAAGGCACAATAGCAGGTTTGGGAGAGAGTACAGTCTATTTCTGGATAGCAGATGCCCTGTAGTGTAATCATTATTCATTGGCTGCAAGGATTTTCAGGCAGACTGCCAAACAGCCCATGTGCCTCTGCTTATTGCCACATTTCTTAAAGGTAGGTTTTTAATTGGGAAAGGGAGAGATCATGTGTGATTTGCTATGCAGTTCTTGACAAGTAGTATTTTACATTAAGTGCTATGTCATTTTTTCACAGGCAGGAAGCTTTGGAGAATATGATCTGCCTCTCCAACAAGTACATATTATACTATAAACCACCAGAGAACACAAGTGTTCCTAAGAAGAGAGAAAAACTGGGAAATTACTGACACTAGGCTGTAGTTCAGGCCCTTAGATAAGTGTACGCAAAATGCACATATCCACATAGAGAGCAAGTGGCATGTTAATGAATTCATTCCTTCTCCAAGGCAAAGTACTCTTACCAGGCACTTTTCATCTCTACCTAGACCTGCATTTTCTTCTGTATTTTGTGCAACATACCCCTCTCATATGGCAGTGGATAAAACACAGACTTACAGATGAGTTTAATTCCAGGATTTGATGAGAAAGACGAACGTATGGTTCGCATCTTCTAGACTTTATCTATGATTTTACAGATTTCCAGATCACCAGATCCTTAGGTCTTGATCTGTAGATAGGAGATGTAGCCCTATAGGGATAAAACTATTGGACTTTGTCTCAGGAAAACTAAAATACAGTAAAAAGACTAATGCATTTCTTCATGGCAATCTTGAAAAATGCAATTTTCTCATTTGAATGTCTAGAACAAATAAATAAATTTCTAGCTTTTAGCTCACTTCACGTTTGTAAGACTTTATTTCATCACCTCCAAACGAAAATATCATCTGGTATGTAGATTTCTTAGTAGGCATCTAGTTGGGCTTCCTCTTACTTCATAGGTGTGTCAGCAGAGTAGATGTACATCTGAGCTGGTCACCAAACTCTTCTTACAGGCAGTTAGAGGAAGAGGCTCCTGGAAGGTGCTTATCATATCTTCCTGAAGTGGAATTTTAAAGTAGATCTGTTAATCACATCCAAAAAAAAAAAGTCTTTTTGTTTGTTGGTTTGTTGGTTTTTTATTTAATGTGCTGGCAATAAAAAAGAAGGAAGGCAGGAAGACAGGAAGGCAGGAAGGCAGGCAGGCAGGCAGGAAGGAAGGAAGGAAGGAAGGAAGGATTAGGCAGCTTTTTCCATCTCTGGTTTCTATGACTTTGTACTTGTGCATTGAAATACCAACTCCACTAGAACTGATGATGAAACTCCCACTGAATTCCAGGAACCAGGCTTTTATGTGTAGTGTCTAAGGAGAACTTTTTACTAATTTTGAAAGTCTTAAGTGCTATTTGAGGAATTTCCAGCTGCCATAAAAGTTATTGTTATCTTCCTAGTACTACAAGCACATTTCCATTTCAAAAGAGATCTGTACAAATATAAGTATTTCCGTAAGTCTTCTCTTCTGCTTCTAACTGTCTTTAACAATAGATATTTCCACTGATCAACCTGAGACATAAAAACTCATTATCTTACAGATGGGTAAGTAAAGCTTAATGAAATCAAAGACTGGGTCTTCAAGTCTTTTTGGTCTGTACACTGGCTTGTATGCTCCTAGGCTGCACTGGTCTGTCTCTATGCTAAACTTCCTTCTCAGCACCACTGTGGCACAGGTGTCCTTCTGGGTCTCATATCTTTCTCTACCTGAAATTAAAAACAAAATGATGACACAACTTCTCTTATGTTCCTACAACTCTTTTGTTGTTGTTGTTGTTGTTTGGTTGGGTTTTTTCTTTTTTTTTTTTGAGGAGAACTAATGGGATGCATCATTTAGCTGGCAACAGTTTAAGTTTTCAGTCTAGTAATTAAATATTCATGAAGAGCATAAGAAGGAATAAGTGCTCCTCCTATGCAGTTTAGGGTTTTTTCTTTGATGATGGAAAGGAGAGTGAGAACCTTCATGGGGCAGGACAATATTATTTATTATTTATATTATTTATTATTATAATTGAATATTATTATTCAATGATGCTCACACTTCTTGAATACCATCACATATGATACGTTCTCTGGAGAGGCTGAGGAGTATTGGTACCACTTCAAGTCGTAATGAGAGGGAATGGCTAAAGACACTGCTTTGCACATAGGCATTTTCTCACCTTTGGATGAAGAAGGCAAAGCAATGTCCAGCCTGTGGATCCCAAAATCTCTTAGATCATGAGTTACTTGGGCTTTCTGGACTTTCTGACTTTCTTAAGATACATACTTTTCTCATAGTGTTTCCATTTTCACACCTGCAGCAGGCACTGGAATATTTCCAGTCCATCCTCTGATGATGGAATGTTCAAATGTCCACTTCTGGAAGGATGCGGATATTGCATGGACCATCACTGGTTCCAAAGGAATGAAAGGCCTGTGTTTTCTCACCATGTTTCCTCATCTGTTTTAACTTTCATCCATGCTACCTGGGTAGTCTTGGGCAGACAGTCAAACTCAGATCCCAAGAAGTACCAAATTCCTCAAGCAGATCAAAAAGGTTGGGTGTGCTGAGTCATCCCAGAGAACAAAAAATAAATGTGCAACAAGGGTGACAGGTTGTCACAACACAGCACAGCATGATTGTGTTTGCTGCTGGCTCCATCTAGAAAACATCATTGGCTGGACTTCTTTGCACATCGTCTATATGGCAATGTCACTTGCTGTCCTTTCATCACTATCTGATGTGGTTGATATCTGCACAGTTTCATTCGTACAAAACACTAGTTGCTTTTGCCATTGATTTTTGTGCAAGACACTTTTCCATGTTCTTTCATTTTTAATTCATTCCCTGCTTTACTTGCCTTGAATGTTCCCATGTGGTTATAATTGCTTTTAGTGAATCTATGCTCCTTAAGAGAAGCATTAAAGTCAGCATGCTGGCACAGCCCACAGCAGACAGATTGTAAAGTTGTGTTCAAGTCTGTTGAGGTTTCTTTCTCTTTTGACAGAAATGGACAACAAGATCTGAAAAGAGCAAAGCTAACTTCAGATCAGAAAATCCTAGTTCTGTCCTGCAAATATCAATTTATTGTGCCATTTTTATCATCTTATATGTGAAATAGTGAGGGAAAAAAAGACCAGATTTGATCAAAAACATGCACACAGCAATATGAACAACAGATTTTATGAATGTCATTAATATTCTTTCTATCAAAATGTTGGGAGTTGTTTCCCTTCAGTTTTCCACTTTCTGTAAATTATCATTATTATCTGGGTTCTTTCAGACATTGAGGCCTCCTAAAAAACCTTTAAACAATGATTGACTCTACCAACCATAAAGCAAAGCATAAATCTTTCAATTTGAGGCAGAAAAACAGTGCTGTGCAGAAAAGAATCTTCTAGAGTAACCAGCCTTCACCTATATTTCCCAAGATAAAGAACTGTATGACTATGGGGTTGTGATGCCTCTAAATTTGCTCCTGAATCCCTCTTCCTTAAGTATTTAACATGAGATATATGAACAGATTAAAATGATACATACTCACCAACCTTCCCTGTGTTATAAAACAATTAAACTAAAATGCATTAGATTATCACCACACAAATTATCAGTAAGTCATTCATTGTCTTCAATGGATTTATACCAATTTGAGTGTGCTGCAAGTCTGGCCAAAGAAGAATAACTTCTCTTCTCTGGAGAAATTCCTTGGCAACAATTCTCCCCATATTCTAAGAATAAGAAATTACTTGTGTGTCTTTAAAAGAGCAAAGACAAAAATTCATGGTAGCAAATAGCTCTTCCCCACAAATGCTTACAGACTGAATATCCTGAGAGAGAGTTTTTCAGATACTAACAGTAAAATTGCATGTGATAGAAGAAATATTTTGTACCAGAAAAATCAGCAAAAAAGAACCAAAATAATGTCTGGAAGCAGAACTGCCAGGGAAGATTTTTGCCATATAACTGATTTCTAGCACGAAAGAAGAGCTAAAGTATTATAGTTTATGCAAATAAGTCAAGAAAGTAGAAGCTAACAAATTAAATTGCATTAACACAAAATATCAATAAATCCCATGTTTATAACTGGATGCAGAAAAAAGTACTGACACTTAAATGAAAAAGTAAGATTTTTTTTTCCCCCACTGCTCTGAATAGCTCAGTACCTTAGAAAATTGCCTAAAAACCCTTTGAAAACAGACAGTGAACCCTGCCTGTGCTGAATGGACTCACATTTGTTGGAGAGAACTGGGGTCACACTACTAAACAGAATTACATTTTCTTTGGTGGGTTTAGTAGCCAAACAGCAGAGAATACATTGGAAATGTATAGTGTATTTGTCAGCTAGACTGTGGTTTTCTGAATACTTCCAAACTATAGACTTGGAAAAAAGCTTCCAGAAAGTAAAAATCTCACTGTACTTCCCCAAAAAACCCAGACAAAACATGGAGAGCTATTTATGAAAGGCTTAGATTTCTCTCTTCCATGTATTAATGTTTGGACTCCGTACATATGAGAAGCCCCAAAGAATGTATGTCTTACAAGCTAATGTGCCATCTTTGCTGCAGTGAATTATAATGTGGAAAAGTTTTGCCAATCCCTTTGCAGGAAAGTTTGCTGTGGTGGAATCAAGATTGTCTGGGAGAGTGTCCCTTTCTTGAGATCCCCTTTTTCACTACAAATTTGTCATATTCTGCAGCAAAGGAACCAGGGATCTCAATGAATAAAAACTTATGTTCTTATCACATGATTGTGTTTCAGTCTCAGCATATGTATGAGGGCCTCTTGATCTGGTCTAGCAAAAAAGAGGAGGAAAGGAAAGAGCTAAAAATGAAAAAATTTCATGAAATGAAATGAAGTTAAAGAGAAAGGGTAAATTGGAACATTAGCTGGAATTCCCAGTGTCTTCTTTAAAAAGAAATATATGGAAGAAGATTAGCTCAGCTGGTTAGAATGTGGTGCTAATAATGACAATGTTTGTGGATTCAATGCCCACACTTAAGAATTGATGTTCTTTGTGGATCCCTTTCAGTTCAGAATATTCTCTGATTCTGTGAAAGCAACAAGCCTGTGGAAATGGGGTTTTCTTTCCTTGTCAAGTAATTTTATTTACCTTTTTTTTTTTTCTTTTAATTGGGCTAACATCAGAATAGCTTGATTTATAGCATGGACTCACAAGCAGATTTTCATGGCTGACCTGAGAGAGTCATGAGCTTCAGAGCAGGATGACAAGGTGCAGCGAGGCAATGACTGCAGGGAAAGGAAACAAAGAATGTGTGTCTTTACCATGAAAATTTTTGCTCATGTAATTGTCCTGAAAAATATGGTATTCTAACTACACATTTTCTAAAAAAGCTGGATTTTGTATTGTTGTTTGCAATTCCATTCTATTGGGCATTTCCAGAGCTACAAATAAATCCATACACAACCTTCTTGAAAACTTGGGACCACCTATTCTAAATTAGTTCATTCTTGCTCTAATGAATAAAGCCAGAAAAAAAGAATACTTATCCTTTATAATAAATGTAAAATTAATGCTGCTAGATTTAGCTTAAAACTGCAGCAAATTTATTTTTTTAATTTCCTACAAATTGCAATTTCATAAAATGTCATGATGCTTATTCTGTCAGCATGTCAAAATGTCTCATGAGAAGTGCAAAAATTTTTGAAACATTTACTAAAACTTGGGGTTTAGTACATGACAAGCCTCAGTGGCATCTTTAATTCATGCAAGCCTAAGAAATCAGTTGGGCTACACACAACAAATAGGTATTTCATCAACTTCAGTGAGACTTCCTGAGCTACTTCCCTAATTAAAGGAGAGATAGATATTAATTTCTGTTCTCAAATATATTTAAATAAATCTGGAATGATTCCAGTTTAAGCCAATCAAATTAGTTTAGCTTCCTAAAGATGTTGCGCTGTGATGTAATTGATATCCTCAATTTCCACTCAAGAGGAGCACATTAATACTGTCCACAATCTGCAAGCCTCTTTTAAAGAAATTAATTGATACAAATCTATACACAAGTGGAAAAGGTTTTCGAGGTTTGCATGTAATCATTTTGCTCTCAGAATTGTGAATTTTTCCTGCATTGTATCATGGTCATGCTTTGCATACCAAGAGATATTAGTAATGACTGTTAAAGTATCCTGCCATTAAAAAAAATTACAAAACTGACATGACATTTGACAGGATTACTGTTTGCAAGAAGAGAATTACAAAATGCAAGAAGCTGAAAGGATGATCGCTTTCTGTATTTCTTCATATTAGCTTTACTGGATATTAATCTTTCTATGCTGCTTCAACACAGGGAATTATGTGAGAGACACTGTCAAATGTATTTTCTGTCTGCTCTTAATTGGCTTCCATTGATGCCCATGGATTTAGGCATTCACTTTAAGAGCAGATTTTGCTCAACGTTAGGCATGTTTGCAAATTGCTTCTGCAAGTCACTAGTGATTGGGAAAAAATGTTTTCCTCGGGCTGAGTCCTCCTTTGGTTAAGTATTGCCTCAAAATAGATCCCACAGTGGGACAAATGTGTTTGTTGCTTAGATATGGTCTGCCAGATTTTCATGTGGAATATTTCAAGCTGAGAAGGGAGGATGACCTGTACCGTGCAAGTTCTTCATGGGTGTTTAACACCCACAGTTTGAAACCCTATCTCTGTTTATTTTCTCAAATGAAAACTGAGAGCATGTTTCTGGGTCCTAGGTTTGGACCAGACCTCCCTGCCAGTGAAGCCTGGCAGGAATGACTGAATAAGCAGCCGTTTTGGGTCATGCTAAAGTAACCCTGGTCTGCTGGCTGGAAAGAGCAGCCAGAGCTTGCAGTTGCTCCTGGGCTGGCTGACAACTGAAGCCTGTTGTTGCTAGCCCTTCCCCTGACCTTCAGCTTGACTTCTGGCTACTGACTTTGTTTTGGTCCCTGAACCCAGATCTTCATACTAAACACTGATTTGGACTGTGTGTGTCCTATTGCTCAAACAAAGGCCATGTGATGGGCTTTTCAAGTGTGGAGAGTAAATCTTAAGAGCCTCATGTCTTCGCAGAGCGTCTCAGGACGGGCCACCCCTAGTGAACTTAGTGCAGGTGTTCCCTGGTATCTGGGTTAGCTGAGTGTGGATTTGAGCAGCTACTGCAGAAAGCCATCCTCTCATTACTGCAACCAGATGTGCACAGCTCATATGAGGTGCTAGGACTCAGAAGGATATATCCTGCGACTCACAGTGTGGTATAAAGTGGCACTACCCTGAATTGTTTTCATTATGTGCTGGGAAAGACGCTGTTCCTCTCCAGATGCCTATGCTGAAGTGCTCTCAGCCCACCAACTTAGCAACATTTCCTTCCTATTTGTTATGTTCCATATTTCTGTCTAGGATTCTTTTCCTAACAGATGGTAAGATGCAGACTCTACAGACCTGTTCTAACTGTTGACATTAATCCAGCTTTCATTTCTGAGCCTCAGAGCATATTTTGAGATGTGAGGTATACAGTAGAGCAACTGGCATCTAAGGAAGGCAGCTTGGCTTTGTTAAGGAGATCACAGAGATTACAAGTGGATACAGCAGGTTTTAATAACTACAGCATTTCCTCATGCTGAATGTCAGTATTGGAGCAGAGTGCCAGGACTGCATTGCCATGCTTTCTGGGGTAGGCTTTAAGCAGTTGCATGATGGGCATACTCCAACCCAGATAAGGGTTCACAAATCAGAAAAAAATCATCAAGCCAGAAATGGGTGCTTGTTTTTAAACATCTCCCTATAAACTGACCTTCAGATGGCTAAAGCTCTGTGGTTTATAACAGTTCAATGCTGCCAGTTGCAAAGGACTGTAGTGACATTGCTGTCACATTGGTACGCGTGGTTTGTTCCATGTGATTTGTTCACTACTAGTCCATAACGCTGGCAATACTTTGAGTCTGAAATGGCACTATAAGAGCTGAACTTAGCTCAGAGTAGGCATTTGATAGGAGCAATCTACCTGTTGGTGGGCCTCTTTTAAGCTTTGGTGACAGAGTGCAACGAAGACTGAGGAAATATGTGTGTTACCAAAAAATGCCACGAGTTCATTCTCCAACATAGCATCTCCAACATAGAAATTTCTGCTGTGGAAAAGATTGCCCAGCACCAGTGTGCCAGCAGCCATTGAAATTTGGGCTAATAGGAACAGGATGCTAAGTAAGGTTGCAGGAACACAGTTCATAACAAGCTGCTGTGAGATCTGTGCACTTTGCAAGTGCTTAGGGCTTAAAGTGATCAGGGTCAGCCAGTAGACTGAAGTTATACACTGGGCTCTCAACCCAAATTTCCTCTGAAATCTCAAGTGTGTTAAAAAACCCAAAAACATATGGATCAATATACCCATAGTAGTACATCCTGCAATTTCACTTGTAAGAATTGCAGAATTTCTATCACTGATGCCTGTATTGTGCACCATTGGATACTGTAAACTATTTTTTATGTATCTGATGATGTGGTTTCTCTACTTAGAGGCTGCCTTGAGTCCCACTTTCTAGGGATCAAAAGTGAAACAAAGAAAATGGAGGTCCTACAGTCAACTAAAGTTTTATGTAGAAAATCTCAGTTTAGCTAAGGGGATATCTTACAGCTGAATAAGTGATTTGTCAGTACTAGGAAAGATCTGGAGGTGTTAATAATGGTCTTTGGATTGCTGTGTTCAGCTTTTCTTCATTGGCATCTCCAGTCTGGTCTTCCTTCTTATCCATACAGGGGTCAAAGAATCCCATTTTGGGGTTATCTTGACTGAAACCTGCTTAATTCCCTCTGTACCAATGCTGCTAATTGCCATTCCAGATCTACTTGTCTTTCTGTTTCTATTTGAGTTTCAGTAGCTTCTATTTTTCAGAAGGGAAATAAACTTTCTTCTTATGGAAATAGTGAAAATTGATCCAGATCATCATAGAACATACAGGTTATTTAGTGAACTACGAGATCAAAATACTGATTGGGCTTATGGACACCAGGTATATTAGGTGCAACAGATTTGCAGGGACACTCTGGGGCAATTCCAAGAGCAAGACAGTGCAGACAGATTATTAAGAGCAGTTCTGAGGAAGTCTTGGAAGAAGTTCAAATCACTGAAATGACTAATGCATTTCAGATTTGGCCAGGAAGCAGCAGTGAGCCTTCATTTCCAACAGAAGGACACCAACCATTAAACAGTGAGGTCTCTGACACATCACTTTTTACCAACTTCACTGTTGCAAGAATTTAATCACTGGTTACTTTTACTATCAGGGCAAATGGTTATGTGAGGTTTGGGCACAGATAAGATGATTCCTTTCTTATGTCCAAAATATGTTTGCTACAGGCTGGGTTTGCTGCTAAGTAGACAAACCACATCTGAAGCACTAATGGTCTCATAAACTGACTTCTGCTTTCTGATCATTTCTTTTAAACACAGCTTCTATTCAGCATCAAAAAATATCCGCACTTTTCAGAGAAACTAGATCTCTCAGCTTTGACACATGATTTAGCACCCTGATCATTACACAACACATGGTTTCAAAGTGTCTTTTGCAGTTTTAAACTTGTGAGGTTACTTCAACCACATTGTCTTTTTCACAGACTACCCTGGGAATTTCATTGTACGTTTAATTTTCAATCAGGATTCCTGACACTTGAGTATAGTTTTCTCAAATAGTAGGAACCATTGAAACACTACATGAAACAGCATTATGCAGTGTGGACTAAGCAGGTGCAACTTTCCTGGCCTGTACACAGAGGTGTTGTGAAGCCACAAGTATTTTGAATTGGATCTGTCTTACTCCATTTTTGACATTTGGAGATAATCTGAAAACAAGCTTAACACAAATGCCACGACTGCTAGGGATCAAGAAGTTCCTTTCTGCCCTTTTAATTTCCTCCTGAAACATTTATCTTCTCAAACTCTTCACAGAGACAGATTGAGCACTTCTGAGGTAGCACTTGCTCATATCAGTATGGAGTTTCCCATGGGCAAAGGAGTGGGTGAGTGACTTTAGTTAGCCATGGGGTGCCTTCTTTGATCCAGCCCACCACAGGCCCACACAAGTGCTAGTGACAGCACTAGGGAGGGCAGTGGCAGTGAAAGGCTGAGCCCACAGGACAGCTTGAGAGCTCCACTTTCAGCAGCAGACTGGATTCCTAGCAGATTCAAATGATCCTGGAGGTATGGCATGAGTAATACTCATGGCTGACAGCCACTGGAAAAGCCAAATCAGCACAGCCTATGCTTATTGCTGAATCAACTCCTTCCCTACAGCTTCAGAAACACAAGGCTGTGCTGCCTGCCAGCAATGAGAGAGAGTAAATGTGGATCAGACACCTCAGCCTGTGAGAGGATGAAGGAACTGAAACTCTCTGGTCTCTCCTGTGTATCACAGGAAGAGAAGGCAAGATATAAGGGTTGGTGGGGCAGAGCCCTTTTGTTGATGGACAAGTGCTGACAAGGATTTCTCCTTGCCAGCATGTTCCTGCCCTGGCTATCTTCATTGTTCACCCCTCCCAGTGACAAGATTTGTGGTTCCACAGCACTGTACAACTTCAAGCACCCTTGAATCCCAGTTTCTGCCAGGGTGGCACTGCCTCATGGCACACACCTACCCCTTGGCAATGGGTACCCCTGTCTTGAGTGATCTGAAAGCCAGCTGAATACTTCACAGCTGTGAACTGGGGTTTTCCAGCAAAAGCTGTCTTTCATGAAGCCACTTGTTCATGTCAGCTTTGCTCACTTTGGTCTGACAAAGGAAACGATGAGGCTTCAGGAAAAAAAATCCCTGTTCCTGGGAGTGCATTGTTCCCACCAATTTCAGTAACACAGCCTGTGCTAAATAAAAGGCAGAATTTATTCCTACCAATCCTAATTTGGTCAGGTACTATTTCCAAGGCTGTTCCAAAGTAAATAGGTCAGGGGTACCTGCCAAAATATCAACCTCTTTCACCTTGTTATTGCTCCCTGGTGTGCCCTTGTTTCATGAGGAGTAGGTTAATAAGAGTCCACTGCACAACCTCAACCAGCTGAGGTGGGGATATGGTGCCCTGGGGGCTGGCTCCAGTCATCCAAGCTTTCCTGCAGACATTAACACTAATTGGTCATGAAAATGAAAGACATAACTATTCTGAAATGCAGCACAGGGAGATGAGCAAACCACCATGGGCTGCTTCAAACCCACTGCTGCAGATGTACAGAATAAAAGCAAACCTCACCTTGTGGGTGAAAGGATGTAATGGTATCACTGTAGTGGTATTTTACTAGACCAAGAGTTCTGTCTTGCAAAGGCTTGGCCAGAAGACATATGCTTGCTTTTTTTTTGGAGGCTAAAAAGATCTGAAGAAGAATCAAAAGCTACACAATGTATTAAATACAAAATTCTGAAACACAGAACATCATTAGTTTGCAATAATGTGTATAATACAAAAGTCTAATCTCAGCTGATTTTACTCTTTTTCAAGCGAGACATAGACCATGGATCTGTGACTGTGAAACTTTGACAAAAATTGGGATTTGAGTCATGACACTAAATTCTACCTATCAAAATGAGCTCTGGCACTTTTGAAACATGATTTCCTGACCCTTGGAAATACACTTTTTTACTCTAAAACTTGTTTTCTGCTCATGCTGTTTTATCCTCTTCTGCTCTTTTCAATAAGGCACTTATCACTATCACCAGTATGAATCCAGACTGACCTGGCTGTTTGTTTCTCAGTGGGAGGCCTGTGTCATTGCAGGCAGATGATATAAGATGATTCATGATAATATAAGATGTTATAGGGTTCATAAGATAGCGATCAAATAAATGAAATCATCATCTGGTTAAAGCAGAAAGCAAAACATATGTGAAATAAATTTTAAGCCAGCAGAAATACAATCTGGTGCTGTCATCACCCCAGTGCTCTATCACCTGTACAGAAACAGTGCATCTTGCACTGGGTCTTCTTGCCACCCACCTCATAAAATCCTGTGCTTGCTGTTCAGTGCTGTCATAAAGCAGAATTTAGGTATGCTACCAGAAGAATGTGCAGAGAGAAAAATCAAAGGTTTTAGAAGTTCTTTGGACTGGATTTCGGGGGCAGCAAAAAGCCTTCATTCATGGGGGAAGTGTTCCTTGATATAAATAGCTTTGTATCTCTAGAGTTTCCTTCCCACCTACATAACTATTTCTCTGCTGTTGAGGACTGTTACTATTCCATGAGGAATCCAAAATCTGGGTAGTGGGTTTTAATTGTGGGAGAACTACCATGTAATACAGTAGCAGCTATTTTTATTATGCTTTTGTGTCATTTTTCTTTTCCCAAGGGGTGTCACAGGATGATTGTGAGGCTGGAATTTTCCCAGGAAATGTAAAAGCCCTGACAAAATGAGGCAGAGGATCAGCATAGTGAGAAGCACTGAGACCACAATGTCTGACTGGAATTAGAGCCAGTTCCTGCTCCTCCACTCCCTTCCAAGCTCCTCCTGTGCCTGGTTATGGGTCCACAATGACAACACCGGATCTCAGTCCTCCCAATTCATCTAGATATGAACATTTTATCTTGATAAAATGTGTGCAACCCTTCTTCCTACACATGAACACATTATTTGGAGTTTGTTAAGTTATCCTTTCAAGGTAGCAACCACAAGAATGGACAATGTCAGAACTACATAATCCTAATTTATGGGAGATAAGCCAACACAATCAACTTAACAAATTGATCCTAGCAAAATGAGTTTATTCACTAGTATTTTGCATTATGTTTTTCTGGTACATCTTGATCTTGTAGGAAGAGCCCTAAAGGTGGAGTTGATGTATTGGTGAATGCCAAACTCAAGCAAATTACTGCAGTGTTCAAGTCATTAATAAACCCTCTGGACTCCAATATGCCAGGAGCACAGAACAGAGACCTTCATTTTGTTCCTTCAGGGCATCAGAATTAGCTTGTCAAGTTTTATTAGCCTGGATGACATTGAAGAGTGACTGAGTGGTCTTGGAAGCAGCATAGTGACTTACACATCACAAAGCCTGACTTCATGAATACTGCTAGATTAAAAGTAGTGATGCATGGGTCTGCTCTGAGAGCTCTGAACCCTTGGCTGGCTAATTGAAACTCTAGATAAATGATGTACAGATAAAGGCTGGTGAGGTCAGAGACACCCACTTCATTTATCTGCAATCTCTACCTTCCTATTAATCAATTTCTTGATAATTCCTCTCCCTTCTCCAGTATTGTGCATTTCCAGTGCAGGATTGTGGAGCATGGTGAAATGTCTTTGGCATAATGGAGAAAGAGAGGGAAAAGCCAGCCATGCTTCCTGTCCAGACATGTCTTCCTTTAAAAAAAGGAGAGGATTATTTTTGTTTGTGCCGTGTTCTATTTGTCTACATTATTCTGGAAGGAGATATCAAACCTACAGGCCAGATGCTGCCTGCAAGCTTCTAGCATCCCCATTCCATAAGATAGAGCAGTGTGGAAAGACAAAACTTATTAAGATTTCAGTGTTGAAACAAATCCCTCTACATCCCACAGTAAAGATTATTTCAAATCCTGCACTGATTTTTCATTGGCAGCAACGAGGGCTGCTTCCTCTACAGTTCTGCCCTGGAAATGGCAGCTATGATCCAGCCAGACCTTATGTCCTCACATTCCCTCAGAGCACACTCTCAGTGCCTCATGGCACCAGGCAGCACCATGGGTGACAGCAGCAGGAACAGGATAGGCAGCAGAGTGCAGCACTGCACTGAGCCGCTTCTCCCAGGCTCATTTGCTTGGGTCCTGTGCCATACCAATGTGGTGGCACTCTTTCTGTTCCTGGAGAACCTCATCCAATGCCAGCCCAGACATCTGGCACTGAAGCTCAGATCTGTATGAACTGTGCTATTTATGAATGGTAATTATCTGTCCATATTTCTAATTCCCTTTACTACTTATGTATTGGCTGAAAACCAGGGAGGGTGAGCCATAGATGCTGGCAGAAGGGCTAAAGTTGGTCTCATGTCTCTGAACCTGGAGTTTGGTGTACACAGTGAAGTTTCTGGTCTCTTAATTTCTCTCATATTTCTCCTTCACCTCTTCTTTCTTCTTCCAGCATGTGCAGATCTCATATAAGCAGAAAGTCACCTGCAAGAGACACCAATGTCATTTGCTTGTGGAGTTTGAGAGGCAGGCTGTTTGATCTGATTCTAGACATAGCCACCAATATGATCACTGAAAACTGGTGCCAGCCTGGTGTATCTTAGCATCTCATATTTCTTATCAGGGCTTTCACAGCACACATTCATTCTTACCAAGGCAGATTAATTTCTCCACAACTGCTGGAAATGTGTCTGTGCCCAGTGATGCTCAGTGCCATTATACCACTTAGCACGCCTCTTAGTGGGGTTTGGCAGCAGAAAAGGCCTCAAAGCTGGAGGAATATACTTAGAACATCACTCGTGTGAGAGCCTCACTGGTTTACTGCCCCTCTGGGGAAATCAGCGACCACACAACAAGCCCAGACGAAGGAGCAGTCTCAAGGAGGACTCTGTCACCAAAGCTTTCTTTCCCCTGATGACAGTAACATGACTCATGTGCCCTTGAACCAGAGAAAAACCAACCTTGTGAAAACCTCTGAGAAATTCGGAAGTGGTGACAGTGTTTTGCTGCATTGAATGCCAGCACAGCAAACTCATCTCTGTAAAATGTTCCAACTTTATAATATTTCAGCTTCATGCTACTAGAAAGCATCAACCATGCATCACCAGGGACAGGCTTCCCATTCCTCTGCTGCAAAGGCAAAAGTAGATAACTTGCATGTGATTTATAGGCAAAACTCATCTAGTTAGAGTGCAACACATACCCTGTGCCATCAGCAGTAAATCCAAGCCCTCTGGGCTCTCAAGGGAATGTTTCATGCAGTAGCCTGAAAAACATGTGCAATGTCTTTGAAAATGCTGTGGTTTAGGGTTGGTAGAGAATTTCTCATCACCAGCCTGTATGCTTACCTGCCTGCGCTGAGAGACTACAACAACAGCAACAACTGCAAAAATTCCCTGGAATCAGACTTCATGTAGGACTACCCAAATCACTTTGGCATATAGTCAGAAGGTTAAAAAGCTTATCTCTGTATATAAACTCAGCTTTACCAGAGCAGGGGAGAAAAAAGAGAGGTGGTTA
This sequence comes from Zonotrichia albicollis, assembly GCF_047830755.1. Taxonomy (NCBI): domain Eukaryota; kingdom Metazoa; phylum Chordata; class Aves; order Passeriformes; family Passerellidae; genus Zonotrichia; species Zonotrichia albicollis. The sequence continues at coordinate 72,481,286 of NC_133821.1, read as the reverse complement.
TATCTAACATTGAAAATGACACTTCAATTGCAGGAATTAAATGTTTAAAGTGTCATTCGAGAACTTTGGAAGTGAAATGGGTTCGATGAGCAGGCAAGTGGCTGAAGAAGGCAGTGAAAGGCACTCAGGAAAAGGAGGAATTCAACTGCCTGTCATCAAGTTTAAGTTGTGTCCACTTTTATTTATGGAAATGGGTTTAAAAACTGTACAGCCCTGAACAGGAAAATGAGCAATCTGAATGGCTCCTTCCATCTAAATAACCCCCACAAAGGGCAGAGGGAAACATGGGAGGCAAATGACATTCCCAAAGTCAAGCTGTGGGGTAGCAGAAGAGCTGAAGGGAAAGCAGATCCCCATGGTGCAGTGTTGAGCATCCTGACCTCCAGTGCCTCCAGCAGCCAGGCTGCAGCAGGGGTCATCCTCGGGATGAACAAGCAGCAGGGCAGCTGCCTCCCATCCTCCCCAGATGGACTGTCCACCCCTGCTGGGTTCAGAGGCTGCTGCCTTTGCTTCTGGTCCAGCAGTGAGAGTTTGTTTCTCCCTCTGCACAGAACAGATTCTTCCAGGTTTCATCTTCTGGGAAGATAAAACAGACATCACTCTATAAAGTAGTGGCATTTGCCCCCAGCCAGGGCAATATAACCACCTCTGCAGAGGGGAAAAATTCAACCCCTCTCAGAAATCTGGGAGATGGCAGGTGTTAGTCTCTTTAATAGGAGTAATAAAAATAATTATTTCTGCTAATATCAGGTATCTGATTTCCAGTGTTGAACAGGAAAAGTGCAATACCTGCCATTTTAAATTAGTCTGTCATGTTTTCGTTCCTTTCTCACCCCTGGGATTTCAAAAATCTTGATGAAATATGTGTTCACTCTTCAAATATTTCCTGAGGCCAGTGAGGTCCATATGTTCTTAGGAACAAGTTTTTCACTCTGTGGGTTGTTCCTCATGACATTTAAATTTTCTGATTTGTGTATATCAGCAGCACAAAGCTAGAAGATCATGGGGTTTTCCCCTCACAAATATAATACTGTTTTTATAATGCAGTTGAAAGGCATCAAGGAAGTATTACAATATTTTATAAAGTATTTTATAAAGTATTAGGCAGAATACTTCAGGGTTTGCATTGTGATTGCAGCAATGGCTCCTAAATTGCAGTGTCATTGTCCAGGTAAGAATGATATTTTATTTAAACCACTGATGAACATATGGTGCTATTTATGCCCCAGACATCCATAGAAGAAAGAATTTTCTAAGTCTAATTTAAGCTGTTAGCGAGTAGACAGCAAAAAGATGAGACCTCACTGTTTTTACTAGCTAACAGTGCTGGTTTAGATTAAAATAGTTAAGGGATGTATTTTTTTTAAGGAAAAAATTCTGCACGGATTTGTACAGAAACCATGACTAATGAAAGTGTAGATCTGTATCCTTCCTCTGCTGTCAGATCTTGCCCATGACATCATCTCGGGTTGTCCTCAGCTACCATTGTACATCATGTCCCGTGACCTTTCCCTCTGCCAGTATTTTTTGATGAAAGCATGATTTAAAGTGGTTGGGCCAGGTTATTTGTGACAGGGAACAAACATGTCTCTATTCATCTCTGCATGTGCTGAAAATCATTCGCTCTTTTGCTTATATGGAAGATGAAATTGAGCTGAAGTAAAATTCTAGGTTAACTTTACTCCTAAAAAGTGGCAAATGGTATAGGAGGCAGAGCACTCTGGGGATTATTTGAGTTTTTACAAAAAACAGGAACTGGGAGAGTACCTTAGAAAAGAGGCTTATTTTTTAAAAAATTTCAACATATTTCATCTCTTAGTCCCCTCTTTTCTTTCCTCACCTTTCCAGCACCAAGTTAGGACAGAGAGGAGAAAATTAAAGCCATAGTGCAACTAGAAAGTGATGACCATAACTGAAACTTGATGGGATGAATCCCATGACTGGAATGCAGCTTTTGGTAGCTACAGGCTGTTCAGGAAGGACAGGAGAGAAAGGAGGGGAGAATGGGTTGTCCTCTAGATCCAGAAAGGGATAAATTGTGAAGAGCTGCCTCTGAAGAGCAGCAGACTGAAAGTTTATGGGTGAGAGACAGAGATGGAGGCAACAAAGGAAATCCTATGTCTGTCTAATACAGGGCAAGAGTGCAAGAGCTCCCAATCCCCATGCACAAGAAATTGGGCAAGAATGGCAAGGAGCTGGCATGGCTGAGTACAGACCTGATGGCCAAAATAAAGGAAAAGAGGCAAATGAGCAGGCAGAGGAAGCAGAGACAGGCACCCTGGGATAAGAGAGGATTGCTGCTTGGTTGTGCAGGGATGGAGTCAGAGAGGCCAAGGTGCAGCTGGGGTTGAACTTGGAAAGGGATGCAAGGAATAACAAGGGCTGCTACAGACATGTTAACCCGAAAAGGAAGATCAAAGAAAGCACACCCCTTAGATGGACAAGGCTGACACACTGCTAACAATTGCGAAGGTGAGGTACAAACCAACTTTTTTTCTCCAATGTCCAGTTGCAGATGGTGTCCCTCAGGGACGCCTACTGGGACCAGTACTCTTTAATATCTTCATCAATAACATAGACAATGGGATTGAGTGCACCATCACCAAGTTTGAGACTACACCAAGCTGAGTGATGTGATTGACATATCTGAAGGACAGATGCCATCCAGAGGGACCTGCACAGCCCAAGGGGTGGGCCCCTGGGAACTCCTTGAGGCTTAAGTAAGCCAAGTTCCAATGCAACACCTGGCTTGAAGAAATCCCAAACAGAAACCCAGACTGGGCGTAGAATGAATTGAGAGCAACCTTGCTAAGAAGGACTTGGGAATCCTGATGAATAAAAAGCTGGACGCGACCTGGCAATGAGAGCTTGCAGCACAAAAAGCCAGCTCTATCCTGGGCTGCATCTGAAGCAGTGTGCCCAGCAGGTCAAGGAAGGTGATTCAGCCTCTCCACTCTGTTCTGCTGAGACCCCACCTGGAGTACTTTGTCCAGCTTTGGAGCCCTCAGCACAGGAAATATGTGGACCTCTTGGAAAAGATCCAAAGGAGAGCCATGAAGATGATCAGAGGGCTGGAGCCCCTCTCCGATGAAAACAGGCTGATAGAGTTGGGAATATTCAGCCTGGAGAAAAGATGACTCCTGCCTTTCAGTATCTGAAAACAGTTTATAAGAAAGATGGAGACAAACTTCTTAGCAGGGCCTGTTGCAGCAGGACAAGAGGTAATAGGTTTAAACTAAAAAAAATGGGTATATTTAGAGAAGATATAAAGATGACATTTTCTATGATGAAAGAGGTGAAGCATTGGCACAGGTTGCCCAGAGGAAAAGAGGAGGTTCAGGTTGCTCAGAAGTCACCAGAGGAAGTTCCAGTTGGATATCAAGAAGAATTTTTTTCACAGAAATGGTTATAAATGGTTGTTAAATATTGGAATGTACTGCTCAAAGAGGTAGTGAAGTCAAAATCCCTGGAGCTGTTCAAGAAATGACTGGACATAGCACTTAGTGCTGTGGTCTAGCTGATGAGGTGGTGATCAGTCAAAGGCTGGGCTTGATGATCTAGAGGTCTTTTCCAACCTAAATGATTCTGTGGTTCATAGAGGTGGTAGATGCCTCATCCCTGGAAACCTCCAAGGCCAGGAACCGGGATGGGACCCTGAGCAAACTTATCTAGTAGCAGGTGTCCATGCTAATTGCAGAGGCATTAGTCTAGATAACTTTTAAAGGTCCTTTTCAACCCAAGTTGTTCTGTAATTCTGTGATTCTATGACTTGAGCCTGAGTATTTCATCTTAATGCACTTTTAATCTCAGCTTTGTAGATGGCCTTTAGAGCTACAAAAGCTCTCTTCATTCAAAGCTTGATGCAGCTACTTGCTTCCACCAGAAAGGAGATCTAAGTGTTAGCACTTGCTCATATTAGAGAGCTAGGTGGGGATCTGCAATACAACAGACTGTGCTAGAGGAAAGCTTTATGCAAAATTGTGATATTAATAATTCAAAGGGAGATGCTAAAGGTGAAAACAGGTAGGAATGGACCCTGGAATTCTTTTGTTCAGACAGAACTTCTAAGATTTATCTTATTTGCATGTTTCTTAGTTATGTAGAAAATGACATTACACATGCATATATTGGAAAAAAGTTCCAATTTATGTTTTCCACTATGCTATTCATTTGCATTATTCAGTGGCTACGCCCTGTAGTAGGTACAGGCACTGTGATGAGGGGTCTTCACAAAATGACACAACAGGGTAGCTCAGTGTTTCTAAATTCTGTTTTGTCAAGTGAGACTCTTCATAAAAACAGGTGTAGTGTTTCCTCCTGTTGTTTAAAAGAAAACTCACATGTTACTGCAGCTTACTTCAGCTAATCTCTGTAAAGTGCTCAAATTTCATGTTCAAAGACATTAAGCACATGTTTACATCCAATTCAACACCATTATTAAGGATTTTCAACAGGATACGAGCAAAGCCAATAAATCTGGAAAGCAGCCATTTGACAAGTGCTACGACTGGCAGCAAGGACATCCAGCAGTAGCACAAACAGGGGCTGGGATATTTCCAAAGCACTGTATGGTAACACCAGACTGCCTCAGTAGGTATTGTTATTACTCCAACAGCATGTGGGCCACTGTTTCTTTCTCACAGTGACTGAAAAAAGGTCTTTTTTTCTCAAATTACTGTTGAATGAAGGGATTTTCATTTTCACTAAATTCTCCAGTTCGCTGTTCAGCAGCTCCATCAAAGGTGGTTTTGCTTTAGGTACCACAACCAAGAGAAGAGAAATGTGACATCCCATTAGCTATGAGAATGACTCCAGACACCATACTCCTGCTGCTGCTCTGCTTTCTTTTTTTTTTTTCCTATTTGTTCCCCTGTCCTCATAAATTTTCTCTGAAGCCTTTAAAAAGGGTCTTTTTATTTCTTTAGAGACAATTTGTTCAAAATTCTAATGCACAAGATATGCTTTTTGAGTTGTTTATCCTCAAATTCTGTTTGTACAGAGCAAGTGTGAGACACAGAGATGTGCCTGTGTCTGAAGCAGATGTACACGTGCAGACTTAGGGAGTCTCCCAGCTGCCATTTCACACAGTGCAGGATGTGTGAAATGGTCACATTTCAAGAGAATATGCAGTTTTTTTATGCCAAGACCACCGTTGTTTAGAAGGTTTGATTATTTTAAACCCTAGCATGAGATTATATTATTTTTATCTCTTACAGACTGATGGAAACCCCAAATATCTTCACAAATGAGACATTGATGTCCATCTGGGATAGGCCAGATGTGTCTCTGACAAACCACCTTGGCTCTAGAGTCAAGAGAGAGAATAATGGCTCAATTCTGTCATGAGATGGCAGTTCCTCTATTTGTTTCCCTTGTTTTGAGGAGTGGGGGTGAATCTGAGGCTTTGTTCTGACAGTGAAGGGCTGATAGTGTTAAAGCCATTTGCAAAAAGACTCTTGACTTCCAGCCTGAAAAACTCCAGCTATTCTCATCCTAAACTTCTCCCCAGCAGATTCTGCCAATCATGACAAACTACGTGAAATTTGTGGTGAATTTGTGATGTGCAGAAAAGTCCACTAGGGACTAATTTGACACTATCAGATGCAATTTCCCTTTATTACCCTAAGGCAAGATTTAAACTAGTTTCCAGGGGTGAGAGGTTACTCCATTAATCGAGGGCGCTTGCCCCAGCAGGCTGCCACCTAGACAGTCTGGGGCATCATTAAGTGGATGGATTTCTCCTGTTTTCTTGGTCTTTTCTGGGGTTTTCATTTTAGGGTGGCACTTTTATTCTTAGTCTTCAGATAGACTCCTCTTTCCATAGCCAGACCAATCTCTACCAAATCCTTTCCTGCAGCCTGTTTTTGCAGGGAAAACTAAGATTTAGGCTCAGTCAACCCAACAAATTTGGTTAACCCTGTGCTGTCTGGAGTAGAGGAAGAGAAAAGCAGGGATCCTCAATGAAGCTCAGATAACACAGGGAGGCAGAGATAAGTGAGAGTGTGAAGAACACAGAGGCAACTCAGGCTCTGTAAGGCAGTGCCAGCCATCCCAAAACAGAGCCACCTCTGCATATGATTACCCCATAAGTACCTGGGCATCTGGGAAGAGATGAGAGCTTTAGCACAGGGTCAGGCTCAGCTAAGCCTTCATGGGACCTTGTGCCTGAAGCACCCCATCATCTGGTGCCTTGGCTCAGCACAAGGCTCTCCAAGTGGTCTCCCTGCAGGACCAGCCCAGGTCTAGCAGAGCTTCCCAGCTCGAGGGTCATACTCAAGCAAAGCAGCTCCCTGGCTTCTGGATCCCACTGGAAGAAGTACAGCCCTACTTTCATTACCCTTTTGCCATAGTGTCTCTAACCACGGCACAGCTACCCTGCCAGCCACATACACTGCACACCACAAACCTAAACTGTGCACATGTTAATGCTGACCAGTACTGGGTGGGATTGCAGAACCCTGTCTCACACCCATCTTATACTCATTCTGGACCCAGTTCTACCAAAATGCACCACAAAAAGTTAAAGCCACAAGTAAGAACGGCATCTGCAAGAGTTCAGTCTTTTAAGCCTTTTTTCCCCCTTTTGTTTCTTTAGGGTTTTCCTTCAGCTTCAACTTGAAGAAAGTTTAGTTTAGTTCTGTGTCTTTGTGCCACTCCCTTTCACACAGGCACTGACTGCCAGGGAACATATTGCTCGTGTGAGATTTTGCAAAGGACAGGAGAGCTCCTCAGTGGTTTTGGTAATGAGCCAGAAAAACAAGGACAAAAATCCTGAGAACTTTACTCTTTAATCCTTGGTAGGAGACAGGACCTCCTTAAGGTTCTGTGTGTAAGTGGTTTAGTTGAACCAGGGAACTTTTGGTGCAGCAGAGACATAACAACCCCGAATCTGTGAATATTGCAGTGTTTGTCTTTGGCAGTAATTTGGAAAAGGCACTGCAGAGGCAGGAACAAGAATCCCCAGGAGGGCAGATGCAACGTAATCTGCCCCAGTACAGCATTCTCTGTGGTTTTAATAGCTGGCATAAATCCCAACTAGTGAGGTAGTTCCACCTCTTTTAAAATGCCTTTTTAGTTGTCAAGAAGAGCTGTTAAGTGAATTCAAATGAGCTAGTATTAAGAAATGAAATAATATTTATATAGGGCTTGGATGAGTTTGACTTCACCTCTTTAACTAAACTGGGTGAAGTCAAAATGTTGGAAACTGATGATTACTCAAAAATAATCTGGATGAGGAATGCTTATTAATTTTAAGTTAATTATCTATCCCTAAAGGGTTTTATATATGGTTTTTTTTATATGTGTGGAAATTCTTTTCTCGAGGCAGACAGCTCTGCAGTCTGGATCACCTGAGAGTACAAATCTGGGCCATAGTGCTTCTGATGACAGCACTGCATTTCTATCATTAATTAGCATCTCATGGAGCTAATGCTACTCACTGTCCTTCAAAAACTGCTCAACAGCCCTGATTTTTGCCACATGTTCTCTGCCCTGTCAGCCCTCCAAGGCCCTGAGGGAAGCAGACCCCATTGCCATGTAAGAGTCCTTGCAACACACTCCTCCACAGGAAGAAGAAGAACAGGGTTGGATGCATCTTCTTTCAAGATCAGCAATTTCTTGGAGGAAAACAAGACAAAAAAAGAAAAAAAGAAAAACAACCAGGAAAAGTCATTTAAATCATTTAAACTGAATTACTGGCACTATTGTTTTCACCTCTCCACAACCTAACTATGACTTCCAGTGCATCCTGAGTTAAGAGTTCATAATTCCAGCTGAACTTAATGGGAGTATTTACACAAGAATTGTGTTGCAATACCTAATAAGCTTGGTTGTGGGCAAATCTCTTTTGCCGTGTCTGTACTGATTTTAATCCAAAGAACATTCCCACTCCTGCAGTTCCACCAAAAGGTAGGGATAATTGTAATACTGCTGTGACTGATCCCTGCTAATCCAACAACCACATGTATCTTCTATCCATGGCCCAGGGCAGATTGTAATGTTTGCATGTTGGTGGCTGCTGCTGCCTTGTCCACACCAGATCCCCCATCCTCAGTATCACAACAGAAGTTCTGCTGGAAAGCAACTCATAAGAAAAATGAGATTTTCATCAGGTCCTCTCGGTCTCCACTTTCTTTATGGACAAGATAAAAAAATTATATTTCTTGAGGTCACTGTGAAGACTAACAAGTAAACACTTATAAAGGGCTTTGAAGATTAAAAGTGTGAAATATTTCACTTAGTTATAAAAGCATAGATGAGGCCAAAGCAGCAGCCAGTCATCTAATTTGAATAAAATATCCTTTTATAATGTTCTAGTAACACTGGTTTTTTGAATTTGATGGGCAGCAGTCAATCTCTGCACATAAACAGTGACACCAGAATCTGCACTTCCTCTTTGTAAACTTTGGAAAAACTGATCCATCTCATTTAATAATGAAAAGAAAAAATAGGGAAGAGAGAGAAAGAAAGACACAGAGAAGAAAAATATGTTCTTTGAGCCAATGTGAGATGTAGGGCAATGTTTCATATTAACCCTGGTTTCCTCTTCATACATCTGATTTCTTTGAAAAACACAGCCAGAGTTCATCCACCAGCCCTATGGCCCACATTGTTCCTAAGGGAGGCTCAATGCTGTGGTTAGAAAGAACTAAAGGAAAAATATTGCTGAGGAATTTAACCAAATTTTTCAATGTAGCAGCTTTGTAGGAAAAGAGGATGCATTGAAACTAAAGCTTCTTATGAAAATCGTGCTGTGTTCATTGATGCTCTCAGGAAAGTTTGAAGTATTTCCAGCCAGGGCCAACCATGAACCATTGGATGGCATTTGGTTGGATTGGGTTAGGTAGGGCAAGGCACCTTCTAGAATATGGAGAACTGAAAATCAAACTCTTGTTCCTCCTCTCTCCAAACACAGATATCAAGGTGGCTCTCCCCGATGTTACCAGCAATTTCTGATCAATTATTTCCTTTTTCCAACATCAGTTTGCACTTTTCCAGCAGGGAGACTGCCACAGAGGAAGGGACATCCTTCAGCCTGCAGTGACAGGGATTCTCAGCTGCTCAGCAGAGAACTGGACAGTGAGAGCAATCTGGGCAATGTGCTACCATGGACCTGGAAAGCTGGGAAGAACATGGACAGCAAGCTGCAGATGATGGGCTGCAGGAAAACCCTCTGCCCATGTGATGCAAACCATTAGGTGAGATGTGCCTTTCAATTTTTTGCTGCAGAGTCCACAGCAAATGTAATGGCAAAGAGGGACATGAGCATGGATGTCCCACAGGACAGACAAGCTCTCTCATCACCCTAGGAGACACAGGCACAAAAGGAGGGAGGGAGGGAGGGAGTGATGCTTTCCAGGGGTTTATGCAAAATGCATCAAGCCTGGGTGAAACAAAGCTAACAAGAATGATTTTGGAAATCAGAAATGTCAATGAGCTTGGGTTTATTTTCTCATACTCTATCAGTTGCCTGACCTTGCCTCTGCACATTCCTTTGTCTATACACAATAGTGCAGAAAGGAAATTATTTCATCTAACTTTGGGCATTTACATATTTTAAGACGCTATTCGAGTCAGCTCTTTTAGACATCTATCACAAGACAAATAAATCAGTTATAAAATACCTGTGTCTTTCCACTGACTACAAAAGCAGTCGAGAGGACAAGTTCATATGTAAATATGTGGTCAGTTCAATTCTAACTCCATGACTATACCCCCCACATCCTTCTCATTTCCCCCATGAGAAAATACAGATCCCCTCACAGCACAGAGCTCAGCACAAGCAGGACTCTGCTCACCGAGTTACACCAGGTTGTGCTCATTGATGAGTGAAACCAGGTTGAAATTCAACTGCTAGCTGTAGCCTCCCACTCATTATCTCTGCTGAGTGTTTAGATCTCAGGGAATTTGTGGAGTTTCTGGGTTTCCAGATAGCAGATAGTCTTCTCTGTGAGGCAGTGGGCATCATTCCTTCAATGATTGTGGAGGAATCTCTAGAGGGGAACCTCATGAGCGCTGCTTGCTCTCTCCTCTAAGGGAAGAAATTGAACTCATGGTTTTCTGACAAATGCTTGTTTTCTGCTGTTGTCAGAAAGCCAGGAGACATTTAGCAGCTGTAACAGTGGAAGCTAAACAAAAGCAGAAAATTTCCTGTCTGCTGCTACAGTGGATAAGTATGCAAAGTGAGGTTAAAGAGAGGTAGATCTGCTCCTAGAGACGCTGTCACCCAAAATAATTTTTGAAGGGGCACAGTCTTCCCTCCCTTCGCCCTTTGATATAGGTTTAATTCCACAAAACACAGTCCAGTGATCACTGTAAAACTAAGGATAGTTGCATATTTAAACTACATATTGATGTTAAAAGTGAACTTATTTTTTAAATAGAATATGGCCTTCCTCCAAGACACTAGTGTGCAATTGATGGGATATCTGTTTCAGAGTTATGTTTCTACAATGAAGTTCTCATGTTATAGACCTGGTGTCAACAGACACTGAAGTCATACAAATTCTGGTAGGAAAATTGACTTTGATACAAGCAATACCTCTATTTCTTTGGAATATGAAACTCTCACTTTCTTTTCTACTTTTGTCTCTGAGGGCCCTGCTTCCTTCAAAGATAAAACTGACTGCTGCTTTCAAGGGCTATTTATTGCCATGACAGTGATATATCACTCTGAATAGCGCCTCTTAAAGTACTATTAGCACCTACCTGATCTGAAAAAGTACAAACATTCAACCAAAATTGCTGCATTAATAGAAAAGTCTAAAATAAATAATCAGGAAAAAAACAGAACCTTTTAAAAGAAGGAACTGCAATTGAAATACTTTAAAGATAAATAAACTTTTAGATTTGACTCCCTCTAGAGTATATTTAAGGAAAAGCTTGAATCAGGAGATTCCTTTTTTGTTGCAGAAATTCCCTGTAGTCTCACCGAAGTTCTCTCCAAGTGCAAGAATCCCTCTGTGCCCAGAGGTTTCTCTTCAACAAAGCTCTTTGCCAGTTGGAGCTAAGCCCCTGCAGTGCTCAGACCAGAGCACCTTAGTGCCTCTCTGGCACCAGAAAACAAAGGTAAATCTTTTTCGGTAAGAGGTGATAGAGCTGGAATTGTGCATGCCGACGTTTTCCAAAAATGAGACCAAAGCCCTCCTGTCTTCACCAACCACATGCAGTAAGAGGGCTTTCATTTGGGCTGCAGCGCCAAGTCAGAATAGACCCACATCTCTGGGGACCTGTTGTACAACAGGACCTTCATTCACTATGGCCCCTGGGGATTCAAACAAACTCAACACAGTGTTGCAACATCTGAAGCTCCCAAATGGCTTTATTTAATTTTTTCTAGAGTGAGGATCGGTTACCCATTTCAAAATGAGCAGGGCCAGTGGAGTCACTTAGGTCATTAGAAGCCTTTTGGAGAAACTCCCTCGGTCCTGTTGTGCAGGACAGGAGACACCAATGGATCCTCTCTCAGTACCTGTCAGTGCTCCCACTGCCACTCCGGGCAGCTGCACAGGCTTGATTACAGGCGCTAATGAGATATTGAACAGAAGAAAAGGTAGCACAGAATAAACAACTGAATTTTCAAGAAAGAACCCAGTGGAAACAAGACACGGAGCATAGCATTTATGTCTACGTTTCTAATGAAAAACAAGCAGAACATCAAATACATTCCGTAAGTTTCATATGTAATAATGAAGAGGCAATACAGGACAGGCACAATTTTCCTCCTCTCTTTGCCAGAAAGAAAGATGAAAAAATACAATACTTGGGTAAGAAAAAAAAAAAAAAAGAGTGTGAACTTGCTGAGCCGCCTGGATGTGAAAATAGAGAAACTATTTCTTACTAACTAGGTCCATTACTTTCCAGCATGTGATGAATTCTCAGTTGCTAGGTTTTTAAAGCCACAAAAGAAAGGAAAGAACAAACCCAAAGTTTTCTATCTCTTACTGCATCAATGTATAGATAAATTCAGTCTGACTACAACACATGTACTGCACGGCAGTACCTCCAGGAATAAATTTGCATCACTATGCCATAGACTCCAGAGAGTCAACATGACATATTGCATCATATCCCCCCACACAAAAAGAATTCACAACAATCACTTCCAAAAGTTCTCCTTTATTCCACTTTTACATTATAGTTTCTTATGAAATATCTCAGTGGATGACTTTGGTGCTTTGCCACATTTCTCTCAATCTATTTATAAATGTTTGGTTGGAAAGAGAGTAAACATTGCAAGAAAAACACTTTATAAACCTTTACTATTTTCGTATAATACTTGAACTGGAATTAGTTTTGCTTAAAATAAATAATAATCCTGGAGTGCTCTGCAGAATGACACAAAATCTCCCAAGCTTGTTAAAATACAAATTAAAAAAAAAAAACCACATAAATAAAGAAGGCATAAACCAAGTGGTTTATATCTCATCTCAGAACACAGAAAATTATGTTTGTTGTGAGGGGGGAAAAACCAAAAAGCAGCCTGCCAGGTAGACTTCATCCAGCACAGTATGTCGCTGGTAACAGCCTTTAGGGCAATTACTGCTCTTTGATTAGAAATGGAATTGACTAATATGCCACCAGAAAAGTGGCAGCATCGATGAGTGTGTGATTCCCCCGCGCCCCAATAATTGATTAAACAAATGTTTCACACCTAAAGACTCTGGCTGCATTTGGAAAAGCCCAACTGGTTTCTCACAGGCAAAAATTGCTGGCTGACAGAGCATGCTGCTGCTGCCTGCTGCTCCCTTCCCACCTCACACACCCAGCGGCTTGCTGCTTGTTTATTTAAATGACACTGTTGTTTGAAATGATGGGGGCTTCTTATCCTCTTGAGTCATGCATTCTCTGTCCGCGATCCTCTGTTTAGGCACTTTTAGCACCTCATTAATTACTAACTGCAACAAAGTCATGCTGTTTTGCAACTCTATTGCCTTTGTTAAGAAATCTCAATCCTGTGTTAGAATGTGAAAGGGGACTGTTATCTACCATATGCCCTGCTTGACTCCATGGTACAAAATTAGCTTTCTAGTTCCTGAAAAACATATACTTGTGCTCCTTGAATGCATACCCCACGGCTAAACAGCCTGGCTTCCGATAAATGGCCTGCCAGTACCAATTGTAGAAGGTACTGCTGCAGATAAAACCCCTTCTTAAATCCACACGATATAAATAAATATTTTATCCAGGAATACGCCATTTCTTAACAATGTTCTTAAAAAGTCTTAGTAAGGTCCTTAATAAGCCCTGCTGCAAAGTGCTACCCTAGATTCCTTTCCGTGAGTCTGTAGTTACTAAAACCCTCTCAAACAGTTAACTATTAAAGATAAGTAACTAACAGATTAGGCAGTTGGAGATATTATTTCACTCTTAGATGGAAGGTCGGTGGGACAACATAATGTAAGGACAATGAAAGTCTTCCTTGTGATGGTCTGAATGTTATCAGTGCATGTAAACTCTGCAGGCACATTAAGGCAGATTGGTACCAGAGGTTTGCTCCAAAAGGGATTTTGATAGCTGTGCAGAAAGCTGTGATTTAAGAATCATCTTCAGCAGCAGCTGAGGCTGGAAGAACCTAATTAAATTCACAATGTCCTTCCTTGTTTGGGGTGAATGCTCCTCCGAGTACAGCTCCTGCAGAGACCCAGAGCCAGCACAGGCAGGACTCTTGCGTGAGCAGATTGTGGGCCAAACAGAGCTAAATTCACTGAGGATCTAGACCCAGCCACCAGTGGAAGCAGGCCCATCCCATCAAGCAGCGTGTAAAATCTTGTTTACAAAACAGGGACAGAAAAATACAAATGGTAACAATAGCGACTTTTCTTAGTGGTTAGGGTATATGCAGCCAGAAGACACCAGTTTCTGCTAATAAATTTCCACATAATATGAAATGTGCAAGCATACTTTCAAAAAAGAGACAGAAAATAAGATTTCCCTTCATGGGCCTTAAAATAATTTCCTTCTTATCATCTGACACCAAGAATGTTTGTGGTGGCACAGATGCAGTAAAGCAGCCTGTGAAGCAACCTCAGCCAACGATTCACACAACTGAGAGCTCAGGGTGTGGGGTGCAATTGCACCCGGAATCACACTCCCATGGAAGGTACTCATGCAGCATGGGTCCACACAGTGGCTAAGTTTTATTGCAATTGGGCTAAAGGGGACTCTAGAAAAAGACACAACTGACTTTTTTTTGAAAGAAAGGATCTTAATTCCCTGCCTCCCTGATGGAGGAGGCTGTCTGACTCAGGAATAAATGGATATTTAGCTGTGCAGAAAATCCTAGCTGGTCTGAGTGTTTCCTTATTGCTAGCTCCTGCTTGCTCTCAATTCAGGATGAATGTTGATTCTGGTAGCAAGTTGGAAGGAACACCTATTGCCACCATTTATTTGGAGAGTTTAGACATCTAAATACTGAATGTCGGATGTCACTTGCAAAGTCATATTCTCACCAGGTAGGATTTGCTATTCCAAAATTGAAAATGTTTCCCTCTTTCATGAGATCTTAGTTTTCAGGTTGTAGCTGTCTGATGGCTGATTTGTAATTTGTTCAATGTAGTAGATGTAATATTAGCTTAGCAGAAGATCCACATCACTAAATCCTTGTTATTCAAGGACCAGTCATCAGCCTCATGCAAAAAGAGAACTAAGTTCAGAAGTAAAACACGATGTGATTCTTTCCATTCGTGAACAGCGGTCAGAAATATGCTGGAAGGTACACAAAAAGGGTAAGGCTCTCACTAGGGAACGTCTGTACTTCTCTTCAGAAAAGCACAAGGGCTTTTTTCAGCTCTGATGAACTGAATGCAAAATATGAACTGATGCAACATATCCAATTGCTTCAAACTCTCCAGACGTAGAGATGGCTATCAACTTGAGCTTAAAAGTCCTTGTGAAGAGCCCCATGTCACCAGTGCACCAGAGTCAAGCAGAGAATAAATATTCTTCAGGATTACCATTTTGCCATTTTTCAGAGTTTCACTTTGCTTATTTCACTTGAAATAAGCAACAAGAGCATTTGGGTACAGAAGTGTTCCAGACTGCTCAGCACTATCTGCCTAATACTGAAACATCCCACAGAATAAGTACCAGTGAGATATTTACTGATGTTTAGTGAAGGACAGGGCAGGGTAAGCCAGGGTTGTATGCTCTGTTCCTCATGTTGGGACAGTGGCTGCTCGGTTCCTCAGCTACACCTCCTACAGCCCTGTAACACCTCTTATGGCTTCAGGCCACTGGAGCTGAGCTGCTTCAGTATATCCTGGCAATGGATTGTTGAGGACAGCTGGAACTGCAGCACATGAGCTCTATCAACACTGTGCACCACCATCCTTCCTCATGCCCACCTGTTCCTCTGAGTGACACCAGGCAATCTGCCCGTCACCCACGCCGTGCGCAGAGTGAGCACACACACAGAGAAATGGGCTTGTTCCCTTGTCCCTGCCTTTCCGAGGAACCCGACATCTGTAATCTCACCTAGGGTGATGAGATTGCTTCACTGACCTATTTGAGACACTCCCTGCCCTTACTGTTTTACACATCAGGTTTTTTCATTTCCTTATGGTGTACCAGATCAGGAAACCGAATATGCTAAAAAAACCTTTTTTGTGTTTCATTTTTCAGCCGGATATTTCCCAAACCCTTGGACCAACAGAGCCCAGGAAGTGAGAATGAGCAAGTGACTTGGGCAAGTGTGGAATCTACTTAGATGGGCATTAACACCAAAGAAATTCACAGGAAAAACTGCCAAAGTGAGAAAACAGCTCCTCCCAAATACTGAAATCATAGAGAAATCAATGCCTAGACAAATGGATGTGTCAGACAGCAGTGAACCTTTGTTGCCGTTTACTCACATCCTCCAGCTTTACCCAGTGATAGTTCCACCCTATGGGCTGTCACCACAGCAGAAGCAGACTTGGGCAAACTGATGCATGAATTTAAGCCAAAACAGTTATTCTAGTATTGCCTTCTGGGTGGTTAAAGCCTACATCAAAAGTTTTGGGCTTTCTTTCAATTTGACATACATTAGCAAAACATTTATGTTACTTGCTTCTCTTCTATAATGAGTATTTGCACCCAAAATACACAGATACTTCCATGGTAATGCTGAGACTTTTTCTTGCAGACACAGTTGCTCTAGGCACAGATTCTGCAAACACAGAACAAAAAGTTGGTCTGCATCCCAAGAGTTTTACAATTGGATCGCAAGTCCAAGAGAAGACCAACTGATAGATGAATACAGGGAAACAATGACTTAGCATGGTTTGATCATCCTCGTATTAACTGCTAAAACTTCCTCTGTGCCAAAAACTTCTCATTTTGAGGCCTTCCTGTTGGGCTTTCTTAACTGAACTGCATCTGGAAGGTTTGTGCTGCAAAATTTGTTTGTGTGTTTTTCTCACAAATAGGCCTTTTTTTTTTTCCCTGCATACAATAAAACAACAATTCATCCCTCCTCCAGTGTGATCCCGAAGACCAGATCAAACCTCTCTCAGACTGATAAAAGGTCAAGCTGACAGCAGCAGGCTTTGGACCTGACCCAGACAGAGGGGTAGTCCAGATCGACATGCTAATTTAGGACCTGATCCTGTAAACTTTGATTACACTGGGATTTTATTACAATGACAGAATTGCACAAGTCAGAGATGGGAAAAATCAATTAGGTCATCTAGTCTATTTGTTGCCAGTGTAGGATTGTTCTCTGCTGCACATGTTGTTAGTGTTCTGCCATTAGATATTTTAAATATCTGAAACATAAAGACATTATTAAGAATATTGGGACTGGATCTTTTGGAATCAGTTTATTTTTAAAAAAGTATACTTAAGTTCAACTTGTGAGTAAAGCATTTTTCATCACTCACGTTTTTCAGTATACTTAGACTATTCAAGTCCAATCTTCTGTTTGTGATATTAACAACTTTTGAGAATACTCATGATGTTAAGGGAGATTAACCTCCTAAATTGAACATAACTAAATAACAAATGGGTTATGTTAGGAAACATAGAGAAAAGTAACAACTGTCAGATTGGGAAATATGGAAAAGAGACACACACAGAAACACAAATACTTACATCTATGTGTCTGTGTGGGTGTGGGTGTGGGTTCTGGGTAATTTCTTATATATTGGTGTCTTTCTGTGTGCTTTGCCAACTGTGCTTGCCCTTAGTTAGCACAGGAAAAGAGAAATCTGGAGCAAAGACTGTCATGATTTGGGGTCCTGTCCAGTGCCAAGAATATTGTGGGTGTTTAACAAATAGTAGATGTGTTGAGTTGTGCAACTGTTACTCAGGACTCCTGCTCCAGTCCTCCAACCCTTCTCCCTTCTCAGACATTACTGACCCAGATCTGTGGGGAAGCTGCTACCAGGAATGACTCCTTGATGGTGGAGTCTGACCTATGCCATCTACACCCTGATCAGTACCTGAAAACTAAGAATATGTATCAGACACAGTATGCTTCGTTTTCAAGTTTTATATCAGATGCAATCCTTTATTCCTTTACTGTGTTTCCCAAGTTGAAAAGGCAAATTAGTGACTCTTTTGTTCACTTACACAAACTATTTCCAGTCTAGAGAAG
The DNA here is from genome assembly GCF_047830755.1 of Zonotrichia albicollis. NCBI lineage: Eukaryota > Metazoa > Chordata > Aves > Passeriformes > Passerellidae > Zonotrichia > Zonotrichia albicollis. The sequence goes on along the minus strand of NC_133821.1, from coordinate 72,463,711 downwards.
AATGACAAAGGGTGAGCATTCAGCTGTCCTGTTCACATGGCTAGTTTTTATGACTAGAGTACCATTTTAAGCAAACACAATATCAGCCATTAATTGAATATTAATATTTTATTTGCAATATAATCTGAGGATCCTGAGGCCACCTTTTTCTCCAATACAATGTATTAGCTATTTGGAAAACCAAAATCAAGATTTTCTAGCTATGGAATGGGTTTCTAGCACAGGATGGGCAGGAATTACGATAGTGAAAACACCACACACTATTACTCTTTGACGAAAGGATACAATCCTTAAAAAAAAAATCCAAACCACAGCAGAACAATACCTAGCTGATTTTACAGACTCCTGCTGCTGGCTCCATTGCAGCTCAGTAAAACAGACGTATTTGACTTTCCGGCAGCACATAGACCATCAGCCATTCTGTCCCTCCCCGCCCTCTTTAATAAACCCCAAAACAGCGCTGCATTGAACCACCCTGGGAACTGTTTCCGATTCATCTGTTTCACTTGCAAGGAAACACTGTGTCCAGCTCCCTCCCAGCGTGTGCTGCTGCTCCTCACATCTCCCAGCCTGGTGAAGGGAGACTTCTTGCGAGCTGGATCTCCCCAAAACTGATGGTCCACCTAGCGCGGGCCCAGGCACAGCTGTGCAGCCCTTGCAGCCCAGCCTGCTCGCTGGCTCTGCCTCCCCAGGGCTGATGTCAGCCTGAACTTTGCCGCTGATATCTCATCCATCGGGATGAGCGACATAAACAGAGAATTGCACGCCAGAGTTTTGCTCTGGAACAAGCTCCTTCCACACATTTCAACAATATAAATCTTCCCCTTTTATCGCAGAATGGCAGTAACTGTTTATGGGTTCAGTTTGTTATTGTTGTTGGGTGGTTTTCTTCCCCCCTTAATGGGGCTGGTTTGTGGAGGCAACCAGGCTCCTGGCGTCCTCTCACCCGGCCGCTTTTTGGATCCTGTCTTGAGTCAAGGCACAGCTTTTGTTTTCTCCTCGGTCTATGTCTCTGCCCCTCTTCCACAGCCAATAAACCACCTCTCCCCCCCGCTGCTGGTCACTCATGCATGCCCTGCCCTACTGCTTGGCCCTGGCTTGGTGCACGCTCCACAAGTCGGTTCTGCTGAGGCTCTTGGGTGACCCAAGCAGTCCCCGGGGCTCTCTCCCAACACATCTGTCCCACGCATCTCTGCTGGAGCGAGGACACAGCGAAGGGAAGAGGCTGGAGAGACAGTGAGCAGAGTTTTTCAGTCGTGCTTTGTCAGAGCAAGGAGAGGGAGTTGCACTCCCCATTTGTTTAATGTTTTCCTTATGTTTCTCGCGGAGCGTTTATTTTTTGACATGCTTTCTCTGCCCACCGGTGCTAATGCTGTTCGAGTCAGTTGGCTGGCTAGCTGCAGGTTGGCTCACATACATGTCCCATCCTTTCTCCACTGCCTAGTTTATTTGTGCCACTCGCCTGGCTTGCTCAGCTATTTATGCATACACACTAGCACACAAGAAGTTTCGACCTCCAACGAAATGAAACATCGAGACAAATGCACTTTCTACATGTCAGGGTAGCCCCTAGTTTCGTCTGCTGAATGATTTTTATTTTATGCCTCTCTGGCAATCCCACCCCATCCGGCTCAAGTATCCTGGATTAGAAAGACTTTCCCCAGAGTCCTTTTCAAAGGGAGCCTCCCACAGACCTTTAAATCCCCCACATTTTATGGTGCCGATATTTAACAGCTCTGAGAGGGACAGCGGGGGGAGAGAGCGGGGAAAACAGTTACAAATAAGAGTGGCCGCTCCTCACACCATTGAGGTTCTTGATGCGATCAGCGCCGCTTTACACGGCTCACTCTCTCATCCCAGCGATAGGCACCCGAGATAAGAAGGCAAGCGAGATAGGGCTCAGTGAAGTCGCCAGTTTTACCTTGAATCAACCTCACACTCCCTTTGTAGCCTTCCCCTTCACCCCAAAAGGAAACCCTTGCGGGAGAAAAGAAACGCGATACCCTCCTGTCAAACAGGCCGCCTCTCTTCGCCGAGGTGCAGCCGAGCTGTGCCCTGGCTGCCGGCGCTCTGCCGGGGCTCCCGGCGCTCCCGGGCCGAGAGGCTGCTGTTCTCACTCACCCCGGTCTCAGGGCTCCGCTCGACCCCGCTGGCCCGGGGCCAGCCCCGTGTGTCGCCTGCCGCCCGCCGGCCGTGGGGACGGTCCCCGACCCGCAGGACACGCGGGTTTGCTCTGCTCCTTCCCACCGGAGAAGCCACCCCGGAACACCCCTGCCCAGCGGGGAAAGGCCACAACGGAGAAAAAACGTCCCGAGAGGCAGGAGACCCCCCAGCGCCCCACTCCCATCTCCCCACCTCCGCTGCGAGCCGGGACGTAAGGGGCAAATTCGGGGACGAGAGGGTGCGCGCCTTGCGCCCCTCGGCAGGGAAGGGCTGAGCACCCCGCCCCGTCCCCCGGCGAGTGGGGGCGCCCCTCCCCACGGCGGGGCCGGGGCGCTGGGGGCAGCGGCATCTCCGCCGTGACCCCGGCCGGGCCGGCGGCAGAGGGGAGGCGAGCGGGACCCGCGGCAGGGAGGGGGCCGCCGGCAGGGCTGCAGAGCCCCGCTGCCGGAGGATGCTCGGGCGCCGCTGCCCCGAGGGGCTCTGCCGGGAGCGGGGAGCCTCCTCCCGCCGTGCCGAGGCTCTGGGCTCGCCTCCTCCCGGCGCGGCGCGCCCCGCCCCGGGGCCGCTCCCCCGGGGCCCCGCCGAGGAGCAGCTCCCGCATGAAGCCCGGGGGCTCCTGGTCGGCGGGCGGGAGAGCCGGGGGGGCCCGGCCCACCTGCGCCCGGCGGCTGGCGGTGCCCGCGGCGCAGAGCGCGGCTGCTCCGGATCGGCGGCGGCGGGGCTGGGTCCTCCCTCTGCCCCCCCGCCGCTCCCGCCCTCGCACACTCCTCTCCCACCGCCATCCATCCATCCGTCCTGTCGGCACCTCGCACACACGGGCGCGCACAGCCGCACGCACCCCGGCACCCGCACAACATGCTGCCGGCCGCCGGCCCGGCATGGACCCCGGCGGCGGCTGCTCGGCTCCTCTCCGCTGCTGACTGCCCTCTGAGGTTCGCGGCAGGTAGCGGGGCAGACTGCTGGAAAGTGCAATAGGAAAAGCGAAGAGGAAGGGAAAGGGGAAAAAAAAAAAAAAAAGGAAGAAAAAAAAAAAAAAGAGAAAAAAAAAAAAAAAGGCAAAAGACATCAAGCCGGCCAAGCCCAGCTTTGGATCTCAGTGCAGGTATTTCTGCTGCTGTGTTCATCCCTTGCCGCCTACCACCCCGGTTTATTATTTCTTTTTTTAAGGAAAGAAAAAACGGACGAAAAGGAGAAGTCGAACTCTCAAAGGGTTACTATGCAATTGCGACTGATTTCTTGGTTTTTTATCACTTTGAACTTTATGGAATACATTGGCAGCCAGCACGCCTCCAGGGTACGGCGACAGGGAAGAAGTAAGTGCGAAGAGATTTATACTTTGATAACTTCTGGTTCCTCTCGTTGTGCTGTTCACCTGTCCGGGGGGTTCCGTGCCCCCGGTGCCCGGGCGAGTGCGCTGGGAACTAAATCCCGCGTCAGCGGCGAGGCCGAGCGGATTTGCAGGCAGTTTCATTCAACTGGAGGGATGAAAGCGATTTTTGACCTCTCTCTGCTCTTCTTTTTCACCTCACCGGGATGAGCAGCCCGGGCTCTGGGAAGACCTGCGTCTGGTGTTTTACATTTTAATTTCTGGTGAAAGGGAACGTCCTTTCTTAGGTCTTTCCTCTTTCTGAAGGGAAAGGGCGATGACACGACAGGTAACTTTTTGCCGGTATGCCCTAAGCTCCCTTCTCCATCCCGGTCAGGAAGCCCCCTTCCCAAGAGCGGGCAGTACGGATTATCGCTATAGGCTAATGCTGAGGGGCGCTGGGGGTGTCCCGGCTCTGTCCGGCCCGTTGGCTTTCAGCCTCCGCTGGCCACTAGCCACCCATTGCCACCGTCCTGGGACCGTGGCCCCTGAATTTTTTAAATTTTTAAAATTTTTTAGATTTTAATCCCATGGGATGAGGCGAGTCCATCCCTTCTGATTTAACCGGCCCCGGTCCATCTCCGCCCGGGTGCGGAGCAGAGGCAGGCGGGGGCCGGGGGGAAGAGATGCAGTGCCCAGGGTGCTGGCAGAGGCTGCCTGTCCCCCGTGAGTGTTAGAAAGGAGAGCCCCCCGTCATCGGGGAAGAAAGAACAGGAGGCAGCAGCGAGTCGCCCCCTTGGGAAGTCGCTGTCCAGGTCGCGAGGCGCTCCACGCTCAGGCGGTCTCTGGCTCCTGCCTGGGGGTGCGGTGTGGGCTCGGATCCGCGGTGACACCTCCGGCAGTGCCGCCGGCCGGAGCCCTGCCGTGACCCTGCCGCAAGGAGCCGTGGATGAGCGGCATGAGGCGGCAGAGGCCGGCTGGACGCGCCCCCGACCCGGCCTCGCCACCCCGCCTGAATGGGACCCGCCGCTGCTTCGGGAGAGGAGGCGTTTTCTGAGGGCTGCTCATGCCCGTGCTCTCCCCCTGACAGCTGCAGACACCGAGGAAATGTCATAAAACACAGCCCCCTGCATTTCATCAGCAAGAAGTAACTGAGTTACTTCCTCGGGGAGGGGAGGTACTGTTATTTTAATTTTCTCCTGCTCAGCCTTCGCTCCCTTGCCCTGCTTGGCACGGCTGGCCCTTGAAAGCCTCCTTTGTATGGTTTGCCTCCTGCAAACAAGTTTTGATTCACCTAAAGTGCCCCTAAAGCGGAGCTGCGGACGAGAGAGAGCGGGGCTCCAGCCCTCCGATCCCCACGGCCTCACAGCGAGGGAGCACTAAGGGCTAAGTAAAACATGTCAGGGCATCCGGTTTATTATCCTTGGCAAGGGAGGGCTCCGCAGCCTCCATCACCTCCCACCCACTCCTTTAACCCCTGGCGACCGCGGGCCCGCAAGCTGCGGGGGGCAAGGAGGGGAACCCCGGGGGCTCGGCGGAGGCTCGGCCCGGGCTGGGGGCACGGCAGGGCTCGGGGGCAGCACGGCGGGGCTCGGGGGCAGCGCGGGGCCCCCTCCTGCCGCACTCGCTCCGGCGGCACCTGGAGCGCGGCGCGCCGGGCCAGCGCCGGGCCGGCGGCGACCTCTGCTGTCCCGTGCCGCGGCGGGCAGCCCGCGCCTGCAGGTGCTCGGCTCCCGCACGGCTCGGCTCGGCTCGGCTCGGCTCGGCTCGGCTCGGCTTGGCTCGGCTGGGCACGGCTCGGCACGGCTCGGAGCTGCCCCGCTCTCTCGGCCGGAGAAGGCAGGTCTGCCTCCTGCCTCGAGCGGAGGGGCAGACGCGCCGTGCTCCTCCCGGAGAGCGCCGTCCCACCTCGCTCGTCCTCAGGCAACCTGCACAGCGGGGCAGCTTTCGGGAAATAGGGAGGAAGGGTTGGCCGCGGATGTTTAGCTGGTTGGTACACCGTGGGGAAGGTACCGAGCACTTGCTCAAAGTTTTTATGGCAAAGTTTTATGGTTGAATTGTAGGAGTTAGGATAAATTCAGAGCAGAACAAGTGGCTGGAAAAATTACAGCTAGAGGGTCAGAATGGGAATCTGGCTCGTTATTTTGGCAGCGAAGGCAAAAAGCCTTTCAGAACACCTCACCTGCATGTGCTGTAACTCATCCACTGGCCGAAGTCTTCAAATCTAGCTAGTTGCAAGACACTATTTGGTATAAATAGTGGTTACTTAGCTTGAAGCAAAGAATTAGAGAGTGAGTGTTTATGAAAGATTATAAAAGTGGTTATGATCACTTGCACTAATCACTTTGGCTTTAAAAACCTATGAATTGCTGTTAGTAATAGTGCAACTTTATTATAATTATAGTGTGCAGATAAAGACGGCACCTGCCAAATTAATCTACTGTGTGGAAGACTTTCCCTGGATTTCTGTTTCTTTTGCTGAGATAGTCTCCTTTAGTCACAAATCATAAGCACATTCCTAGGGAAATATTTTAAAATTTCTCTTTAACCTGCTTATTTTTAAATATAGTACAAATAAGTTCCCATCAAGCAGTCAGTGAGCCCATGTTACTTTGTTTTGGTTATTATCAGAGTCCTCCACTCCATGTATTATATTGTAGACTTACATAATTTAAAGTAATTATAAAATCTGAACTGGCTAATTCAGAATACACCATGCCAGAGTCCCAGCTGGTATAAATAGAAGTTCATTTGTTAAATTATCCCATCAGAAGGATCTGGTCCTGAAGCATTACTTATTTTGTACCTATTGCCAAAGTAATCCTTCCTATGAGAAACGTCCAGTTCGCAATCCTTTTGCTGTCCAAAGTCCTACTGAATTTTCTAGCTGGGGAGTCCTGAATTTCTGTCCTGTATTCAGTAATAAAGATATAGTCGGCTGTGGAGAGATAAAACTCCTCTAAAGTCAACAATAAAGTGCAGAAAGATGGGTCCAGAATTAGACATAGAACACAATCAATAAAAGTTAAAAGCAAACATACCACTAGCAGAGAAATTTGTGGTTTTATTCTGATAAGAGCAATCAAGATTAACAAAGTTGCAGGTTTGAGTCTTACAAGACAGAATAATACGCAGCTGAGTATAGACTAGCGTACCAATAAATAAGAAGTTCTGTGTATTGGCCAGTGATTGCAGTTTGCTTAGGAAAAAAAGGACGATCAAGTCAATAGGTCCAAAATATTTTGGCTCTGCAGACTACTACCAGTCCCCAAAACTTAGTACTGACAGTTATGTTCATCTCTCACTGACCCTCAAGTAGATGGAAATGAGGTATTATTTGCTGCGGGTCTGTGAGTGACCGGCAGACCATTTGCCATGACCCTGTGGACTAGAAGTGAGCCACGGACTAAATTTGGAAATCCAGAATAAGTAAACTGATAGAAAATTCTGTATTTCTACTACACTCTTACATTTGTGGCTAAAATAATATGTATGACTCTATGGAAATGCAGTTTGGAGGTAGAGCTCCCGTGATTATTGGTAGCCCGTCAAATTGTCTCCTGCCTTTCACTACAATAGCACGTCCAGGACACCCAGTGCTCCTTCCTTCCTTCCTGCCTTCCTGCCTTCCCTCCTGCCTGCCTTCCATTGCTCCTCTGTCCATTCCTCTGCTGATGCGGGACTGCAGGTCTTCCAGCATCTGCTTCTGGTCACAATTGCTAGTGGAGGGCTCCAGTCTGCAAACACTCTGCATCTCTGGCTTGGTTTGCATACAGCTACTTGCAAACTCAAAATGAGGGAGGTGTTTAACAGCCCATTTGTATAGATAGCTATATAAATTAAAACAAACTGGGAAAATATTGACAAAACAACTGGTGAAATTATTTCTTCAGTCTTTTTATCCTCTTGAGGAGGGTGTAATTCACATGGAGGTAGAATGTCAGCAAGAAAAAAAGAGTTAAATTACTAATTAAAATAACACTTCATTGCACAAACAATTATTTTAATAGTTCACCACCTATCTATATTATAGATATCTACATGTATGTTCAGGGTTTGCATGCCACAGATGGCAGTACTACAGAGTTCGTATGTAATATAGATATTGTTACTAATTTTTAAAAATAGAAATAATTTTGTATCTTGGTGCAACAGTTTTAAGCAGAAGTTAGCCAGGCAAGCAGCCATCAAGCAGCACCCCTTGGGCAGGATTGAATTCCTGTTAGTTCTCTTTCAAAGTGTTTGTATGCTGCTGATAATTTTTTCTCTAATCTCTTCATATTAGCACTGTGAGGGTAAATACTTTGATGGCAACAAGTGTGTCCTTTTCTTTTTTGCAATAAAAGAGTATTTCTCATTTTTTGGATGAGAATTTGCCCATTTAAAATTCCTATTGCAGTCACTGGAAACAGAAGATGTTCCATTGTGTTGTTGTAAACTGTGAACATATCTCATTGTAGAGATATCTTAAAAAATTAAATATCAGAAATCACTACCAATCACTGGAAGCTTTTGAAGCATGATAAGGATGGACTGCTTGTGTTATTTAAAAAAAATAACTCAGTATGTATGTAAAATCTGTGCCTGATCATACCAGTACATGTGGAACAATAAGTGTTGTTATCCCCAGAGACTAAAGGACATTGCTGATCAGTTCCCATTTCATACCTGATATCTGAAAGGGTGATAATTTTTTTTTCTATAACTTGCTGAAGATACTTCTTATACTATATAAAATTCATGCGAGACTTTAAATATATGTTACTACAACTTCTCAAAGATATTGATGTAGGATGGTATACCTGAAAATGCATGAAAAGTCCTATTTCTCTCTGCAGAGAGAATAAAATATTGCTATTATTAGTAAGAAGGTTTTAGAGCTTGAAATGCCTCCTTTACTTTCAGTGGAGAAAGTCCTATGGACTGTGCTGGAGCTGGAGTGAGCTTTTTTCTGCAGGACCTCAGGATACATTTTGAATTTGGAAGAAATCCCATACTAAAATACTTGCAAAATTGCATGATTCCAATATGTAAAGCCCCTAAAGAGGATAAAACAATGCCTCTTACCTTTCAAAACTATCATACTTAAGTTGCTTGGGAGGCAGTCTCTTTCTTAATCATATGAAAAGTATCACTATTTTACTACTTCCACCAATTGAGCCAACTGAAGCCAAACAAGTTAACTGAGACTAATTTCTTCTTTTGAGCTTTGCCCTTAACATACCAAGCCTTTGCCAATCCCCGTTCTGCTGTTTCTTCTTGCTATAAATTTTTCACTGGAGACTAAGGAAGTTACACCTGATAAAATCTGAGCTAGAACTCAAAAATCAGACTTAGTCATTTTCTCTTGCTTAGCACGCTCATTTTGCTCTCTGATTTGCAGAGCAAGTGTGCTGGCTGCACCACTGCACTTTATCGCTAGCATTAGCAAGCTGTCTGTCATTTCATACTCAATCATTTATAGACAGGGACCACTAGAACGCTCCCTGCAGTGAATTGTCCCTTTCTCTCAAAATTAGAGTAGAAGTTGCGAAAGCTTGTTGGAGGAGATATAAAAGATAATAAAAAAATATTTTTGTCTCACTTTTAATTTTGGAGTCTGAACAACTCAAAATCACTTTGCCAATTTTTTTACCAAAATAATTCTGAACAAAGCAATCTTATCAGATGACAAAAGGCAGCTGAAACCATGTGCATTTTTATACAAAACTCTGTGTGTCTGCTATTACCACAAACAATGCTTCAGAAGAAAGTACTCAGAGAACATTTATTCATGCAAAACGTGCTATGGCTCTCAAAAAAAAAAAAAAAAAAGAGAGCTCCAACTCTTTTATAAATAGTTGAATAACTGAGCTTTTGGTGACAAAATAATCATTAAAATTAGATGTTTTGTCATAATAAAATCCAATCGATTTTATTAAAGAGTACTTTAACCTTATTTTTGTTGCTAGAACAGAGCAGTGCGATGAGCAATGCTACTTAAGGAACGATTGTACTACGGTTGTCCGACAGCTGACTAATAAACATTTCTGTGTGTTTCAGTTTCCAGATTATGAGCTATCGACCTTGCATTTTAAAATGTTAGAAGAAGAAGATTTTGGGGCACTGTAAAATGAAACAGGAGGTCATTGATAGATGGGATAGTAACGATGTGTGATTTCTGTGGCTTCCTGTAAAGGGCAAGGGCAAACACAGAAGGGCTCACATCCAAGAACTGGACATAAGGTGCCTAAGGTGTGTCTGGGACAGGATTTAAATATTAGTCACTCACCTTCAAATAGTGCGTAATTTCCACCTCACCCTCAACACGTGGACATTTCTCAGATGGTCTGTAATTTCTAACGTGATGTTTCATCTTACTGGCACTGAACATCTGTCCGTGCTCAGATCCTTTCATGCAGCAACTTTGAAATTTTCTCTTAAAGAAACCCTGTGTTAAAAATCACAATGAATAAATAGCAACAAATAATAAATATATCAATGCCAAGTTCCTCCACATGGAGCACACAATATTGCAGATCATTGCTTACTGACATTGGAATAAAGCCACATGCACTCCTGCTCCATACCCAGCCCTCAAGTCCTGGTCTTTCCTGTGCAAACTAAAATTGGCATGGGCGGCGACCTGAGATTACATGCAAATCCAGGTGAAAAACATCACTTTATTAGAAAATATCAATACAGATAGTCTAGAGTCATGCTAAATGGAAGAATTAAGCTTGGGTTTTCCGTTCCTGGCCAAATGTTTTAGCAGCTAAGCTTTTGGATGCGTTAAGGGGCAGCAGGGCTTCTGCTCCCTTCTTGGTGTGTTTCAGAAGAAAAGAGTGAATTCTCCTTTCTTTTGTTAAAGAATGTACTGGTTTGCAGTGTAGTGTAGTAGTGCCCGGGCACCTCAATTCCCTGGACATCCAGGATTTCATGCAGTTTCTGACCTCATCTTTTCAGACCAGGTTAAGGCTCCTTTGTTCAGCGTGCTGGCTTCTTCCCCTTTTGTAGGCACCCAACTCTTCTCACCTACTAAAAGGCAACTGAAATATCTTCCTCAGAGCTCCCAGCTGTACTTTGATGATGTACTTTGAAGGTATCAATGGAGTTCATCATGACACAAAGCAGGGATTTTTGGAACAGCAAAAATCTACCAAGCATCGGCTTATCTACCCCACTTCTCCCCAGATAACTCCCTGGGTACACAGCTTCGCTGGTGATAGTGTTTTCATGGAAAGTCACAGCAGAGGTAGGGCTTAGATATTTTAATGCAGCTTCCCTACAGGGTGAGTTTGTGTTTCAAGGGGAAGGAAGACAAGGTCCTCATGTAAACCAGAATCATAGGAGCAACCAGCTGGTGGAACAAGATTTCCATTGCATTCCTTGAAAATCTTTTACGAACATCCCCATGAACCCAAGCTACTAAAACCTGACACTTTATTATGTTTACACAGTTTATGTATGTTATCAGCACATGCAATACTCCCATAAGGATTTATTACAGGTTTCTTTAGCAACAACATTTTTTATCATAACAGCTCAACTGGTCAGAGAGAGGAAAACAGCCAGTTTCTCCAGAATGAGCCTCCCACACACACTTGTCCAGCGTTATTGAGTTGCTTATTCATGAAGATTACTCAAACCAGTGTCGGCAAGTGTTTCATAACCTTGTTTCCTTTTCCTAGAATGTTCATTATTAATTTCACTTTTTCTATGCCACTGAATAATGAGTTGCTGGTGTTATATTAGAAGAGCTAGCCCTCCCAAATAGAAAAGTGGGAGCAAAGGCTATTTATTCAACATGGGAGTCAGAAGATGTTAAGTGCAAGTATTTCGCAAACACATGGGGATGGATGAAGATTCCAGAAGTTTTAGTATAACACAGAACTAAAAATAATCAGCTAAATGAGACCTTCTTCTGCTGGACATACTGGCCACAGATGTTTAATAGCAAGATCCTGAAGGCCTGGAAGGCAAATAAATGACATGATTTTTTGTTTTGCAAAAGAAAAAAAAGAAACCCCACAACAGTTTCTGTTTTGCAGTCCAAAATGAAATCACACATTTGTCTCTTGTGTTTATGTTTTATGAAGAGTTGGGCAATTGACAAGTTTCAGAGTTGAGGGCGTATTAAAAGGGAAAGTAGAATTCTGTATGAGAGTGTAGAATTTATAACTTGTGCTATGTCCTAGACAAGTATTTTTAAGATCAAGGCCCCAACTTTAGGAATAAAATTATTTAAATGTGCTTTTTAAGCTACCAGTTGAGAAGTTTCAGGTGTGTAAAAATCTGTCTGTAGGATTCAACTTCAAGTGAATGTCAGCAAAAGGGCATCGTCATTGCTGCTTAGGTCGTACATTATTTCTGAAAAATAATTACTTCTGAAAGTAATTTTGAGGAACAGATAAACATAAAAAATTAGTTCCCCTAGACAGATTGTGGACAATAATATTGCATTTTATCTCCACTGGCATAATTTATTTCTGCTACAAATCTACAAAATCAATATGATTTAAAGTGTTTATTCTTTTCCATGATGGGGTACCATGTTCATTCATCTGAGTAATTAACTAAGATACTGCTTTAAAGCCCCAGCTTCCTTCAAACATAGAGCAAGTAAGCTGCCACATTACTAACTCTGAGTTCAGTATATCTAACAAGCAGTGACATACATTATGGTTGTATTGTCTCAATCACTCTATGAACGTAAAAATTATGGAGGAAATTTCAAACACTCTTTCATTTATGAGGTATCTACATATTGTACCTGGATACTCTGCCAAACACGAGGCTTCCCAAGCTTTATGGAGGTTAGAAGCACCGACTGGGGAGTGATCAGAGTGGGGGCATCTTACTACTCTGCCAGGATCTGGCTGGCCACAAAGGAAACTCTGAACTGTACCACTTCAAGATGAGGACAGGCTGCTATTCACCTCTTTCTGAAATCACATCATTTCCAGCTACCCAGTGAGCAGAGAAGTTCATTTCTCCCTCAGGATAAATCACACCTGAGTTCAGATAAAATAGATTAATCAAAAGAGTAGCCTTCTCTTGAATTTCCACAGTTTCAGTGAGAGAGGAGGATTCTAACCATAGCTACCACTAAAAGACCACCAAGCATTATGAAAGCCAATCCATAATCCTTTTTGAAGCCTTACATAATTTCTTGAGAAGTAAGTTATTCATCTATGATACTTGCTGGTTGAGCCTTCTAGTCTGGTTCCATGACTGGCTGAGGTTAATTCTGGGAATAGGAAAAAGGGCCTGTGTTTTTCATCTGGAAGTATGCAGAGACCTTGGGCACATCTTGCTCAAAAGAGATCAGTCACAGAAATTGCAGTACTCCATATAAGAGAGTTTATTCAGAAGTAGAATCTTCCATCTCATCTTCCTTGATTGCTACAGAAACATCTCTGGCTTATATAGGTAATTCCCTGGAACTCCCTGACCCCACAGCTGTTGTCCTAGAATTGGAAAAACTTATGTTTATGCATTGTCATCTCTCCCTTCTCCTCTACACATTAATGCCTATATATCTATCTGTATATATGCATTCCCATACATACACAAAAGTTCACATCAACACAAGCAAGAATTAGAGTATTTTCACTTTAAGATTGTCTTAAAATATAGGTGAAATTCATGCTGATAACCTCAGGTAGAAGTTTTTGACTCCACGTGAAGTTCTTTCATTTGTCTGAAAACTCCATCTCTTCTCCCGCTGTTCTTATCATCTGTTTGGTCATGGAAAACAAAATTATAGTTTTATGTAGGTTAAACCAAATGGTAAATTAAAGAGCAGCAAAAAAAATGCCTGGGAAACTTGGTAGGGAATCCTCTTTTCTTTCCGATTATCTTGTCATGTTTAAAACTGTACTAGAGAGTTATATGGACCCTTCCCTTTTAGGTTATGAAACCTCCCTTGCTTTTCAAATGACCTGCATCACTAGGCTGGGAATTTTACTTAACTGCTTGGAAGGAAGATGATGCTCTGGGCAGGGAAAATTGGAGATTCCAGTGAGAAGGGTCTTTCCTTGCCACTGTGATAATGCAGCAGCACTGCTGCTGATGTTCCTGGGGTTGGCTATGCGTATGGGTACACTTCTTTAACTGCATCTGTGCATGTGCAAGGAAAGACAATATTCCTCTCTTTTATCAGCAAACAGAAATGTCACAATCATAAGGCACATGGCATACTAACCCGAGGTTTTCAATTAGAGCCTCTGCATTGTTTTTAATGGGAGATGGTTTAGGCAGAGTAAACATGTCACAAAGGTTAAGGGACTGATTCTGCTTCTAGCTACAACTCATGTCAGGAAGCAAGTATCTCACAGAGCCCTGCCAGCATAAAATTTGCATATGCACTGAATCCAGCCTAAATGTTTATAAAGGCTACTAAAAAACCATGATAAGTTGGAGGTTTTTGTTGCCAATCACCAAGAAAAGGAGCAGAAATGTAGTCTGTAATTTGCTTTGTGAGTTGCTGGTACAGAACATGAGGGTATTCCACTGTCTTTTGTCAGAGAACCAATGCAATTTGCCACTTTAAAGTGTAGGAGAAATATTTTATGGCTTTCTCCATGGTTTACTTATTCACCCTGTCCAGCACTGTGTATTCCTGAGTATTTTCCTTCTTTGCCTTCCCTATGTTCCTACAGATATTGAACCTGAGCACTATCTCTCAAAGTAGTGCCTGAAGTAATTCACAACATGAGAACATTCACCAGAACAGACTAGCTAAATAAGCGAGCATAGGAACGGACACAAAATGTTGCATTTTCTGAAGTGGCAAGTGGTAGAGGAAGTAATAAGTCTAGATCAGCTCCATTAGCCTGCCAGATTTAATACGTGCATGATCCATGTCCTTCTCATAATCCACTCAACACATGAACCAAGCCCAAGCCTGCTGGAAATGAGAACTAGCAGGTGAATGCATTGAACCAGAACAGACACCAGAATTCACATGCAATCATGCATACGACATACAGGATGTACAATAATGTTGTCTTTTGTCAAATCAATTTTTAAAATATTTATTTTCTCATAGTCTTAGAAACTTCTATTTATCCTGAGTGTCACCCCAAAGAAACATGTTTTTAGCGTTCTCTCATCCTCACTCCCCTGTTTGTCTCTGCAAGCAAGTTTCTTCCTCAACATAGTTTTCCCTTTCAATTACAAATTATTGAAACTTGCGTTGCTGAGACCAGGATTTTGGGGAGAAATGGTGGAAAAAGAAAGGATGCCCTTGAGCTGTGGTGTAATGACTTGATGATAGCAGTGGGTTTCTTGGTAAGAGACAAGAAGCAGTGAAAAACTTTGATTTACAGAGACAGGTTGTAAAAACAAGCCATGAATATCTGCATATACAGAAAGATGTGAATCCTTGGAGCCTATGTCAGATATAAGGAAGGATGGAAAGGTTTGCATAGAGTAACAGAGAATTTAGTCCTGAGGTCTATCAAATGCAAGAATAGGAAGTGTGAAGTTTGTAAAATGCAGAACTATTCTGAATGTGTCAGCTGACATCGAACATGTCCGTGGCTGTTTGACCAAGCACAGATACCAAACTATCCATCTAGTTTGTCGGCTGCTCTCCCCTTCAGGGACCAGCAGAAAAAATGCCTTGTTTGCAAAAATACTGAGGAAGGAGGAAAGCCCCCTCCATAATGTCCTGCTTTTCCCCACCACTCTGTCAGGGATGGTCAAGATGTGTGGCAGGTACACACACTCAGTACAACTTACAAAGAGGAGTTTGTTCAGAAGTAGAATCCTCCTCCTCAGCTGCATTGATGCAGACAGGATGGGCAGCAGAGTTCCTCAGCTGAACTGCAATGTGCAGCTCTGCTCACTGCGCTCTGTAAGCAATTCCCAGCTCTTGTAATGCCTGATGGTCCCAACTTTCCCTATGCCAAGCCCTTTCTCCAACACATTTAATTCCTCAAAGCTCTGTACATCTCTGTTCTCGCTTGTAACAGGAGTTTAAGTCCACAAATGGAAATATCTACTCCTCCTCTTGGCTTGCTGTGGAGCCATAATCCCCCTCCCCCAAAATATTCAGTCTAAGTGGATTTACAGAGTTAGTCTGAAAGTTTCTGAATTAGAAACCCTCTGGTTCAGAGGAGAGTGTGAGCACTGCTGTCTCCACAGGCAGGCCAGTGCTCCTTGCTTCTCTTTAAGATGGACTCACTCCGATGACGCCGGGGCAGAGGAGGTACCACACCCTGTCCAGCCGGCGGCCTCGTGCTCAGACAGCTCTCTCAGCTGCCAGTTCTTCTTTAAGGTTTTACAATGAACAAGTTTCAAACAAACATCAGATGAAAGCAATTTTGAGCCTAAACCAAGCATGGCCAGGTTTGCATTGGTGATTTATTGGTGCAAGTCATCAGCTCCTATTACCTTTTTCTTGAGCCATGCAATTCTCTGGCTTCCAGACATTTCTAGGGCCTGATTCTTTTCCTATTGAAGTTAATGGGAGGTTTTGCCACTGATTTCAATAGGAGGCCTCTAACTTTCCAACCTTTCCAACCTGCCTATAGAGTCTTGAAGTACTTCCAGGTTTCCATCATAGTCTGCGGTTCCCCTCTTTAAGTCAATTGGACATTAACAGATTGCCTGGGTCCACACCTTTGGATAGAGAAAAGCTCCAGGTCTGATTCAGCGCTCACTCACACACCAGCTTCATACCCCAGTGGAGTTCCTCCTGATTTATATTGGCAGGAGAGCGAGCTCCAATGTTACTTATGCCTGGGTCATTGCCAGCAGAACGCGGAGAGAATTCAAGTCACTTGTTATCCCCTTCCCCACACCTCTCAATCACACGTAAATGTATGTACATATATGTGGATATATTGGAATCATCTGGACTCTTTTAAGTCATTTGCCATTGAAACTGACTTCAAATTCAAGTTTTAAAGTTGAAATAACAAAGGAAAAAAGAGTCAGAAGGGAGCCAGCTGCAAGGGTACTCACAATTTTCATCAGTCTACAGGACACTCCTAATAACATATTTTACTACTTTGTAGTGAACTTTCTTTGCTTCTGCCATAAATATATTCCCTATGCTGTAAATGAATAGCTTGCAAGCTCAGTAAAGTTAATATAGAAGAATAAATCTTAACTACCTAATGTCAGGTCAGAAATATAAATCTTATCTAATATGCCAGGTCAGAAGGAAAGAATACTTTTTGCTGAAAATAGCAAATACTTTCCAGTGCAGAGTCGGAACTTATTTTTCTCTTTAAAAAAATGTGCTGCCCCTAATAAGATGGGTTGAACAGTCTCTTTTTAGAATCTCCAAAAGAAAAATAAACACACAGAGCAGAGTTAATTTATAAAATGCTCCAAAGTTTATCTTGGCAGAACAGTTGTAGGCAGTGAGAGTTCTCTCCCTCTCATACATGCATTCATACACACACAGACACACAGACACACACACATCTCAAAATTAGGACAGGCCTTTACAATAGCAAATGCTACATAAAACTTATATATCTGGACAAATCCATAGATTCTTATTCATGCAAGACTCTCATTTTCAAGTCAATGGAATTTTTTCCAAAGAAAGATAACAATCCTTGGTGCCTTTTTGTGTAAGTGCAGACCTGCTGGGTCACAGTGGGGGAGAGTGAGACACACAAGCACCTCGTGTCTCAGGCCCCCCTCCCATGTACCAGCACTTCTGCCAGCTGTGATGCAGCCACCGTCCCCTCCTCCTGCCTGCCCAAGACCCCACTTGCTGGACACAGCTGGACAGCCTGGTGGGTGATCTGCTGGCACAGAGGTCCTTCCCAGTAGCCACAGGCTCCTACTGCTGCCCATCCTCTTGTTACTCCTCCACACCTGCTTCACACCACCCACCCTGGTCTCACCAGAGCCAAGATAACTTCAGAGCCTGAGGAGATGAGGCCCACCAAGGGCTTTCTTTCAGCCTCAGAGTATTAACTTTATTTATTTTAAAGTCCATATCAACCTGTGTCAGGGAGCCACAACAACAGGGAAATATTGCAGGTTCCAGATCTACCACCCAAGAGATTGTCCAAGAGAACAGCAGGTGCTATGGTGCTATGCTGACAACCTCAAACAATTTGGAGCTCTTCCACCTCTTGTAGCAGCCACTGGCCTTTCACACAGTTTATTTACTTCAGTGTCTGCAAAGCAAACAGTCAAACAGTAATTTTCCCCAAGATAAACAAGAATACAGGCAGTTTTACATGACCGAACCACAACTTGATGCTGGGGTTTGCACAATCCTCTGGACCATTTTGCTCAGTGCCACCAAGCTACTCAATGCAGAACCTGTCTCACTAAAGCCCCACAGAAGAATGCAACAAGTAGGTCCTCTCCTCTCCTCTCCTCTCCTCTCCTCTCCTCTCCTCTCCTCTCCTCTCCTCTCCTCTCCTCTCCTCTCCTCTCCTCTCCTCTCCTCTCCTCTCCTCTCCTCTCCTCTCCTCTCCTCTCCTCTCCTCTCCTCTCCTCTCCTCTCCTCTCCTCTCCTCTCCTCTCCTCTCCTCTCCTCTCCTCTCCTCTCCTCTCCTCTCCTCTCCTCTCCTCTCCTCTCCTCTCCTCTCGCTTCCCTCTTCTCTTTTCTTTTTGACTGCTGGGAATTTGCCAGTAATGTCCAGCATTTGGTCTGACAACTGTTCTACTGTAAATATTTAGAAGAATCCATTAGAGATTAAACAAAGTGTAAGTAACTGCTCCTAAGTGATAGCTCTTATTAATGTTTGCAGCTACAGACTCCTTACAAATGCATATGGAAGTCCTACCTCTAGGCTGCTTGTAAGAAAGGGCAAGACAGAAGGCAGCAACCAGAGCACAGTGTAATTTGAGTGTCAGTGTGTTATCATTACAAATATCAGCACAGAGACAGCATTCTGTAGTGTGTGCACCATGCTTGCAAATCTTCCAGACAGCAACGGGCAGAGTGTGCTACCCTGACCAATGCAATTTAAATGATCCGTATAAAGCCACAAGAGCACTCAGAGTCTCTGTTAAGATATCTTTGCTATTGTTTGGTCTGCCCCAAAAATATAACCTCCCCCCTGCCCCCCTGCCCCCCCCGCCAAAAGAAACAAAAAACCACCCCCCCAAAAAGCCCCATCAAAAATAAAAAATCAAAACCAAAATCTAAAAAAAAACCCAAACCACCAAGTCCCCTTCCACCTCAAAGTGTATCAAGAATTGTCATGTGTTACAGGGGAAAAGACAAGCACTAGTCTGGTGGATTTTTTTTTAACCCCTATTGTATTCCAAAATTATCCTGTTTATACAGTATCTTAGATGTTCCTTGTGCAGTAGGATATTAGTGGCAGAGAAGGAATGAACACTAACACTGTTCTGGAGCTTATTATGAAATACCTAAGAAATTATTCCAGCAGAAGTCTCTTTCCCATGGACATAATTTTGAGAATAAAAATTGCTGCTTTTGATACCAACTGAGATTAATGAAGATGTATAAACACACCTACATGTTAGCCAATTTGTTTGCTTAAAAAAATAAATGGTGCTCTAGGAACGCAGTCAACAGCAGATATATGTCTATGCATGGGCACACCATAGCAGAGTTTTCTATCGTAACAGAGATCGGTGATACAGATTTTTAAAATTTTAATTACTCTATTTTCAGTGATCACTGAGTAGAATGTGCTAGTTCCAATAGAGAAGGGGTAAAAATTGGACACAAAATTTTACTCCAGTGTCCACCTTGAACTGGTTAAGTCCTGCAAGACAAAGGCCTGGAGCTTATCCAGACTGCTTATGATGCTTTCCCTGGGTGGAAATGTCTGGTACTCACAAATAATGCATGCAAGGCAGACCTCTTAGCATCATGTCTAGTTTTTGAAGTTACCAGTCTCCTTCCCATTCCTTATCCCCTTACCTTAAATAAAATGCCTGGATAATCTGTCTGGATTATTCTATACATCAATCTGTGCTCATTCTTTCAACTCAGTTTCATAGTCATATCCAACCTTTCAGAATTTGTCAACATTTTCTATAAGTGACTTTAGATCTTAGCTGGAGGAATCAATAAAAGCAACCTGGATAACTGGGAGGGTTGGGCATGAGCTGCTGAGCAGGAATGTGCTGACTTGGTGGGTACTCCCATCTCTGATCATGGTGACTTACAGAGTTGATGGCTTCTGTGTCACAGCAGGGATGAAGGGAGCATGTAAGGCAATATCTTCTTCTGTATCTCTGTGTGTGCATATTATAGGAGTTTCAGAAGGCCAAGTAGAAGAGGTAATCATGCTCTAGAAAAGCTGTAGTGGTCTCTTCAAGAAACAGGAACATTAGAAAGCTAGTGGGTTAGACAAGTGACTAAGACATAACAAAAAAACATTATGTGAAAACAAAAGGATACTTTCTTGATATTCTCCCATTCTCCATCCTGCACAAATATATAATGGTAACATCAACAAGTCTCCTACCATCTGTCTGCTTACACTTATGCTTCATTCAGCAGAGATATGCTACACAGAAACCTTACTAGACATAAAATTCCAGTTTTCGTAATAAGGCAACAATGTGAAGTTTGTTATAAGGAAATTGAAGTTTATTTAATTTCTGAAATCTCCTGTGAAACAACTAGTGCTCAAATCACAAAGAAAATATTGGATCATCACCTTATATTAGAAATACGGCACTTTTATTTGATTTTATCTACTATTATTCATTCTCCTTAAAAAAAAAAAAAAAGTAGAATTAGATTGATAAGCATAACAAAACCCACTGTGAGTAAGAAAACTGTGATATAGATGATACCATCAAAATGCAAAATGCTAACAAAAGGCTATCTTGCCAGCACATTCCCCTAGAGAGGGGCACAGCAGCAAGGGATGTCAGAAGGTGCTCAGCATAAACTCTTGGATCCACTCGATTCCTTTCCCAGGCACAATAATTTATGGCTAAGCTACAGAATGCTTTTTAAAAGATATGTCACCTCTGATTTGAAACATACCTGTGACTGAGATTATACTGCCTCCCTGAGACTGCTGCAATGATTTTATCTACCAAGGCTTTCTGAATTTTATCTTAATGAATGCAGTCTCACTGATGCCTATTTCCAACCACTGATCGGTTATATCCTTACTTCCAGTATCATTATAGCACAGATATTTTAGGGGCAATGCTTTGTTACAGACTGCCTTTATTTTTTAACTGCCTAGACAAAGAACTGCTGTTGTGAAGTGTGCTCAGACAAGGCTTGTTTTTGAGAAAACTGTCCCCTAAGCTGGTGGCAGATTTTACTATGCTTTTTTGTCTCTAAGAGCAGGCTTGACTGAAGTCTCAGCATGCCTGAGCTCAGCCCTGTTCTATGCCAGTGAAACCCTTTTGGTGATAAATATTCATGTACTTGTTCTTTGCTTACGAAATTGTTATGGGAGAATTGAGGCAGGGTCTAATAGAGAGCTGTCCCTATGTTGTGACCAAGAAACGTGTTCCTGCTGGAAGTGAAGGCATGAGGACATCCCAATTTCCCTCACTGCCGTGCCCTGCCTGCCACCAGCAGCTCTCAAGGGTTATGAAGCAACAAGATCCTTCAAAGCTTAGAGATCTTCACAGGTGGAAAAGTAGCAGTGAGGGGATGCACTGTCCCTTCTGAATCCCTGGTACTGAACTATTGCTTTGGCATGGGCTTTGGGTTGGCTGTGCCTCCTCCTTGTGGTACAAAGCTGAGTAAAACCAATAGCAACCAATCTGGATTTGCTGGCAAGAGTCACAGCTTCAACCCAAGGGGTTCCCCAAGTGTCTCAGCTCAGAGTGGTTATAGCAGCCAACAGACAGGCACTGAATTTCCCATTCTTCTCCAAAAATGTGTTGGTAAAGGTAATATGGCCCCTAAAGCATTTACTTACATCATGGAGCTGCATCTCATTTGATTGCTGGAAAGTGCTTTGAGGACCACAGGGTGAAAAGTCCTACACATATATTTGGAGTCTTACTGATGCTGTTGCTATGTGATTATATGATTTTCTCAGGGGTTTTAAGGATGGTTGAAATCAAGATAGTTTGCATTAATTATACTTACTCTCTTTTTCCCATGTATGTGATAAACTTTGTAAATGTTTTCCCCGGTCATTTGGCCTCCTTTTTATTTAGCTTGCCTTGAACAGCTCTTTCTAATTTTCTGTGAGCACACCTTTGTGGTACTGGCTTTTTTCCATATGGAGTGTTACATATGATGTTGGTATGGAAAGTATTATAAGGCAAACAGGAGATTTAAGCTGAAAAAGATACTTTAGAGATTAATGAACAGGCTTTGAGTCACTCCTTTTATAGGACACTGGTTTGAGTCTTACTGAAATCAAAGCAATCTGTTTGCTTTCCTGTGAGGATATAGCTTAGTAGCCCCTTATAGAACTACTTAATAATCTAAAAGTCAAACACTTTTATATTAAAAACACTGAAATTATTATCTTTGTTGAGTCCCTTGCTGACACACAAAGGAACAGGGCTACTGACTCCAGGCACTGTAGGAATCTTACTCCCAAGTATAATGGCAGGGATTTAAAATGCATGAACATTAATTTTAAAAAGTTAATAAAGTAGTGCTAGAAGCCTTACATAAGTCTTTTGAATTCACACAGCTATGCTTTTCTCTGCAGTATTAGGGAAGAGATTTTTTTCCCAATCTTCTAAAACTAAGTAGAAAAGAATAATGTAGACACCATGAAAACATGGTTATTATGCTGAAAAGATTTGATTTTTTTTTTTTTTTGGCAATACAAAATTCCCCAAAACTATTGGGTAAGGAGCTAAAAAATAGAAATGTTTAACTTTGAATTAGCTAATGACTGAGAAGTTCAAGGTGTTATTTTCAAAGTTAGTATGTTGGGAGTTAGGCTTTTGCCTGCTTCAGGAAGATAAGTGTCTGCTCAAAGCACAAGAGTTTCCATTCAAGAATGAGTCCTTAATTTTAATCAGGTATTCAAGTCTAATTGAAGTCAAGGGGTCTGTAACATATGCGTGCAGGTAACCATATGCTGATGTGTTTTTTGGAATGGAGAGGAATTTAATCATGGGCTTACATGGCAATTGAATGGGGTTTTTTCCCAGTTTGGTCTGGGTAGGCAGAAAGTGGCAGAAAAGGAAACAAGAAACATTAAGGCTTGTTAACTTAGTGCTCAGTGTAGAGGAGAAAAAAAGCCTTTTATTTCCCTGAAATTTCTGACCTTTTTTGTTGTTTTTCTTCTCCCTGTTGCTCCTTGCTCACCAACCATAGCTCTCATTTGCTGTGGACAATTCCCAAAGGGAGCATTCCTCTCTGGAGTAACCTACCCAGCTCTTTTCCTTAATTTACAGTGAGTGCAGCACCCCTTGCAGAATCCATAGCAGGCCCTTTGGCTGCAAGCCAGTGCTAATAGCATGTTTTCCAATAATCTAATCTCTTCAGTCACAGAGCAGAAATCAGAAAGTTAAAAGAACTGGCTTCTCAACTTGTCTCAGTCTGCCTTTGAAATCTGTGCATGGAAATGTTGTGTGAATAACTACAATAAATTGTTACCACACTTGCACCCATGACTCAATAGTTGTGCCCATAACAATCTGACGTATATGAGAGAACCCTCTACAAAGCAAGGTTTAATGTGGTGCCAGAAACAGACTCTCTCATGAAGGCTTTCTTGTGCAAAGAAGCCAGAAATTTCAGCCAAAGCTGAGGACATATTGTAAATATCCATGAATTAAACACCTCACAATCCTAAGAGATAAATATCGTTTCTCCTTGGCAGATGAAGAAAATTGAAGCCCAAAGATGATAAAGCCAAAATTTTTAAGTTTGGCTCTAGAAGTGAAATAACAATTCTTTGATTGGACTCCTGAATAAATAGTTTTAATTTCAGACCTCTGACCACCTGCATCTTCTGAAAATGAGGGTTTATATACAGGAATGAAGCAGGAGATTAGTTGTCTCCCTGGAGGCCCTAGATTTGAAAATACAGATTCTAGTACTTTACAATGGTAGAAAGGGACCTTAACCAGCCAACTTTATCAACCTTCAAACCCAAGAACCCCTAACTTTCTTCAAAGGCACGTAACTCTGTGGTATTGTTAGCCAAAGACAAAGTAACTAGATGATGAAAGTTAACCTGTACCTTTTACCTTTTCCTACTTGGGTTCTTTTTCATGTGTGCTGGGCTGTGTATATTTTTGCTTTGGAGATGTGGAACTGACACCATGATAATATTTTTTGCTGATTTCGAACATCATGCAGAGCTCTGGTGGTGTACTGATTACAAGCTGATAACTGGGTCCATCATTCTACCTCAGGCCTGGATCCCTTCATGGATGATTTTGATTGCAGTCACCAGGAGCCATATGCTTTTCGGGTACTTGGGGTAGCAGTTTGCTACCTCTGTGAGACAAACAGCTTGACTTTTCCTCGTGCAAGTCCAGGAGGTCAAGAAGCCAGTCAAGGAGGATATTTTCATTCTAGGGCACAGTTCAGTCTTTTCTTTCACTTATTCCACTTTGGCATCTGCTTGTGACATTTTTTAGCACAAGTTTTCTGCAGCAGCCCAGCATTTTGAGTGGTGTTGTTGCGGTCATCTCACATCCGAGCCCTGTCTCATGGCAGCCTAACGTGGTGGGAAGCCACTAGCCACCAGCTGAGCTGCCAAATATTCATCATGTTGGATACTTTAAAAATAACTGCTGTGATTTCATGTTTTTCTAATATCTAGGGGATGTTGTGTTTTCACTATAGCCTAATTAATTGTTGGTGTAACTTATATTAGGCAGTTCTATTTGCAATAATGGGTTCTATTTCTATCATTCTGCATCAGCTTAATTAAGTTACAGCATGACAGAACAGAACAGAACGGAACAGAACAGTCCTTTCTTCCTCATTACTGGAGTTATTAGAAAAGTGTTCTTCAACAGAGCATGTTGCAAAGTACTAAAGATATTTTATAAGCTGGTTAAGGCATCTGGCACCTGAAAAAGCAGACCATGAAATAGTAAATGGTTCATTTTCTGGTGTAAGGAGCTTGGTTAGGAAGATGTGTCTTAGAAATTTGTACTTGAATGTACAGAGCAAGGTTAAACATGCCCCCAGGATTCTGCCCTGAGCCAGCCTAAATGATGTGAGTCCTACCATTGTTACCAATTAAATACTTCAACAAAAGTATGTTTTTACGACCACTTCTTCAATTGTGCATAGAAAATGTCAGATGTCACTTTTGATGTGCATCAGTGATATTACACAATATATTAGACAAATAAAAAAGTCATCATTAAAATTTATAGTTCATAGTTTGCCCATTAATCTTTCCAAATATGAGGGGTTTTTTTCTGTTTAGGCTACAGACAAATTTTAAATACAAATTAGACTTTTTTCATATTTTTTGCTATTGTACAGAAACATTAAAATGGCTTCAAAACTATTGACTTTTCAGGTTGTACTATAAAATGTTTAATAAGACTCATAACACTAATCCAAAGTTTCCTAGCTATTTAATTCTTGATTTTATATATAATTATTGGGCTATGAAGTTTTGTTTTTCTTTACCTAATATTGTCAATAGGTGGCCTCAGTTTATTTTTTTTTACTGTAGAATTTCTTTTTACTTTTAAATTGAAATTCTGTATCTTATAATTCTTTATCACCTTTAAAATGTTGCTGTTGCTATTTTAAATTAAAGCCACTCAGACAATTATTAATGGAATAAAATTCCATTAGAACATGACACTCTTCAAAAATAGAACTATTTTGTCAAATATTTTGACAAAGTTTGATGTGCTGGCGTTATAATGTTAATTGGATTTGGGATAACAAACATGCTATTACAGATGTTACATCAATTAAAAAAAAAAACAACCACCAAAACCAAAAACCAAACAGAAGTTTTAAATAATTTTAATTCATTTTTTTCTTCCAATCAACTGATCTGATTAATGCGCACGTCCTCAGGGAATTGGTGGCATACCACCACAAAGAAAATGGACTGTTTCTCTGCTTTAGCACAAAATGGACCATAGCCTTGATTTCGTCACCAGCACCCCAAAAACTCAGCCCGAACACTTGGTAGCACAGCTGCAGCTCCACAGTGAGCTGCCTGCTGTGTGTCACTGCAGTGATGTCAGATGCATCACGGTTTGGGGAGGTGAGCGATGCTGGGTGAGAGCGCTGACTCGCTTTCATGTGGGTCAGTGTGTGCCTGCTCGGGAGGGAAAGGCTCAGACTTCAAAGGGAGAGCAGCACGCAGAAGGGGTGATAAAGCAAGCCCTAACTACGTGCCATTCATAGTTACTTCACTAGGAAATCCAGGCACACAGAGCTGTTGAACTGAGTCAGTTCCTCAGGATTTGAATGCCTACTTAAATCTCACCCATCCTATTACTTAATCCCAATTTAAACAGGCCATCCAATCACACTGCCCTCTAAAAATCAGATAGCTACGCTCCAAACCATGGACTATGCTAATGCTGATTTACAAATTATGCTCACCCCGTTTTTTTCACAGGAGTTTTACCATTGACTTTAGGGGCCCAGGACTTATGTCAATGAGTCCAAGCTGACTGGTGATGATGACTCTTGCCTATTTTCCACCAGAGTTTAATCTGATTTCACATCATACTGTTCATGTTTTGCAGTCAGAAACTTTTGACTTCTTTCTCTTTTAAACTAGCGTGAGTCCCAGTGGCATGAGGGAAAGGTGAAAACAGTTGGAATATCATTTGCTGAGTGTCACTACAAGCACTATTTTAATAATTAATTTCAACTTGGAATTCTGGACAGTATTTTGTGTCACTAGCAGATGGATGGTCCAGTCAGCCTGGAGAAGCTAGCCTTTTTCCTTCATGAAAATGTGAGATCAGAGCTTTTCCTTGTTACAAGTTGAAGATCACAATTTTTAGAGATTTTCTAGCACTGTGATACTCCTTAATACCTATACTATGATTTGAAATCTTGATGTGAGTCTTGAACTTAAAGAGAACATGTTCCATTTCAATGTTTGCAGGCATCAGTCCAGAACAGTTCCACTGCAAGCAACACATTTGGAGCTTCCAGTTAGCTTCAGTATGGTATGAATTTAATCATTACACAGAAAGAAATAATTTCATTCAGTACAAACTTTTGATCAGTTCCACTTAGGAAAATATATTAAATCGAGAGAATATTAAGTAATTGACCAAAGGCACATCTGAGCACCGCCAAGGCAGCGGGCTGGCTTGCTGTCTGGCTTATTAATTTTTTAATGCTGTAAACATGGTAGTAGAAAATCATAGTTTCAACATGGGATTACAGGCTTTTGCTGTCTAAACCCTTCTCCCTAGTCCCCGGCATGGAAAGTAAAATCTGTTACATCCTGCTGTTCTTTCTGTGGTTTCTGAAACAAAACTTTGAGAGAAAAACTCTGGTCTCAAAAGACCCTGTGGGAAATGAGAAACTTGCAAATGCTACTGTAGTTGTGTAATGTTGACAGTATGAGCTGAATGATCCTTATACAGATTGGAAGTACACGAGCATCTGTGTAATATGCAACAACCAAAGTCTCCAGTATGTTAAGAGAACAAAACAGGAGAAGCAAATGGGGTGTGGGGGGTACAGGCTCTGCTGCCACCAGGATAGCCTGAGCATTCACAACCTTTGTTAGAAACACAAAAATGGGAGATGGAAAGTTACCAGCAAACAGAAAGACCACACATTTCAAAGAATGAGCCTCTACACGATACATTTTTCCTTCTTTACTCAGTAGAAGCATGCATCACTTGTAGGGGAGAGACTGGAGAATCAAGGGAGTCACAGTGATGTTGACAACTTTGTTTTTAGAGCTCTGTGTCCATATGAACCCTATAAAATCAGCTGGGGGGCTTCATGACAGCAACTTGCAGGACTAGATTATTAAAATACTGTCTATATGTGCATCAAATATAATCTCTTTCCAAAAGTCACACCTCCTTTTTTATCTGAGCACAGATGCTTTATTTGCAAGTAGCTGAATCTGACAACTGTCATAACACAGCTGGTTATAGAATTATTAGGTCACTACAATTACTGGGTTACTACTTATAATAGATCACAAAGTTACCCTTCTATAACAGCTTTTCTTAATCTAGACAATAAGATAGAGATTATGTAATTGAGTTTACATTTTAGAAAAAAATCATAATGTATAGTCTTGAAGGCTGGGTAATTGGAAGCAACTACAGCTGACTCTAAAAGTAATATCTGTAGTTGCTTACAGGATTTAGAACTTGATGTGAGAAAGTATTGCCTTCACCATCACTATCAGGTTGTTTAAGGCAATTTTCTCAGGGATCCTCTCTGGTTCCTATACTGGTTAAACTTCCTGGATGCCTGAACGTTATTGGTGCTCCATAGTATGTGGAAAAAAAAAGAAGTCAATTTCCCTTCTCTCTCCGTGAAAAGAATTTTTCAGTTTATTTACAAAACTCTCTGGAATGACAAGGAGCCATTTGTGGTTGTTGTGGCTGATTTCTGTTGTGCTGAAGATGCTAGGAGACTGCATAAAATTCTGCACCCCTGGTGAGATTTTTCAGCCTGTTGATGCTCTTTCTAACCGAATTCAGGGGAAATGCATTCTGGCTGCCAGTATACTTAATTTTCAGGATCACTCTGCCAGACATGTGTTTAATAATGATGAGGCAATCCCCAGTGAGGTCTTGGCCATTTGGGCCAAGGGCCTCCTTGCTCATAGACACCACTACAAAACAGACATGGATACTCCCTGAGACTGTGGAACAGTCCCATACTTGCATTTCTGTTGCTTTTTAGAACTCTTGACATTTGGTGAGTAAAATAAGTTGGTTTCTTTTCCCTCAGACATGAAGTGCCTCTTGAAGAGAAAAATATTGTCAAGCCAGGCAGATGTTTGGGGAATTTTTTTTTGTTTTGTATAAGATCTTTTCCCTTGAAAACATAGGAAGACACTCAAGAATCCTCTTTGCTACATGTTTTGTATCAGATGGCAGTAATAGTCTGAAACAAAATAGAAGTCAGGCAAATCTCTGGAGGAGTTACCACCTTCTCAGAAAGAAATCCTAAAATATTTGTGAAGATCAAATCACAAAGAGAAGCAGAAGACATTAAGCCTTTAACAGTTGACTTTTAGACTGATTTTCCCTCTTTGCCTCTTTTGTGGGTGCCTCAGATTCCTGCAGACCCAGAGGAGATTGAACAGAGAGTCAACATTCCTCAGCTATCACCACTAATTTAGTTGCATCCCAGAAAACTTATTGCCAATCCAGCGTAGGAATTGCCATGTACAGGTTTATCTTCCCCAGCTGCTCCCCCATGGCAGCACATCCAGTCCCTTGCTCCCTGCAGGTGATTTAAGGCCTAGTGATCCTGTTGCCTGCAGGACAGTTCAGCTTTCTTCCCCACCATTGTGTGTCCCACCTCTAGTGCTTTTCCACACAAAGAAACACTGTCCAAGAAAGAGTCTGAGGAAATACGCTGTGGTTTGCAAACTGAATTCCTTAATGACTTTTTCATTAGAAGAGCTGACTGCCAAATGCTGTTTGCGCTTGCCTAAAGGACGGTCTGCACGATTGAGAGCAGCTCTGCTTTACATGAAGTATTGTTTTCAGGCCACCACCACAGGCAGCTGCTTCTCACCAGGCAAGGGAAAGAGCAAGGAACGTGAGTGAGCACACAGAGCGATTGAATGACACCAGAACCCATGGGATTTCCCATCCCAAATCCGCACCGCCACAAGGGCTCATGTCTGTGTGGGCGCTGTGTGGTGGTAAAAGCTGAGGTGGGGTCTGGCTCTCCTGGCAAGGGGCAGCCCAGCTGGGAAGGCCGAATTCCAGAGCAGCTCTGCTGTGAAAATATTTCCTGTGAGAACACGCAAGCCTGAGAAACCAGGAGCAGCAGCAGGGATGGATTCCATTTGCCTAGCACATCCATTTCAAGAGTAAACCTCTGAAGGGATATCTTGCTGTTGGAGTGGTGATGAGACAGTGCACCTCAGCTGCAGCAAATGGGCAAAGAATATTCTTCTACCCCGTGCTTTTCCCCGGGTGTCAGAACGTATGCCCAGCTGGATTTCTCCTGCATTTTCTTATTTCCATGTTTTTTTTGATCCTCTAAATTCTAATCTATACATGGAGTAAAATTGATTGAAAAATATCATCTCAAAGGTTCAGAATTCATTTGCTGCACACGGTCAAAATCTAGCTTCTTGTCCACAAAAGTTCAGATTCAAACTCAGCTCCTTATCCTTAACTTTCTACTTTTAACAGAGACTATAACTCATTGTTTCCAGAGTAGGGCTCTTGAAAATATTCTGAGATTTCATTTGCTAATGAGACTTAACTAATATCTGGTCAAATGACTTGCACAAAAAGAGGCCTCTGGGAAAAAAAGAGCTTCAAGTCAGACAGGGGAAGGGAATAGTTCAACATCCATTTAGGGTCTTCTCTAATCTCCAGTATTTAGGTTTTACAAAAAAAAAAAACCAAAAAACAAAAAACCAAAAATAAAGCAGGGAAGAAGGGATAGATTTTGGACCTATAGCCAGTCATGAGTCTGCAAATGAGTAGTTTGTATCACTTCTGACTGATGTTTGTGTAAGAGCTGAGAAAGAACTTGTCTGTGGGTCTCTGTGCTCCTAACATTTGCTTTGCCCACTGCTATGCTGCATTTTCCATCCCTGAGAGTCTATGATTTCACTGTGCTCAAAAAGTCTTTGGATACAAGAGGGTGGAGCACTCAATGGTTAGCAGGGTCATGCATAGAATATTTCATCCCCATTGAGTCAGTTCTGAAAGTTGGTGAGAATGTTTTACTTTTTTTTTTTTTTGTCTTTGTAATGGAGCGAGCTGCACCAAAGACCAAGTGGTTTCAAGAAAGTGTACTTATCAAGAGTGTGTTTGAACATCTTTGCTACTGTCCAAGACAGTAGCTATGCCACTCCATACCTCCTGGTTCTGCAGCCAGTGTCTAACCCACAGGGCCACAGTCCCAACCCTCTGCCAAGGCACTGAATCTCTCTTCATCCCTCTTACCACATCTATAATTTGTGGCTAACAGGAGTGGTCTGTGCTCTCCTAGTGCTTTATCACCTGCTTTTTCACTTCAAAGTGTTTCTCAATGTGGATATACATTACTTACCCATTTCTACTCTTTACCTTAGTATAGAAATTTGAATAAATGCTTACATCTGGTGTACTGTGACTGGATTTCACTAGGTGGGGTTTATGTTTACAGCTTCCTGTGGCACACCACTTAAACTCTGAGCTCTGTGTCTGATACTGGTTAAAAAAAGAGGTAAAACTACTGGTTGCTTCTTTGGGGTTGTGGTTGGAGCTGGCGAAGCACTTGAGATCGGCAGGTACTAACAATTTGCTGCAATGAGAGAGGAAGGGTAAGGGCCAGTTCTTTACCCAGAAGGTTGAATGGATTCTGGAATCCCCTCAGTCCCACCCACCTTTTGCAGTAGGGGAAGGACTGGCCCAGATATTGCAAGGATATGGCAAGCATCTGGATCTCAACCAGAGAGGGAGGAATCTGAGAGGTAACAAGAGTGAGATTTTCATCTGGAGCTTGGAGATGCCTAATTTCAAACAGTTATCTCATCCTCTAGGCACAAATATTTTGGCCCCACATTTTTTTTTTCTTCCAGGTTCAATGACAAAGCCCAGTGCTTTCAAAGAAAGCCAGTTTCTGGAGCATGTGGCTTGTCCCTCCCTGCTTTGATTCTTGCCTAGACCAGAATAAGGTTCTACCCTTATTGCAAGACAAATGAGAAACTATTTTATTACACAGGTATAAGACTCAAAGAAATGCCAGATGCAGTAAGAGGCAATGAAAAAAGTGCATCTCTTTAATAATTTTTAAGAGAAAAAACCCATATTTTATGTAAAATGTTGATTTTGACTTTTCAGTGATATTTTTCTTTAAGAATTTCCAAGAACTGGAACTTATTGTGCTTCATACATTTAGTTATAACATGACATGAAATCAGTGGGGCTTGACTTGCATATTTTATCCTATTCCTTGCTCCATAACACTAGCAATAACATTCTCCATTTGGAACTATGCTTTCCTTTTTTGCTGTGTTATTTGTATGAGATGTATCTGGAATCCAGGAGAAGAGGCAAAAATTGTGAAAATGGCTAGGAGTACATTTTATTTTATACTTAGTACTTCTGGAGTTAAAGGGGAGATGGAAATTGGCCATGTTATGGATCTTAGCTATAGAGAATTATCATATTTCAATAGTAAAGTACTGCCTGTCTTGGCTCACACACACATCTTGACCTCAGAGCAGTTGCACATAATGTTTTCTCTGTCAAGAGAATCTATTCATAATGATGTGTCACAGGTGCTCACACATAATATGTTTCCCGTCAAAAGTGATCATCCATATTTTATACAGCAGCTTTGATGACAAATATTTTGTACTTCAGCTGCTTTTTCATCCAACTGTCAGACTAAATGAAGGAAAGTCACAGATAGTTTTTAAATAATGTCAGCTTCTTAGATCACATTACTGTGTCTACCTTTTTAAAGTTGTTTCATACAAGGGCCACAAGACAGAGGAGAGAGAGATAAGGATGTTTTCATTTACTTAACTTTAGAAAGAAAAAATTTTCCAGGCTCTTAATTTCAAAATCAATAAGCTCTGTGCCTTTGGAATATTTTCAGAAAAAAAAAAAAAAAGTGTTCTACTTATTAAGTATTCAGTATTTTGAGAGTCTAGTGAAAGCAAGTATGATAACCGAATTGGGGTTGCAACTTGTCGCTGCTGAATGTCATTTATTCTCAGAGTGGTGTCATGTACTCATTGTAAACACACTTTCCTCTAGGTTATGCTACAAAATGAATGTCTCAGTACACACAGAGAATTGAGTTCTTGTGTTCTTACTGAAATTGTTTGTGCACAGCAAGGCCAAAGTTTGTACACTTCATGTGTGCCCAGTCCTACTGAGAGAAATAACCCTCATTCCTCATTTTATTAATGAAAGAGAAAGAATGAACTTGAATTCCCTTTGAGGTGAGGTTCTTCAGGTCACAGGACATGCCATTGAAGCCTCAGAGCCCAGCAAAGTGCTTTTCCCTTTCATGGGACATGTCTTTTCTGCGGAGAGTGTAAGTGAGCAAAGCACAGAGGTGCTGCTGAACTTCCCTGCCAGGCAAGCCTGCCCTGAGCAGCAGGCAGTGCAGCCTCTCAACACGCCAGCCATGGATTCATATGGACTCCTGGTTCTGCTTACAAGGGCTCCACAGAAAGGAGTTGAAAAAAACAAGTTAATTGTGTGTGCAAGCTAGTTAGCAGTGTCTACAGATCAAAATAAAATCAAAGCACTAAAATAGGCAGTCACACCATGCATGTGCACATTTATAAAATTGTCACTGGCCTGAGGAGAAGGCAGAACAGGAAGCCAACAGTATTTAGAAATACAAGTTACAAATGTAAATTAGGACTATATTTTTTCTATATATGAAATATAACCAGGTGTGTTAGGCTGAGAGATGAAAGCTTGCACTTTAAAAAATTACCATTTATTCATGCAAGGCAAGACCAAAACAAGAGGGCACACAGCGTCTGGCGTTAGTTGATGCTCCATTATTTTTTTAGTTTCAGTTTATTTAAGAAAGCAAGCACGAAGGAATTAAAAGTAGGTAAGGTAACAACTTCTCAAGTACAGGAGCATGCAAAACTCTATTTTCTACCACTGAGAAGTAATACATTTCATTGTATCACACAGCAGATTAATGTCTGCTACTGAAAAGATAGTCTGCAACAGCATCCTCTTTCCTGCTATCCCCAAGCCCCTAAAGAAGTTAGGGAGTGTGTGTAATAAATTTTGCTTTCCTTGTCTGAAGAATTAAAACAATTCAATTGAAAGGCAAATATAATCCTACCTATGCTACATGCTGAGACTGGAGCAGGGTAAATGCCACAGTTAAGTCTAAACATCAGGTTGTAATTGTTAGAGATTAAAAACATGCCAGAGAAAACATTCCAGGGAAAGAAGGAGGGTGAGAAGGATGGCTCTCCTGTGTTTTTTTTTTAAGGCAAAGTATCATCAGATCTTACAAGGGCATACTCCTGCACAGCAGAACTCAAATAAAATGGCATTTAGTCAACAAAGGAAACTATACACTAGATGGATTTTTTATCATCCAACTAGGAAAAGAAAGAATAAGGGAATATGAATTTATCTGCTGAGCCAAGTGCTCACAAGGCAGAAAAGCCTCTGAAAATAAGGAAGAGAAAAATGAATGTTCTCTAGAATGCTGCTGTTCCATATCATCTATTTCAAAGATCATTTACTGTTGGTTATATCTGCAAGATGCAAAGATGTCAGCTGAGCTTCTCATTTTTATGTAGCTGAAATAATTTCTAAAATGACAAGTCAGGTCATAAGAGACACAAGAAAAAATGAAGCAATCTTTAAGAGCTGTCAGAGAGATGGATGGTCCACCCTTCCAAGTGCAGAGGAACCATTATGTCATGGTCTTGTTTAATGCATTGTTTTCTCACAGTTTTTTTTTTTTAATTCTTTTCTTCTCAGTGCATCCTAACGTGAGCCAGGGGTGCCAAGGAGGGTGTGCTACATGCTCTGACTACAATGGATGCCTGTCATGTAAGCCCAGGCTCTTCTTCGTTCTGGAGAGGATTGGCATGAAACAGATTGGAGTGTGTCTTTCCTCGTGTCCAAGCGGATACTATGGGACACGGTATCCTGACATTAATAAGTGTGCAAGTAAGTGCTGGGGAAGGGGGAAGCACGTGGGTTTGTTTGTTCTCTCTTGAATTCTGTGTCTTCTTAGGAGTCAAGTCAATAGAGAAGGAGATGGACAGGCTCTGTCCTTATTTGCTCAATTCTTTGTAGTAGTGCAGTAAATATTAACCCAAGCAAGAAGTTAAAGACCACAAAAATGGCCTAAAGCTCAGGGATCCTGGCTTTGCATGAATGACCTGCCTAGAACCCAGGTGATGGCCTCCTCCTCCTCCTCCACATCCCTCTGTGAAGGGGAAGCACTGGTGGGCACCAGTGCCCTCCAGAAGCAAGAGAACGCCGGCAGCTCTGAAGAGAAAGAGGGGACTGAGGAATGCTGAATCTTGGTACTGGAGCTGTCTAACCCACTGCCCTTACTCGCCTGAGCCCCGCAGCAAGGAAATAAGGTGGCAGGTGGCATGCTTTGGAGATGTGGTTTGCCCTGGTCTCTTTATAGCTTGTCTCAAGCTCACTGTAGTCCTCTAAATGCCTGTAGAAGCTGGCCAGGTTTCAGCTGGCCAGGTTTCAGCCTGATTTTGGGGAATATACTGGTTTGTGTTGTTTCCAGGCTGGGGGACAGAGAAGCCAACTCTACTCTCTACTGCTCAGGCAACATTTTGACCCCACTATGGATTTTTGAACCATAAATGAACTGGAAAGGATCACAATGTCCTCCCCACTCCTCTTTGTGTTGTTGAATTCACTGTTTTTAATCCCACAGGTGATATAAAAACATAAGAGTATTGGCCAAGAAACTCTCCCAGTTTTTACCTGGTAATAAAAGTTATTTAATGAATGGACCCCAGAGTAAACTCTTACAGAGCAACTTGACACTGCAAAGTATTTGCTCACTTTTTAGCACTTTTTAGCCTTGCATATCAAACATGAGCTGTGCCATACATAAGGTTTTATGCATTTCTCTTAAAAATTTCTGAGAACTGGGAAATGTATCAGCAATGCCAATTTTGGTTGTCATACAGAAAATACATTAAATACTACAGAACATCTGCTTGAACATCAGGGAACCATCTAAAGAAAAAGAAAGATATGTTGATCAAAACCGCTCCTAAGCAGATTCTAAATTCTGGCATATTTTTTTTCTCCTGCATGAATATTTTTATCTCCTGGAGACAGGAGATAGGAGTGTGGAGCAGACCTAGCCCTTGTGTCCCATGGGGTTAATTAGTACCTGTGTGGTGCCAGGGCAGGGCAGAAGCAGCACAGTGCTATTCTCATGTGCTCTGCTCTGCCTGCCATTTGCACAGGTCTCCAAGAAGATCAGTAGTGTGAGGCTGTTCAGCATCAGGCCATCCTTTCTAAATTCTCACCCATGCCAGGGTCACCTGTGGCTGGCTTCACCATGTGTACTGGCCAGGAAGAAGACCTAACATAATTTGTTTCCTTTGAGGGTTGTCTGACATCGCTAGAATTGTGTGATTCTGGTATATGTGAGAGATCCCATGGCAGTTCATGGCACAGAGCAACAATGCTGTTGTTTACTGTTTGCATTTCAGAATGTAAAGCTGACTGTGATACCTGCTTCACCAGAAACTTCTGCACAAAGTGTAAAAGTGGGTTTTACTTATACAGTGGAAAGTGCCTTGAAAAGTGCCCTGATGGGCTGGAAGCCAACAACCACACGATGGAGTGCACCAGCATTGGTGAGTCTGCTCCCCATGTTCTGCCTTGTTTTCTCAGAGGAGGTGTGGGACCTAAGGAAGGCATGATCAGTTACAACACCAGGGAAATGAAAACGTTCTTCATAACAAGATATATTCCCCACCACAAAACACTCAAGGTATTTCCCAAGTCTGCCTCTTCACAAGAGGCACAAACCTGGTTGTGTCCTGCAAAAACAGCCTTGACACTAAGGGCAATTCTGCCAGAGGAAGGACAGCCTGTTTGGTCTGCCCTGAGGTAGCAAGACATCCATCTCTTGCTTGGTTCCTTTGCTGTGCAGCACCACTAACAGCAGAGTTTCAAAAACCCTAAGGCAGATCCCACATGTAGTTTAAAAAAGATTAAAATACTAATGGCTTTACTTTAGCTCCATTGTACCACCTGAGCCTTCAAAGCATGTATGCAACAACATTTGAAGCTTACCTTTTCAAAGGTGAAGGCTAAAAACTAATATATTAAGGAAATATCCCCCCAAAAAACCTCCAATCTCCAAAATGGTGCAATAATCACCAGACTTCAGAAAATGAGGATTACAAATAGGGTGTCACTGACACTGAAGGAGTGAGATTGATGTCATTGTGACTCACTGACTGTGGAGAAGAGACTTGCTTTTGTATCTTGAGCCTCTGACTCAAAAGCTCCAATTATTCACACAAGGGCAATTTCAGAGGTCACCACACCTAACTGTCTGCTCCATGCCTCAGTCATCCCTCCAAATGAGAGACGAACAAGAGATATGTTTGCCTGTGAACAGCTGCACTTGGCAACCCCCACCATGGGCACACTGAAGCTGTGGCAGGGCTCAGCTTATTTTAGTACATTGGCTGTGAATTGTGATGGCTGAGGGCTGTGAGCTGCAGTGCAAGCCGTAACCTCTCCAGCCACCAGCAACCAGAGAGGGAGCACTTAGGCACAGTCTGGGCGTGATGGAAATCTTCTCCACAGTGTCATGCGCATAGCTCTCTCTGGCATCGAGTGTTTTGGAGGGGAAGTAATGCAGGAATAAAACTAACGTGCCTAGTTAGGCATTTTCCTTATCAAATATATATTAGTTCAGGTGGTAGTGTAGGCTTTTATGGTTTTATTTTCAAGACTTTCATCTTTGAAAGAAATTCAAGGGATCATTTCTGTTTCTTGATGGCTGTTTCCAACTGCTGTAGACTCAGCTGCTTTAACAATGAGTCAGTCTCAAAGAGGAAAAGCCATTTAAAGCTATGGAGTAAAACCAGAACTTTCTGTGCATGTGAAAGCCAATTATTTTAGAAGAAGAGCCCCAGTGTAACATCAAAAAAGTGACCCATATGGAAGGTTCAGAGATTGCCTAAAGTCTGTTATATTTTTAGGTTTCAGAAAATTTAGACGTAAATTCTGGATCTGGAAAAATGTTGACTTGCTAATTTGTCTTTATAGAGGACCAGGAAGTCTTTCCTTCTTCAGAGGTGACTTAATCTTAAGCATGCAGTTGGACTTAGAGTAAATACATACATTTACTATCTTTTTTCAAGAGAAAGACAGCAAGATGGCATAAGAGAAGGATTGCTGTTAAAAGCATATTGTTAGCTTTCCACGTTTATTCCCATGTTTTGTTTACACTCTTTGGATAAGTGTGAAATGTCACATCTTCTGACCTCCAAACAGCACAGGATGCACATTCACATCACTGGTTTAGAAAGGGTAATATGCACCATTCTGAAAAGCTTGAAGCCTCACACTGACCCAAATTCTCCTCTGCTTTGCCTGTTTCTAACTTCTGTATGCTACAGATGATGGGTCTTTAGGTGGCCAAAGACACTTGACTTCCAGTGTAGCATCTTTTGATATCACTTGGTCCTTTATAACTATCAATTTCCCAATTTCCACCTTTGAGACGAGCTGCAGCAGCTTGACCCAATGGCTTCACTCACCTTTCACACAGGCATGACCAAAGTTTATTCCACCGAAGCTAAAAGGGTTTACACCTCATCAAACCAAAGTCAGAACAAACCCCAGTAATTGATTCCACTGAGACCAGTAGTACTGTTATTGCCTTGCTTCAGGAATGTAATTACAAAACAGTGAGTAGAAAATAGTAACTGTTATAATTATTTGACATTATTTTGTGCTGCATATCCTTAACAATCCAATTTCTGTCAATTCATTGCTGCAACTCACAACTGATTAATTCCATTAGCTTTTGCCACCTTTTGGCTGATGCAGAATGAAAATAATGTACCATATGTATTCTGTATACAAAAACATATTGGTCAGTCTAAGTTTATTTTATGTTTATTGCAGTGCACTGTGAAACCAGTGAGTGGAGTCCGTGGAGCCCTTGCATGAAGAAAGGAAAAACTTGTGGTTTCAAAAGAGGAAATGAAGTGAGGGTCAAAGAGATCATACAGCATCCATCAGCAAGGGGAAATCCTTGCCCAGCTACAACCGAGAGCAGAAAATGTATTGTACAAAGAAAGAGATGTCAGAAGGAAGGAAAAGGTACCAAGTTATCATCATCATAATATGAGATTGATATTGTGTTGTTTTAATAATTCACACCTGAATTCTTAGGCCTCAATTTCAGGCTTTATCAAAGCTGCCGTTGATGTGGTGGTTTCTGGGCTGGAGAGAATTGTGCCTTTGCCTGCAGTAAATAAAATCCTAACACTGCTCAAAAAATGTGCTTTGTGTGATCTAGAGAGGACAGGGTGGGCCGGAAGGGAAGGCACTTTGTCTCCCAATTCTGTCTGCTGAAAGAGTTGCCAAGATGAAAAGTTGCATTGTAGCGCTCAGAACAAACAGATCCATCATAAAACATGTCAGGGTGGGTGTTGTCTGTTGGGTATCAGGCAGCCAAGTTTCGTGCTTCAACAGAGGGATTCCTCCAAAACAATTCCTATTTCATGCTTCCCTACAAGAGTTTAACTCTTGTAAATGCAGTGCTGTGGCCTCTCTCCCAGCCTGAACTCTTTTTACTAGCTCTGGCTGAACAACATAACCTGACCCTCACATCTGCATCTGGGTCATCGAGTCCCAGCATGGGAGAAAGATCACAGCATTGCATGGCAGACAAGCGAAACTCCACTTGGTTTCACCCAAGAATCAAGGCTGCCAGCAGAACTGTCCCTCCATGCAAGGCAGCTTGTGGGACTTACTCCCCAGCATGGCAGTGAGAGAATGGCATCACATGTGTTAAGACTGGGAGATGCTAAAAAAGTTTATGAAATATTAATTTACATAAATTCCACTCAGTAGATAACTGTTGTTTGATTATTCTTTCCTGCTTGCAGAGGGGAAGTTACTTGATCTGTCCTCAGTGAAGTTACTCTGGTAGACACAGGAGGAACTATAGACTATTTCCTTTTCTCCATTCCTTCAATTTCCCCATCTCATCTATTTCTCTCTTTCCTCCCACCCCTTCTGAGGGTGAGTAGAAGAGGTGGAGCAGCTGAGCCTCCATGTGAACATCTGTGAGGCAGCAGTAGCTGCTGGTACCAAGTAACAACTCCCTGTTCCACTGTCAAATGATGGCCAGGCTTCCTGCAGATGACTTAGGGAAACGCTCAAGGGGCTTGGATCTTCTAACCCTTTTGAAGGTTAGCTCATTCTCTGGGGATGCACCTCATGAGAAGGGCAATAATGTTATTACAGAGAGTCCAAATAAGGGCCACAAAGATGTTGAAGGGCCTTGAGGGAAGCCATATGGGGAGCAGCTGAGGCCCCTTGGTCTGTTCAGCCTGAAGAGGAGGAGATTGAGGGGAGATCCCCTTGCTGTCTACAGCTTCCTTGTGAAGGGAAGAGAAGATGCAGACACTGATCTCTTCTCTGTGCTGACCAGTGACAGGACCAAAGGGAATGACCTGAAGTTGTGTCAGGAGAGGTTTAGGTTGGCTATCAGGAAAAGAATCTTCAGCCAGAGGGTGACTGGACACTAGAACAGGCTCCCCAGAGAAGTGGTCACAGCACAGCACCAAGCCTGGCAGAGTTCAAGAAGCATTTGGACAATGCCCTCAAGCACATGGTGTGACTGTTGTGGCACCCTGCTCAAGGCCAGGAGTTGGACTTGATGATCCTTGAGGGTCCCTTCCAATTCAGCATATTATCTGATTCTGTGATTCTACAGTTAGAGGAAGGATCTTATGGACCAGATAGCTACAGGTGACTCTTCCTCACCCAAGAACTGGTATATCCACTGATCTATAGGGCATAGATGTCACCTCTGCTCCTGGGGTCAGGCAGTGTCCTGAAGAGGTAGAGAAATGTACCTGTGTCAAGGTCACAGTCAAGACAACCTGTTTACTGATTCCCTTTAGAAATCCTATGGATTTCTATGTTCAAAATGTCCATGCTTGGTTCTCTTTCTACACAGTGGCACAACTTGAAACAGCCTCTCATTAGCCCACTGTAACTGGGGAAATAGTCCATTTTTTTTCCCTACCAAAGCCTAATCTTGACAGAGATGAAAATATAGGACTGAACTGTAATTCTGGACTGTGAAACTGGGTTTTTTTTGAGGCGATGATATTATGTGTTTGCTTATAGCAATTTGGCAAACACTTCAGATTGGACAAGACATTTCTCTTTGAGAAATGCCTGCTGTTCCTGTGTAATAAGAACTTTAGAAGAAACTATTCACGTATTTTGCTATCCATTCTTATTTTATGGGATTTGAGCCAAACCATACTTGAAAAATACTGTGCACCACAAGAATTTGTTCACAATCATGAATCTTTTTCTTCCCTTCTCTTCTGCAGTATGTATAAAGGTAGGCCTTTTTCCTTCTTTTGAGCAAGTCAAAGTCGACATTCTAGCCTGTCTTATGCTCAGTAGATAATTCCTTCAAATGAGGAACCTGTGTTCCCACTCTGACTCTGCCTTTGGGATTTGTATGCCTGTGTCTGAGACCCC
Source organism: Zonotrichia albicollis (assembly GCF_047830755.1). NCBI lineage: Eukaryota > Metazoa > Chordata > Aves > Passeriformes > Passerellidae > Zonotrichia > Zonotrichia albicollis. Next base: position 72,422,997 of record NC_133821.1, on the reverse strand, counting down.
TTTTTTTTTTTTTTTGTTCTGACATTTACGTTCTCAGTATTCACAGAAGTCTTTCACCTTCACATTCATTGCTTCAGGGAGATGAACTTTTTTTTTAAGAAAGATAATTCTTAACAAAACTGAGGAATATCACACATGAAACATTAGGTTAAAAGAGCATAATTCAGAGATGAATTATGGTGATAGGCTAGGAAGGTAAGAATTAAGCTATAAGTTGTCCTTCTATTCCTGCTGAAATGGGGAAACAAAGCTTTCCAACTTAATCTCCAGGCAACATATCTTCCCTACTGCTACTGTCCCTTATTACACTAAAAGAAATTTTTATTCCTCTTTGAACAATAGAATAATTGCCCAAGAAAGCAAGCCAGGCTCTGTTCTTAAGGCTAGCTGTGCCCTGTCAGTGAGTGCAGAAGGAGGTGACAACAGAAACACTTGAAAGGAAAGGGAAAGTCAATAAGTTTGTATTTACTGTTGAGAAATATTGAAAAGGCTGTTTTGTATTGTACAGCTCCCCGTGGCCACTCGCCATTGCTTCAGAGTTGAACTTCCATGGCATTGGCTTTTGAAGCGTAGCAGAGCCGGCAGTGACCAGCAGTGCTGCTAATCTTTTCTCCATGACCATGGAGAGAGGGTCAGCTCGGTCACTCTTGGCTGTTTCCATGTTGGATGGATGTCTGTGGCTGAGGGATTTAGGTCAAAGACCACATGATGACGGGGTGTGCTCGTCACAGAGGCCTCAGTGACTTTGCTGGAGACGTTGAGGTCAGCGACAGGATGTTACTCAGGGAAGGCGCTGCTATCACACAGCAGCAAGGACACGTCTCTGGAACAACCACGCAAAACGAGATAAAGCAGATGAAGGGAGCTTTTTTTCTTTGTTTCCATCTGCTGGTGTGTCACTGGAGCTGATCAGATGTCTTGCAACCCTTCACTTCCCCTTCACTGGCTATGCAATGATGTTTTACTGTGAGAAGATGATAATATTTTCAGAATGGATGCAAACAAATGGGAATAATGACGATACAAATAGCTCAATTAACCTAAAAGATTTTTAAACTTATTTTGGCACTAAATTAGTTGATCCCAGTGTGATCTGACATGGTAATTCCCATTTGTTTTGCATACAGGCTCCTTTTGTAGCTCAATCTCATCCAAACCTCACAGTAATTTATTTCATCATTCTCCTCTTTTAATCCCATGATGTTGTGTTCTTTTTAGTCTGCATGATTATATAATATTAAGTTCCAGTTTTTTCTTCTTCCTTTCTTTTCCTCACACTTTTTGTTTTGTTCACCCAGTGCAGTGTACTGTAAGTTTTACCTTCCCACACGTAACATGTTCTTGGCTCCTACCCTCCATTGACAGATAAAAATTTAGACACGTGTTTCCTGTATCCATGTCTGTTAATGGCAAATAGATGTCCTGGAAAAGCAAAAGAGCTTTCAGAGCTCCTCAAACACTGCAAATTATCCATCAATATTATTTCTTTGCCTTAATAAATGTGCTCTGGCCTAACACAAGTCCCTCTGGAGTACTGTCTGCAAATGAGATTGACTTTATTGGATGAAAGACAAATATTCTGAAATTCCTATATTCTGCATACAAAAGTATTTGTAGGGAAAGAATTGTATGTTTTCATGACTAATTCTGCCAAGAAGAGAATATTCACCATATGACTTTCTGTTGAGTCCCAACTAAACTTCCCCATCAATCAGAGAATTTGAAGCACTTTCAGAGAATATGTTTTGATCAGTTTGAAGATAATAAAAGAACTCATCAAAATTATGAACAAGAAAGACACCTTAGAAATCTGGGTATTATGCAAGCTAATAGATAGATGACATTGGTTACACAGCTGCATTATTGTAAGCAAATAAATACATTTCAATTGTTTCTCGTTCCTATATTGAATTTTTGCACGCTGGTGGTGTTTTGATGTTCAGAAGACAGAAGCAGTAGTAACTTAACTGTGTCCCATTCTGTGCCAATACAAACCGAACAAAGTTCCTATTCCTACAGGCAAAATTTCAAGCATTAGACATGAAGACATGGGAGGGTGAATGTAGAATAGCATGTTTCTTTTTCACTGTGGAATGTAGCAGTTGTCACCTTGTACAGTCTGAAAGCAGGATACAGTTATGAGAGGAAGAGGGATAACTTTAGTCAAAATTTAAAAGACTACAGCCCCCTGGAGGTAAGGTAGCTTGTCAGCTAATGGTTTAAGCTCTAAGGAGAATAGAGACACTATGCTATGATTCTTTTTAAGTTTACAGCAGGAATAAGAGAGAGAGAAATGGCTTTGAGGTAAGGATCTGAATTCTAGACAGAGACTGGTGAACAGAAGGGAACTAAGGGAACAAGATTTGTTGCTAAGGAATTTTAATGAGGAAGTGCATAAATTTTGGGTACATAAATTAAAATAATAACTTCTATACTGTATGACATACATGAGTGAGTATAAAACTGCAGGTTCCATTAAATAGCCTAGAGAACTGAGACTCAGCTCATTTCTGTTGTTTGTACTAGTTCTTCCACCTCTTATATGTCCACATAATGCTTCCAAATACATTAATCAGATAATGTCTGAAGAGGCTTCCAATTGGCTGTGGTGTGAGGAGGGACTCCAAGCAGGATGAGTGCATTTCAGGGGAGCCACAGGTCAGCCACAGTAAAACAAAAATTGGATTTGAAAAATACTCATGTTCAATACTAATTTTACCTAGTCTCGGCAAAATTGGGTCAGAGCAGTGTTTTATTGTGTTGATAAATGTGTAGTAATGGCTGTACATCTACTTATTCAAATGAATAGGCTACCCCTATACACTCCATACTCCAAAGATAAATTCTCTTCCCAAGGCAATGGAGTTGCACACCACTTCAGTAATTCCTCAGAGTACTATTTTTAAGAAAATATTTTTCTGATTAAAAAAAAAAAAAACTACAATTTTAAATATTTCTGGTATTGACTACTTTTACTTAATCAAATTTAAGTCCTAAGCATGGCTATGTAGGAAAGTAAGATATTCCTATCACAGTCCATTCCACAAGTCACATCCTCTCACTCATATAAAGCTCAGTGGCATTTAAAACAAGAGGGCTGGAGCATGCGAGCCAGGGAGACATCCCAGTACACAGTTCACTCTTGTAACTGTGAGGGATGGGGTGTCCTGTGTGAAGGTCACTAGTGTGGTTATGGTTAATGACCTTACCCCATGGCAGGTCACAGGACTTCTGAAACCTCAAAATGAGCACGGAGCTAATTACTGCATCCCTGTGTTTACATACTGCATATGCCAATGGGCCCTAGCTCTGGCCTTTGCGAGCCTGAGTTACTATAATTGAGGAATCTGTCTTGTGAAGAGTTTGGTTGTTTATTTTCCATTTGTTGCTGCCAAGAGGGCTTCTCATTTCCTTTCCTTGCAAGGGTTTTGACTCTTTAACTTTAACACATTTCCAGCCTCCAATAGTAGGGCTGCTGAGACCGGGAATCCACTAGCTGCAGCACGAAGGGAAATGGCATCCTGGGGATACCCCAAGCGAGGCAGAGCACGGTCAGCACCCAGCTGCCACTGCCACTGGCCAGAAAACATGGGCACAACCTGGAAAAGACATCTGGAGAGCAGGCTTCAGAGGGAAAAATATGGCCAAAATGAGTCAAAATGATTTGTGAATCCAAAATAGCTAATAGAATAGTAGAGGATATACTGACTAGAAATCAAGGGCTGAAAAGGCTGGAAAAAACTATTTGTAACATTGTAGCATTTTAAAGATTTGATCATAAGCAGTTTTGAAAGTTTTGCCAAGTTACTACCTGCAAACAGAGACATTGAAATCTGAACTAATTAGTAGTTATTTTAAATTTCATGACAAATTATTTTGTTTGTGCTACTGTGAACATTAGATTCTCATCAAACCTCCCAGTTCTGACAGACACACATGAACCACACAAGCAGGTAGTACACCCATGCTGTGTGCCCCTGTATTTATGGTACTACACATGAATGCACACCCTCTGTACATGTGCACCATGCCAAGGTTGTGATCTCTGAACAACATGCATCCTGATGCACTGTCAGGTGAAAATGGTTGTGCCCTCAGATATCAAAATTAGTTTAAGCCCCGCAGGGTGCTGGGCTGACACTGTCTCTGTGCTCCTTGGAAGATGTTCTCCTTTCCTGCTACTAGCTCCTCTCTTGCTACCTTCTGCTTCCTCCCTGTCCTGGGGACCCTGGGAGCACTGGGGAGGTGACTCAGATGCCCTGAGGTCCTCTGGAGCATGCTATAAAAAATGTGCTGGACATGCTGTTGATAAAAAGCATCAACCTCATATTAATAGGAATAGTGTCAAAGCTGAGACAGAACTATGTGGTCAATTGTTCTTGTAAGGGAACTGAATCAGAAAAAAGTTGATTGCATTCTTTTATTAAAATGTGAACAATGTGAGAGCTGTCCTCCTCAGATCACTAAACCAAATAAGGGATAGAAATCAGCTCTTTTTCTCTTCTAATCTTCCCTTTTGGTGCCTCCTTGTGCTCCAGAATTGGCTAGCTAACTATATTTTAGATGCCTGAGCTTTGTAGGAAAATCTGAAGGGAATACAAGCCCCTTGAGAACCCATCCTCCTCTCCTTTGCAAAGTATCCATCAGGTATTCATTCAGCACTAAATTTCTAGCACCTACCTAAACTCTTCCCTCTTGAATAAAAATGTTTGGGATTGAAAGCTCCAGCTTCAGAAAGTGAAACCCACAACTGTGTCTATTCCATGAAAGAAAAGAAGGCAGAGGTCTGCTCCATGCCCACAAAGTCCAGGTCCACCTTCTGGCTTGCCACCAGACCAGCTGGGGCTATTCCCTCTGCAGCAGATATGACAGGGGAAGAGGGCAGGTCAAACAGAGTCCTTAAACAAACTCCCAGTTATGTTACGCAGACAGGCAGGAGTCTGCCTAGTCTCTGATCTTCCTCCCTGGCTCAGCTGGGAGCAAATGTGGGACAACTTATTCATGGCACCTTCACTTTCAGTGGCTTCCCATCGTGTCATGGAGAGGCACACAGGAAACTGGGAGCACTCTCCCCTCTCTGCAGGGCTGCAGGGCAGAGGCAATGTGCAAAAGAGCAGCATGCCATTCTCTCCTACGCCTCATCCCTTCCTTCCTCTGCCAGAGCATCCTCGCATACCCTGCTGGCCTTCTATCACAGCTCACATTTAGTGCTGCTGAAGTCCTTCCCCTAACTCCTAGTGATGCAAGGAGCACTTTCTGAGGAAGGGACATGTCACTGCTGGAAAAGGAAATGAGGCTCTTCTAGGATGTGTGCCACAGTGGGACACCATCACAACTTCTTTCTGTTGATGCAGAGCCCACATCAAGCTGTTTTCTCACTTTTGGACAATCTTGCTACAAAGTAAATGTGAAGGGACATGGCTGCTGGGAGCAGGCTGTCACTGCCTGGAGACCTAAACCTTTCATTTTTTTGACCTGAGTGTCCTGGAAAGAGGAACAAATGCAAGAGAGAAGTTTGATAGGGCATCTATCAAATTTAGTCCAAGAATTCAAAACATTTGGGGTATGTGAGCTACAGAGTAAATCAGGCTGTGGATGTTTCAAGTCTAATGGTGACACATCCAGCACTGTTTAATCAGCTAAATCCTGGGCTATGGAACACTTCCATGTATAGCAATGCTGTTATAACACTGCAGTCATGGGCAGCATGGCACTCATTCATTATTGTGTTACAGCTGCCCTCATTTCAAGGGCCTGATCCAAGACTCACTGAAATCCCATTGACTTCAGAGTACTGTGGATCTAGCCATAAAGCAGGGATTTTCAGCATTCCTCTGTAACAAAGTGAAAACAAAGGAGCACTTTTTTGGCCGCTGCTTCTCCTCATCTCTCTGGATATTTGCCTTTTCTTCCCCACCCAGACAGCTCTGTTTGTTTTTCCCCACCCAGATCTCTGCATCTCCAGCCTCATTGTCTCTTCTCAGCTCCCTCTCCCAGCCAGCTCTGACACCTGATGTAGTCTTTGGTCTGCTTTGGCTGCCACGTCCCAGCTCCCTTTCACCTTCATAACTTTGAAAAGGGTATGAAGTTAAACACTTGCTACCATAACCTTGTGTTATAAAGGTCCAAGGAAGCTTCAGAACATTCCCAATTAGATGGTAACAGCCAGTGTTATTGTCAGAGATCCTAAAGACTGGGAGAGAGGTTGTGGGAATCTCTATGGAAGATTTTTAAGGAGGTTAGACAAACAATCATCAGAGCCAGCCTAAGTATAGCAGCTCAGATTCATAGACTGGTAAGGGACTAGATAATTTTTTGATAAGCATTTATAAAATGGCGACAAAATCTCCACAAAATTTTCTTGCCTGTTGCTTTCTGCAAAACTCCTACAAAAAGACAGCACACTGCCTATTTACAGAGCACAAATCTAAGTATCCTGTCCACTGACATCAGTATAAGGCCTCCTGCTGTCATTTACCAAGGTCAGACTTTTATTTGGGCCTGACTCAAAGAACTGAAATCAACTTTTCATCATTTTTGTCCAGTTTAGTCATTTGCATTGCAGAGATATCTGTTCATGTTTCTCCTTGCATTCACCAGCTTTGAATAATTGTCACAGGAAGAGTAGAGGGCTGGATTTTCTTGCTAATTTACGAGAGATATAAGGTAGCAACTCTCTGCCAATGAAAATGTGTCATTTTTAAGAGCAGATGAAGATATGGTCCATGAGGGGCATATTGCTGTATGATTAGGCCTGAAAAAAAAAAAAAAAAAAAGGACAGATGCAAACAAAAATTCTTTTCCAGTAATTTTTGTTGAAGCAATTCTGCAGTGACAAATTATTGGAAGAAAAACCCCAACATTCTTCATTTAAAAATGTGGTGGCCATGCAAGATTCAGAAAAAGCATTTTCTAAATCTTCTGTTCTTAGTTTCTTGAAATTCAAAATGGTAGCAAAAAAATTAACTGGTGTTCCATGACAGAAACATATACAGCTAACATTAAGGTCAGAATTGTCCGGTTATCTCGGCTGTTTGAGGGGCCTGGAAAGGCCCGTGGTGGCCTTGGGGCAGCCCGCGTATCGAAGGACGAGAAGAGGCTTCAGTTCTTCTTTCGGTTTTTATGTTTATTAATTGTTTATCTAAAAGATGTTCTTTCAGCCGAACAGAGATCTGCTCAGCAGTCAGCCATGAGCACACTGTCTGCCCTCCGGGGCAGCCACCTATCTTTATACCCATTGTTACGTGTACAATATTTATCATTTTTCCCCAATACCATTTATTCTTATTACTCGGTGCACTCTCAGTAATAACCAATCCAAAGGTGCCACCATCACCAAAGAAGATGGAGGAGAAGAAGAAGAAGAAGAAGGACAGGACACACCCCAATTCCTCCATCTTACTCCTCTAAACCCCCCTGTACATAAATCCTAAACCCTGTGTCTCACCCTCTAATTAACTAATCCCTTCACCATTCACCCCGGTGAAGCCCTCATCCTTGTCGTCTCCTGTGTAGGACCAAAGTCCAGCCACCAGACACTTCTGGCAACATCCCAGGACTCCTGAGCCCCCCAAGGTGGTCTCGGTGGCTCAGCACCTCAGGACTGAGATCCTGAGATCCGACAAGAATTTGACAATTAACTGTGGGGATTTTCTATTGTTGTTCTGTTTTACAAGCAAAATGACCCAGTAATGAAATTTCTCAATTCTAATCTAATCCTCCCCAATATCTACAGCAAACAGTAGCCCCAGTGTAAAGATTTACAGCTACAGTTATGTCTCTGCTTTGTTCTTGAGTGTGTATTTACTTCTGCCCATTTGCTTTCTGAAATTCTCTCTCATTTGTCATCTGAAGAACTCCATTTAAAACAGGCTTCAGACATGAAACACAGCTACATTCCTGAAACATGAGATGAACAACCTTTAATTCATGCAACCTTTCATTTACAGTAATGTTTAATGGATGGGCTGGTTTCATTATGGACAATGCCTCTCCCTGTCATTAGCCTGCAGAAAGGGCTAAAACTCTTAAGCATTTAAAGGAGCTCCATTTCAGGCTCTGTATTCCCTCCTCCCCTCCCTCCCCCACTCCCCATCACCCCTTGTGACTGCCCTTTTTCTAAGTGCACAATCTAAATGCTACACTCTGCAAATTGCACTTATTGCTGGCTTCGAGCGTCGAAAAACCCTTCTGAGCACTTTTTATACAAACCCTCACAAGGTCAGAGTTGGAAAAATCTCAGCTGGTGGACTTGGATCCCATGAGCTAGTGACCATTTATAATTAATATTAATGAATGGCAGATGACAGATGTTTATTGCCTAAGCAGAAACGTGCATTGCTAAACCAGAAGTATTTAGTTTAAATCCAGAAGAACTGACTATTTCTTGTATGGATGTGGGCTGGTGGTGGGGAATTCCAGTGAGTGATCCAGCCCTTGCTACCTTTAAGCATGAGCATGGAAACAATAATTCTTTAAAAAAGAATCCTGAGCCCTCTGTTTGAAGTACGACATTTGGTCCTTCAGCAAGGAGAACTCTCTGTGCACTTTGGCAGCTCTGATTTGCAGCAGCAGTGGCTTTTATCCATAGAGTCTAAAGCACCAAAATTAAGGAACTCTTACCTCTGCTTTACACTTCTGGAACCTGAGGAAGTAATTTAAATATAGTATTATAAAGAAAAAAAAGTCTTTGTCACTGAGGAAAAAGGATTGCATTCCCAGACACAGTATATTTTTTGTTGCTGGATTTTTTTTTCCATAGTGGTCTTAAATTAAACTAAAGCTATGATGCATAAATCTTTCAAGTTTAAATGTGACACAATGGAAGATGTAACATGGAGATGGAAGAGTCTTGTCTCTGTGAATACTTCAGGCTGATGGAATCTCTGGTTTTGATCTGAAAGAAACTCTTACAGCACATAAATTAACTTCCTGGACATAGAGACATCTTGGGTAACATTTTCAAAAATAAAACAACAATTTCAAGTAACTTCTTAGAGTTTCTGGTTGAGGTTGGAGTAAGAGTCTATTTGTTCTGAATCCCTTGGACAAAGCATCCTGCTCCTTATAGTATCTTGCTACAGTATGTGTGCACCAATATTTGCTGTTTTCTTGATCCTGAGATTTTTACACTATCTGTAAGCTGTTTCTGAGTATGCCATTCCAGACCCTTGCAAACTATTATTTGGTTTGGTGGCTGCAGGTTGGTCTCAGGTCTTATAAAAGAGTGCCAAATGAGTTGCTAACAAAAGCAGATAGTGCTTAAATCTGTAGAAATAGTGAGCAATTTCTGCTTTTGGCTGAAGCAGAATTTCTTGGAGTAGGCAAGAAAATGATTAGTTACTCAGTTTGAAAGAGAATCGTGAACATATTTGGTGACTGCTGTACAGTGGGCTTCCTCACCTGGAGGCAGGAAGCCACTGGAGAGAGAGGCTGCTGATCCCCACAGTCCCAATTTTCCCCAGAGAGGCTAGAGAGGATCCTGACTTTGTGCTATACATCGTTGTACCGAAAATATCACTTGCTCAACTTTTGCATCAGGCTCCTTAGAACCTTTCTTGCATTCCAGCAGTTCAGCTCCCATAGCCAGCCCTGCTGTACCGGTGCACACACACCACAGGAACACCGAGGGCTGTTACCATTTTACCAGCACTGCTGCAACACTCCCAAGGCACCTGCCAAGCTGAAAAATAAAACATGCAAGTTGTGCTGAATGGCCATTGTGCACTGCTGGCAGGATCTGTGTGAGACAGGACACGGGGCAGATCTCCTTGGGGAGCTGGATCAGAGGTTCCAGACCTTCCTTAGCACCTTGGGCTGCCCTGTCATGAGAGGCTGCATCTCCTCCAGCCTTTGGGCCACAGGGACTTGCCTGCATCCATCTCAAGAGCATGGCAGTCAGTTTGTGAAGTATCCTAAGTGAAGTGGGCTCCAGTGATGCACTGTCACATGGCAAAATCATTCTTCACATTCCACTTCCAGCAGCTCATAAAGCTGGCTGCTCACTTCAGTGTGCAAAGCTGTGTTACTACAAAAAGCCCTAAATGCAAAGTTCATCCTCAGAGGAATTTAAAAAGAATAAACTTATCACATTCTTGGGGAAGGAAAAAAAAATAAAAGAAGGCAAGACAGCCTGGATAAAATTCACATGGACAACTCCTACCTGTGATTCATGTTAAATTGAAGAATTATGAGCAACGCTAAAATATTTGCATTCAAGTTCCTTTTGTGCATATCCACCACAAACCCCACTTAGAAATACTTTTTTAATACTTTATAGGCGTTGATTTTCCAAATAAATGGAAAATACCAGATTACCAGAGTCATCACATTTCCCAGAAATTTGCTGATTTCAATGAAGTCCCAGTTGAAAGTAGGCAGGTTTTTGAAACAACCTTGCCTTTGTGTTTCTGCCTAGTATCCTTTTAGCTTGTCCATTGGGTTAGCCTCTGGCAGCCCACCTGGCACGCTGACAAAGACTCAACAGCCTGAAAACCTGAGATCCCTTTGGCAACTTAGTCCAAGATTCCTAGGCTTCATTGGGCTAAACTCTGAATCCTTCTGGCATATAAATTCCCTGAGCCTTTTTCAGAGGCAGCCCAGGAGTCTTGGTGATCCCAACATCCTTTTCCATAAGCTTCTCTCCACCTGGTAAACTGCCAGGTGTTCTCTCAATAGGTAAGAAAAATCCTTCAAGAAACACATGGAGATGGCCAAAGTTAAATCTCATGTCACCCTTTTAGACAGGGAACTTTTGGAGTCTTGGATCCACATGAAATTTAGAAGCCTGACCTGTCACTTTAATCAATGTGAAAATGTATTTGGAAGTATTGGCACTACTTAGAGAGGGGAGGATCAATGCTTTGGCCAGCTGAAACAGTACACACACACTGGAGACACAAAACAGAAAGAGACAGTCAATTTTCAACACCTTGACTTGAAAAGTATCCTTGAAAACAAATTCTCCCTTCAGTTACACCAAACACCAACCTTGGTGACCTCTGTGTGTTTGAGCAAGTACAACACAGAGGTCAGAATTGGGCCTCTGGTGAATTTTGGTAAAAACAGCCTGCTTCTCTGCTGATGGATTTGTTGAGAGGAGGATCCATCAGGAGCTGCTGTCCTCCTGTATGTTACCTGCTGCTGACAGGCTGATCCAGCTGTTCAGCTGGACTGGAGTGCACAGGGACTCCTGTCTACCTGTCAGCACAGGTGTCACCCCAGGCAGAAATGCAAACAAATAATGCTCAGAGTGGAGGGGACAAGTGAACCGTGCCAAGGGAGGCCAAAGGGGCATCCTGTTGACTCCTCATCTTCCTTGACCTTCCTGGCACATCAGAAAACTTAAGAAAATGTAAGGAGGGGACTCCAGGAGGAGGGTATAGGTGCACCTATATCAGCAAATGAAATGGTGGAAGATGCCCAGGCTCCCTGGTTCTGGTGTATAGTACCAGGGCAGGAACTGCTGCCTTGATTCAAGTGTTGGAGTCAGCACTTGCAAAATGCCTCCAGGATCTGTACCCAATCACCAGTATAGCCCAACTCTGAGTCAAGGCTGATAATGGAAAAAGGCATTCCTTGGGATGCACCCAGATATTGGGGTCATATAAGTATCATCTAAATTACTGGGTTCCATTGAGGCAATCAGTTTAAGTAAAGCCAAGGAAAACATCTTTTCTCACTCATCCCTCCCTTCAGAGCACACTGAGCACAAATTTGAGAAGAAATAAGTTTCTTTGGGGGTTTTCTCCATTTTGCTATTGTATTAGAAAGAGTTTAAATGCCTGCTGAGGCACTAGCATCTGTCTCTTATCATGTATAACTTTACTTGATTATTTCTAGAGCAGCAGACTAAACATGCAACTCTGACATAATGCAGCATCACATTATTATTTCTGGTTTGTTCAAAAGACTGCACCAGCTGAAATAAGTCTCTAAAAAAGACTATATTTATGACCTCAATCCAAGCTAATGGGAGGGCTTGGATTATTGGTGACTAAAAGGAAAACAGGTTATTAGAGATTTTTCTCAATATCCTGATGCTCTAACAACAAGGTAAGGGCTTTTACTACCAATCACTATTATTCCCAATATTTGTTCTAGTTCCTGGTTCTCCAAAGAGGCCCATCAAGTGGATTTGGACACTCATGGATCTTTTTCCCTCTTTTAGGAGAACTGTAAAAACCCAATTCCATTAAGAAGTCACCATTAAATGTCTCAAAAGAAGAAAATGCCAGTTTCCTTAATATCAGCATGGTCTAGGTAATTTCCTGTCCTAAGGAATGGAGAGTGATTTTCTGCTCTGCTAAACTGCCATTACTTCCCTGTCTTTGGAAGCTGTGTTCAGACTTTATAAGCTGTGGGTTCTTATAAGATGAAAACTGTTATGTAATTACAAAATTGGTGTTGTTAGCATGTTAATCCTGATTAAAACAAGGCTGCTAGCAAATTCCCTTAGTCCCAACAGACAAGCATGAAGGGAATAAATCCCCACAAGCATTTGTTTGAAAAGGCGGCAGTAAATGTCTCCACAAACAGCAAACAGAACTCATTATAGGAATCCTCCTTCCCTGGCTGCTTCTTTGACTGGAGGATATTCTATTTTCAGGCACTGGCAATATCTTTTCTGTGGTACTGGAAGGGCACATCCAACCAGTTTCTATTGCAAGAGGTCATCACAAGCCAGGGATTTTCCATAAACCTTGCTTATGAGCTCATGAGTGTAGAAGTGTCATTTCCCAACCATCCACAGAAATGATATCTCCTGACTTCCCATACACCTAACAGGATACAACCTTACATACAACCTTCCAACTACAGCAGTGAAAAACCCAACATCTCCTGTCTTGGTGTAAATAACTGGGTCAGCATCCTCCCATTCCTCTCTGCCTGCTTCATGACAATGGCTGTGGTGCAGGCCCCAGCTATTTCTGTATTTGGAAACAACATTCTCATTCCTGCTAATGTGCCTCCTTCAGCACTGCTCTTGCAAGGACAAGCTAGCACACACAATGTAAATAAGAACATTTTTCAAGTGAATGCAATCTAGTAGCCCAGATCCTATTTTCAGAGGCAAACAAACCTTAAGGATCCTCATACAAAGACATCTAAAGTCTACATCTAGAGAAGTGTTTCCATTCTTCAGAGGAGATAGGACACGTAAGAACAAGTTAGTCATCAAGTCCCACAATACAGTTGCTCAACCATAAGTATCAATAGCTTTTGAGTTATAGCATCATCATAGAATCACAGGATGGTTTGGACTAGAATGGGCCTTAAAGATAATCTAATTCCAATCCCCTGCCATAGGCAGGGACACTTTCCACTAGACCAAGCTCTATCCAACCTGGTCTTGAACATTTCCAGGAAGGGGGCAGCTACAGCTTCTCTGGGCAACCAGTTCTAGAATATCTTCCTTATATTTAATGAAAACCTATTGTTTTTCATTTTAAAGTCATTCTTCCTTCTCCTGTCACTACCTGCCTTTGTCAAAAGCCCTTTTCCATTTTTCTTCTAGGCTCCCTTTAGGTACTGAAGGCCACAATTAGGTCACACCAAAGCCATCTCTTTTCCAGGCTGAACAATCCCAATTTTCTGAGTCTTTCCTCATAGGAGAGGGGCTTCATCCCTCTAATCACCCTGGTGTCCCTCCCCTGGACTTGCTTTAAAAAGTCAGTGTCCTTCCTGTGCCTGGGACCCCAGAGCTGAACGCAGTGTTCCAGGCAGGGTCTTACAAGAGAGGAGGGGCAGAATCCACTCCCTCACCCTGCTGGCCACGTTGCTTTGGATGCAATCCAGCATACCATTGGCCTTCTGAGCTGCAGGAGCACATTGCTGGGTTATGCCCAGCCTCATCCACCAGCATTCCCAAGTCCTTTTCAGCAGGGCTGCTCTCCATCTGTTCACTGCCCAGCTTGTACTGGCACTGCGAGTTGTGGCAACACAGGTGCAGCACCATGAACTTGGTCTTGTTAAACCTCATGAGATTCCCAAGGGCTTTTGAGCTTGTCCAGGCATCCTGGATTATCAAAGATCACTACGTAGAACTATGGGTATGACACATGTCTTAAGCTCTGTATCCATCTAGACTGGTATGGAAACCAGGTAGGCTACCATCATGCATCTCAACAGCAGGAGAACCAAGGTTTGGCCAAATTACTTGCTCCTTGAATGTCTTTGTAGACCTTAGCTCTGTTAAATTTTTTACCTATATTCTCTTCAGCATTTTGGAACAACTGCAGCAGTAAGGCAGGCCAGGCAATGCACTGTCATGTAGCATCTAGATTGTTCTGAAGTTGTTGACCCTCACACTCTGGTTACTTGGAAATCTAGTGATTATAAAATAGGGCCACAATAACTAATGAAAAAAAGAAGAGAAAAAAAAAGAGTGCTGTGAAAAAAGTTATGCAGTTATGCTGTTCAAACTTCAAAAAGGCATAACAGATGAATCAGCCACTTGTGGCTTGGGAATGAAAGGAGAAAGTCCATTGCATCACTGGGCAGCCGGGGGTTTGGAGGGATGTTATCTTGGCAAGTAGTGTGAGTACATGCTACAGGCTATGTTCCAGAAAAAAAATGTGTCACTTTTCTTGAAAATGAGAATGATCTGCTCATTTGCATAATATGGCATGACTGTATTGTTGACAGAGCTAGAGTAAGGGAGTTCAGAGCCTGGGGCTTGCTTCTCCTCCTGGCTTCTTTGCTCAGCATGGTTTCTTTGCATCATGCTGTTGTTGTCCAGGCCACATGATGACGAAAGCATGACAGACTTTTAGTCTAAAAATGCCTCTGAGAAGGGTGTGGACAGGTGGGAAGGAGAGCAATACAGTGTAGTGGCACTTAACCTTTAGATTTTTGTCCCTGTGCCTCATGGGGTACAGAGGGATTGGGGCACTGGTACTGCAGCACCAGTGCTGACAGTGCTCTGGTAGCCAGGAAGCACCAAGAGGTCAGACAAGGCTGTGAGGGGTGTGAAAGCACACTGTGGCACGTTACAGCAGTGGCTTGTGGTCTTTAATTGCAGCTTTTCAGCTTATTACAGTGTAGTGAGGAGGATTTGTGGTCCGTGGTGACAGTCACAGTAGAAGCAGTGGGACCCTTCCAAAGAGGGGCCTGTTACATCAGTGCCTGTAATCCCAACAGGAGCAGTGCCATGACCTTCTTGCTCCTTTTGCTCTCCCATAGTAAATGTCTTCATGGGAGTGATGAAAGAAATACAATCATCACAAATGTCTGAGGCCAGATTCTCATCCCTCTGGGATTTCCATGAAGCCTACCCTGTAATACTTCCCCTCCATCAAAGCGAAGCAGTTTGCACAATCACATTTTGTGTCTTCCTATGGTGGTTTGGGATTTCAGCACCCAAGTCCCCTGTAATAATTTCAGCTGAATATAATAGGTGGAACTAAGTGGCAATGCTTAAAACATAAGAAATCTGTCACCTGTGGTAGTTAATCCCTGTCAGCCATGGTTTTCTAAGTAACTCTGTCAAACTGTGCTTTTGAGCACCAAGGCCTCCCAAGTCAGGGCCAACGCATCCTCCCACTAATCCATAAAATACTGCTACAGATCTGGTGGAAATACCACATCTGAGGAGATAATGCACAGGCTTCTCTGAAATACCCTGGCTTGTTTAAATAGATGTATTCAGACATGGATTGCGTAAATACAGACTCAGGAATTTCTTTGACCCGGGGCTATAAAATATATTACCAAGAACTCAGCACCTTGAATCTGATTAGACATGTAATTATATTGTTATCCAAACTAATTTCATGTCTGCATTTAATTTGAACTACTGCACTTCTCAAAATTATAGCAAGTCATCAATATAGGAATTTGCTATTATTAGAAGCAGCAAGGTATCTCCTGTGTACCAGAAAACTCACAGTGCCTGCAGATCAATTCTTCCAGTACAGTTGTCTGTACAAAGCTTTAGTTCCAACATAAAAGCTACTTTAACACCAATTAATTACTATATTGTAATATATATTGCAAGTATTATACATTCGCAATACAACAGTTATTAATGTATTACATTCGTAATACAATAGTGCAATAATATCAGAGATGTATTAGATTCTCACGAATACTTCTCTGATATTATATATATTCTCTTCATAAGCAAAACACTCTATTGGAAAATATTTCATCTCCTGTCTAAAAATACTTCGCCTATTTTGTTTTTTTATTTTTAATTCTGAAGGGTTGTGTTGAATCTGTAAGAAGAAATAAACGTTAGTAACGTTAGTGCATCATAGCATGAATTCCGTGACTCATCGGGAGAGTTCACCCGCAGGCAAGATGAAGCCAAGACAGGCGGTAGAGCGGCAGGAAGGGCACGGGCGGGAGCTTTGGGACACGACTGGAGGGGACAGGGAAGGAAGGAACCGGGAAGGGAACCTGCGGGAGCCGCCCCCGCCGCGCCTGGCGCGGAGCCGCGGCGCCCCCGCGCGGGCGGCACGGGCACTGCAGCACTGCCCGGGGAACCGGCAGCGACCGCGCCGAGAGAGAGAGCGAGAGAGCGAGGGGGAAACTCGTGCGCATAAAGTGTTACAGGCCCGGGAGAACGTTCTAACAAGAACATTCTTCGTAAATGGAATTGAAATGCCAGGAGAATCTATTCCTCCAGGTCATGTTGTTGCATCGTTTACTTCTTCAACATAGTTTTAATAATGGCCTTGCCTTGTCATCTTCTTTAAAGGCAAAGTAGGTCATAGAATGGTTTGGGTTGGAAGGGGCCTTAAATGTCATTAGTTCCAGCACCCCTGCCCTGGGCAGGAACACCTTCCACAAGACCAGTTTGCTCCAAGCCCCATCCAAACTGGCCACGAACACTTCCAGGGATGGGCAGCCACAGCTTATCTGAACAACTTGTTTCACCACCCTCACAATAAAGAATTTTCTCCTAACATCTAATCTAAAAATCTTCTCTTTTAGTTTAAAACCTCTCCCCCTTGTCCTATCACTATCTGTCCATATAAAGAATCATTCTCCATCTTTTTTTAATACTCTCTCTTTAAGTACTGAAAGGCCAACTCGTATTCAGAGATGAACTTGTAAACATAATGGCCCATGAAATTTTTGCACTTTTCATTTCACAGATAGACAAATGCCCAAATTTTCAATGAATTTCCATGATATCTGGTACCCAGTTCAATGTGCTGCTATGAAGAGAATTTCAGCAAGTAGAAGAAAGAAGAAAAAATATTCAGGAACAAATCTCTGGGAAGAAGAGAGAAGGGATATGAGCAGGGAGGGTGATGTACACAAAAATATATCCCAATGCTAGCAGAGAACTGCTGGTAGAACCTTCTCTTGGGTCAAAACTGAAACACAAACTGACTAGGAGTAACATTACACTGTCACATAAAAATTTTCATTTTTAAAAATAGTAGTGAAAGGAACAAAAGAACGAGCAAAGATGACCCTTCTATGCTATATTGCTTTACCATAAAAGTATAGGTCTAGAGGGCAGATCTTTTCACAAATGGCAGCAGAATGGAAGTGGTAACATTAAACCATGTACAAACTGCACAGAGGACTCCAAACTAGCTATCCTCAGAGTAGAAGAGAATTACGACTCGGTTTTAAGTATTTTCCAGAGATCAGTTTTCCTTGTCATTTGTTAAGATACCAGTTTGATTAAAACAGAAACAGTAAAGCTGTGCCTAGATAAGTCTCTAGTTAGACAAAGATATCTTATTCTTAGTATATCCACACACATATAAATACATATATCCTGGTCCATGACTGAATGGGAAACCATTACATGTCATTCCAACACACTTAAAGAACTGTGGCTGGGAAGTCACAGCTGAATGATTTTGGCTAATCACCAAGTGAGTAATGTCAAACACTGAATGTCTGGACAGTTTCCATTCAAATAACATTTCATCTTGGGCCAATAGTATTTACAAACCACTGGAATGAAATGCCATACTGTCATTTATCCATTAGTAAGAGACAGCATTACAGCTGGGTAAAATGCAGCCTTACGTCTGCATGGAAGTCTCCTAGTTCTCCCAGTGGTGGTAGCTCTTTCTGAGCCTCCCACACCAGTTCTGCAGGTCTCCCCTGCTCACCTCTGGGCATCTTAGAGGGCATTTACAAATTCAGAGAGGGATTCAGCAGGTATGTGGGTGTATATTCAGGTAATCTCTAACTGGTTCCCTGAAGTTTAAGGTGTACTTTTACATTTAAAGTTTTACTGCTCCAGTAACAACAAATGGTAAAGGCAGATATTGGTCACTACTTAACGTGTGTATCCAAACTTTCCCCTGCTCTCCAGTCCTAGGCAGTGGTGGTAAAGAATGGAGAAGGTGTAGAATATTCCCATAGAGCTACACAACAAGAAGAGCATATTTTCACATCTTGATCTTGCTCCTGCCTTTCTGCATTCTCTTCACCTCCTCTGAATCTCTATTCCTTTATCTGACCTGCACCCTGAACCTCCTTGGATGGTTATCTGTTCTCAGAACAAAGCCACTTCCCCTGCAGCTACTCCCTTATTGTGACATACTCCCACAGAGCTCAGTGAGGCATCAAAAACCACTGACTTTGGTTTTGAGGCAGGAATGGGCAAAATTGATAAAAATTTAGCACCCTCAACAGCAAGAGCTACTGCCAGGTTTGTGGAACTCCCCCCATACTGGTGTAGGAAAGCCTGGATTATCTCTGCTAAAGTTTAAAAACAAAAAATATTCTCTCTGTAACAAAGAAGGCCAGATTACTAGTATCATTATTGAGATACCATGAAAGAGAGTTTAGCCATGATGTTTTTCAATACTTGTCCAGAAATTTCTCCATGTAAGAAGGCATAGGGGTCAGTATGACATTCTATCAGGAAAGTCTCCAGAGAAGTTGCCTTTGAAGATATCATTGAGATCCATCTAACTGCAGGTGAATTTCAGCTGCATAGCTCAGTAGTTCCACACAGACAAAAATCTAATCTGCTTTAGGCTCATGTGGACTTACAAGTTCAAGCCAATGTGATTCCTGCACTGGTTTGTAAAGAATCATAGAATCACAGAAATGTTTTGGTTGGAAGGGATCTTTGAAGATCACCTCTGCCATGGGTATTGGCATCTTTCACTAGATCAGGTTGCTCAGAGCCCAATCCAGCCTGACCTTGAACAGATCCAGTGATGAGGCATCCACAGCTTCTGTGGGCAGCCTGTTCCAGTGCTGCACCACACTCAGCATAAAAAATTTCTTCCTCATGTGCAAGCATAAATGTACTCTATTATATCATCTCCACAGCCAATATACAGTTTTAATGTTCCTAAGGGGACCATATCCTTTATGGGAGAGGTCTGTAGCAGCAACAAATTCCTCAACATCTCAACCTGCTTTAAAGCAATAAAGTATTTGAATACCTAATTATGTGACAATGATCTAGAGTTTGAATTGAGACACATTTTAGCCTGAAGACCATCACACACCTGTGCTGGAGCAGACACTCTGCAATGGGATTCATGTTGCAATACCAAGAATCCCCTGGGATGTGGGTGTGGTGATCAGACACTTCCAAATACTAGTGTCCAGCTCCTAATGGGAGCTGCTAAACCAGGGCTGGTTTCATGGGTCATGGCAAAGTGAGGGACTCAGAAATTTCAATAGTCTGAGCAAATCTTCTAATGTGCCATAATTTCTTTTCAGGGAAAAAAAATAGGGAGGAAAAAAGGAAAAAATCCAACAAAGATGAAAGCAAGGAGACAAGACAGGAAAGCAAAGGGCGAGCAGCCCGAAGACAAAACCGAGAACAGAGGGAAAGCAACAACAAAACGCAGCCGAAGAAAAGGAAAGCCTCAAACAAAGAACAGGACCTGGCACCAGCTGACACTGCACATTAATGGCCCTCCATGATTGTTTAAGTCTTATGATGCTGCTATCTCTTCCAGATCGCCCTGACAGGTGTTCCAACCATTCAGGCCGCAAATGGACAATGCTACCAGTTATTATTAAACTTTAAACAACATTCCAAATACTTCCTATATTCTCCAAGCAACCATAGTTTATTAAAGAGATTGACATGAGCCAAGGAAAAAAAAATCTAAAGATGGGATCCTTTAAAACTGTTATATTATATGCTTCCATGCATCTGTAAAAGGCAATTAAGAAATTTTGTATATAATAATAATAATAGGGTATAAAATATAGCAATATAATAATGAATGACTTTCAGATGAACAATGTTCTTTTTCTTTGTAAAATATTTTTCAAGTTATTGTTTAAGTATGAGGCAAGAGATATGTCTAAATCAAAGATGAAAATCGTATCCCTTCATATATTGTACATAATTAAGAGAAGGAGGAAAACATTTCTGAAGAGCCAGTAGGAGCCCAAGGTTTTACAACCTCTGCTGGAGCAGGATGGGATTGCCCTGTGTTTTCCCGATCCATGCTCCAGACATGGGTGAGAAACATCAGGAGAAAGCCAGCAGGGCTTCAGCTGCTGAGGGATAAGAAGCAGAAGCATCTGCAGCTTTGAAGACTGAATCCCTGAGGCAGAAGGAGACTGAGCTGAGCTCGAATAACACTCTTATCTGTGGACAACACAATGTTTTCTGGTCTAAACAGTGGTACCATGTGCTGTTTTATGCTTTTTATACCTATGTGTAACTTAAGTCTACATTTCAAATCTTCTGGTGAATGACAAATCGTATTTGTAGGAGACAACGTTGAGTTAATAAAAACCAGAAAAGTAGATCATGTAAGTATGTGTTTTTCACAGTGATGGTGTCTTTTTCTGCTGGGGAAGGGAATAATTTCATAGCTTCACAGACTGAAGAGGACACAACTTACACCCACACTGTGCATCTAGCAAAAGAGTATCCACGAAAATAAATTTACCAACGTATACAAATTACAAACTTCTGTCCAATTTTACTTAAATTCCTATTCTAGTTCTTCTCTCTGACACAGCAGAAGTGAAAGTCTCCATTGCTCAGTGGACAAACCAAATCCTGTGGTACCATTCAGGTTTGTTAAAGGCTAGAGCAGCCCATCAGTGAAACACAGGTTATGCTACACACTGATTGCTGCCCAGAAATGGACTTACCCTTTCCAGAAACATGTTGAGGAACCAACATACCTCACAATTTGTGTTCTGTTGCCATGTTTTGCCCAATGACAGCTGTCACGGGGGTAGCAGCCCACGCACTGTGGAGCGTGGACTAGAACAGGTGGCAGGAGTCAGTTCCCCTCCCTGTTCACTATTTCTGTTTCTCACAGTGAGTTTGACTTTAAAAAATACTCTGTCCAACACTGAAGCCTGTCTCTCAGGCTGAGGACACCTGAGTGACAGGTGCCAGTGACTTTCCAAGTAATATCCTAATCATCCAGACAGCAATGTGGGATGGTCTCCTACAGTTTGCTTTGTAAGAGCTTTGTCTCTAATGATACATGTAGATGCAGTAGTCTAACCACATGGTGTTTAAGGCTTCCACAGTTTGCCTCCTACATTAATGAAAATTCATTAAAACTTTCTGCAACTAGTCCCTGATTTTATGCATTTATAGTATTTTTTTCAGTCTTTCAGAAGACTGAACGGCTGAATTTTACAGGGAAGAGTATCATGTAACACTCCTCACACACAATGGCATCTGAATGGGTAAGAGAGCAAAGCAGGGTGTGCTGAATGCCTGTGAGGGGCACCTAGCAGAGGGAGGCTGGAGCAGGGGTGACTATTTGTGAGCTCCCAGCTCCATTGCATAACTTGTTTACATCCTCCTCCAGAGTGGTTTGGTCTCAGTCTCCCACTGCTGACCCAAGCAGCTGCAGTCAAATCCCACCAACATCTTCCCACCTTGTTGGCAGCAGCAGCTGAGGAGGAGCTGGTCTTAGAGTAGTGGAAGGTGCAGAACCTGTGTGCACCACTGAGGCTCTGGGTGATGGTGAAGGAGAGAGAGGAAAGGAGAAATCCTCATGCTGCCAGACTCAGAAGCTGGCACCAGAGGAGGTGCAAGTAGCAGTTCTGGGCTGAGAGGTATTGGTATCACAACAGAGAGGGGAACCCAGTGCTTCAGACTCTCTCCTACAGCTGCAGTCATTCATCTGTCTGCAGTGCTGGTGGGCAAACAGGGATGTTCAGCTGCTCGGAAAGAATTTACTGTTCAATTTACTTCCTCCAAAGACAGGTTTTTGGCCAGATGAAGCATCCCTACTTGGATTCAGCAAACTAGGTCAGCAGCTGGACCACATGAATAGTTGCACTCAGGGAAGATTTGTCTGCAACTCTTAAAACTTACGAGTAGGATTGTTTTTTCCCTGCCTTGATTAAATATAGGAGCTAAATGGCAAGGGTGTTTGGTATGGAAGAATTGCTTTTGATAGAAGCACAAACAAAATCTATAAAAATGAACAAGAGTGTTCAGAGAGCAATTAAGAAAAAAAAGGAAAAAGCAAAACTAGATACTATACCCAAAATGTCCCTGATCTCAGTTATTCTCTACTACAACACTTGGAGGAGTCAAAGGAATGCCATTTATCTGGCAAAGATAAACAGAAGACTGGAAAAGCAGTATCAAGTAGTTCAAGAATTACAGACTGAGGGAAAAGAAAGAGGGAGAAAGGAAAAGAAAGTAATTTAGGATACAAATGTGAGCTCTTATACACTGTCACAAAAACCTTTATTATAAATCCTATGCTTACACAAGAGGCAGTGACAAGTCTGTTTTACCAAAAGCAGAACTTGGAATGCTGTTACCTTTCAGCAAGAAATAAAAATGTAAACAGAATTTGGCACCTGCCAGTAATAATTTATAGCATTAGAACCTGAAAAAACATGCTACCTCTTTCCTGGAAATGAACAAGGAAGTTCCTGTCATGTTGCTTCCTCCCACACAGAAAAATGTTTGATAATATTGCCTATAGCCATGGTGAAGCACTAAGAAGTATATTCAAGTCACTTGGGCAATTAAAATTTTCTCAAGCCCTTGCACAGAATGTAGACCACCCTGCTGGTAGGTGAACTACTCAACTGGGACTCCCAAGAAACTGAAGGAGAATATGGACCTTTGTAGGCCAAGTGTATTGCAATAACACCTTTTGCCCATCCAGTAATAAATGTGTAAAATCATGAGTCAATGATCTTACATGCTAGGAAGAGCTAGTGAGAACCCCTAGGACCTTACTGGAGAAGATTTGATTGGGTTATAGGAGCAGCTGTGACTCAATCGGTGCAGAACTTCTTCCCTGACAATTGCTTTCCAGTTAAAAAATACCTCAAAATTTTAAGAGTTGATTTGAAGTGAATCCCACAGAATTGTGAACAGCTTTTCTTAAAATGGAACCTAAATTGAATGGACATTAATTAGAAGCCAAATTCATAGTGTGCTAATTATTAAAGAATACATCTGAAATAAAATACTAAATATCAGTTAAGGCCAGTAGATAAACACACATTGAGTGCTATTTCCAACAGTTAAGCTGCTCAAGGAATTGTCATCAGTAACAGAGACAGAAAACCAAACAGTTGTTATGTCCCAGACTTCAGACCTGTCTGACCAAGCTGTATCTTGTTCTCTCACCTGAAGATCCGAATAAAGGAATCCAATGTTAAAGAGTTTATGTGCTGAACTTCTGAACCCTTCACTGCATTTGTCCCAGCAGCTTCATTCTGAGCCACCACAGCAGAGTTTTCAGGCTGACCAATGCACTAAATAAATGAGAGGTTTTGCTGTACCCTGTAGCAAAGTGGCAGCAGAAGAACCCATCAGCAGAATGGGACCATCATCATCACCATCATCGCCCACAACGAAGGTCTTGCGTCGCTACCAACAGCCTCTGTGTGCTTGTGGTTGATGTGCTGAAGGGAAAGCAGCACATGAATATTGTTATTAATTCAGAAGAATTCCTCTACAGCCCTCATGAGTCACTATAATTATTTTTTTGTTTCTGTGGTTTTAGGCTCTGCAACTTATTGAAGGCTGAGCTTTCTGATGCAGCACGACTTTACCATGACACTTGTACTTACTTGCTATGCGTTATTTGTTATTTGTAGACACAGCACTGGGTTTAGTTTACATGGTTCACATGAAGTTGCACAAATTCAAACAAAAACCTCTGCACAGGATGACATAACAGCTGATCATGGGAGCTGCTCTTCAAAGTGACATTCTGCAAGCATCAGCTGCAGCTTCAGTCTTTCCTAAGTCCATCAGCAAGGGCTTGGTCACATTTGCAGGCTCAGATCTGCTACTCCACTGCTGTTATTTAGTACAAAACTTACTCATTAAAGACCTTGCACTCTTACAAGCAAGCACACTCTGTTGTTACACATCCACTAATAATTTTCTCATGTGGCCTCTTTTTAATAGGGGTTTGGATTTTTCCTAGTGTTTTGCAATAATTTGGCATAATTTAAAGAGAAGCGAAGTCAGCATGTTTGTTCACCATTTTTATAATGCATCTGCCCATTACATCTTCCTCTCCTCTAACTTCACTGTGATACTCCTGTGGGTTAGGCCTGCCCTTTCAGATCTGGAATGCTAATTGCATTTAAAAAGTAGGAGTACCCATTGATTGGTTTGACACAGAGATTTCTGTGTTTTCGTGTGCAAATTCTTGTTGATAGTGTTCTATACGGTGTTTCAGAGTGCTAACAGTGTCCATATAAAGTAAAGAGAAACCAAACAGTCTTACTAGCAGACTCACCTGTAATCATGGAATCTCAGCCAGGGGAAAGAAGGGTAGGGTAGGGTAAGCAGGCTCTCTTGGATAAAATTGGCAGCACAACTTCTTCTGTAGTCACTACTGTGGAAGGAGAACAAATCCTGCAGGTGCCACCAAAATATGAGGCCATATAGCAAGGACAGGAGAGAAAAAAGTTGGTCTGCCACCTTTAAAAGGATGATATGAACAAAATTAATCTAGTAACAGCAACCACATTTTCTTGTATAAAGGGAATAAAGCACTAGGATAAATGATCCCAGAATGAAACCAATGGGATTAAATTAGTTTAGTTCTCAATGTGCATATAGAAGGAAACCAGAGATGAGACAAATTAATGTAGAGAAGGGAACAGAGTGCTGGCTGGCTGCAGATAAGCAGGAAGCTGAAAAACATGTTGTCACTATTATTTAATCTATGCATTAAGTAATCTCTACTCATTTACAGTCTACTCCAGTACTCCTGTGTCTAAACAGGTTATTAAAGTTCTACAGATGTTCATACAGACATTGTCCAGGGGGAAGCAGTACAGGAACTAATACCTTGCTCTAGTAGAAATCTGTGTTTTCCCAGAACATGATATTAAGGAACTACTTTTGTGATTTTGAGGTAATTTTTGTGACTGAAAAACAGGAGGATAGTTCCATTCCTACTTTAGGCTATAGCATGAAATAGCTGGTTTTACAAATGATTCAATCCTTACTATATCATCCACGTACTGTTTAAATACCTAGCAGTTCATAAAGGAAGCTGCCATGAGAAAGGAAAATGTGGGTAATATTTCTTATGGAAATCAGCATAATCTGCTCAGGGCTGTGTTCCTTTTTCATAAGAAATGATGTATTGGTTTAGTCTGCTGTCAAAATTGAATGGTAGTAACTGAAAAACATCTCAGAGCAAAAGCACAATTTCAAATAGTAAAGGAGGTTATTTTTCACAGTGATGCTTTGTTCATAAAATAAACCTCCAGTGAGTAAATTATAACAGAATCTGGTCCTATAGCTATTCTAATAATTTTGTTCTCTGACAGTTTCACACAGGAGGAGGGAAGTAAAATGTCCGCAAGACTCTGATGCATAACTATGTATTCCTGCTAGTTACTGGAAAAGTAATATCCAAAAATAATAAACTCATGGTCATCCTTTTATCAGCCCTTTCACCCCCCATAGCCCCCTTGCCATTACTCCTAAACTAGCTGATAAAAAGAAATCTGGTTTTGCAAGCCAGAGACCAAATAATGAACAAGGAGGTGCCAGCCTGTTTTTAAACCAGGAGATTCTCTGAACAGTGTTTGAAGAGCACAATTCTTTCATGTTTGGTGATAATGTCTCCCATGTCAGAGGTTCATGTCCTGCTGTCACTCTGCTCAGTAATAATACCTAAGATATTACTCTTTCCTAGTGTGTTACTTCCATTAAAGAGTGACTTTGACCATTAACAGAGTGTGAGCAGCTTCTATTTTTTCTACTTCTTTCTAAAACACACCCACCAGCCCCTGCCTTCTGTTCTGTAGATGTGCCTCATGTAGGATAACTAACCCAGTTCTGCTGAGAACAAGACTGAGTGGTTTGGATGTCTCATGTGTCTGTGTGTGTGTGACTGGAGTCAGGGACAGGACTGATGGAGCCTGTGTAGGGGAATAGAATATAAGTAAATAAAGGTGGTATAGAAAGTAATCTTGCCCCTGAAGAGTTGCAGCTGGGCTAATTACTAAAGATTAGGAGCAGGCCTGACTTTAACAGGCCACAGCTGTAGCCAATAAGAAGAAGAGTGCTATAAAAGAGTGGGTTGGGTGGTTGAGGGGGAAGTGGAGTCAGATGGTTGCTGTGAGGAGAAGGAAATGTTAGTGCTTGGAGGGGCTGCCTACAAGAAATCTCAAGGAGGTATGAAACTGGCTCTAAGGAGACAACATTATGGAACCTTTGCTATATAATGACAACAAGCCTGCACTTTGGATTAAACACCTCTAAAAGAGGGAGAATATAAGATGAGCCAAAATTACACTTTAAAACACCTTGAAAGCCTGTGGGAGACCATTCACACATTTTAGTCTCTTGTAGTCATCTTTGAGATGAGTCCCAAGGGTAGAGCCTGACCTCGTGGGCTACAGCTTTGGCCATTTCTACACCTTTGGAATATGCGGTGCTATTTCTGTATTATTCTCCTCACTATGGATGCTCAGCTCACTTCCTAATGGGATTTGTAACAAATGAACAGTCTTCTTGAATGTTAGTTAAGTTGTTTACATTATAGTTAATGAATAGTGAGGGCTGAGCCACCTGCTACACTCCATCCTGACAAATCCTCTTTGGAGTACCTTTTGGCGATAGCTTCCCAGATAATCTTGAGCAAGAGCACATATTCTACTCCTTATGAATCCTTTTACCTTGCTGGCATTATCTGAGCTCCAGTAGTGCATCAAACGATGTAATTAGCATCCCTCATTTGTGGTTTCTTTTCACAGCCTGTTTCCTACAACCTTACATTTGCTGTGCCAGATGCATTACTGAAGTCTAGACATATTGTACTTGCTGCTTAGAGAAAAAAAAAAAAGAAAACCAAGTATTCTCATGGCAGTAGAAATCTTGCTTGAGATATCAAATTCTTGTGTTGGTTTGTTTTCCTTTTTTTATACAAGAGAGAAATGCCAACACAAGAAAATTCTTTCAACACATGCACCCAGAGACATTTTAAAATTAATACCAGGGGAAAGAAAAGAATGATAATTAAAAGTAACTATTTGAAAGTCAGCTGGGCACCTTAAGCTGAAATTCTGGTGCACCATTAGGGGGCCATCTCAATATAAGATCTTAAAATGAAGGTTTTAGAAAGACTTAAGAGTTTTATTCAGCTGAGACAGACTTGCTCAGGGATAAGTAAGAATTCTTTACAATTTTCTCATGGGTCCTGCAGGATCCTAGGAGCAATTTCTTACATTAGGAAATGCAGGTCCACTACACTTCAGGGTCTGTCAGTGGGTGGTTAAGAAGCACAATGTGCACATTGTACCTAGGCTGTAATTAAAGAGGTATCAGCTATTTTTCAATATAGAAAGCTTTGTCTTCTGACTACAAGAATAAATAATCCATCACTCAGGAATGCTGGATAGTCATCATTTCAGGCCTATAAATCATAGTTAATGTGTTTTATAACCAGTTTTACTGAAATGTTATTTCATAAAAAAATCACAGTAGCAGCACCATGCATTGTGTTATTTATTGCTACATGGGGGAGCTGCAGAAGCATCCTCCTCATGGTTCAGCCATCTCCCCCGTGGGAGAGCAATAACTGCCATGGTTTGAAGAACAGTTGACAGTATCAAAAGGAATTTCTGTATTCATTTGAAAATTGGACATTCTGTGCTTGCTATAAGGCAACAGGCGATGCAAAGTGATCAGAGGATTAGTTAAAGCATGTATTGACAGCACTGTGTATTGTTTTAAACAGTTTTTACCTTGATTTTTTAATACAGTGACACAGATCTGAAGTCAAGGTGTCTTTGCACATGATTTTTGCAAGCAGTAACAGTGACTTACAGTTCTGTGTAAGGCTGGCTGTACAAACACGAGTTCCCTTGCACAAGCTCTGCTGAAGCTGGTCTGAAGCTCCCACAGTCTCTTTCCTCAGCTAAGCATGAGAACGAATCTCTCAGAAGGCTGTGGGCAAAGGCTGAGAAGGTTCCTGTGGGCTTCTGTAAAGCAGCAAGATGAAAATCAAACGGGAGAACGCAGAGCACCACATAAAGGTAGGAGCATACAAATGCAGAGACTAAGAAGAAAAGGCCCCTTAGGCAGCAGTGTTAATTCACAGCTGAATGTAAATAGTGTCAGATCACAAAGAAAGCAAACATCATACTGGGATACACATGCAGAAATATAGCCTGTAATATATATGAAACAATTCTTCTGTTCTACTCAGAAGTATCAGTTGAACCTCAATGTCCCCTTAAGGTACCACAGTTCAAAATAGAAGTGGTATAACTAGATATTGTTCAGGCAAAAGCATTGAGAATGATCAAAGCTTCAAAAACAAAAAAGGCTTCAGAAAAGTGTTCCCACACCTACCTACCTAGGAAGGAGATAATAGCCACACAGCAGCACTGCCAAGGATGAAAGGGATATGGCCACAAATGGGAATCAGCTGAAGGAAACAGAAATAAATAATTCTTTATTTGTACAAATTTCTCTCTTTCTGGATATACTAAACAATATAACTCACTGAGAGCATTTAGCAAAAGAGAAAGCAAAACACAAGATTCCCAGCACTAAAACTAACATATCTCTTCTATCCCATCTGTAGCCAGTATCTAATTTTACCCTTTCTCAGGATGTGCGTGTTTGCATTCCTAGCTCCCTCATTCATTATTTTAGGAAAGAATAATACCTTTTCTACTCTTTTCCAAATAAAATTTACTCTCCTTGTTTCCCAGTGATTCAAAGAAACACTGGCGCCTCCTAATTTGGAAGAAAAATGCAAAACATAAACGTTATCATCTTTCTTAGAGGAAAAAACTTGTGCTACCATGCTGGAAAACTGGTAGTGAGCTGGCCTAGCAAGTTTCCACTGTGATGGCCAGTTTCACCCTAATTTGGGGAGAAAAAAAATTGAGTGCAAAGCAAGTGTTCAACAGACAGATCCTGAGCTACCAGTCAGCATGTGCAGACTTCTCAATATTGAAATAGTGCTCCCACTCCAAGTGTATCCTGAAAACAAGGATCCAATACAGCTTTCATCAGAAAGCAGAGCAAAGAGCTATCTAATGTAGCCAGAATTAAAAAGTGAATTCTCGGATCCCCAGGTGTGTGCATCAATGTCTGTGTCTACCCAAGCAAGTGATTTATTTCATGCATATGCAGTACATGAAAAAGTAAAGTAAAACAAGCACATGCAAGGGGACGGGGAGAGTCCTATGCTCCAAATATCCAGATCCAGGACAGTGACATTTCACTGGACTAGCAGACAGGTGGGCTCACAGCTGAGTGTCCCACTTTTGAGCAGACATCTAGGCAGAGCAGTTCCTACTGTGTGACTGTTCCAACTCAGGCCATGCACGCTAAGGCAGCTAGGATCACATGGCCAGGAAGCAAAGCAACATCCACTAAAAGAAGATCTGTTTTGGGATCTCTGACACCAGCCTCAGTGGTTGAGCAGTTACATCTGCTCACCAGCAAAACATGGGTGTGCAGGGCAGAAAGTGATGCGGCTGGATGTGAGCACAAGGAAGGATCTGTTTGAGGAAAGGAGTGGTTTAAGGAGTCCCTCCAAAGGCACTACAGGAGGCAGAAAACCAGAGGTGTAGAGGAAGAATGAAGCTACGTGAACAACTGATGGGACCGGAAATCTGACCATAATATTAAGTCAGTAAAACCTATTTTACCTGGAACTTCTTGATTTCTAGCTCTGGATCACGTTTTTTCTCAACGTTTTCATTACAAAAAGAAAAGAACTAGTCATCTGGTTTTAGTTTTGACCCTACGCATGCAGGGTATTCCAGACTGCAAAACTGGTTGCAGCCTTAAACCTGGAGATAGGATGAGAGTGGGTGAGTCACATTAAAATTGTTCTCTTTCTTTTCTGACTCACTGCAGTTTTGTATTTCAAAATTTGAAGTCACTTTTGCACGGTCAGCCAGTTTAAATAATGTAGCAAATTCTTTAGCTGCAATGTTCTCACTCATTTTCCGCAGAAGCTTAGGTGATACTGAAGACCTACCCGGAGACTTTTTTTACTGACTTTTACTATTTGTCACTGTCTCCAGATGGCCTGAACAATGTCTTCATTTTAAATTCAATGACACATTACCAACACAAGAAACATAAGGCTTATGAAGCTCTTGGCCTTAACATCTGACAGTAATAAGGATGTGAACAAATACTTACGTACACACACGTCAGTATATTCTCAGCTGTAATTTAGAGAGCTTGTTTTGTGGTAGAAATCTTGAAATGCTACCTTTGTCTTTTTTTTACTCTATTTCCCAAAATTCTACTAAGACAGAATGATCAAGACCAAGACTCCCAGCAATACGCAAAGAAAAGTGAAATGCAGGCCTGAAAAAGGGCATAAGAAGGGATTTCAGCTTATTTTTATTAGCTAAAAAAAATAATTCTGTGACAACTGTTAACCAGTGAGAGGCCTCCTATATATATATAATTTTCTGGTTTCCAGTAACTAACAGAGCCTAAGTTGCTTCCTAAGGTGTTTGAAGTACATCCTATGAGACTTTGCCTTTCTTGGCAATGTCCTGCATAGCAGGTAGGTAATGAGAGAAGCATTTCAGTGACTCAGACCATGGGGCGATGCCTCCATAACCAACAGAGAGTCTGGCACGAAGCAATCTTCATGTGGGAAAAATCTGAACCACTGATTCAGGGGTTGCTAATTGGGGATATGAGACTCAGAGGGGCCTAACACTATCATTTTCTTCATTCTTGTGTTGTGGACTCATAATAATAGGTTAATTATGGTTTTAATTTTGGAAATAGAAATCATTGTTAGAATCACTGTTCTTCAACAGGCCAGACATATAATGATTTCTTTGTTGCAAGTCTGGCAGAACACAATGCTTCTTGTTTGTAACAGCAACTGGACAATTTATTTGCATGCAGGAGGTAGTTTGTTCCACTGGATACCCTTCAGCCTTTACTTTTCCATTGTTCAGAAATAACACAGTATACTACAATTACAATTATACTACAATAAGGCTTCAATTATTGGGTAAACAAATTTAATCAACCAAGAGCATGGCTCATACATAGCTGCAATTACCTGCAAAGTTATGGATACTGACAGACAGTGGTACTGCCTTTCACTGCATCATGAGAAATGACATAATTTAAATATGCTCAGCTATCAGTGAGACTCTCATTGTTAAAGAATATTATGGCAATTATTCTATAATAGCATTACTCCATCTTGCTACTCACACATGGACAGTGAAAAGATGGAAACTTTGGTGCCCCTTGAATACACTGTCTCTTTGCTGCCATCACACAGTGGGAATTTCTATGTATATCTCATATTTTGAAAAGAACGCAAGTGCAAGCTCTTGGGATCCAATTCTTCATCATCTGCCATCAGGACACAAAAGCCTTTGTAGCTTTGACCAGTGCAACAGCCTCTCTTTTGCTCACAGCTGCCCTTAAAACCCTTGTCTTCTACCAACACATGGATGCCTGTAGCGATCCCCAAGCAAGAAAGAGCAGCTTCTGGTGCAGGAGTCAGTGACCTGCTGGAGAACGACTCCTTGGCCAAATCGGCCCCTCTCACCTCTCTGTTTCAGAGCTGAGGCAAAGGACAAGGTTTCACACTGAGATTACCATCCCCAATTTTCACTGTTGCCATGGAGGTGTCTGCACAGATAAGATGCCTTATCTGTGTCTTACCTGTTTTTGTCAGCATTAAATTGGTGAATAGAGTAGTGGAGGTTGGAGGGTAATGCAGTTTTCCAAAGGTAGGTGCCCAGGCCATTTTACATTCCCTATCAAGCCTGCGCTGACTTCCATACAGAACATCGAAAAGGACACATCTCCTGGCAAAGCTTGTGTCATATCCAAAATAATGCATGGCTGTCACCTGCCTTTGAAGTCACTTTGGGGCAAACTGAGTTGATCCTGTGGCTCTTCTGACTGTACTGCCCAGAGCTCAGTGCAGCTTCCTGAGCAGCTCACGGATTGCCATCCAAGATGCCCTGGGACAGCCTGCCTGGAGTTCAGACACCACTGCAGACCTGGGTATCCCACAGGCACTGTGTTACATGTACCAGCCCCCAGTGGGTGTCTCAGAAACTCTACAGTATCTCAAGAGGCCCAAGAAACATGCACATAGACACCTGAAGCCTACCTACATTTCCACAAATTTAAATGGGTGGCATATCTGTAGACACTTAGGCTGAAGTGTATTTAATATTCATATTGAATCTCCCAGTATGACCCAGATTTGACCTGCTCCTTTTGGTTTAAAAGTTTATACAAAGACAGTTACGGGCACTCAACTAAGAGCATCAGCTCTTAAGCTGTCATAACTGGACTGTTTGTCTATTCTAAACAAAGTTAACAATTTTAAATGAGTTTAAAATTTGAGTCCTCCATTCTTTGCCCTTTTCAGTCTATTATCACCCCAGGCGCCTCTCCAAGATGGACTTTCATTTTTTCCCTGAGAGACCTTGACTGCTACTGCATTTTAGAGTGGTGATCAGTCAAAGAATGTTCCTTTATAAGTTCTTGTTCTGTGTAAAGCTGTAAGTTTTCTCTCAATCTTATTTTAGTTACAAGAAATTTCTATCCCATTGTTGGAGATAATGAAAAAACAATGCCACAGAATCTGGGCTCCTGAAGAAGATTCAGCAGCTCGTCAGCTAACCAAAGAGGAACAATGATAGATACTATGTGCCTCACTGAAGAATGAAGCCCGATAATATCAGAGACTAGAACTATAGAAGGAGTAATCATACCACTGCTAACCTTTTCAGCAGAAATATGCAGCCTCTGCACATACCCAGCAATTGCTAACTGTCCACCACACCTATCCAGATACCCTGAGTCCTGAATATTCCTTAGCAGATCTTGCAAAGCCTTCTGCTTCTCCTGCACAGTTCTGTAATTTATCACTCCTGCTGTTATTTTACAGCAAACTAGAAACTGAGGTGAGAGTAATGAGGTGCAGTAAGCTAGATGGTGCAAATAATCGCTCCATCAACAAAATTAGTTGACATCACATCAAGCTGAACCAAAAGCACCAGCAACAATTAACCTGAACCTACACAGAATATCTACTTTGCTGGGCCTAAGCATCACAGAAATTTGCCACACAACACAAAGCATAATGTATTGTCAACTGCATATGTGAAGATGTACCCAACTGCACACATTCATTAAAAACACATAGATAGCTTTTACCATGGAAACTCAAACTGAAGTACAGATTCATTCATCATCTCCACTCAAACAAAGCATTATGCCTCCTGTAAAATGTACAGCCTCATCTTTGAAATCTATAGCCTTGCAAAGTCCTTAATATGAATCACAATTAATTAATTAATTAATTAATTAATTCACTCGTTCATACATATCTGGTCACCTTTTCTAGCCTTACTGCTCACACTTCAAGCCATTACATTATGCTTCAACTTTGTTTCACTATCCAATTGTGTTGGAATCTTGGATGAAATCATACAAGTGAGTCTGTGGATGTAAATCAGTGTCACTTCACTGGAACGCAAGGAGTTAGTTATATCCTCTTACAACAGCAGTGAATTCAATCCAGGATCAGTGGAATAACATAGTTCCAGCATCCTGGTAAAAATGAATAATGGGGGCAGCCTTGAGGCCCCAGGTAAATAGATGCCATAAATTCAGCCCTCATATAAATCCAGGAATTTATACAATTAGAAGATACAACCTACTCATCTTGCTGATCACATACGTGTGTACTTTAAAAGCTACACATTAGTCATTGCTGATGTGAGTAGCTGAAACTTTGCTAACACCACAGAATGGCACTGAGCTCTGCTGGCTGCGAGTTCTTGTGACATTAGGCAATACACAGCTAAAGGCAGTGGTGCTCAGTGGTGCCACAAAATGGTGAAATGCAAAAGTGAGATTTTCCAGAGCTCATTTCAAAATTACTGGAAATAGTGTAGCCATTTCCTTTACCTGAATTTTTAAAAGCCTAACAGAAATTCCCTGGAAAGAGAACAACAGTGAAAGAAGTGATCATCATACAGCTGAATGACTTAATTGAAATCAGTGAAAATAATTCTAGAGTTAAGTGCTACTCAGCAAGAAAAATGGGCAGAATTGAGCCCAAAGTGGCATCCTATCCAAAACCAGAGTGATGGAACTGAGACTCCTCATCAGTTTCTAATATGAACCCCCCATGAGCTTTTATCAGCACTGCGAGAAGCCAAGAAGCAAGAACATCTTACTCCACTGCTTTTCCCTCCACTGCTTCTCAATGCCCTCCATAATTAGAACACTTCTAGAAATGCAGGTCATGTGAAGACTTCAAATGAAATAACAAAATGCCTGCTCTACTTACCTTAGCCCTTTAACAAATACATACTCTTGAAAATTAATGATACATTAATACATTAGAAGCTTTTCAGGATTATAAAACATACCTAAACCACAAACAAACTCCAAGCTAACATTACAGATGCACCAAGAGACCTAATTCACACAACAAGAAGCCCTGGAACAGCACTTTTAAAAATTCCAGTGAGATCAGTAATTATGCACCAGTGCACACAAAGGCTCAAGTGTCATCCCCAGGGTAGCCTCACTACGAGCTGAAGAAATTAATTTCATCTTGAGGTCCTATCAACCAAACTAAAGAGAAGAAAAAATGCATCAAAGAAAACCCAAGCAGATATAAACTCAAGCATACATAATAGATACAATAATTTATCATATGCACAATAAATTATATGTAACTGCAGATTGAAAACAGCTGCTTTACCCAGAGAGTTGCCTACTGACACTTAGGAACCTGGAGAGGATTTTGGGGTCAGCAGAATACTACTACTTTGTAGTTTCTGCCTTCAAAGGACTGTATCTAATGAATTCTGATAAGATCCCAGTGAAACAGGTCAGTATTATAGTTCATTTCATAGCTAGTTAAGATGACTACTGATCTGGAAAATTTGGGATCCCAAAAGTATTGTGATCATTTTGTGAACTTTTCTTTCATGCCTTCCATTTTCCTTTGCTTGCTCTCTTCAGCTGGGTCCAGAGGGAGAATATAGTATTGCTGCAGCTGTTTTTTGCCATCCTATGAAATCCACAGAACAGATATGAACTCAATCAGCACTGCTAGGACTATTAGAGCTAACCAAATGAGCAGGAAATGGCTGAAGTTAAGGGATTAAGCATACAGAAGGAAAGGGCTTTGCACTCTAGGCTGCAGAAAATGCACCCCTTCTCTTTTGAGATTACAAGTCATTTATCTTCTCTTGGAGCACCTCTTTCTGATAAATGGTGCTATCAGGGCAGCCTGCTCATGCCATTTCTAAACTAGTCTGGCAGCAAATTAAACCAGGATGTAAATTTGTCACTCTCAGCCCCTCAGAGAAGATCTACAGAGGGGTTAATTGCACTGTCATGCTTTCAAACCATTCCATTCTACAGGAGAAGGCATAACTTTCCACATGCACCCTGGGCCAACCCAAGTGGGTTGCAGGTAGCAGGCAGTTAAACACACACTGATATTCACACACTGATATTCACAGACATATGGGCAGTCCATCCTGATGGACCTAATGAAACTAACTTGCAAAATGTAAAGTGTATAAGTGGCCTGGGGGCTATGTGGGTTATCAGAATAATTAATTTTTGACTGTATTATTTATTTTGCAATCCATGATGAATGTCCCTTTAACAGCTTATGGACGTTAGTTTCCCTTACTGAATTTGTTAATTAAACTCCAAGATACAACAGGCAGTACAGCATTACTGATTAATGTATGCATCAAATCCTCAACGAACTCCTGTAATCTCAAAGTTTCATGCCACTAAGAAATTTCTGTGCAACGCTGTCATACTGTCTCAGAACACTTTATTAGACAGATGCAAAAGCAAGTGATACTGTTTCTTTCATCTGCAGTATTATCTTTGCATTAACTGTCTCACTCTGTATGGCTCCAAAAGGTTACAGTCATCAAAACTGCACTTAGAATAATTATTTAAACATTGATTGAAATTACTTTCCTTCCAAGATTTTACCATAACAACTCCATCTTCTTTTTGCTCTTTTTGGAGAAAAGTCTGGTGAAGCCATAGAAAGACACTCTCTCCTTGTTCACTGCCTTGGTGCAGCGCTGGGGGGCTCACACCACACAACATAGCTCTGTTCCTCACTCCTTTCCCTCCTGAGGAACCTGCCACATATTGCGGGGAAGACCAAGGGGAGCAAGGGCCCAGCCAAGATCAGGCTGTGAAGAACAGAGCCCTGCACTCTGAGTCCTTCTCCACAGCATTTCCTGCTGCTGAGGAATCTGGTGACACTATAAGAAACAGTTATGAAAGCTTCAGATGATACTGCCCATCATAATGGGCCTCTCACCCAAAAAACCACAGTGTCTAAGCATACAAGAGACCAAGGGAATGCAAAAAGCACAAGCCACCAAATAGCAAAGCAGCTGGACACCTTTTTCTTCTGAAAACTTGACACTTTTTTTTCCTAAAAAACACTAAGAAATTTTTGGATCCTATGGAACAGGAGAAATAAGATTTAACTGTGGAATTGCATCTATAAATTTTACTTATGACACTCTTTTCACACAACTAAGCCCAGAGGACAGAGTCATCCAGGAAAGTTTTAATTTTTAACTGATAATTTTCAAAGTACAGTGTCATGGACTACTACAGCAACTACATGGAAATAGCTCAATTTAAGCTGCTGAACTGTTAATCCAAATGGAACAGCATAAAATGTTCTTGGTTCTTTTATAAAATTCTAGCAAACATTTTATACTAGCGTATTTTCAAATATATATATAATTAATACAGGAGATGCTGTTTTGATTGTGATAATGTAGCGTTCTAAAATATTACCTGAGAAAATAAAAATATGCCCTCTAGTGTAAAAGTAGGTCCTTGCATGGAAACTATATGGTAGCTCATATTGTTATAACTAAAATTACAAATCTAAACTTCCATTGATTCTGTCTCCGTATGGGCTTTTACACCTACTGAGCACTCACCAGCAGGTAGTTCAGAGGGTCTGATCCATAATGTTTGAAGACTTTGCTAACTTTCCAATAAAGTGTGGGTGTTTTCAAGCATTTTAATATAGAGTTCTTCTTTTCAAAAATGTAATTCTGAGTTTGAGGCCTAAGTACTGTGCAGTTTCCCAGAAAACACGAGCACCAAATCACTCAGTAAGTTTTGTAGTTGCCTGCAACAGAGCCAGGGGTTTGGAACTACAAGGAGCAGTTTCAGGTGTCAGGAACAGCTTTGCAGGCATTCCTTCTGTAAGCAAGGAGTCTGGTCAGTGCAACATCTGGATCAGGAGAGACAGCAGTACCTATACTATATCCATTTTTTTTAGAGCTCAGCTTCCCCACAGTTACCACATACCATCTAGTGATACAAAAGGAAATTGCAATTGCTCACTCACTATTTTTAAAATTGAAGATGAAGATGACAACAACATTTTTTATAGCTTGCTTTCCTTTCACAAAGGTAAAATACAGTATGTGTGCACGATCTTCTCCTTGTGATTAACTGTTTTTCCATAGATCAAGAATCTCGTGACTCCAGCTAGTTTTCAGGATTTCATTCCTGAAGATGTATGATTCTGCAAGAATTTAAGCTTCAATAACATTAAAATAAAGCCTGCCTTATAGCTTTATAGCTACAGATGGATATTTTATGTGCAGTTATAAGTTACTGCTAAGTCCTACAGATGTAAAACTTGAGGCCAAATTAAAAAAAAAACACCAAAAACCAAAATCTAACCTTGTAAATTTTGTAAGCATCATGATTTTGAAGATCCCAAAAAAAAATTTTTAATGAGTTTAGTCACTCCCTTGGTTGATAGGGAAAAAGTCAAAGAGAAAGGGATTAAAGTGATGATGAGACTAAGGTACAAGATTTGCTTTTGGGAAAAGAAGGCTTTAATCCTGCAAACTCACTGCCTGGAAAACTAAAAGATTTAAACACACTGTATTGTAATGCAATAACTGTTTTGTGGTGGGATTTTTCTGCTTGTCTGCATCACCATATGGATGACTTCAATTCCACAGCAACATATACTGTGATATGAATTTGACAACTGGGATAATGGAAAAAGTCAATGTTTACTTATTGGCAGAAAAAAATGTTACCTTGCCTGCCAACTGGGGCAATAAAATAAATTTGTTTTGTATGCTGTGTGGAATTTTTTAATGCCACTAAATGAAAACAAAAGAATCAGGATCTCTCCTTGGGAGTTCACAGACAGAACGGGTACAGATACAGCAAAAGTAACAGATTGAGAGAACTGAGAAAAAGAACTCAGCCTGAGCTCCTCTTCTCCCACTCCTCCTCTTCAGCATCATTCAGCTTCCTGTTTTTAAAGCAAAATGGAATTGTTCTCATGACTAACCAGCACAATCCTTCCAAAACTGTTAAATAACAGCATTTTTGGCAGAAGTTACTACACATCTAGATTATGTAAGCAAAATACAGATATTCCATGAGGTACTGTAGTTGCGTTTCCACACACCAATTCGGCCTTTAACTGACACTTCGTTCTGAATCTACAAAGAGCAACTGTAAATCAGTTTAGCTACAGTGAAGCAGGACTGTAAATGCAGATTGCTGAAACAGGCATAAACCTCAGCAGTTTCTAGAGAGTCAAAATGAAAAAAACACTTCCAAACCCAAAGGGGCTTTGGATTTCCATCAATCAGCTTGCATTTCATACATCATTGGCACAACCGCAATTGCATTTCAAGAGAGTTCAAGGGAATGTCATTTTGTCTCACTGACACCATCTTAAAACACTCACAGCACAAGGGATACGCTTGTGTCTTGGACTGTGAAAAACTATAAATATAATTTGTAAAAAGAAGTAATCCTGGACAATTTGTGTATCTTAGTTTTTGATGACAGTATGACATTTATTACTTCAATGAAAATGGCACTGCAACTTGGGGATTGCCTGCCGTAGGACAGCTTAGAGGAAAAGGCATGCAAGGAGTGATAAGCAACAAGGGGTTCAGAAAGGAATGTGCCACTCAAGCAAAATCAAGATTTGTCTTCAGTACTTTTACACATTGTAACTCGAGTCTCAGCCCCTCTCTGGCTCCTTGCAAGGAGCAGACAAGTACAGGGCACTGCCAACTTTACACCTTCTCTGGACTTTACAGAGGTTTGCTGAAGGTGCAGGAGCATGGAATTGGCATGATACCACACATCATCCACTCTTTTGCCCATAGTGTTGACTTACAGCACTTTAGAGGTTCTCCACACCAACTTCCCAAACTGCTTTGATATAAACTGACTCAAAACCACAGCAGAAAGAAACTGTTTATCTCCCCTCTCATCTCAGCTGCACCAAGTGCAGCAAGGATTGAGCTCTTTAGGAATATAAAACGTTGGCACATCTGCAAAGGTTTACATAGTATTACATAGATTTTAAGAAGCAGAAAAAATGCTTCACATGTGGATTAATAGTTCTCCACCATCCCAGCAAAATATTAATAGTGGGACTGTAGACACTTAGCAGAGAAAGTGGTGTTCTTTAAAAAGTAGTCTGACAAATCTTTACTTTTCAAACCACTGTATTAATTAATAATTTAGTAGTGAGCAAAATACATAAATTTCATAGTGATGACATTGCAGACCACAATAAAATACACAAGGAGAAACACAGCAGACAACAGAAATGTGAAGCAAGTAGATGTAGAAAAGATACAACTGAGGTGGCTTCAATTGTAACAGACAGGTACAAAATAATAGGCATAAAGAAAGCCATCAGTGGAATGAATAGGTTGTGTCCATGTCAAAAACAGAAACACAAAAAATGATGTTTAAATAATACTTGTTCTGACTGGAATAGGAGCTGGTAATATGGGCTGATAGCCACCTAGGGAACATTTTAGAAGGTATATTACTAGAACTGATCCCCTTACTGTAATCTATTCAACTGGATACTCCTTCATGCTCGTTATTCCCTTAGTCTAATAAGGTGCAATGCATTTCATTATTTGGTTACTATCTTTGGCACTGTCTGACATTCATTTGATTGCCATGATTACTCCATAACTCATGGACTGTAAAATAAAATCTTTCATTCACAAGCACATTTTCTCAGTCCATCTGCAGCTGCAGTGAAACTCACAAGCCTATCTATACACAGCCAGAGACTTCCTTTTTACTAAGTACAGCCTTCCCAAGGTGTTGCCTTTCTTACAAAGCTGCACACAGTCAGAGTAGCTTTGCGTGAACTCTTTAGATCCCATCAGAGCACAAGCCTGCTTTCTTTTTTTAGGTCATGTTCTAACAGAAACTGACAGGAATTTGGCCTCAATAGCTTCCACAGGATCAAGGTCTGGTTCAGTAAAGGATTAAGGCTATTGTTGCTGAGCACACACTGCCAGTAAGAGACCTTTCCTTTCTCTATTCTCTATTCTTTGACTCAGCCTCACACAGAACTATCTAAATAGAACATAGGTCACCAGGTAAATGCTTGTCCTTGGATGCAAACATATCACATTTGTTAAAACCAGTGCAAATTTTGGGTAGACTTTTCTGAACTTTTAGAAAATAATAGGTGATTTAACAAAATGCATTTCTTTGTAGGCATACATACATACATAGTTTGTACTAATTGGGAGTGGGGCTGCAGCCCAGCCTCATCCCCAATGGGCTACAGCTGTGAAAAGCACGTGAGCAGCATTGAAAGCAATGGAGTGCCCAGGTGCACTGACCAATCACCAAAGGGAACAGAGGGCACACAGGTGCAATGCATGAACATGAGGGGCTAAAAGGTTGGGCTAAAGAACAAGAAGGGCAGACCCTTGCAGCCTTCTGAGCGGATATGATGTTATGCTGTATGGGTAGACACTTGAAACTGTCTGATGTGGTATGGTGTTACTCTGTATGTGTGAATGTTAAAGCTTTCTGAAATTGTATGGTGGTACTCTGTGTATTGTGTCTGCAACCTTTTTTTATATTCCTGATTACACTTAGAATTTAGTATTTTTAGAGTTGTCATCTCTTATGTTTTCTCATGCTTGTGGTTTCCCTAGGTTTAAAAATCAAAAAGACCAGCCAAAGAGTAGCTTTAGTTTTAACAAACCCTTGGGTAGACAGTCTGCACCTTGGAGCATTTAGTTTTCCATTTAGGTGCAATGAGTACCTAGACACACAGTCCCTTTCCCTATCTAAATACCATTCCAGCCTAAATGATGTGTGGATTATTGTTTCCCATCCTGCTTTATTAAAATATGAATACAGCAGGCTTCTCAATTGACAACAGCAGGCAGCACACATCTCCTCCCTGCACCTCACTTACAGGAGCAGCTCAGCTTTGGGGTAGTCTGACCCCCCAAAATTATGCCTGGGTCTTGCTCATGTCCCTCTCCACATATGGGTGACTGCCAAAACAGCCAAACCTCTGCAGCCACCCAAGCATGGCTGGGCAATGCACAGAAGCACGAGGCACATGCTTGACTATCAAGCCACCTAAATTTTCAGGCAAAAAATAAGCTGCAGTTTCTCTGAGCTGCAGAATATGCTCCTGGAAAGGTCAGCAACTCTTTGTACCTCCTGCTGAATCCACTATCTGGCCTTATCAGTGGGAACAAGGGCAACTGCAACCTGCCTTCACATTAGTCAAGCATAATAGAGCTGTGCAAGCTCGTCTTCCCCAGCACTGCCACCAGGAACAATGAATCCCAAGGAAGCGTGCCTGCCTACTTTTTCTGATCAGAAAGCTCCAGGGAACACACACAACTGAGGCTCCCCCTCATTTCTGGTGTATTTGGTTTGTGTGGCAAGGTTTTGGTACTGGCAGGGGCTTGGGGAGGGGGCTACAGTGAGAAGCTTCCAGAAGGCTCCCCTGTGTCTGACAGAGCCAGTGTCAGACAGCTGCAGGATGGACCCAAGGTTCAGCCTGTCAGTGACAGGGGTAGTGCCTGTGGGACAACAGATTTAAGAAGGGGAAAAAATCTGCACAACAATTTCATTTGAAGAGTGGATTGGAGTGAGAGCAACTCTGCAGACCCCAAGACCAATGAAGGAGGATGAGGAGCTGCTCCAGGCACTGAACAGAGATCCCCCTGCAGCCCCTGGTGCAGACCATGGTGAGGAGCTGTGTCCCTGCAGCCCAGGGAGGTCCTGGGGGAGCAGAGATCCACCCCAGCCCATGCAGGACCCCAGGCAGAGCAGGTGGGTGCCCAAAGGAGGCTGTGACCCTGTGGGGAGCCCCTGCTGGATCAGGCTCCTGTAAGGATCTGTGGCCCCAAAGAGAGAGGAGCCCACACCAGAGCAGGGTTGCTGGCAGGACTTGTGACCCTGAGGGGGCACCCACTGGAGCAGGCTGTTCCTGAAGAACTGCATCCCAAAAAACCAAGAGTGGGAAGCCAAAAATCAGCTTGGAAAAAAGGAAGGCAAGGGTAGTGGTTTTAGATTTGGCTTTGTGTCTCATGATCCTGCTCTGATTTGACTGGTATTAAATTCATTTTCCCACGTCAAGATTGCTTTGCCCATGACAGCAATTCGTGAGTGATCTCATCCAGTCCTGATCTCGACCCACGAGCCTCTCGTTGTACAGCCCCTCCCCTGCCCAGCTGCGGAGGGCAGTGCCAGGGCAGCTTTAGAGGGCGCCTGGCGTCCAGCCACGGTCAGCCTGCCAGAAGGCGGCACGACTTGGGCGGGGGGACGGGAAAGGGACCCCATGTATGGAGGCGGGGCCCTCCCGACCGCCTGGCACCTTCCCCCACAGGGCACAGGCCGGGCCCTTCCACTTCCACTCAGAGCGGGTGCGGCCGGGGCCGCCATGACGCCGCCATGGCACCGCCGCGGGCCGGGGCGCGGCCTCACGCGCCCGGCCCCGCCCCTGGCCCCGCCCCCGCCGCGGCGTCGTCACAGTGGCGCGTTCAG
Organism: Zonotrichia albicollis; assembly: GCF_047830755.1. Classification (NCBI taxonomy): domain Eukaryota; kingdom Metazoa; phylum Chordata; class Aves; order Passeriformes; family Passerellidae; genus Zonotrichia; species Zonotrichia albicollis. The sequence goes on along the minus strand of NC_133821.1, from coordinate 72,379,736 downwards.
CCGCCCTGGCCCGCGCGTGACGTCGGCGCGTCCCGCGGTCCCGGCGGCGGGGCCGGAGGGAGCGGCAGGTGGCGGCGGGCGGAGCGCAGCGGGCCCGAGCGGAGCCAAGCCGAGCGCCGCGGGCCGGCCCGGCGGGTGAGTCCCCGCGCCGCCGCGGGCGCGCCCGAGCTGGAGCGGTCGGGGGGAGGCGGTAGCGGCGGCAGCAGCGGAGGTCTCGGGCACCAAAGGCCGCTCCGACAGCGCCCCCTGCACGGCCGCCCGGGGCCGAGGCGGTGCTGCCTCCCCTCGCCCCTCCGCCGCCGGCCGAGCTGGAGCGGGCGCCGCGGCCTTCCCGCGCGGGTGAGTGCCCTGAACAAAAGGCTGGCTGAGCTGGGCTGAGCCGAGCGGAGCGAGGGGCGGCCGCCCGGCGGGCAGAGCCCTGCCCGGTATTGTTTTGGCGGCGGGGCGGGTGGGGGGTGTTGCCCGGCGCCGCCCCGCCCGCGGGGTCACGTGCCGGGTGTCGGGGCCGCGGAGCCCCGTCGGGAGCCCTTCCCAAGGCCCCGCTCCGAGAGGCTGGCAGGGAGAGCCGGGACCGCCGGCAGAGCCTCCCGGTCCCTCCTGCCGGCCAGGCCCCCTTCCGCGGAGCCGTGTCTCTGTAGGAGGCGGCGCCCCGACGGCGGTGCGGAGCGAGGTGCGCGCAGAGTGCCTGACCGGGCCCGGGCTTAGGCTGGACTCCATAGCCGGAGGTGTCTTCCAACCGTATCGGTTCTGTGAGTCGGGGGTTTCGTTGTGCTGGGCAGTAAAATAGGTCAGGAGCATGAGCCGTGGCGGCGTCACGCGTGGCGGAATGCCCTGGCCGAGCCGACGCAGCGCTCCAGTTCCCGGGGCGATGTGCAGCGCTCCGGTGTGTGTGCCTTGGCCCCTCGGTGTCCCCGCTGTGCCCGGCCGGCCTCGGTCACTGCCGCCGGCGGCGTCAGCGCAGCGGCTCGGGCGGGCACGGGAGCGCGGCGCGGAGCACCGGACAGAAGTAGCTCTGGGTTCCTGATGGAAGTGCTTTTGTTTCTTTGTGCTTGACCGCCTCTCCTCAAGTGTTTGCTTTGCATCCTTTCGGAATGTTGGAAGGGGACGTGAAATGTTGAAAGCGGGTCCCGCTTTCGGCGCGGTACGTGTTGCCGCCACTGAAAAACATTAACTGAATATGAGGGTTTTATACGAATAAGACGATCGGAATGGTAAAATAGTTAAACTGAAACTGTGGGGGATTTTAATCTTAGTACAGCTTTTCAGTGATATGCCTGAGAAACGCTGTAGGTTTTGTTAGTGGGGTGTATTATGCAGTTATGTATTAGCAATTACAAGGAGGTGTAGGGAGCAGAGCTTTAAAACGTTTTGCCTCTGTCAGGTTTGTAATACTAAAAATCCGATCCTTCTTGCTTTGTTAGCTGCTGCATCTGGATGGTGAGCTACTCAAAAATAGATTCTGAAACATCTCTAGACATGTGGTACCAAAAATTACAGCGTGAAATAGTATTGAAGACATGCTGAAATCTGAATCTTCATTTGGTAATTTTAAATAAATCTTAAATATTGAACGTTTTTGCAAGAACTTGCTTTATAGTCTTGTGTGTTTAATAGTGTAGTTTTTTTCTAAGTCTGATGAAGTGCCAGTTGTTTAAATTGCTATAATACAAAGTCTGTGGTAAGTGAAAAAAAAAGTTTGTTCTTGTTTCCTTCAAAATATATTGCATCAATTTAGATGTAATTGAATTGTCATTTATTTAAAGAGCTGGAACTGCAGTATTTTTATAGCTTATTGAGTAGTGAGCCCCTGGAAAAGTCTTCATATTGAAATTGATTTTTTTTCCTCTCTTCTGTGCATGTTAATCAAGTCTTTATATATACATGAAGAGATGACCCTTCATTTATTTGAGTTTCTGAAGCATTGATAACTTAACATGAACCGGTTTCTGCTTCATTTTTGCACACTTTTGCTTTTGAGTGAGAAATTAACATTTTTCTTAGTTAAATAGATTGAAACAGGATATATGCTCAAAATTCAAGGTCAGTGCTCCAGTTGTAGCATAGGGAACAACTTCATTTTCAGTATATGTAGCATTTTAATACTGAAATGGCTGACTGTTCTGCACTTGACTATTCTTCTATGATTCAATTCCAAGTGTAGATATAAATGTTGGGGTTTACTAATATGCAGTAGCCCGTGATAAAGAATGACAGGTAACCTGAAGCCTCATCACAACCAGCAATTTCTGAGAATATTCTGAGTTTAAGAAACAGGTAGAAAAAAGTAGGCAAGCAGGGGAAACAGTGAAGTTACTTATCTGTTGTGCTATCTAGTACCAGGGACAGTTTTAAACATATCTGATGAGACTCAATACCTTGAGCTGGTAGTGTATTGACAGTAGCAGGCCATCAGACAGGAGAGTGATTTTTTCTTATTAGATAAAACAGCTGCCTTCTTTCTTCCCACACTGTCTGGCTCATGGTTACTTGTGGGGAAGGGCAGAATTCCGGGGATCATTTTCCCCTCCTACCCACCAAATGAGTCAAAAATTGGGGAGCTTGGTGGAAAAAAAATCCAAGTGTTTAATTACAGAAGAGCATTTATTCTTGTGAAAGAATGCGGTTACTCTGCTGAGTTTTCAAGGGAGGAATTGATAAATTTGTGAGAGCTGTTTTAAAATAATGTGTATGGAGTTGCAGTATTCCTAGATTTCTATTATTTGAAGTAGGACGCGATAATAGGCTGATGTTTGTTGAATTCACCAGTGTTGCACTTGTGTGTTTTTAGAAAGCTAAGATTTTACTTAGAGAGAAAGCTTAAGACTATGGGTAACTCTTCCTCAATATGTAGGAGCTGGCTTCCTAAATATGTATGCTTCTGATTTTGGTTTCATTGGGTTGGTTAGTTGTTAGTTGGGGTGAGGGTTTGTAATTGTTGATTTATTTTTTTTTTTCCTAAAGGAATAAGGGTGGAAAAATTGTGCTGTTGCTGATAATTTACTGCGTCTCATAATTTAACGAGCACAGTTGGCTGAACTGACTAGAAATGGTTTCATTCTATCTTGACCTAGTAAAAGCTTAATATTGTTCTTAAGGAGAGCCTGAAGTAATTTTGGGAGATAGGTCTGGTAGGAAGTCCACCACTTCAAATTCTTAAAGCGTGGAAGAAGTGGACATGACTCTTCCCAGTAAGCCTCCTGAGAGACTTTCAAGGGGACAAAGAGAACAGTTCCATGCTGGCTGAGCCTCAGTTTGGATGGGGATGGTCCTGACCAGTGACACTGTCCTTCTGTCTGTTGAATCTTTAAAGTTTCAAAATCGGTATGTGGTAGGATGCAGGGGTTTAGGAAGGGATTGCTGCAGATAGCATAACTTCTCATAGTACAGGAAAAAGAGAAAATTAATTGCTTAGTATAGAAAACAGCTCTTGCCCAGGTGACTTTAAAGGAGGAGTCATCATCCAAAAAGGGGCGTGTGTGTAACCACAAGGGTTTGTCTGTCCACTTAGTAGAATTTTCAGTACTGGCTTATTAAATAAGTAGCAATGACATGAAATATAGAGGTTATTTGATGTCAGTGTGTAAACTAGTTCTTTTCAAGACCTTTGCTGCAGTTGGAAGGTTGCCTTATCACAATCCTGTAATTATGCCTTTCTTGGATTCTTCTAGGTATAGTTACATATCTTGAATGTGTGTATGCATTTTTATTTACTAAGAAATCTCTGGGAACTGACCCAACCTTTTTCTGCCATCTCCACATAGCATTTGGTTTTATGATGTGCTACCTCTTGTAGTGCATTCATTATGAGAGGGAGCAGATAAAAGGCTTCAGGTGATACCTATTGAAGTAACAGAAAGCCAGCTCCAAGATGAAGGACTGAATACCACACCCAGAACATCAAGCTTGTTGCAGCTGTCTCTTTGATCATAGAAAATATAGTATCTTGTCTAAGTGGATTAGTAGAGCCACAATTCTAACACAATTGCTGCTCTTGGTTTCAGATTGATGTGTGAAGAAAGGAAATCTGCTAGAACTATGAGGGGAGAAAAGGTGTGGATAGGCTTGTTAATTTTTGCATTTTTCCTTTGGAGCTCATTCTAAAAATAGCTATACAAAATGTTACATGGAGCTCAGCTATAAAGAAAATAACATATTTGAGTAATGCTTCATGCACTGAAGTCATCTGAACATTCTGATATTAATGATAAATATTTGATCATTTGATAAAGGGCTATAGCACAGAACACTGTAGTGCTCCATCTTTCAGGGACTTATCACTTCCTGACTTTACTTGACTCTTACATGTCTGCTCTGCACTGTATTTATGCTGAAATGATTCTTTCCTTGAACACATTGAAATCAAAGAGGTGACATTCTCAGGTCTACTTCAAATCATTCCTATATATAATGTTCTGCAGCAACTGGAAACTGTAGTTCAAGATGTTTGACAATCACCCAGAAAGCTACAGACCAAAAGGAAGAGGTGATTCTGTAGCTCATCTGTCTTTTTACAGAAGATTTGCTACAGGTGGTTCTCTTAGGTCAAGACTTTGATGATTAGGTTGTGAGAATGCAAGAGTGATGGTCTCTCTTCCCCTTCTGATTGCAGTAATGGTCTCTCTTCCCCTTCTGCAGTTTGCAGATTCCTGCTGTAGGAACTTCTAAGGTATTTGTTAGGCACTTAGTGATTATTAGGTTTGTGTGAAGTGGTTGGTGGCATTCACCAAATACATGACTGACATCATCTGCTAGCCTGAAGAGGGGTGTATTACCTCTGAGGTGTGGAGGCTGAGTTGCATCCTTGTCCTCTTTTTTAGAAACTCTTTGCATTGTTGAACCTTGGAGCCCATCAGGACATTTTAAAGAAATTGAGGAAGGTCCTAATTAATTTTTGCTGTTTATTTACCTTGGATAAATTTACCTGTATTTACCTCAAATACAGGTCATAGAGAGTTTGTTTATAAGCTTGTAGGCTTATAAAGAAGAAAGTGCTGAATGTTCTGAGGTTCGTTCATTAATGATGCAATGATCTCTGTAAAAGAGGATGAGGATTCAAAGCTCTGAGCCTTGAAATACGAAGAGGCAAATTTCTGATTGAAATATGGGGGAGAATTGGGAGAAATCAGCTGTTTGTGCACACTGCTTTTCCTTAAGCATCTGATACTAGTCTGTGTCAGGATAACACACAGAGCTAGATGGTCCTTTTGGATGGTATCAAACAGAGAGTTTTATAAAAAGCTTTAGGAAGCCATTGTGACTTTCTAAATTTCCTAAATATAAGGGATCATTTATTAGAGGTTAAATTTGCATAAATGTAACATGCTCCAAACTTTGGTCTTTTACTCCTTTTGTGAGGTCACTATTTGGAAATGAGCAATTAACTTACTGTAGTAAAAAATAATTTCCTTTTATAATGCTTAAAAAAAAGATGATTTTTTTGAGACAGACAGGAAAATAAAAACTGTAGATCAAAGTTGTTGGTTACAAAAACTTAAACAGAAGTCCAGTGATAGTTTTATTGAAAATAACATACAGCAGGTAAATAAAAGCATTGTAATTTCCTTTTTGTAACAGAACCGTGGCATTGTACTTTGCTTGCTTGTATCTCTGGACAACATTGTAATGGTGCTATTGTTTGCTTTCTGTTAGTTTGCAGGGAAGCTGAAACGCTGTAGTGTACCACTGAGCAGGACAAGTCAGGAATGAGCCAGCCTTGGGAAGGAGCACCTGCCATCCTAGCTGGAAACGTCTGAAGAGAGGACATTTCAGTCTTCATGCTTCAGTAGAAATTACTAAGAAAAAGTAAGCTGTTGTTTTGTTAAGGAACTTAAACATGTCAGCTCCTTGATGGACTGCTTAGTTGGAGTTACAATTTGACCTGGATTTGAAGTGGTTTTGTGGGAATTTACATTTTCTTCCATTAGAGTCCAAGAAGGCCTGGGGTCTTTTCATGTAATTGTTACACATCACCTCTTCCATACTTCATGTATTGATGAAGGACCCAAAGCTTAGAAATTACCTGTATTATTTAATATTGCCAGTAAAAACCACAAGAGGTGGGATCTTGTAAGATTTTGGCCTAATTCCATACTGTTTCCGTCGGTTTTAGGCTGTACTTGTTAAAATGCAGAGTTCAGGTTCTTTTTGGTCCCTTATTTATACCTGAATTGAGGATCTAAATACTTAAAATAAAACTATTTTTAGAATTATTCCTTGTGTTTAGTTAATTCTTAGTCAAGTAGTCAGTAATCAAGAATGTGATTTTCTACGATGCCAGGAGGGTTTTAAAGGGAACCCAATCCCCCCAAAAATAGAGCTTTCTTATTTGATAACAGTTCTGATATAAAACCTGTTTTGATTGAACCTTGTTACAAAATACTACTTTTAGTTTCAGGTAAAATACTTTGTGGTCAGTTTTGTTTAGTTCTTAGTACCGTGAAGTTGCAGTGGAAGTGCTTCCACAGCCATAACATAGCAGAATAGCAGTCCGAGATGTTCGTCCTCGGTTCTGAAGGATACCTCTTCAGTAAAAACCTACATGTATGTCCCTTACCAGCTTGTAAACAAACCCCATGACCTAGATTTGGTATTAAGAAGGTAAATTGAAAAAAAAATAGCATCATGCTTTAAAAACAAAAAGTGAGACAGAATCCGTGTAGTTGATATAAATCTTCAAGTGCATAATTGTCCTGCATTCTGAGCACATGCAACTGCAGTTGTGCAGAGTTTTATGTTCCTGCATAGCACTTTTAGAGATAAGGGTTTGCTCCTCCAGCTCTATTCATTTTATACATAACATTTTCCTTAGAATCATTAAAAATCAAATAGGAATTTCGAGAAAAAGCATTTACTCATTTTCATATCCTGCATTATTATCTTGATCTAGTAAGGGACCCCAAAGATCCCTCAAATTAATGGGTGACCTATTGAGCACAGTTCAAATGTTAGCATTTTTTGCTTTCAGTAAACAGGTGACAACTTTTAATCCTTCTTTTAGTTTACCTCAGGGTAAACTCTTTAGTTTAGCTCATGGTATCACAATTTGGTTTGTCAAAGTGCATTGCCTTTTTGATCCCTTTATTGCATTTTAATCACCTCCAAAATCTTAATTATGTAAGTGACTTGTGTAGAAGTTACTTACCTACAGGTTGTTTTAATCTTTTCTCTCACTCTGAAAAGGATAATTTTATAAAGCATATTCAGGGAGAAGCATCCTTTTGTAAAACTGTAGCATGGAAGTCAAAAGCTCTGCTGCTGTGCTTTTTTGCATTCTACTCTCATTGTGGGGGCACTTGTAAATTAAGATCCTTTCTCTCAGCCATGGTTAGCAAAAATCAATCAATAAATGGATTTCTCTTTCAGCTCTTCTTTTGTGAAATGATGGTTGGGTTGTGTTTGTGGTATTCTGAAATCTCAACAGACTTCGTTCTCCCTTTTTCTAATAAGTTTCTTGGTATAAACCCCAACATTTGCTATGAAAATCTGTTGTAAAATACATCCTCAGAAGGGTGCAGCTTCCAAAAAGCAACTTGTTCACAACATTGTTAGAATGGATCTCACAGATGTGTGTGTGCAGTAAAATCACAGTTGCCAGCTGGTAGGTAATGCTGTGTGTGTATCTGGCATGCTGATTTAAGAACTGTTATGCAGATTGGTCATTAATCTCAGAAAAAGAAATTCAGATATGAAACTGAAACGTAGATGGATACAATTTTGTGCTGCTTCAGGAAAAAAGTATTTGAGCTGTAGAGCTTTTAAAATAATTATTTGATAAAAAAGGGATTAAAGAGGCATTGGTCTTTGAAGAGGAAATTTTAGTGATAGAAGGAAAAAGCATACAGAAAAATGTTTTAAGTAAATAGCACATGATATATTGTTGTAAAGATAAATATAGATACTGAGGCATAGGTTTTTGTTTAATCCCAGCATATATCAGTGGAAGCTTTTACAGTAATACTAGGCATTTTCTCTTGAGGTTACACATTTTGTTAGAAATGTGTATAACATTAGAACAGGCTGTCCAGGGAGCCTGTGGTATTTCCATCCTTGCAGATTTCAAAAAACCCAGCTAGACAAAGCCACAGCTGGTCTCATCTAGCATTGGTGTTGGTGCCATGTGGAGCAGCAGACTGGACTAGGTGACTCTAAAGGTCCCTTTTGGCCCACATGCTTGTGGTAATTTTGCATGAACTATTCCTAGCTAGCTGCCCATACAACAAAGACTACTTCCACTGAAAGGCTGTTTTGTTGAATATCAGTCTTGAAGTTTCTTGGGGATTTTAAATTAAAAAAGGCACCTTTTTAGGCCCCATTCCCCAAAGCCTATTCTCCCCCCTCATTTGGTATCTGGTATTTGGTTTTGATTGTTAATAAATAAAAGAAAAATGACCATGAAACAGACCGTGAAAGATTGCCATGGCAAAAATGTAGTGGAGAAGGCATTTGCATATTTAGGCTAGAACTTTTCAACTGCTTAAATCCTACACAGTGCCAAAGTGATGCAGTTTTGCATTCCCGATTTCTCTTACAGTTACAAAATCATCTTTAATAACAGAAATAAGATATGGCCAGAAAAAGTAAAGGCAATTACTTCACAAGCCAGTCAGGTCAGAGCTGTGTGTATTCTACAATACACTGCTGCTTCTGCTGGTCTGCAGTGATTCCTTTCAAGAGGTACTCATATCTCAGGGAGTTCACTTGATGTTTAAGGAAAAGGAGCCCAGGGTATCTTCTGAAAAGGCCACCTCAGTTTTCAGATCTGGTTCTTTTTGCATCCCTGTGGTTGCTCTGAGCTCAGTTTGAGGGTAGTGTACCATGGTGGAAGGGAACTGAGAAACAGACTGGGAGAACTCTTCAGCTGTCAGGCTTATTTTCTGTTGTGTAAACCTAGTCTGAGATACTGTTCAGGGAGTCCCTTAATCAAACAGATGATCACCTATAGTCTGAAGAGAGATTGTTTAAGTTCAATTTGCAGCTATGTCACCTCTTGAGGAAAGAACCAAAATTTCTTTAAGGAGGTACCAGAGTAACTGGTTGGCTGAAGGTCCATTCAACTCTACTTCAGGGAGTGAACAGAGGGAATTCCAAAGTTTGTTTTCTGACTTGGTATGTTAATGTGCTGCAAATTAAACAGATAAAAGGTTGGTGATAAGCAAAAGAAATCTCAGTGTAGTCCATCATCTCAGGAAACAGTAACTTGTTTAATTTGAAGTAAACATCTCATTGTGTGGATTGTTGAGGTGAAATGTAATGCAAGGTGCTAGTTTAAGTTGACAGAATGAACTGATTTAAATTTCTTTGATCCTCTGCAGGATGGCTGGCTGTGGCGAAATAGATCATTCGATCAACATGCTTCCCACAAACAGGAAGACAAATGAGTCATGTACCAATGCAGCACCTTCCCTGCAAGTCCCTGAATGTGCTATCTGTCTGCAAACGTGTGTCCATCCAGTAAGTCTGCCCTGTAAGCATGTTTTCTGCTATCTGTGTGTTAAGGGCGCTTCTTGGCTTGGGAAACGATGTGCACTCTGCCGGCAGGAGATTCCTGAGGATTTCCTTGACAAACCAACCTTATTGTCACCTGAAGAACTCAAAGCAGCAAGCAGAGGCAATGGAGAATATGCTTGGTACTATGAAGGTAGAAATGGCTGGTGGCAGTACGATGAACGTACCAGCAGAGAGCTGGAAGATGCCTTTTCCAAGGGTAAAAAGAGCACTGAAATGCTAATTGCTGGTTTTTTATACGTGGCCGACCTTGAGAATATGGTTCAGTATAGGAGAAATGAGCATGGACGTCGCAGAAAAATAAAACGGGACATAATAGATATACCAAAGAAGGGAGTGGCTGGGCTGAGGCTGGACTGTGACACCAACACTGTCAACCTGGCACGAGAGAGCTCTGCTGACGGTGCGGACAGCACACTGACTCCAGGGGCTGCAGCTGTGCAGCCTCTAGCAGCCATTTCTGTGAGGCCCCTACCTGCACTGGATGGCCAGCTTGTGAGCCCTTCGACGCCGTCACCTGATGCAAGCAATTCTCTAGAGAACTCTTTTGCCCAGTTGCAAATAAATGGAGACAGTATGGCTGAAAGGAGTCACAGGGGAGAGGGAGAAGAAGACCACGAATCATCATCTTCTGGTAGGGTGCCAGCCCCCGACACCTCTGTGGAGGAGACCGAATCGGATGCCAGCAGTGACAGCGAGGATGTGTCTGCCCACCTTGAGCAACACCTGTCCTCTGGTCAGCAGAGACACTTGAGTGCTGCTGCAAGCCAGGCAGAAGCAGATAGACCAGGGGCAGGGGGTGGGGTGGCAAACACGAGTGTAAGATCTAGAAGGCCAGATGGACAGTGCACAGTCACTGAAGTTTAAATCTAGAGCCATGCAAAAAAAAATACTCAGTTGTAATTTTCTGTAAATTTTCTGTCCCCATTGGCATTGCACTCAAACCTAGCAGCGTGTTTGGTGGGAGGGTGGGGTGAAGGGGAGAAAACAGATTTGGCCTGTTTTAACTTAAGTCTCTTAACATGTCTCAGATGGAAGACTCTTAACTCTAGGAAACTGGGTTGTCCTGTTAATGGTTTGAAAGCTGTTTAGCAATGCCCAGTTTTCTTGAAAATGTCTTGTGTTTATTTTGTAGCATTTTCCCCTTGAAGATACTCTATCCCTTTTTGGCCAATGTATATCTACTGTACAACTTGAATTGTCTTCATTATCTGACTGTTGCATTAAGTGTCTTACTACTTTCTGCATGGATTGATGTATGAAAAGAATACACTAAAGCTATGTGGAATCAGGCAAGGTGTTGGGTGTGAGCAGGATGCTTAATTTAACGTGAGAAAATAGATGTGAGTTTGAAGTTAAAATGTGTTTTTACTAGACAAGAGCAATCATTTACCTTCTTTCAATGGAAATGTAAAAAATGCTGTTAACTTGTGTTGGAAATTCTTACCTTTACACTCTCCATGGCTTTTTCACTGGCTTTGCCATCTAGTCCTTGTAGTTTTGTTTATTGAGATCTTTCTTGATCTGTCTTGTTTTTGTTACAGAATTTATAATTTAATAAAAGTACATTTTATCAGTAACAATCTCAGATACGTTTCCAGTTTAATTGAACTTGAATGAAGGAATTTCAAAGAAAATGATCATAAAGCAGCTTCCCATGTTTACCACAAGGGAGGACTAGTTCTGAGTGGCATCCCTGACTGGCTGTCTCTCAAACACATCGGCTGTAGGTGTCTCATCTTTTACTGAACAATCTTGAGTTGCAAGCTTAATACTCACACAGACATCTGAAGAGCTGATTAACTCACTTCACTGTTGATGGCAGGCAGAATTACCACACACAAGCCTTATTTTAACAGCAGAAATGTTGATAAAAGAGGGTAAGTTATCAAAGTTGACCCTATAACAAAGGACATGGATATTACAGCTGTTCTTCTGTTCATAAAAAAACAGCATGGCGGCAGCACAGGAATTGTAGTTTTGTGCTTGTATTATTAGCAGTGTAGTATTTCAACAGACTTCTGAATGTTAGAAGCCAGACCATGAGAAACTCAGCTTGTCTTTTATCTCTCTGTTCTTTAACAGTTTTTTAACATTTTTTTTCAGACTGACAAACAGCATTAGTTGATTCTGGACTTTATTTTAAAATAAAGCTACTTAAACTCCAATTCTTAGTATCTGTATCTCGGAATAGAAAGGAACAGTAGCTGATACATAGGTACTACTGATCTTAAGACAGAAGTTGCTTTAAGGAAACAACTCTTTGAAGGGAATTAAAAGGCTGACTTTTAAAAATGGTAGATTTACACATCTATAACCTTCTTCTTACTGTAATGATGGATGATGTGTCTGATCTTGGACAAAGTTGTGCTCCTCTTCTGCTGCCTACAGGTGAGATCAGTGGGTCACAAAATGGCAGGTGAGACTAGGATGGAATAAGGAAGATTTCCTCCATTCTCAGTTAAGAATAAATGCTCTTGATCACAGATTTTCACTATAATCTTCCAGTCCCATAAGGAAATATGCCAATTACGTGGACTTCAGGAAGGAAACTGGGTGGAATGCTTTTATCGGTGTTAGTTGCTAGCTGTCTTATTTCTCTGATTTGAGTTAGTATACAGTGGCTCTAACCAAAGTATGACTTTGTACTACAAAAGCCTTCATGAAGAACACTTCAGCTATGTGCACATGCTTCATGTGAGAGTATGGGTTGAAAAAAGCAAGAAAGAAAATAGAGGAACAGGACTCACTATATGCTGTAGGATTTACAGCCCAAACAGTCTACAAATTATTCTATCAGTGATTATCTTGGTTTTTGACCCAAGTAAAGAGTTCAGCCTCACACCCATGATACTGCTTTTGGCTCCTGCTGGCTGACTGCAGCTGTGAAACACTAAAATTACTTAAAGTAAGGCTGGTAGGACTTTAATAGCCAGCCATCAGAGTAGCAAATGCACTCCCCAGATCAAGCTAGGGAAAAGTAGCAACTGATAATTCCCATCTTATATTTAAACCATTACTTTCAGTAGGAAATGTGTTCTCTGTCCATTTTAGCAAAGCCAGAGCCACACTGCATTATGTGGTTGACTGTAACTCCAAGCACTAAATGATTTTCAACTTGTGCAGCATAGCCAGAGAAATGCATAGTGGAGCAGAAGGGAAAATGAGAAAGGAAATTTAAATACTATAAAATCTACAGCATTTCATCATTTCCAGAACAGATAACCACAGATACAGGAATCCTATTTCATGGCTAAAAAAAATATAAATCAGATAGAGACCCAAGCATTCTGCAAGAACACCTTGCTTATCTAGACTGACCATCGGGTAAATATATTTTTATCAGCAGCAAATAAGATAGAAGTATCTGTATTGTGAAAAGTGATCTCCATTATCCAACCTTTACAGGCTTGGTGCAGAATCCACACTCCCATTAAACTCTTTGGTTGGCCCAGTACACAGAAGAAAAACAAGACAGACATTTCACAATGTAATAGGAAACTTAGTTTGCTGAGGAGGAAGCTGGCAAATTAGCCCCTAGGAAATACAAAAGCTGGCATGCTATTTAATTAGGGGACTGGGACTATCAATTTTGATGTTTCTAATTCATTTTGCGCATTTAGTGCTTCTTTGTTTTTAAACCATTTCAGAAGGGACAAACACCCCTGAGATGAAGCTTGACATCTTTAACAGTTGTAAAGAAAATACAAACATTTAACAACTGCTGGTTAAAGATATTTGCCACTTTAAAATGATAAGAAAGTGTTCTGTGAAATAAAGCATTTAGCTTTCAAATGGGTAAAATGGGATTCCATTTCATCTCAGTCTGAAACTTTCATCCTAGCACTCATGGTAATTTAGCTGGGCTGGTTTTGTATGAAGGGCTCTACTTACTTTTATAGTAAGAGAATATGGTATAAGACTACTCACAAAATCTTTGATCACAGCCTGTAATGTTCTTCAGAATGTCCTGCACCTATGCTTGGTATATTTATGATACCAGCAATATGGGTTTCCATAACCCTCTCTGGAACCGTTCTGAATGTGTCTTGGTGTGTAATAGTTAATTATTTGTCCTGTTTTCTTAGAAGCAAACATTGGCCTTTGATACAAATCAGAGAGGGTGGCTGGGGAAATACATTTGCTGAAATGAGAATTAAGCTCATTGTCTATAAATCAAAATGGAAAGAGATCCCCCAGAGGTGTACTTACCATTCACTAACTGCCAGCACAGATCTGGTTCAAAATGTGAAAGAAACCAGATTCTGCGTTTGTCCTACAATTTCTTCCCTCTCAAATTTCTATAACTCAGTACACAGAATACACTTAGGAGCCTAATATGCCAGAGAAAAAAAGATTCAAGGGTCTTAGGTTCTAAGTAATTTTCACATCAATTTTAAAAACAATAACAGTATTAGTAGTGGCACATTTGTTCTTGCTAAAAGCAAAGACATAATCAGTTGCCCTTTAAAACTTTTTTTTTGACTCACAACAACATTATGTGCTATTGCTTCAAAAAGTATGGACTGGAGTGTGCCTTGAAGGTTCAGTGATGCTGCTGTCTGGAATCCCTCACGAGTCTTGAGAAACTTCATGAAACACAGAACAGCTTCACTACTAAACAGTCAAGTGCTGCCTGATTATACTAAAGCATTTGCTCTTCTGAGGTAATAGTTTTGAAGTTCTTTAGGGCATGGGAGAGAATCCAGCTACACAGAAGTAACCACTGGGCTACTGGATAAAAAGGATCCAGGGGGAGAAAGGCACAAACTAAAACACTACTCTATTCCCCCTGTTCTCATTCCTGTGTCTTCTCTAACCTGAAAGAAAAATTTGAACTTTATTTTTGGGGAAGAGAGATTTTAAATCTTCATCCATTAGCGCTCCAGATACTAAGGCAAAGATGCAGGATCAACAGGGGGGAGGTAAGTTCCGTATCTTCTCTGAGATGCCAACTCAAAACACATCCCTTTCCTCAGCATTTCTCTTGGTTGCTTCACACTATATTCATTGCTGTGAAAAGCACACAGTAAAACATCCCCAGCAGATCACAGAATCTGCTCAAAACTTACAGAATCTTAACAGGCAATCCAAGCCTAATTCCCAACATTGATTTGTCCCCAAGTCCTCAAACATATGCAGTTACCTCACTGTCTAAAACTCAGGACTCCTGCCACACTAGAAATCGTAACATGGATTTCCATCCAAGATACTGCCTTATTTTCTTAAGGGAGCTTGTTCCATGATCTTGAGCTAGTTATGTCTGGTCAGAGCAAGAAGGCATGTCAGTGGCACAAAGCCCAGAGCTTCCTTCTCTACATGCTTCCACAGAGTACTCAGGTCCTTGGCTCAGATCTCAGTCCCTGCTGGATTTAGAGACAAGTGCATCCTAACCAACAGTACAGGAAACTCTCAGTCACAGATATGTCTGTATGGTTTTGCTCTTACAGATCTTATTTTTAAAGCAGGCACTCTGTGTCAGTTTCTGATTTCTAAAGGGAAAACTTTCCCTACTGAGTTATCCAATTACTTGCATGGTCACTGGCATGAAGGGGAGACTGAGTTTTAAACCTTCTAGTAAGCCCAAATATACCCTACCAATGTAAAAATGCATTGAAGAAAGGCATAGACATATCCACTCACATCTTACCAGAATGCTGAAGAACTCACATCACCCAGTCACCTAAGGACAAACCTTTTTGGGACATGATACATCATTGCCTTCCAAGATTTCAGCCAGATTCTGTGTAAAGAACCAGGCCAGCAGCTTTGCACAGGTACAAGATATGGGAATGTGCAGATGCGTGTGTGGGTAGTTGATTCCTTGAGCAGTGAGAAGACACCAAAATACATTTTAAAGCCTGAATCAGTGATAGCGAATGATTGCTAAAATTTTCTTAGTAACTCAAAGCTTCTCCTGTAAAAGCACCATTAAAATTGAAGGATACTTTCTCAGCAATTGCACAAAGAACTAACCAGAATGAAAAAATAAAAGCTATCCTCCCACTAGTAATCATCTTTTCTAACCTGCTTAAAGACACTGGATGGGGAACTCATTTTGCAGCTTTAGATGCACCTGTTCTGCAAATGAATTAACCTCATATCTTTGAAGTAATTAATTTCCATACTAGTTAAAAATCAAAACAAAACACCAAATAAAATAAATTTCAGCCTCATTCCAAATGAATTGTAGTTCTATTTTCAGCACAGTATTTACCTTTACATAGTAATTTCACTAATCTCGATTCAGTGGGTGATTAGGACAGCAGAGAATCTGCCCGGGATTTCTCTGTGGTTGCACACCAAATATGCCTGCCTGACCTAAATGGCAGGAATGTTAATGCCATTTTAAATAGACAAGTCCTTAAATGATTCAGCTTAACGGCTGCTTTACTGAAAGCTTTGTTTGCAAAAAAGTCAAGCCCATTTCTTATGCATAAACCATCATTTATGTTTTGGTCTTCTCACCAATGCTTCCAAGTTGGCAGGCCCACCCCATACAGTTCCAAAAATGTCCTTCTCTGTCCTTAGGGCATCTTCCAGTGGGAGCTCTCTTGCTGCTGTCACGACCTTTTTCGCGGCCCGAACGACGGCGGCCGGACCGTCAGTGTACTGACTGAGCCAGGCGCGGGCCTCTGCCAGCGCCGCGGCCTCATCCGCGGAGGGCAGGGCGAGCTCGGCGAGCCCCAGCGCCAGCGCCCTCTCGGGGCCCACCCGCTCGGCCCCGGCCAGCAGCTGCAGCGCGGCCCCGCTGCCCACGAGCCGCACCAGCCGCGCACCGCCTCCCCAGCCCGGCACCAGCCCCATGCGCTTGTGGACAAACCGAATCTCGCTGCCAGGCGTCATCAACCTGCCAATGAAGAACACACAGAGGTCAGTCCATGCATGCACTGCCTTTTGTTTTCAGCTCGATAGCCCCTAATTTTCTATTTTCTCCTCCCCCCTGCTTCCAGAGGTAGATACAACTTGACAGCGTGCTCATTACAGCCGCAGCTGGAGTCTCAATTTTTACATCACATGGTGTCCTAACTGCAGCTTTTGGCCCTTCTCAAAATTAGACACACATGCTGCTACAAGTAAAGATTCTTAGTGCCCATACTGATACATCTCGTCAGTTCTAAAAAGTGTTGAAACCAGAGCTGCAGAGGATATGTTACATTTATTCACAGTGCCACACGGCCTTGCTAATTCATCCATAAACCAAACGGGTATTGGTAAAACCCAAGCAAACCAACACACAAAACATTTCTTAAGAGGAAGACGTGGTCTTAGTGCTGATCTGAACTGGGGAGGTTCTGTCAGCACCATGGTGATTACAGCATGGGTGGGGCTTTTTGGTTCTGTATTTTAGAGATCCATGTGAGTTCGATTTCTAATTGCTCATTCATTACAGAAAGGAAAATCAGGATGGATGCTCAACTTGTGTCTCACAGTGCACAACAGAATGGCTTTCTATTTATGTCTGCAGTGTGTAATAGAATTGCTCCCCTCTACAAGGTAAGTAATATTCTTCTTTCCAAAGATGTCATATCTTTCTTTTCTATGCTTCTTTTCTACAGCTCTTCACCTCCTTTACTTAAGAACTCATCCTAGGGCTCATTAGGCTATCTCCCTGGAGGAACTCTGCTGCAGCAGATTGTTCTGTCTTCACACAGTGGTCACACTGACACACGTTAGGTTAATGGAAAAAACCTCTAGAAATAGAAACACATAGAAAAGATGTACAGAAACAGACCAGTGCTTGCTCTTTCTCAAAGTGATGTTCAGCAGCGTGGTTGCTTGCTGCTGATTGTAAGGCAAAGGATGGGAATTACATTTGTGAAGTAGATTAACTTCTACTTCAAGCACTAATTGGCTTTTTGAAGACAAATCTTGTAATACTGATGTCTACACACAAGTCTGTTTCCTAACCATGCAGTTTTTGATAGTGAAAATACCGAGGTGAGCAGCTTTGAAAGGGGAAAGAAAAGGAAAATGCAATTACTTCTAGGAACTCACTGTTCTCACATCTGCTTAGTTATTGTTAATTGTACGTTTGCTTGGTTGCCTCATTGTTAACCAGAGCACCATCAGCATTCATGCCACACTGTACAGCATCAGAACTGAAGAGCTTACGCTTTATCCCAGATCCAGCACAATGCACAAAAGCAACAGCTGACGGGCCAGATTGCATGAAAGCCTTTTTGTAGAGATAGCAGGGGAAGGTTGTGTGACAAAAGGAAGAAAGCAAAGTATTGCAGGGGAGGAAAGGCTTTAAGCTAACATTATCAAGTGCTTCCAGACCCAGCAAATCCCAGGGAGCTCAGGTCTCTTTTCTCAAAAGAATGATTTTGCAAGTATTCCAGAACTCCTTTGCTGGCTCAGCTTACTCTGCAATTTGCTCACACCCAGTGTCTCACTGGAAAAGCACTAATGAAAGCATTATTAAGGGTTTAATTCTAGCTGTGCCGAGCAATGTCAGGCACTAGAAAAGAAAGGGTCATAGGCAGGTGGGCATCTGATGCTAGACAACCTGTAGGACAGCCACCACAGGTCAGGGAGGCCAAGTTGCACTTGTACATTGAATCTGAGATTGCTTCAGACAACGTTTAGTATGTGGGAAGGGCTCTGTTTCCCTGCAGAGTCTTCACCCCCCTCAGAGAAAACGGAACCAAACACAATGAAAGTAAAGTAAACCACTGACAGCTTAATTCACAGAGACTGTGAGGCTGCAGCTTCCAGAACCTCACTGGGATTCACCTCTTCCCACAAGGCTCCTTTGAACAAGCTCCACAGAAAATACTGAGATAAGTGGTAGTCAGTGGAAGGTGTAACTGCAGTATTGGACTGCCTTCAGGCTTATGAAAGGTATTTTTGTTTTTTCAAACTTTTCAACTGTGAATCCCCTCCTGAAGTCACACCACTACAGAAACCACCCATCACACTCTCTGTTAGATTTATCACTCACTTGCAGTCCCCATGCCCCAGGAAGCAATGGAGACCTGAGCTCATGTCTGAAGAGGAGGAAGCAGCTGCCAAGCCAGCCTGGGATCAGCCTCTGAACACCACCAGCTGCAGCCTCGCATACATATTTCCCCTTTTACTGTATGAAAGGAACTGAGTCTACCTTCTGAGACATGACAGATCTGATCTCCCATTAAAAGAATTTATGTAAGAAAAGCACATCAAGCATTACTTAACATAAAGAGGCAGACAGGAAAAAGCTGGAAAGACCAAAGCACTATTGCTGAGCTGTTTTTACCTTATTCAACTAGTACTGGTCCTGCCTGAAACAGAGTAGTAGATGAATACAAAATTAACCCTGATTTCAACACTATGCCTGTTTTTGTCTTTCATATTGAAGGAATTAAAATCTGGGTCCCCTGTATCACAGGGGAAGGTCACATTGCTAAACTCCTACACATATGCCTTCCCTGCCCTAATAAAGAAAATCTGTTGCATGACAGTACTGAAAAAAATATTTATTCAATGTAATTAATGTACAAAGTGGCAGAAGACCTTACAGTAAGCAGGGGAACATCCTTCAGAAATGTGAAGGGTAGGAAAATCCTCACAATTTAAATGGAAATAAGAGGTTAAGGTAATATAAGCCCCAAAGTGCAGCTGAAATCTTCTTTGAGAACCTTTTATTTCCATGTTACAAACCCTACAACCCCCCTAGGAAGAAAGTACAGTCACCATGGGCCACATCCAATTTTGTGTTAGTCATCTAAAGCAAATGAGCTTGTTGCTGCTGTACATTTTAAAATGTTCTCAGCTGCACTAAATGCTACAAACCCTCCCCATTTGATCTGAGGATTCCTCCATTCTGTGACATCTCATCGCACCCACAAACAACTGACTGTCACATCGCATCTCATCACATCACTGGCAATGCACGTGAGAAGAAACCTTGTCATTAACATTGCAGCCTAACAAATCCCCACCCTTATAAAGGTGCACTTGCTCCTCAAAGGCAGCACTTGCTGTGAGCTAACAGCTATGCTGTGCTTTGCTAAAGTATTTCCCAGCTATTTGAAGCCAGAGCATATACAATAAAAGCTGAAAATGCAAGCAAAAATATACTTTCTCAATTTTTCATACCTGCTTATTATAAATAGTAATGTTACTGAGCCGTTCCAATGGGTATAATCAGTTCCTTGGCATAACTAAGATTATATTAAGATCTGTGCTGGCCCTTACATCATCATTTCCTGGACTTGTGTTGGCAGCAACCTGAATTTTGTTCCCATTCCCTGCTTGACTCCCAGTGTCACATAAGGACACAGCTCCTGACTTCCCATCCTCCCCTTTTAGCTGGCGTGGACCGGCACTCCACAGAGGGAGGCAGCTGGCATCACACAGTGCTGCAGCACCTGGTCCCCAGCTATGGCTGTGCTCTGACACGGCAGCCAGAACTGCAGGAGATTACTTTTATCTCCCCCACAAATACTTCAGCATCCTGCTCTCAAACCACCAATATTAATATAAATAACAAACAGAGCTTATGTCTTTGGGTCACAGTAAGTTCCTTCACTAAATCTGCTACCTTCTATACATTTCAGTTATGCCTATCTGCAAGGTGATTGAATCAACACAAAGTGGAAACTTCTCCAAAAACAAGAGTCAAAGGCCTTGGGGTACAATTAAAAGACATCCATTATTCTAGCATGCTGTAGAGTAAAAGTTACAGAAATAATAATAAATCTTCAAGTAGAACTACATATTTTGCCAAACATAGATGCAGGACACCCAGACAGATAAAAAGTAATGTTTATGTTTGGCCATATTTTGGCACAGGGAGATGGGAAGTGGGGGTTACGGTCAGTTCATCAAGTGCTGCTTCTGCCACTGCTCAGGGAGAGGAGTCCTTCCTTGGCTCCAGGGTGGGGCCCCTCACACACAGAGAGTTCTCTGCAAACTTCTCCAGTGTGATTCATTCTTCCACATGATGCCGTTCTTCAAGAGCAGCCTGTTCCAGTGTGGATCCACAAGTCCTACCAGAAAACCTGCTCCAGCATGGGCTCCTCTCTCCACAGGTGTACAGGTGCCTGCAGGACCCTGCTCCAGCATGAGCCTCTCAGAGGTTCACAGCCCTCTCTTAGGGATTCACCTGCTCTGGTCTGGGTCTCCTCCAGGGGCTGCAGGTTGAGCTTTGCATCCCCAGGGTCCTCCATGGGCTACAGGGGCACAGCTGCCTCACCATGGTCTGCAGGGGAGTCAGCTCTGGCACCTGAAGCACCTCCTTCCCTCTTCCTCCTCCTTCTGCACTGACCTTGGTGTCTGCAGGGCAGTTCCTCTGACATGTTCTCACCATGCTCTTCTCTGGCCCCCATTACAACTGTGCAGTAACTTTCCTCTCCTTTTCAGATATGCTATCACAGAGGCATTACTATCATTCCTGTTTGGCTCAGCCTTGGCCAGCAGCATGTCCATCTTGCAGCCAGCTGGCATTGGCTCTACCCAACATGGGGAAAGCCTCTGGCAGCTTCTCACAGAAGTTGTTACCTACAGCTACCCCTGTAGCCCCCCTGCTACCAAAACCAAAATATCACCCAAACCACATGCACAACTATTGCAGACACAGGAAAAGAGAGCTATTAAAGAAAAAAAGGAAACTACCAGGAAAATGGTAACAGAAGGAAGGTTATCAAGAGTCAAACACTTGTTTTAACCAGAAAAGAACAGAAGAACAAAGTTGATGTACAATGCTGCCACACTCTGCCCAACATGTATGCCTTTCTAATACACTCATCAATATGGCATCAGCTTAATTAACTCTTTTTAAATTAAGTAACAGCAGTGTTATGCTGACACATGGCCAAAAGAGCTTTTTAAAATACACACTGCTGGGGAGGGCAAGTTCAAGAGTTTGTTGAGAGGTCAGGTATGACATTATCTGCAGATGGTGTTTATCGTACAAATTGAACTTCCTTTGCCAGGTGGACATGAAAATTTAATGATCTTGCTGGCAAGTGGACAAAAGCTCATGTGTAACTGATTTATGATTTTGCAACTCTTCTTGGTGAGTGCTACTAGGACAATTCACGACTGCAGCAGCTCTCACATGCATGCTGGACCTTAAGTGAGAAAGGAAGCCAGTCCACTGTCCATTTCTTCCTTGTTTTCCAGTCGCACCTTCTCAACACTAAAAATACAATCCTGTCCCACCACTTCATGAGCAAATTGCTCATAATCTCACTCCATTGTCCTCAGCATGCCAGGGCACAGACACAGCAGGTCCCAGTATTGATGGTGGTTCCTGAAGCAAGCAAATGGGACTCAGGCAGCAGTTACACAGGTACTATCTGAAATCTGATCTCACTTCTCTTGCCGAGGCACACAAAATACAGCAAAAATAAAGTGCTGCTCTTACATACAAAGTGCTGCTGAACATATGCAGTGATGGTGTGTTTTCAGTCAATTAAACTGTTACAATACATTAAACAAAGCAAGAGAGAGTTGTGATTGTTGAATTTGTAGCATCAGAGCAAGAAATAAATTACCTGTTCTTTTATCTGTACAGCAAAAGCCTTGATTTTGGATTAAACAGAAGTCCTTTATTTCAGGTTGGTTCAGTGCACCACATAAACCAAGTAATCTTTTCTAGGCTGCATTTTAAGCTTCTTAAATAGGAAAAAAAAAAAGCAGCTTTTAAGTGAATGGCTGAAATGCAATAAATATTTGGGTAAGGCAGAAGTGGGTAGTTGGATGTGAAAGCAATTCCATAAGAGAGAAAAATCACGTTTGCTGCAAATGCACCCAGATAATTCTGTAGCTTCAGTTCCCTGGCTCAGGCAGGGATCATGCCACAGGCAAGTGGCAGCTCTGAAAGCTGGACCATAAGGAAAAATTAATTGGGACTGCAAATGCTGTCAGCCTGAGGTTTGGGCAAAGATAATGACAAAGATAACAGTCAAGCACTGTGGAACTTCACACTACTTTAAACAGTTAATGTAGCACATATCAAGGAGTTTGGAATCCTTCAAGCTCACTGCCTTCTCCCAGTTTTCTTTAGCACGTCATTTGGATTTGCAAGGTTTAACTTGTACCTAGTGCTCAATCCACCTCTGGTATCTGTATTCCAAATCTCAGAGTCAGAAAGATACACCAGATATGATGCACCTTCCCATTTAATATGTCCTATACCTGTTGTCCCCACCATGGAAAGACAGATATTAAAGCATGTGTAAGAAACTACAGAACTTCCTTAGCAAAAAGATACAAATTCTTCAGGCATTATAAATGAATGCTCCTTGGCAATTGCTGCAAAACTAATCCCTACCTTCTCCAGAATGTTTAATAACAGAAGTAATTCCTGAGTACAACCTTGAAAACACAATCTGAATATGAACTACTGCCTTGATATTTTCATAAAGCCACAGAAAGCCTGAAATGACTAAAGGTAAGGCTACAGTCTGTGCCTGCAGAGACTTGACCTGGAAACCTAAACACCAAAAAGTTAATTACATGACAACATTGTGTTCTGGTAGTGACATCTTGTCTTCTGTAAGCCTTGTTCAATATTCCAATACACAAGCCTTCCACAGTTATTACAGAAACTCCACAGTTACTACAGAAATTTAAAACAACAAATGTATGAAGCAGTCATCTTTGCAGTAAAAATAAATTTTGAAACAGCAAGGTACTGTGGGAAGAATATTCTGCAGAAGAAATATGCAGTACTACACTAAAATAATTTAGCCAGTCAGCAAAGTTGCTGATTAGCAGCTTCCAGTCCTTACTTCAGTTTTCATGACAGATGTTTTTAGAATTAGACCCTTAAGAATAAGACAGCCTCCTCCAAAAAGCAAGCTGGGACTAAATGATCCCTCTCTGCCTATGCAGTGGAGTGTCTCGGCAGCCTCTTTATCACTACACCATCAAATAATTACCTAGATACTCTGTGAGGGGATTATCTACACAAAATGGCTACAGATTTTTCTGGAAGTCATATTACTACACCCTCTCTTACCAAAAACCCACCCTAGTTCTCTAAAAACGTTAACAAGTGGATTAATCCTGAGAAGAGTTAGTAATTATTTCATTTATCTTTCAATCTCACTTGATTAATTAGATAGGCTTTAAAGAACCAAAAAGACACATATTAAACATTTAATCAACAACTCCTTGCTAATTCTATTTAGCAGATTTTTGAACTGGAGCAATGCACTGAATATTGGCAAGCCATAACAGTTACATGCTTTCCCAACACAGCTTGCTAGTATAATTCCCTCTGCATCTCTCCCATATCTTCTTTCTCACTGAGAGCTTCTCATGTTCCTGCCCTGTGCAGAGAAATAATAAGGCAATTATATATTGCAGCAGTTGCTACTTCAGACCTTCAACAGCACAAAGCGAGACTTCCAAAGTGAAAATGCTGTAAAACCAATGAAAGTATGGATTTGTATTACATAACTGTGGTGATGGTCTATGCAAACCACTATGGCATCATAAAAGCAAACCCTCCCAAATGTTTGCTCTTTCTGAAAATCCTTTAGTCACAGATATTCACTTGACAGATGACTAAATGGCAACTACTAAAGAACATAAAAATGAAGACAAAATAGTTTAAAGATAGTCTGGGGGAACTGCATGCCTTATGCTTATCTTAGATACAGTTGCTAAAAGATGCTCTGCAATTCCAAGTTTCAATAGGCAAAAAGAAGACTGTGCACACTAATAATCTTTCCTGCTTATCAGCTTTAATCCATAACCTTTTCTACAAGAAAGCAATGGAAAGAAGTAGGTCCTATTTTAACAAGCCCATCAGAAAGTCACACCACTCGAATTCTTTCCCTTGATTTAAAAACACTCCACCAATTAAAATCACAAAACAGTATACCTTCTTTATTTGAGGTTTAAATAAATTAAAATGATCCCCAAGAAGCAAAACAACAAAAAATCCTATCAAGACTCCCAAGCACAGTGTGTTCCAGGCACACAAAATCACAGTGTCAAAGGAGTAGGCTTGATGCCATCCTAAGAAATTTCACTAACACAAAAGCTTGCTTTTCTCACAGCTCTTCTCAAATTGCTTTACAGAGACTATATGGACTTTTATTTATAGTTACTGAATTATTTTGTAACACTCTTAGTGCATCCATTTTCCCCCCACTTACCACAAAAGCTAAGAATCAAACTTTACATAAAGTAGCCCAGAAAAATCTCTCATGTCTCCCTAGCACATATTGCCTTTACCCTCTACCTTTGCTGTCCTCCAGTCAGACTTTCCAGGATCAGGGTAAAAAGAATCAGGGTAAAAATCAGATCAAGTAAATAGACTCCTAATTACAAAAGTATGTTTTTAAAATAAGAGTTAACATTCTTCTGAGTTGCCTGGGAAACCTGAGGGCACTTCCCAAAGGGCAGCAAGGGGACCTAAACAATGAGAATTGTATTCTTCAAAGGAGGCCTTAAAATAGCCATTTTTAATGTGACACTATCAAGCTTTCTCACATCACCCAGAGGCAAATGAAATGCGGAAGAACAAATGACAAAGTCACACTTTCATCTATAAGCCCAAAACACTTGGCTGATGATAAAGTTCTGAAAAGTGAATCCTGAATCTAAAAAATGAAATATGTAGCAACAACAAGGGTTAGAGGGAGAGTTGGAACACTGAGACATCAGTGCAGAAATTGCTAAATGGACATGAGTCATTTTAAGAGGAATGTGGTCTCTAGGAATAAAGAAGGAACTTAAAGTGTGGTTAATCACCATCTATTGCCCAAATATTGGGATATTCAATGTAAGAGGAACCTCCAAAATCAACAAGTCAACTCAAAAAGGCTGCAAGATTACCAATTCTAAAGGAAGCCATTCCAGGGAAGAAGCACAAAAATAATGCTGTTACTAGAAAAAGATCCCTTGGATAACCAATAATAGGCAGACACAGAGAACTGCATGTCCCCAAAAAAAGAGCATCTCATCAGAAGCAAAGTCTGCACTGAGAAAAATCAAGAAAAGGCCTACCAGCAGCATGAAGGAGCTCAGAAAGGCAGCAGAGAAGACCCTCTGGGAGAGTGCCCTGGCAAGACCCAGATTAAAACTGGTCTGGACATGATTGTGTAAGAACAACCAGAGAAGTAAAATAGGGTCTATTTCTTAAACACTTCCCTGATCTAAGGAGAAGGGCTAAAAAAGGGCCAGAAAGGTCATTAGTTTGAGAGAGGGATAATAAAAAGAATGAAACACAGGGAAAGACTGCTGCTAATACCCTGCAAGGGGAGTAGCACACTCTCAATCAAGACAAGGTAGGTAAGGTCCCCCCAAAGTCTCCTGCAGGTCATGTCTGCTGTCACACCAGCTGCCATCCACACAGACTTTCAATCTCATTCTGGACCAAATCTCCCAGGAGTGAGTTACAGATGGAGGCTCACACAGCAGACCTTGATAAGGGGATTTCAATCGAATTTGTTACCTCAGGCTTGACACTTTCTCACCCATGGCTTCACAGAAGCCAGAGAGAAAAAAGCATGCTATGAAAAGCCACATTTCTTCTAAAAGGGATAAATGAAGCTGGGTATTGGAAATCACAGAAAGACATTTTCTGCAGCAGGAATGAAAAATTGAATTAGACAGCAGATCACAAGGCAAGAAATAAGGGCACAAAAAAAGCATGACTGATTAAACTCCACTAGCAGTATTAAAAGAAGTAAGATGAGCTTTTTTATTTTGTTTTCTCCTTCCCAGTCATTTTTCAATAAACTGACAGGAAAGAAAATTATTTGGCCAAACCACAAAGTGAATCTGCCTCATTTTCTAGGATGACACTTCTTTAGGCTGCCATGCAATGCCCACATCCCCACCACGGTGCTGGGGATGGGCAGCACCATGCAGGAGGACTTGGTGGAGATGGAGATAGGGCTGGCCAGAGGGCTCATGCAGCCAGGCCCTGTGTGCAGCACACACACATTGGGGGGCCCTTCTCAATCTGCAGTGTGACATAAAAGCTGTGTGGGCCAAACAACAATCCCTGCTTCCATCTTGTGCCTAAGCATCCAAGTGAGCTGAGCAGTTTCAGAAAACAGCAGAAAAAGTAAATTAAAAGGTCCTAGGCAGGAGAGACAAACCTTTACAATTACACAGACAGCAATAAAGACTGTCCTGCCCTGTCCACAGGTGCTGCCTTGGACATGTTTAACACCCGCTGTGTGCACACTGGCGAGGAGCAGCATGGTTTTACAAAGGTTGTTGAAACACACACAGGGCTCAGATCACAATTTAAGAACACATAGAGCCTAGAGAATAAAGCAGATAGTTACACTGGGGAGCTCTAATTCCCCTGAAGTGTGCAGTATAAACTCTAAAAATGGCAGGAATCAACCAGAGCCATAAAGTTGGACTGATGTCCCATCACTCAAGGGGCAGCGCCTGGATCCTCCTAACTACCTGCAGATGACAACAGCAATCCATGGGCTACTGCGCTATTTCTCCTCCCCTGCTAATGACCAATATCTTATTAACACTCTCTTCTTCTAATTCCCAGTTATGACTACATTTGAATTACCCTGGTGTCAGTGGGTCCCAGGCACCTCAGTTACCATACAATTATTTTCAGAGCAGTTTTCATCTTGTCATAGCAGTTGGGCCTTACCCATGAAGCAGGTTTAAGCTATTCTTTAGAGGCTGCCAAAGCCTCTGTACACAAGCAAGTGAATGCCAAAATAATGCTCACAGAAATATTACTCATGCTAGAAATCTGAAATGTTACATGAGTCTTTCCTTCCTAAAAAAGAAACTAGAGCTATTTGGATTCTGCTCAAGCAAACACTTTCAACAACAGATATGCCTTTTGGACTAAAGTAAAAATTTCTGTCAGGAAAGATCCAGCGATATTTTACCAGATTCTCTGATGAAAAAGACCACCTGGAGGTAAAGGTGTTTGATTATAAATTTTTAGTCAAATTTAAACGACAGTATTCCTCTAGAAATTGAAAAAGTGGAGCCTTTTTCAAAGAGGAAATATTATTTTTTAAAATTATGTGCACACTTTCATGCAGCATATGCAAACCATGTTTATAACTTTGGCTTCCC
Source organism: Zonotrichia albicollis (assembly GCF_047830755.1). NCBI lineage: Eukaryota > Metazoa > Chordata > Aves > Passeriformes > Passerellidae > Zonotrichia > Zonotrichia albicollis. Next base: position 72,352,214 of record NC_133821.1, on the reverse strand, counting down.
ATATCTTTATTTTCATCATGTATGTTTAACAAAACCATAGAACGCAGAACAAAATTCTCCCAGACAAAATTCAGGAGTCTCTTAAGGCAGGAACATTTCAATCACATTTTCTGCTAATCTCTACTGCTGATACACAAAGGGGAGGAGGGGCTTCCCAACAGTGGCTGAGCTTGGCATCTAAAACGTCAAAAAACACAAGGAACACTTCAGCTGCCTGAATTCAGCTGACTGGAAAGGAACAGCATTTCTTGACATCAGTCATGAGAGATGCAATATTCAAGCTGTTCTAATATTTTATGATGGATTTGATGTATCAGGTTTCTGCAGCTCACAGTACTAAAGAACTTAAAATACAACGTAACATCACACTAGCAACCCTTCACAAGACACAGGGTAACAAGACACGCTTTGAAATTCAGCTGTCTCTGCACGCAGGGCTACCAATGCTGCATTTGCACTTCCTACACAATTTCTGACTAAAGCAAAGAGAGATCACATACTCAGTTGAAATCACTGGTGATTCAATTATAATGGAATATTGCCACTTTTTCAGGATACCATGCTAATTTCAAACAAAAAAATACTGACTGCTGTGGTTTTTTAAATTATCACAGTGACTGTGACCTAAGTTCTCCAGATATGATGCATGTCTGCAGAGATTTGTTTGTGAGGGAGAGGAAGAGCACAATGATATAACTCAAAAAGGCATAAATGAGATAGATAACATTAAAATTCTACATTGATGCAGTAACCTGCTGCTTCTCCTCTTTACTTTTTAATATAGAGTATTAATTATATTGATGGAGATCTAAAACCAACTTCAGATCACTGATGTCATGTTCAGACTACCTGGACTAGAAGCAGGCACATTTTCAGCAAACTGTAACAGATCCCACAAATATGCCTAAGAGTGTGACCAATTATTGCCAAAATTAAAATTTTGCTTACTATGTTTTTATTTACAATCATTGTCTCTTTCACACATATGCAAATTCATGCCGATTTAAATTACTGGGGTTTCCTCAGTCTATATATTTGCTTTTTGTTTATGAATATAAATCATTAGAACACAAAACAGGACTGGAATATAACACCTAATAACAGACCATGGACACAGCAGAAGTTCTTATACACACAACTTGAAGCAAAATAGGAATCTATTTAACATAAGAATTTACTATTTGATTTATTCTTACTAAGACTGCCAAATCACAACAGAGTAATAATTTCTTACTGACTACAGAATCCACGAAGTAGGAAGCTGAAGCCACCAAGGTTAACAAGTTCAAGCAGTTTACAGATTTGTTTCATACAATTTTGCATAAATCTGGAAGGAAGAGGAACACAGAGGTCCAGCCTGCAGGGCTCCAAGGCTTCACTAAGAGCTTGGGTTGCTTTGGATCAGAGACAAAAATAAAACCGGAGACTAAAGAGGAAGACTGGAAATTGCAATTTGGAAGACAATGTTTACAGTGAAAGTAGGTTGAGATCCACACAACGCCTGCTTACACCCAGGGAAATGGAGTTATTTTGGGAACATGGGTCATTCCAATGCACAGTAACCCTGATGTGGATGATTACCCTTCAGAGACCTACAAAGTTAACTATACTGCTCCTTGGAGTGATACAGAGAGGAAGAGTTCTTTCTTGTAGTCCTTCAGTAGCACATGACAAGGCTGAAATATGAAAGAGCTAACAAGGACTCAGGAAGACATGCTCTGGAAACTGATCCAGTGCAAAATTAGACACTTGAAAGCTGTGGCTTCAAGGGAAACTGAGGGTATTTAACATCTCCCTCGAGCCAAAAGGAGTAGATTGTATTCTCACCCCCTACGGTTCTTTGCATCTCCTAGAGACTTAACTCCTCCCTTACACTGGCTCCAGCCAATATTTTATGACCTTACAAGTCTCTCTAGTTAACTGTAAAAACAGAAAAATCCAGGCTCCCTGTTGCTTTTCAGTGAGATAATTGACTCATACAGGCATCTTCACTGGTGCTTGGCAAACCAGAGGTAAGAAGTGAGCTGAGAATATGTAACAGGGACACCCTCCTCCCTTATCCAAGGAAGATGTTCAGACACTGTCCTCATGAAGCCACAGCTCAGTATAACCTCATCTCAAAACCAACAGACTGGAATATATAAGTGCTTCTCACACTTTATATTATCAAATTTGTGGATCTATCTGATAATATATATATGTGTGTGTGTGCGTGTGTGTGTGTGCGCATATATATATATATGTATGTATATATATATATAAATAGTAGTGAAGATCAGAAATTATGCATCAAACTCAAAAACCACAAGGGCCAGCCGATTCAAACTGGGAATTAGTCATTTTGCAGATGAAAGCAGAATGGACAATTCCAGTGCATTTGTACTCTTTTCCTCAAACTCTTTGAAACTTAAATACTTCTCTATGGTGAATTAACAGCTCAGGGTATCAGCAAGTATCAGAATGGGTCTAGACCTGTAGTCTCTAAAATCTGTCTTATCTAAGTTTTCCATTATCTGGACTATCTCTGTTTATAATCATGCAGCACATTTTATCAGCTGCAGACAGGACTGTTCAACAGAAAGGATGTAAGATTGCATGGTACAAGTGGTCTAAAACATAGACACATGCTGATAAGAAAAAATTCACTTACCCAGGATAAAATAGTTTTATCTCCTAAGGGCAAAAAAAAGACAACAAACCAAACCCAAAACAAATTAAAAAACCTAGAATGAAGTAAATCCCTGCAAAAAGACAACTTCAGAAAGAAAGCATCAACTCAAATTCATGCTTTGCTGATGTTATTTAAATTTCTACTAAAATCAAACAGTGGTAAATTTGAATTGTAGACTACATCTAAAAATTCTCTTCCTGAAAGAATGTAAACACACAAAATTCAATCCCAAATGAAAATTGGTGAAAGACCCCCAATAGCAGCCCATAAATACAAGGCAAATAACACAAGATCTTGAGCCCATTTCTGGCAATGCTTACTTAACCAGATGTCAAATGTACCATGTCAAAAATAAGAACAGCCTTCTTAAAGGCAGGCAATGTGAGACTTTTAAAATCATAAGCAGAAACTTGTAGTAACAAACCCCCAGGGCTCTAAAAATGGGAAGTGATGTAGGACTGCATTGGAATTCTAAAATAGCCAACTGATTTGCAGGAGATTTTAAATATACACACACATATACATATGAGACCAAAATGTATACAGTTTAGAAAAGTGATCTATGCCATACAGCAAGCACTTGAAGCTGTGAGAATGTGGCGTCCCACCCTTAAGGAGAAGGGAGAACCCAAGATTCGTAGATGTTCGTGGTTGAAAGGAATGGCAAAAGTCAGAGATTCTGCAAAAGCTTATAGAGTTTTATTAATAATTTACACACTTGGCAAGGACATTGTTATTCAAGTCCCTGACCTCCCAGCATAAGCCCACAGCAGTGGGTTTTGGATAAGGGGTAGGGTGAAAGGGAAGAAAGAGAGAGACATGAATTAAAGAGTGTGAGAGAGAAAGAAAGGAAGAAAGAGAATTAGAGAGATCACCTGTTCTAGCCCCAGCACTGATCCAGCTGGAGTATCCAGGGTCCTGGGCTGCACACATGCCCAGGCTTTGTGGGGAATACCTTTTCATAGATATGTTTACCCTGTTCTGGGGGTAAGCTTCTCACTTTCTATGCAAATTAGTTATCATGCACAGTTCATTCTTCTCCATCTTTCTGGAAACAGGTGGAGGCTTGAAGGGTCTTTGATGGTCATAATCTGTAGTGCATGTCCATTTCTCAATCTCATTGCTGCACTTGCCCTGTACTGTGTTGTGCTTTTTCTGTCGTGTCAGAACAAGGACATCTGTCCCAGAAAAGTGCTGCTCTACCTCCATATGGGCCCCTATTCCACCCACATCCTGTTCTTTCTCACAGTGTGTTATTACCAACAATTCTTGGTTGCTTCCATGGATATCCAGCTATCAGTTTTTGAACCACAAACATTTTAGTCCCTTATCTTTTAGGCTTCTACAGAGAACCCACTCAGATTTGGCTACTGACTCTTCTCTGATGATGTGTAGCAATGTTACAGTCATATGAATGAAAAGTGCTTTGTGAGCCTGGACTCTGCAGTAATTAATGAATATGTGAACCCCATGTTGCTACATCCTATCTGGCTCTACACAATAAAAAATGCTACTATGTCCTGAAGCACCCTTATTTCAAACAGAGGCATCTTGTGCACCCAAATGTTCCTCCTGATAAAATTAAAAGCCCAAATCCTTGTACAGAGTAAATGATTTCCAAAGAAGCTCATGTGCTGTGCTCTGATGTTCTGAAACCTATTTTTGAAAAAGTTTACTGCAGAAAACTAAAGTCTTTACACCTTCCTCCACTTCTCCTTTTTGAAAGGTGAAACAACTGAAAAGTTGGTCATAGTGTAGCTACATCTATACAAACACTAGATTATTTTCTGTTGCTTTGACTTCCTATATGTTCCATTTAATGCTCTAAATACAACTTGTAGAATCAAATAAACATAAATTATCACAGGAACACACACACCAAAAGCTATTCAATAACATTTCATTTCATCTCTTACTAAGTGTTTCATGGAACATATTTAACACCTTAAAATGTAATACTAAGCATGCCTACATATTTCACAGAAATACAGAAAACACACTGCTAAAATGAAAGAAGGCCAATTTGATTAATGCAATATTATTAGCATAAGCTAATAGTTAGGTCAGCACTTATAACAGTAATGAAACTCGCCCTTTGCAATTTAACTGTGCAACATCAACTACAGCTGAAGAAACTATAGTTCATTAATTTATTTTCTAAAGAAAAGGAAATCACTGCTGTCCCCATCTACAAGCCCATTCTGAGATCAATGATATGAGAAATGGGCAGTTTTCCATCTCTGCACTCTCAACCTCTGCCTCAAGACACCAACTTTTAAATTTGATTTACATGGCAGGGACACAGACACATATCTACTTGGACTGCAGCAGCATTAGAGAGGAAAAAGGAGGTAGGGGGAAAGAGACTGTGTTTCAGAAGCACTCAGATACAATGGAAGTCCATTTGCTAGGCGAGGTAGGACCAAATTTTTTTGCATAGAAGACCTACACAGTGAGATTTCTCAAAGGCATCAACATGCAATACAAGACAAGACAGCTCAGAATTCAAAGTTAGCTATTCTGGCTATTATCTGGTGGTGCATTGCAGTGACTGCACTCAGAGATTATTGTGATCTGCTAATTGCACAAATGGATTCATTACTGCCTCTTGCCCATATCTCTCAGCTTATTGTCCAACAATCCAAGACCATTCCTATTTTCCTGTCTGAAGTCCTCAGCCAATCCTGCCAAATCTGCTCTCCTTGTCTTCACACATTGTGTAAGCACAAGACACATTTCAAGTTTCTGCATAAAGGAATCCAAAGCAGACACCTCAATTATTTGTGAAATTCCATCAGTAAATCCAACATCACATTCACTTCTGCACCTCACTGAAATGGCTGCAGTGTCATGCAGAGCTATAAAACACATTAATATCTGGCAGCAGAAAACACGAGGCACCTTCATGTGCTCAACTATGGCACATTGAAAAAAGTCAGTATTTCTTGAAAATATTACTAACATGCTTAGCTGTCTGAGCAAGTTTCATACTTGCATCCTTCTACATTACCCAGTTTTGCAGTAATAATTGAAATGAATAATTCTAGTGTCAGAAGCTTTATCTTTCCAATTTTCATACCAGAAAAAGTCTGAAAGGAATTTAATAACCTTGCCCTTGTCTGGACTGGTCTGATTTTTTTTCCTCCAGTAACATGTTTATGATCTTTATAAGGACACTAGTTTTCTGGAGAGCCATACTGCAGCAACACATAAAACAGCTAAGACTGAAGATGACGTTTGGAGAAGACATCTTCCTCCAGATTAAGGGTGGACTAACCTCAGATGCTTTCACTTTTTATCATTGTCCTTATTTCAGCAATAAACATGCCAAAGTTCACACAAGCCCCAATCCAATTTAAAATGAGCCAGCTTAAAACAGAGTGGGACAATTAGCCACAAGAACTGCTACAGGAAGAATGTATCACTAATTCTTAAGCCACCTCAGCTATCTTAAAAAAGGACTTGTCCACACCTCTACTTTAGTAGAGATACGTATCATGCTGCCAGACCACATTTCAGAGGAGGTACCTAGATCATTTTTGGTTCAAGTGAGTTGCTCAAACAATATCAGTATAGTTAATGTAGTACAAAGGGAAAGAGATAAAAATAAGAAAATATTTCAGGCCAAAACCAAGCAGTTTGGTAGTTTAAACAGAGACTGTGAAAAACAGAACTGTATTTGAAAATCTAGAATTAAAAGCAACCACAACAAACTCATTTTGTTTTTTTAAAAATAAAACATTCAAACAGATTATTCAATGAAGAACACAAATCTCTGATTTCTGTCTCATGTTCATCTTTTGTCATCTAGTGACTGTGGACAGAATACCTATTCCACTAATATCTACTTACAGTCCTCAAAAAAACCCTGGAATTTTGTCCACCAGTATCAAAATTCTCAAATTCAAGAGCAATAACAGCACAGAGTATGTTTCTCTGTCTTGTTGCTGTTATTAATTAAGTCCCATTTGCTGCTCCTGAATGGCAGTTATTTAGTTGCACTGGATGGGTGTGTAGAAAGTAATGGAAGATGGATCAACAGCTGTAGTTATTATGAAAATTATGGCACTGCATGAGAGGAATTGCAGCTGCTCAATTCATGCAAATAACAGCTACTTGATAATGCCTATAATTACACAGCATGTCAAAACAGCATAGCTGGAGTGTAAGTAGAGAGAACATATTTTAAAAAGCCAAAAGATTTCCATTTCATTATATTCCCATTCCCTAAACGCCTATTTAGAGATAACAAGAAACACTTTCTGTCGACAGGCTCACAGATACAGAAAGGTCTGCTGAGTCTCCCAGGTGCATTCTCCTGCCAGCACTGCAGCTGTCAAACACAGAGCCTCTCTGCTATTTGTAATACAGTCTGGACCCACATCACAGCTGGGGCTTCAGCTCCCTGTGTGCTGAGCAGAGATGAAGAAAGATCCAGCCACATCCACTTTCAAAGCAAAGGAAGATTGCTTCCAAGTGGCTCAGACAATGCAGATATCATCTCCTCTATCCAAAGCCTGGTCTTGATACCTGGAACAGCACTGTAATATTCTAGTTTACTTTACTTTTGAGTGTACCTTCTTTCAGCTTGTTTGGGGCAATTTCTTTCCCACTAAGGCCCTCTTCAAAAGCACATTTTCTTTTCTTAGATGAAAACCTCACTAAAAGCTTCTCATTTTCAGAGATGCTGCCCACAGTGCTTATCCTGCTACACCTGTAGGCTGTTTCCACATTAGCAATGGTTTATATAAAGTGACATTTTATTACTTTAGTGTCTTCCCATTCCTGTTCTGCATGTTTAATTAAAGCCCTCCTTTTTTTGCCAGTTGTTTTGTGCTAGCAAATCCCTGCACCTGCAGGTAAAAAAAACAGGGATGAAACCTCATTTGTTTTACTCTGCACCTCAAATTCTTGTTTAAACAGCTGTGCAGCACAAAATTACATTACAAATAATAAACACAAAACAAGAAATACAAGAGTAATGAAGATATTTATTTATTTTTATTTATGACATTCACAAAAAGCAACACAGGGAGATAGACAATTTTGCAAGCCTTCTACCTCTCATTCAGGGGTGAGTTGGACCCACTTGGTGTGTAAAAGAGTCAGTTGCTAAAGAACCTTCCTGCTCTTGTTTTACGCAGTGATTCAAACCACATAGCCTGGCAGAAACCACAACTTTTCCTGTAAAGTCTGATGACAAAATCTTGCTGCAAATGCCTTGGAACCCAGGAAGGTTACTCCTGGTAGAAGTGCTACCTCATGGTAACGTCATTAAATCACTGACCCAACATAACACTTGTCAGCCTTACCTGAAATCACATGCTGTGGTAAGTTCTGCTCCTCCTCCAAAAGCTTTTCCTTGAACTAATGCAACACTGATCAAAGGCAACCTGCACAAGAGACTTCAGTAAGCAAAATTCATGCTTTTAGCCTTTCAGAAATTAAAAAAACAATTCAACCAAACCATTTATACAGTGAAAGTTGAGAAAAATATGCTGTTCCAATTTAATCAAATAACTACATCTTTGTGGGCAATTGGCACAACACCAATTCCACTTATGTCAAAATTACAATTGCATAATTGATACAGAATCCCAGAATGAAAGAGCAACACAGATATTTTAAATGGAATCAAAATAAAGATCACGTACTAAAAAACACATGTTATGAAAAATACCTGCTATAGAATATATCTAAAAAAGACTACCTGTGAGGAGTGACAGGATAGCAACACAAGATTCTACTCTAAGCCACTGCACCACAGAAAGCAGCAGAAAGAGACACAAAGAACTGAAGGGCTGAGTTATCTAAAATTAATGAGATTTACCATGACAGCTTCAGCAGCTTCTTCAAACAGAGTGCTACTATCTCAGTCATCAACAAAACTTTTTTTGCAGACAAAACCTTTTGAGGAAAGCAGCAATCTGTTACCTTTGTTGGTGTTGTATTTAATCATGTTCAAGGTAATTCAAAGGACAGAGGGAAGGAAAAGTTTCCCCACTGCTGATGTGAAATGAATACTAATGAACAGTGACTTAGGATAAGGCAAGTTCCTTAAGAAATGAAGGCAGCTGGTTAGTCACAGAATTTGCACATTAATACAGCTGTTTCATCTTTTACTGTGAAGAGACATTGAGCTTTTTGAGCAGTTTACAAACCACATTCAGAAGTCAGCATCCTAATCATAACCACATGTTTGGTTTTAGTTCTCCTTCAACAGAAGCACCAACACTTTCTGACAGCCCAAGTTCCCTTACAAGCTGCAGCACAGTTCATACAATACATGGCACAAGAGAACCCACTGCAAGAGGGCAATGCCATTTTTCCTGTGCTTTACAAGAAAGCAGAAGATGTGAGTCCAAGATGGCTACATCCACACTCTAATCCATTCGAGGCACCTCTCTCAGGATCAGTCAGCCTCACCTCTGAGGAAGACTAATCCTTTCTACAACAGATGTCCCCAGACAGCAGCTCAGTGCTCCCCCTGAACCATGGCTTAAAGATACACTAAGTCTACACACCTGAGCTGGGGACTTAATCTTCACACATCTTCCTCCTCTTAGCTTTGCCCCATCAATTTCGATTATATGGAGACAAGCTTATGCAAATGGCTTCCAATCCTGAGGATTCCTTACAGTACTACTAATGTAAGTTTCCAATCTCCTGGGTAATTTTACAGAAAAAATGTTAATTCATAACATTTTCTCATATAGATTATTTGATAACAATGAATATTTGAAAACAAAGAATATTCATCTTCAAGGAGCTCTAAGCAGAAAAACATAGACTCTACCACAAATGGATTTAATAGAAACGTGACTTCTAAAGGGAAGCTAAGTCTAAAGGAAAGGGTGTTGCTTTCAGAATTACCAGATGGTAGGACTGACACACTCCTCTTGTGAAGTGGGAAGATTAAATAAATATATCAAATAAATGTTACCTATGTAGGCTGCATAACCTGTTACTGCTTGTTATTTAAGAGCTACCAATTTCCAATGAGTTAGAAAGGCTGAGTTTCAGAAAATCTGAAGTCTTAGATTTCCTTAATTCTTTATATCTCCTAGCTCTACACATATAAGCCTGGGTTTTTTTTTCCTGTTCCAATCTCTGGAAAGTGTAATAGTTGCAAAATGTTAAGGTCTAATTTAAATCCATAAATACCTACCTGATTAACATGTGTGAATACAAGGTCTGGGATTCAAAATTACATATATAACATACATATTTACATACATACATACATACATATTTATCTTTAAACATCTCGTTAAAGAATTAGCCAAAATACATTCTGATACTTATAATTACTTCATAGATGGGTAAATAAAATATATTACCTCATAAGTCTGGTTAAGGTGTTTTGCATAAACATGCACATATTCATCCCATCCTACAATGAATAGGAAATTAAAAAATGTTACATGATCTTAATGTGAAGCAATTAAACACACAGACAAAGTAAAGAGGAGTAAGCATTCTTTATATTTACTTCAGCTGGGTTTTGTCTCTGGTTCACGTTGCCCAAATTCTAGCCCAACCCTCCTATGCACAAATAGAAAACCTAGTATAAATCAGGTTAAAAAACAAATCAGAACCCAACTGACTTATATAAATTTCAGTTAAAATTAAGCAACTGTTAAAGTAATTGCAATACTGAATTTCTATGTTGTGAAACTTTTGTGTTTCCTCTTAATTTCCTCTTCTCACTTCAAGTTGAAAACACATAAATCTGAGTTTTTAAATTCTGTACAAAGCCACAGTGTGCTACATACTTTTCACTGTCCCAAATCCATAAAGTTTTAGATAAGATACAATTTACCAATTTAATCTTTTATTGTTTGGGCCAAAAGCATTTCAGCTAAGAAAAAGGAAACTAAAAACACCAAACCACAAAACACCGAAACAAATTAAAAACCAAATCAGAAAGAGGATTCTTCTTATGTCTCACATCCTTTATGTTTTACACTTCCTTGCAATCAACAGTGAAAAAAATACAATCATTTACTTCTCATCTAGTACAAGAACTAAAGGGCTCCAAATAAAACACATTCAAAACAAATATTTATTCCTACAACGTGTAGTTAAAATGTGGAACACTTGACAGCACCCTCTACATGATTTCAAGAGCAACTACATAAACTCACAACAGGAACATCAACAAAAGGCTATTACATAGAAGGCAACACCTCTAGCTCTAGAAGTCTTAGTCACAAGATGCTGGAAGCTAAGAAAATATTTTGAGACAAAATCATTATCTATCTGCCCTCCCTGTTGTTATCCTCCTTCTTAGACATCTAGAGTTAAGCAGGAACTTGACAAGTAACTGGGCTAAATAATCTAGAACCACCATGTTCATATACATACTGAACTGAACAACACATATTATTTATCCCAGATAAAACGAAAACATTATGCTTGGACACTGCAGAAATAAAAAAAAGTAGGTAAAAATTTCAGCACATCTTTCAGATAATAAAGAAAACCAAAAACAAACAAACCAAATCAAATATCTCTTTACCAGAATTTACTAATTTCTAAAATACAGTTTTACAAAAGCTGGCAACTTAGAGAACCTGCCTAAATTAAAAGCCTCTGACTCAGGGAAAGAAAATATATGCAGTAAGTCCTCAGTACATCTTTGGAATAGAGCCTTGAAATAACAGTAGGCCAACTGCAGGTGATTTACTGTCCATTTAGTCGTGTATTCCCAAGAGCTACTCTGCCCAAAGCCAACCAGCATTATGATGTTTAGGTGCACATCTCTGGCAGATCTGAGTGCCATGACAATCGTTCTGCAAGAACCAGTGTATTTAGTTTTACTGCACTATAGGGCTGCTTGAAAACTTTAGCAGCTGATGATTTATAAAAAGGCTTTTACTTATCACTGTAGCCATCTCCTACACCCCCAAAGAACAGATGCAATATTTCCATTCCAAATTAAAGAACACTCAAACCCTTTGTGATAGCTGCCTTAGTAGCTAAGTTCAAATCCCACACAAACATCCAAGGTACCAGTTCTCAGCTAAAGACTTGCGCAATTCCCAAATTACAACTGTCAGGATGAAGTTGCACAAAAGCCCTTCAGAGAACACAATTTTTCACTTCATCACAGCAGAATCCTTGCATTCAAACTGGCCTTCTCAACTCATGACAAAATCCAAAATGGTAATTAAAGATTAATTCCAGAATAGACAAACTTGAAAAATGCATTTATGTCTGAGCAGACAAAAATAAAGTCTTCATTCTCTCAGGTGGTAGAGAGATTACTGCGTATCCCATGGAAAAAATGACAGCACAGAAAACACTCCTCAAAAAAAAAAAAAAAAAACAAACCAAGAAAAAAAAAAAAGCAATTGCTTGAGTCCCGGCAAATAAACCCTTCAAACCTTCCTGACAAGAAAAATAAGGCTACTATTCAGATAAAATTCTCTGACTAAGAGGTGCTCACTGCAGTCTAGTAGAATAATTATATTTGCACCTCTAATGCTGTCCTTGAAATAAGAAGATATCTAACTAGCAGAAAGGGAGGTAAAATGCAGTAAAATGCATTACATATGGAAGAAAAGGATTAATAGCTCGGTGTGGGCCTAGGAGAGGCAGGGAAGAAGAAAGTCACCTTCATAAAGTAGAAAACTGTAATGCTGACTCTTATTGCTGCAAGAGCTTTGAATCCATTTGCACTACAGACAGAACATAATTTACATATTATCTCCAATTGCTCCAAAGTCCTCCCTCCACAGCTTATGTTTGGGAACCTCTGTCCTAGGGCTTCTAGACAGGGACAAGGAAAGCAAAGTTATCTTTTGTGCTTCTTCTTCTGAGCTGTTGCTTTAAGAGCTATTCTTGCTTTTCAGCTAGGCAACTTTTCAAGTCTCACTCCAGAATGAGGTTCTTGCACTGGGAACAGCTTACAAAGCCTTATAAAGGCAGAAGGGAAAAAAATTATTTAAATTGCACTATTCATTTACCTTTTGTGATTTGGTGATGTAATGTTAGCACTCAGAAAAGAAAACAGGCAGGGGACCTAGGTTTGCTTCAGAGTTAGGAACAACTGAACACGGGAGAAGGTGGACAAAGAAAGGGGAAAGGAATGAAGTGGGAGAGGAGGACAAAGAGCCACTAGGGGGCACGAAAATCCTTCAGCATTCTTGGCCATTATTCTGCCGATTCTGCACCACAGGGAAAAGCAAACTGTACCTAAAATTATGAAAAATACAGTCCTCCCTCAACCAACCTGTTGGATAAAATTAAAGTGTTTTCTGCAATTACTAAAAGATATGGGCTAAAGCAGCCTTGGAAAAAATTGTAAAGGACAGCTCAGTTGTTTGAGTATGGTGCTAATAATGACAGGTTGTGGGTTCAATCCATTCACTTAAAAGTTGGACTCGATCATCCCTGTGGGTCCCTTCCAACTCAGAATATTCTGTGATACTGTGAAAGACATACCAGTTCAGGCATGAAGTCATTCACCTTTTTTTTTTTGATTTTGCCTTGAAGATGCCTATGGACAGAAAACTTAACCTGAAACCAGACAAACACTCTCATCTGCATGAAGTTAGAGAGAAGAGTTCTGTAAGACTGAAGAACAGCAAATGCTATTCCATATTCTAGTAAAGCTTTATTTAATAAAGACTATTAATCCCACCAAACAGATGCTTTAGGAGCTACTATAAAGAAACTCTCAGTAAAAGATAAATAGCTTGAAGTCTCCAATGGAAATAGAAAAGCAACTATGTTTAACTATTCTTGGAGCATTTCTGGTGACTCAGGCTTTAATTTCAATATTAGAATGAGATCTAGATTATGTGTAGAGAATTCTCAACAAAGTTATAACACGTATACATTTCATTCTGTCCAGTATATCACTTATCAAACCTAGTCCTTGCAAGAGCCCTCTCTGCCATTGCAGTGGCTCCAAGTAATTTGTATAAGCATATAGACAGAATACGAAATGCATGGAAGCAGAATCACTGAGATTTACTGAATGCAGATTTCTAAAGGAAAGCCTAGACTGCAAATAAGGAAAGAACTGACCTTGCTTGGCTTCACCTCCTTTTCTGTTGGTATAATGTTCAAAGAAGTTAAAAATTGCAGATCAAAAAAAAAATTCAATTTAGAAAAAAATCACATCTACATCTATATTTTTTAAATTGCCAGTTTTTATAAAATATACAGATGAAAACGTCCCCCAAATCCATTTATACTATAAAGCATGACATTTCTGTATTAAGAAAAGCATCTCTCTTATGGTGTTCCCAAAAGGAAACAAAGTGTCCTATACCCTTTGAAAACTGGACTGTCCTTTTTATTTTACAAGGCCAAAAATAAAAATAGTGGAGTTCACGATATTTAGTTTTATCAACAGAAAAAAAAATCATCACTAAAGACAAATATCAAATTAACCAGTTTTTGTGTTGATAGTCATACTGGAAGGGCCAATTAAATGTTTCATTTACATGGTTAAATCCTGAAGCTTGCAGGGGCCACAAAAAAGCAGCAGGATTGGCACTTAGCACAACTGCAAACCAGGTCTAAGAGCAGCACAGGAAGACCCTCTTCCGTGGCAGTTGGCAAAGTCCTATTAAACACATTGCCAAATCCACATAATAACCCACAGAAAGAACTGTAGCACACATGAAAGTTGTCCAATGGGTGGCATGAGCAAAAAATTGCCATCAAACCCCAAGCTCTGCAACTTCACAGACACACACAAGACTCACATGATTCAAGTCCAGCGCAAGAACTGCATCTGTTCTTCCATTTCATGCAGGTCCAAGCGCAGTTTTGATAAAATAGAAACCTTTCTATAATAGCAGCCATTCTACTTAAATTTCTTTTTTTAACTTTAGAATATGAGAAATTATTACTTTTATCTCTTTCTAAAGGTCAAACTACAGAAGCACATATTATCTGACGTGAAAATTCACCATATACTGCTGTGAGAAACTGAAATGACACTTTTAAAAGAAAAGGCTAAAATGAATATCTAGTGTAGGACTTTAGAGTTATGAATCATTTACAATAACATTTAAATCACAGCTTGAAGGAGCTGACAGCATTTTTTTTGACCATTAAAACTCCATTCTGTGACCTGTATGTAAAATTGCAGAGTGTAGTGCAACATTTCTGTCTAAAAAGAATCTCAAAAAATTAATTTTCTCCAAAACCTTAATGTATATTAATACTTGCCTGGGAATTGGATATTTCTTTGACAACATTCAAATCAGATCCTGAGCAAAAAGTATTTCCTGCACCATGGATTATAAGACCTTTGCCATCCTTCCAGTTTTCCAGTTCAGTTACCCTCTCCTGGAGTTCTACCATCATAGTGCCTGCCACAAGAGGGGAGAAACAAAATTTTTAACAGGAAATTATTATCACCATCATGTTTTTTGTTACATTTTCCACCAGCAAAACCAAGTTACAGTCAATAAGTGATGGGCTTAAAATCACAACAGAAAGTATCATCCTAAATCCTGCACACAATCACTGGCATACATTTGTTCTCCAAGGATACACTTCCCAAAATTCAAAAGGATATTCTGTATGAAGGATATTTGTGTTATACTCAAGAAAGCTCCAAAACAAAACCAAACAAAACCAACAAACAAAATCCTCTGCCTAATTTATTTCTGCTTGCAATTGCATACATCCAGGACAGATGAATTTATATGTATTGATCCAGATCTGTCCAACTAGTCATATTGAAGTTACTGACATTCTTCCCTGCCCAAACAATTGGGCAGAGAGCAGAAAAGAATCGTGTCCAGGGTGGACTCAAGGCACAACCAGTCAATGTTAACAAAGGTTCCCTTCTAAAAAGACTCTCTTTATAAAGCATATCATCATACAGTACTAGCTTTTTGTTTCTTGTTTAAACATCCAATTCATCATAAAATGTCATAAACATCATATTTGCTTAAGTACTCCTCCTGACATGGAACTCTACAAACTCCTGTTTCTAGAGCTCATCCTAGACAGCAGCGTCTTCCACAGCAATGGAATGTACCTGCATTAATTCAAAGCTCTTCCTCTCTGAATGCCTATGACTCAGTCCAGTTATATACTTAAGAGAAAACATGTACAGAAACTAATTTCAGAAAGCAGAGTACATACAGGCTGATGACACTCTCAGCTTTACCCTTCTTTGACAAGAATTTAGATGGACATGGCTACATTCTTCTGACAGACACGTGCTTTTGATTAATACTTCCAAGGACTCTCTCCTCTGCCAACAGTGCTGCTTTTTTAACCCTATGCATGCATGCACACGACTCATCCTCTTCTGAAATATCCCATTAGCAGCTAGTCCAGGGGACATTTATGTTTTCTTTCTTATGTTTTTTTTCCTTACAGCACATTATGAAGTAAGCTTCCCAGTCCCACATCAAGAGTGAGCACTCGGTCAAGTATTTATCCCTTAGGTTTGGTGTCAGACACTGCAATAATACACTTTGACAATGTTTCTGAGGTAGCCAATAATCAAGTGGACATTACATATTATATATATTACATATTATATACCAGAATAGGATAGAGTTGGGTTTTTGTGTACCCACTGTCAAGTCCCTACTATGATCCCCTAAAAAATCCCAGCAGTTTTGCCAGTTGCTTTCCCTTCTGTATTTATAATTTGGTCATGCTTTTTGTATATTGCACATTACATTTGTTTTCACTGAATTTCACCCTGTTGATCTTGAGCTCTTAGCAGCAGCTAATCAAGATCACTCTACTCCAAAAAATAATCTTGCAAGCTCTCCTAATATGTGGTCATGTGACCATTCCAGCAGTTCACTTTTTGCTTCATCATCCAAGCCAAGAATGAAAATACTGAGCAGAACTGGGCCTAGATGAGATTTTTGTGGGTCTTCACTTGAAATGCTTTTCCAGCCTGATGGCACACTCAACTTTTCTGCAAATCCTGCCATTCAAACAGGTGTGCATTAACCCTGTGGACTTAACTTCTTGCATATTTCCCTTCTTAAATCTTAACAGAAGAGTATTTGGGATGGCATCCAAGCATTGCTAGAGTCAAATACAGCAGAACCACTATTTGTGGTTCTTTTAATGGGCAAAGCAGTGAGGTATTGAAGTCTTTCCACAGAGTATTCCAAGAAAAAAATCAAGTTAACTGAAAAAATGCAGGATCCATATGAGCTTGTTACATGCAATAGCAGGGGATAAAAGACAGCGCCTGTCCTACCCTCCTGTGAGAGGCTCTTTTCCATTCCTGACAACACTGAACTATTATTTTACCAACAGGTATATTTCCTGATGTTTGACATAATGAAGAAGGCACAACACTAAAGCAAATCCTCATTCTGTCAATCTTAGTCTTTCAGTATGTGATACCACTAAGTTCATGCTTTTTACAGAATTAATAATAAATAGTTTGTTTGCATTTTAGCTATAATCTGAGCATAAATATTTTCGAGTAAATTCTAGAAAATAAAAACTATCATCACTATTTTCTAGTTCCTACAGGCCAGCTTTCTTCTCTTTTAAACTACATTCAAGTTTAGTTCAGTGAGAGGCTGGGTTGCTGAAATTGGCTCTACCAGGCTTAAATTGACATTATTAGCATTTGTTTCCAGAGAGACCATTTCGAACAGGTGGCTATTAGATTCCAATTAAGAAGAGAAAAAAGGCATAACAATCTCCATATCGCCCATTAGCAATTTGCCAACAATTTTGTTCTGGTTTTGATTTCAGGAGTTGCTCAAGCTTAGAATAAACATAATTCCTTTGAGATAAAAAACTGCTGTGTAAAGTAAATGCCTGGAAAATAGAATTTCCCTCAACAGTTTAATAATGTTTTGCAGCTTTCGAGAGGAAGTGTGCATGGATATATGAATTCACACCTGCCCCTATTCAGAAGCTCTGAGACACAGAATCAACAGAATTTGATGGGGAGGTAGCTGTATCTGCAGGCTCTGGCTGATGAAGTGAACCAGCTTCTGCTGAGGCAATTCAGGGGTAGCACACCCCATCCTGCCCCTTGAAGAGCATTATTTGATACATAACTGAAGGCAAAGGATTAAGTTCCTAGTAGTTTCTCAGCAACTGCATTTTACAAATAATAATATTAAAAATGAAATTAAGATCAGTATAAATTAGGATGCCATACCATTCACTGCAGCAGCAAAGGGATCAGCCTGATTTTGCTTCTACTCTCCCTCGCTTGAAAACAAAGGTCTCTAGCAGAGGTGTACAGCAGAAAGAAGCAGCATCTCTTGAACTGACAGTAAGATCTGCCTGAGCAATTTTTTGAGGCTATTGCCTAGCAAAATGGAGTACAGCTCTCTACACACTGCTTTAAAACAGAACTGCCTGATCCCATGGCTCATTTGTTATATGCTAATGAGGATCTGTAACAAAGACAGAGCTATTAATTTCCTCAGTGGTTTTTGTAGCTCTTTGCTACTAGAACATCTAATTGACATACACTAATAAGTTATTTTCACAGCAGTCATGTAAGGAGAGAAGAGATTATTTTACGGACAACTAACTGAGCCAGACAGAAAATGTCTGCTAATTTTGGGTGCTCATCTCCAGATGTGTGATATGATTTCAGCACATTAACATTACACAGAACACTGTATAGGCAAAGAACAGCTATCTGTTGCCTAAATGGCAGCTGCATCTGCTCAGCATGGCTACCAATCACTTCTGAGCCCCTCCGGGCAAGCACACAGAAAACAGAGAGCATATTTGCCAGTTTCTATGAAAGTTTGGGTTAAGCAATTTTACTTTTATTACTCCTGATCTTCAAAGAGCAGAAAAACCCAGTCTGCTCTCTCCTTTTGCTGTTACAGCTCACTTTGCATGCCCCTTTCAACTTCCACAACACATAAGCTAAAAGCACTCAGTCTACAGGGTGTACTCTGCACAGTTTTGTTTTGAGTCAAAAACAGAAACCAATCTGTAGAAAAAGGAGAAACAACCATGTAATTATGATTGTATAACAGCATGTATGCTGACAGGGAGGCGTGCATAAGGACAATCCCTATGCTAACATCTTTTAGCTACAATTTCTTAAGTTAGGTAATGATTTTATACATGAGTTTTGTAAGCAAAACAAAAGAGAATGCAGAAACATCTGGGTGCATTACCACCAATTCTGCTGCTCTCCTAGGTTCCTTACAGCTAACAAACACTAGTGGAAAGAACAGACTGGCATTCTGCATCTAAAGGGCATACTTTGCTAGTATGTTGCAAAATGTTTGCTCACAGCAAAGGAACAGTGAGAACTGGGCAGGAAGACAGAACAGCAACAAAGAAATTAGCAAGATGACACAAATGCATCCACATCAAAATATTAACAGATAAAATAATTCTTACAGTAAAGGCTTATGCACAGCTCCAGCTCAAGCAGGTTCACACCCTGGACCTGTGCCACTCATATCTGAAGAGAGTGACATAAATTGAAATAATCTAGATAATTAAGAAGAGACAGCAAATATACTCAACTTGGAGAACAAAACCCTCTCATAATACAAGATTAATAAAATAGGGCACTTGGTTTTGACAGCTAAGCATTCCCCAGTGTAAAAGCATATTAAATAGATCACTGACCTGCAACAGCTGAGAATACCCAGCTCATCTGATCTTTAATTAACCAGTCACTGATATTTAAGACATAAGGCAAATGAAGAACAAATGGAAGCCAGTTTGGGTAAGTGGAAAAGACCAAACTACAGAAGTTTAATGTACAGGGAAGGCTTTAGCTAAAGAACCAAGCAATAAACACAGTCTTTCTCTATCACCTACAAAAGGGAGGTGGCATTGTCTCCTGCCCACAGAAATGCCTTCCATATTTCCAGAGCAGTGATGACAAAATGAGAGGAGGTGCAAGAAAGAGCTCAGGGGCAGAATTGTGCTAACACTTAAACAACATGGGGAGAAGCACCTTCTGCAAGACAGTCCTTGTGTCATTGAGAATTTCTTAGATTCTTATGACATGTATAGCAAAGTTACTACAAAACACTGGACACATTTGCTGCACATCAGAATAAACACATTTACTCTTCTAAGGCGTGGTAAAGCAGAGTGTTTATCTTTCTTTAGGCAAAATGTCAAAATAGGTAACTGAACAAGAGAAAGACCAAAGCCAACCAGCAATCCCCTCAACTAATTAATACCTGTGAAAGCATTCATTAACTTGGGGTTATTCAAAGTAAGTATTGCAATGCCATTGTCTTCTTTCACAAGGTTGACAGATCCACCAGAAAACTGCTGAAGTTTCTTCTTTATCAATTCTTCCTCATAGCCATGAGCACCATTATACAGTGACAACCTTCTTTGCTGTAGTATCCTTTTCATTGTAATCTGAAGAAAGTTCTTCCACAGAGCAAGGGCCATTTCTGGAAATACAGGGAGTGAGGGGGAAAAAAAATTAGGAAACTTCTTTTGAAATCCACTTCAGTCCTCTGAGAAAGAGGGAAGTATGACAGCAGCAGCTAATATACAGGTGATACAATCATAACAGTTGGCAGAAATCACTGCAAACTATATTAGCAAAATTCTTCATTTGAATCTACCATCACAAGTAAACAGAAGTTGTTTTATGGAGTGATTTTAGTAGTTAAGCCAGGTATTAGCACCTTTTAAAATATTTCCTTTTAAAATTTACCAAAAAAGTTATTGTGTGCAGAAAGCAAAAGAGGCTCAAAAACTACAGAAAAATCTACATATTCCACTAGATCAATTTACTCTGTATTACTCTTCCAAACCCTCTCTCACCCTTCCCTCAAAGAAAGTTTCAAACACACCTATAATGGAGGAAAAATCCTATCAAATCCCACAACTTTCAAGATCTGGATGTCCTGCTTTTCTGTAAGCAACTATTAGAGCAAGACCTGCCCCAGAGAAATACCGGAGGAACTTAAAAATTAAGAACTGAAGATCATTCTAATATTGAAGTCTGCTCCCTGTCACCTAATTCCATTAACACAATTGTCACACCTTATCTTAAAACTAATTAGCCTGCCTAGCCTTTGATTGCTATGTGCTTTTCCCAGTCATCCCAGTAGCACTTTGAGTTAATCTCATTTGGGCACAGAGTCTGTGCAGTGCTCCAAAGGATGAGAAGTGTGCAGCAATATTATGCATTGAGTGCCATACTTGCCTTTTATACAGGTAATAATACTTGTAAAGTATCTCTGTGTACCAGTGTACCCATGGCCTATTCCTCTGCTATTTCCACTCTACAGGGTACAACTGTAGATCAGGAAATAACAAGAAAGTAATTATCACTTGATCTGCATCTCTGCCTTAATTTATTTACTCTGGAAATGGGTGTACTGGAGAAAGCAGTTTACGAGTGACTTGAAAGAAACTGGGTAAAGCCTGAACTGAAAACAGCTGATCTGGAAATAAAGTCATCTTAGACACCAATCAGAATGGGAATCAAAAGAATCCCCACAGGACATGGCAAAAATATGCTTGTTATTTTGCAATTTGATAGAGTAGTCCTACCTTCGCCCCAACCTACTTTTTAATGGGCTTGGCCACTCAGAAGACATGGTAGATGCTCATTTTTTGATAACTGGGAAAAGATCTTCTTTTTTCCAGAATTGTATTTGGCAGAAACAAGATACTTTCAAAATTAGCAAGCAGCTGTTGGTAAGTTTTTCTCAGGTGAACTCAGAACACAAACACATTCACTGAGACAGAATTTGGTGACAGCTACATTGTATGCTCCGTTCAGGGTATCTTACAGACTCAACATTTTTGAAAACCTTTATTATTTACACATGATCAAGGAAATGCACATTAAAAACCACAGACAATTAGCTCCTAATGAAACAAGTGAACAGCCCTGTCAGGTGAACACTTGTCACTGGCTGTACCATTCTACACTAAACTTGCAAATGCTTCTCTTGGTGCAGGTATAGTCCTCATTCAAAGGGAGGAGGAGTTTGCAGAGCAATCCCACTATGGGATGTGAAGGTACATGCAGCAATACCAGGCAACTGTGAAGAGCCATCTAGTCCAGTAGATTCATACCTGTCCTGCCAAACTGCAGCCAGCAATACCACAGGATCTCACAAACTCAACACAAAGAAACTAGTAAGGCCTACACAAATCTATGCATTATAAAATCATCTGCACAAGAAAACTTAAAGGGATGATTTTTTAATAGCTGTTGGCAAACAAGGCTTTAATCTGTCACAATGAACCTTTCCAAAATGTAAACTAATAAAACTAATTACAAAATTTAATTAAGTTTAAAATCAAATTGAATGCAAGATTCATTACTTCATAAAAAAACATGCCCTGACTGCTGCTGCACCCAAACACTCTGCATCTATGCACATTCTAATAGTCAGCAACACTTCTGCTACCACCCTTCAGAGCTTTTAAAATTTTATTTAAAGAGTGAAAATGGGTTTCTAAAGCTCATTTCTCCTAATTGGTTCTTTTTATATTCAGTCTCTCAAGAGAGAGACAGCCTTCCCCTTTTCTCTAAAATCTCAGTAGTCATTCCTCCGCATATTAAAGCAATAAAACTTTCCATCCAGCCGCTAGCTTTTGCTCGGGAGAGAACAAACATGAAATACATGGACAGTGCAGCCAATCCTTGTAAAGTGTACCTTGAACAACCAATTCCCAATTTTTAATGAATACAAGGTGTCCCCAGCTCTCATACTAAAACAGACTAGATCGAATTCTCTAGGAAGCCCCAATGACTGGCTTGAAAGCAAAAAGGAGAGGGGGAAAAAGGCTGCTCTGCTAACTTAACCACTTACTGACATGAACTATTTTATGGCTTTTATATACTACTGAATTTCTCCTGACAAGAAATATACTGAGCAAAACAAACTTAAGATATGGAAATTTTATTCCAATGAAAAAAGAGTCTGTCATATTCAACTGCGTGGTTATATGCATTAACAGCTCTTTAATATTATCACTATGGTAATAAAGAACAGCAGCAAGTGCAAGATTAGAAAACAAATTGGATACCACTGCCTGCTGATCATGACTCATGATTAATGACTCATGTAAGGTATAATCTTTGAATTATTTTCTTTACAATCATCTCCTACAGTACCGGTCAGTGACCAATGTAATTTTTTAATAAAAATGAGATTATTTTAATAGTTCAGTCTGACTGAGCTAACCACTCAAGAAAAGTATGATAGGAAGAGCTAGAGCTCTCTCAGTCTAAAGGGATTTCTGCTGATATCTGACAAACAACACCCAGAATTTCAATCAGTACAGAGCGCTCACAGTCCACTGCATGACTGAGATTGATTATTTCTGTATTTTGCATGAAAGCAGCAAAAGAAAGATGTTGCAGAAACACTTACAATGTTGTAGGACCAGCAAAGAGATATTATTAACACTAACATTTTCAGATTTTCAGTTTAGCATAATCACATCTATTTATACATACTTACAGAAATGGAGTCTTAGTCTAATTTTAAAAAGGCAACACGCTATACCCATTAGCCTCTGTAGCAAAGGTAATTTATTCACAGTTCCTACAATGAAAAACAGCCTAACCTGACAGTATAGGAATAACAGTGGTCAATTAGTATCTTTCTTATATTTTAAGTGCTACAGCTTTATATATCACTGGTGACAACTAAGAGAGAAGCCAACAGTATGGCCATCAATAGTTGTTCATTCCACAGCTATTGTACCTCTTACACAAACCAACAGTTTAAATCCCATTTGACACTCAAGTGATATTCTAACACCCTTGCCTGTGGGGCACCAGACTGTGGGTTAATATAAACACATCCAGTGCCAGCACTTCAGTACAAAGGACCAACACACATTATGCAAGAGCAGCACATGTATCTACAAGAGTTGCACATGTATCTACATGCAGGCACTCACAATCTATGTATTTTTGTGCATGCAGATTATCAGAGGCCTTCTGACAGCCTCTGGCAACTGTCTGGGTAAAATTCAGACCTTACAATGTTAATAAAACATCGTAATACTGGGGATAACACCCACATCAGTACTCTCTGAGTAGATTCTTTGGGATATTTGTAAGTCTTGAACAAGGGTATTTGCCCAGCCATTACAACTACTCTGTTGCAACCCAAATGTCTCCTAACACACGATGTACCAAACAGCAACCTCCAGCAATGCTGCCAGTTGCAATTATCACTGAACATTAAGACACCTGGCCAAAGTAAGAGGTAAAGGCTGTATGTTGCAAGTTTCTAGAAGAAAGGGCAGAAGAGCTAACACAAACCAGAGAACTGAATCTTAGGAGCTTTATGCTCAAACAAGAAACACTGCATTACACAGCAAGCTAAATCAGCAAATTAAAATATTTGAGCAAGGAAAATTCCAGTTCAAAAATGGTGCCTGAATTATTGACACAAGTCAGTGAAAAAGAAAATGGGGAAAAAAAGATGCAGGGATGTGTTTTCAATACATCAGAGAAACAAGCATGCCCTTTCATCTGGGGCAGGATGTGACAGGTGTGATGAGCAGATATAGACCCTGGAAAAAAAAAACCCATCAACTGAATTTCTGGGTTTGGATGAAGGTATACTGAGATTAGGCATAACAGAAATAAAGGGATTCAACAGACAAAATCCACAAAATAAATCTCAGGGAGGAGAAAATATTCAAATGGCATTAAAAACACAATTAGGCACTTTTGTGAGACTACCAAAGGCATCAAGGGCACTTGGTCAAGAAGAAAACCTGACTTGACGAAGACCTTTGGCAGTTGCAATTTCAGCAACAAGCGCAGAAATGCAAAGGGAAGAAAGGTTAGAAGATGTGAATTGAGGATAATGATAAGATGACTCACAATTCAACCCTGTGGGTGGCTTACCAGTCATTTAAAAGGCATTCACCTGTACTAGAGAGCAGTCACCATGACTGGCAGATGCTTCAACAGGTTCCTGCAGTGGCCAATTAATGGAAAGCAAGTGGTGGCCCAGTACCCAGGGCTGGCACAACTGACCCTACAGCTTGAAAGCAGATGAAAAGGCAGAGTGATGGAGAAACAAAGCATGAAAATAGCCCATTTGCAGGGAAAAAAAAGCAGATTGAAAATGAGTGAAAATAACAACTGTCTGTAACCCTAGGAAGTAGGCTGGTGGGTGATTATACGGAATTAAAGAAAATAAATTATGGTGTTGGACAAAGAGAAGAGATTCAAACACAAAAAGAGGCCAGCTTGGTCTCACAGTGACAAGGAGTCAGTAGACCCTGCCCTCAGACACAAGAAAGGTGTAGTAGGGAGGACTCACACACAGGATTCCTCTGTTGCCAGTTGCTTGTCACCACCCCTCACCTGAAGGTTACAGAGCCCTCCACATACCTCACCCACTTATCCACCTCTCTGCTTTCCTTCCACGATGTGTGGGTTAAGTTAACTTAAACACCTTGTCCAACAGGTTCTCCCACTCTAATAATTACCAGATGAAGCAAACTGAGGGCAGTCACTTCTCCAGCTGGCTTCCTCACTGCTGAAAGCAATCAGTGAGCAGATCATAAGTATGCTAAAGGATCAGCAGCAGAAAACCTACTGACAAAACATAATTTGCAAATACAGAAACTAAACAAAGCTGGGGAGCTGAGGAGATTCTGCCTCCCCAACTAGGGAACAGATCCCTCATGCCTTTCTCAAAATGGCATGGCTCTCAAACTTGCTGAGCCCTGTTCAAAATTTTAGTACATTGTCTCTGGTACCTGCACTGTAGACACATTAGATGGGATCAACAATCTCTCCAGTTCATCAAGTTACTTGAAAAGCCTTATGACTCCTCTAAAAACAGGCTTTAAAAGTAGCTGGTATATTCACGGACAATTTTGTATCCTCTGTATTACTGTTGAGAGAACAAAAGATTTGGGCCTGCTACTTTCTAGATGTCAGCATTACAAACAAAGTTTATTCATCCAGAACCTGAGAAAACAAGAAATGAGACCATGTCTAAATTAACTAACTGAAAGAGCATCAAATAATATACAAGGAAAATAAAAATTAACTGGAGGAAAAAAAACCTTTTAACCCTGTAATTAAAAAGAACACCTTGTCTGTAGATTCAGTTTTAAGCTGCCTGACCATTTACACCTCATTTCTGTTTTTCTCTCTCTTTTTTTCTTGTTATTTCATCGTTTCTGAGCAGCTCAATTCTGGGCATAGTAAGCTATGGCTTTCCAAACTATGTGTTCTTCGTTTAGTTTTTTAATGACCCCTGTAGGCTAGAGTTTAGATGTGAATTGTCCTTCCATATCTAAACAATTACATTCTCTCTTAATTACATCTTAATTATTTTGAAGAATAGTAAACAAATCACAAAGATACATACTGAGAAACAATGGTATTTAAGGATGCAAAACAGCCAACAAAGAAAGCCTTTCCATAAATACCGATGACACTACCTAAAAACATTTGACTTTGGTCCCATGGTGAGTGAAAGATTTTGAATTTCATCACAGAGAGCAAGAATCTGTTATCTTCTGCAAAAAGCACTCGGGCCCTTTATTTTTTAATGCTTTGATCCAAAGAGGTTCTCTTCACATGTGTCATCAAAGGAGCTTTTTTAACAACGACAGAAAAGTCTTTTAAGTTCACTGCCCACTAGGTGTGTTTTAGACACCTTTAAGAAGGGCAGACACACAACTTCACATGAACAGAAACAACCACAACCAACTCATCATTGGCTTTTCAGTCACCAAATCCTGAACTATAAAAGCATGAATCCAATTCTTGCCGTAACTGCAAATACTGATGCTTTCCCAATGGTTGCCTTGAAAAGTGTAGCTTTTATAGTCAAGAAGTATTCTGAATTCCACTTAATTCACTGTTCTTTACTATTCTCACCTTACCACCACCACCCATACATGCTCCTGCCAACTCCAAAACAACCATATACCGAGGTGCGAGCCGGCCACGCAGCCACGATTCTCCTGTCCCCCGTCACAGCAGCGGTGACCAGCAGCACCACACCGGGGCCGCCTGTCCCCGGCTTCCTTGGCTCCACACACTGAATCCCGGGAAGCAATGGCAACCTCCCTGCACCCTGGGAAGAGGTCAAGATTCAAGAGACCGAGGGGTGGAAGCTACTTCCCCAGCGGACATTTCTTGCTGCTAACCTGCGATGCCAAAATCCCGGGATTTTGGGATCGCAGTCTGCCTAGGGAAGCTTTTCTGACACTTTTTTTTAAACAAAATGACTTTATGTTAAATCAACCGCCAAGGCAGGGCTCAGTGCCGAGCAGGGCCGAAGTGGGCGGTGACCGGCTGTTCCCAAAGCGGGACCCGAGGTGTCAGGGCTGAGCAGAAACACCGCCGGCCTCTCCTGCACCAAAGGAGCCACCTCGCCTCAGCCGCGGGCGCCCCGAGGCCTCGCGGGGACCGGGACGCCCCGCGCCTGCCTCGCCCCGGCAGCGCCGCCTCGGCGGCCCCGTTCCCCCTTTTCCCCCCGAGGGCCGCGAGCGGCCGGGGCAGTGGAGCCCTGTGGCCGGCACTGACCTGGGCCCGGCTCTGACCGGCGCCGGCGGAGCAGAGGAGGCGGGCGGTGCTGCGGGGAAAGGGCCCCGCCGGGAACCGCGGCCGCGGCCTCCGGGCCGGCCCCGCCGCCGCCTGCCCGCGCCCCGGGCCCGGCGGTGTCGGCGCAGCCCCGCGCCGAGCAAAGTGCATCAAAAGCCGACTGAGCCCATGGGAGCTGAGGGCTGACTTAAGGCCGGCAGGAGAGGGCTTCACACCGCGTCCATAGAGGCGTGACCCGTAACAGCGAGAACTCTGCCTGAATTTAAGCAATTTTGAAGCAGACGATACTTTGTCAGCTCCAAGGTTGCTAGATAGTACATAAGCAGGTCGTCATTATTGTTGTTTTCTGCACCGATCGCCTCCATCTCTGAAAACCAAGCCCCGTGTTCCTATCCCAGTCAGGGGAATTGGAGATCCTCGTTTCTCCGCTGGCTCAGGACGAGCTCTCGCCTGGGGATAGGAATCGCTGCCGGGAGCATCCAGCCTGGGGCGGCGGGGCCCCCGCCTGCTGTGCCTGGGGTGCGCAGCAGGCAGCTGAGATGTCAGCTCCCTGTCCACGTCGCCACAAGGAAAGACCTGGGCTCCCCATTTTCACATCCATCTATTTTACCTGTCAGCCTAAGTGGGAGCTCTTTCCAGCTGTCCTGCTCCTGGCCCTGTGCCTCTCCGGCTCCAGGTGCAGCTCACCTGTACCCAGCTCTGGCAGCTGGGCCAAAGTGCTGAGCATGCCGCAAGCTACCCTGGCATCAAACTGGAATTGTGTAAACTTGAGGCTTGCATAAAATGGCACTGTCACACACAGCCCTGCCCTCGGTTTTGCCAGCAGCCAGATTAAGGGAAATAAATGGTTTCAATGAAGATCGCTTAGTGCTTTGCAAATTCAAAACATTGTGCAAATATGAGCCAGTCTTTCTGTGTCCTTGTTGAGACATATACTAAGACAACTCAGTTGTAAGTATTTGTAGCATGGCTGAAGTATGTAACTGGAAATATATCTTCTCCATCTTTATTAAAGCTGTTTTTCAACCCAGCTGTCAATAAAATGTTCAAAAATTGGCCCAGTTCATTAAAAATTATGATTGAATATGTAGGGATTTCAATTATTCATTTATGTGGGGAAAACAAAAGTTTTACATGATGAACAAGTGCTTTCAACTTTGTATTATTCAGAGACTCGAGAATATGACAGTCTAGTCCCAGGCAGTGCTATCTTTATACAATAGAAGCATCCATTTCCTTTTTACAACACTATCTGCAACAAGCAGGCTCGCCTCTTGTTTTTCCTCTTGGGTTCACAAAGAATTTTTCCAGTAGGATTCAGCCCTGCAGTTGTGTCTGGAAAATCTCAATAAAGTGTGAGTGAAGCTGCTCTCACCAGGTCCTGCTCCAAGGGCCCATCCCCTCTTTGGAGCGGAGCGATGCCCAGGCACGTCCCAGCTCGGTCGGGAGCAGAGGGAGGCGACGGCGGCTGGAATCTCGTGGTTTTCCAGGTAACATATTGCCACCTAGCAGCGCTTGCTGGAAGTAGCACAAACCGGACCGGCATATCCATAGACCAGTTTGCCTCATTGTTGGTTTTATTGCCTTGCGTCATATAGGACATAAGGAAAAGACTAGGATGCACTCAGAGTGAAGAATGAGGATTGTAGGAAAATGAACAGGTGGATGGGGTCATCTTTGAAAACAGACATTAAAGACCAGACAGGCTGTAACCTTCAGCAGGATGGTGACTAGTCCCCTGGATGTTTGACTGTACAATAAGAAAGAAAAAGAAAAGGAAAAAAATGTAAAATCCTGCAAAGTTGCTTATTCTTATTCCTGCACATAATTGCACTGATTTCAATAATACTTTCTCCTTGCATTGCTGAAGCAGTACTGACCTAGGATTGTCAGGTCACCACCTGAATTATACGGAATGTGGTCATTCCCTGTTGCTGACCCAGAAGCTGGCGACAATGTACTGGCTAAAAGGGCAATGCTTCACTCTCGGTTTCAAGGCTGCCAGACTGAAATATTGAATTCCAATAGATACAGAGCTCCTGAGTGCTATTTTTATGAACTCCTTTCAGAGCAATGGAACAGATAGATGACAACATCTGGGCTTAGATCTCAGGAATTATTGGATACCAAACAACACATAAGCCCACAGTCAGTTCATAAAGGGTCCCTTGAATGTAATTTTTAGGAAGCAAATATCATCAGCTCTGTGTGGAAGTGTGGCAGGCTAAAGGATGGTGTAACATATACTTCAAAGACTAGACCCACATAATGAGATGGACACATGCATTCTATTCCTAAATTTCTGAAATATTTCTAAAATCTAGATTTCTAGATCCAAAATCATAATATTCAGTTTCTCCTTACAGCCTCACCCAAGAGACCCCCAAATCCCATTGGTGCCTGACAGCTGTGATTCATGGGAAGAGACAATTTATATCAGGTTAGCTAACAAGGCTCCCACCCCAGCTGTCTCTCCTGTCCTCACTGCAGATATCTGAAATACCCCAGAGCTGCTGCACTTGCTAAATGCAGCCCCATGTGCCAAGTTACACTTGGTTTGATTTTGTTAGGCAGGGCCTGGCTGGGGACAGGGCAGGACCGTGAGTACCTCAGAACTGCAACTGTATCAGTACTTGTATGTCAGCCCGCTGTTCACTTCATGCACCAAAGCTGCCCGTTTCTCACACAGTATTTGGTCACTGGATGTGTCTGCAAAGGGCTCAGCTCTTCACAGGCAGCTCCCTACCCATCCTATCACAATGTGTTGGTTTTATGTTCTCTGCCCATATTGTTTAAGGATCTCCTCCTGCAGAGCTGACTCTGAGCTCCAGCAAGGCATGGCTGGAAGAGGAGGTAAGGAAACACTTGCCTCTGTACCACAGCATGGGAAGTGTCACCCAGGCCCTCTCCTGCCAACCAGGAGCAAACCAGCTCATTTCTCTGGGGAAGGTGCTCTGTTCACGAGGCTGTGGTGTATTGTTGGGAAGTTGAGGGAAAGGAGCCCTGGCCCGTGTGCTAAAAGCTGTTTTTCTTGATACAGCATAATGAAATATTCATCAGGCCAGAGAGCAGGAGAGAGGTTCAGCACAGCCACAGCTTGGTACTTGCTCACACTCTCAGTGACCCTGCAAATACTAGATATTTAAACATTAATAGCTACTTAAGTTAGTGTATGAGTCTATGGCCTTGAAGGTCTTTTCCAACCTAAACTGTTCCGTGTTTCCATGCCATATAAAGCAACTTGAACAGATAGAGTGAAGCATGTTCTTGCTCTGCAAAGTCCTCTCTCTGGTTACAGCTCACTGTGGGAAGAGTGGCCTCAGATCAACCAAAAGGGTCATCAGGTCCCTGCCACGTGCTCTTACCTTTCACTTCACCAACACTGTCATTTGATTAGACACTAATTTTCTGATAGAAAATACATACAGTACAAAAACATGCTTGTTTGTGGTGTACCTTCCTACACAAGGTAAGAGCTGATTTCACAAGACAAAATACCAGCCCACTTCCACTGGGAGGTGGTGATCCCACACTTCTCCCTCTCAGTCCTGGGAGTGAGAACCAGGGGAGAGCCAGCTGAGCTCACCCAACTGTCAGGAAACTGCTTTAGCAGAGCAACTAGTTTCTCTTTGGATTCCAGGGTTAAGGAACTGAACTAGCTTGGCATGCTGCTGGTGGAGCCTGAGGGACACAAAGCAGGGGAAAGAAGATGGAGAAAACCAGAGGAGGAAGACCATCCTGTTTTAGCAGCATTGAGTTATCAAATGGGCTCAGTTCTATTATTAGTTCTGACTCTTCCAGTGGCACTCAGGGCTTTGCCAAATTGGGAAGAGGAAGTGGGTAAGAAATAGATAGCCCAGGGCAAAGCTGAGAGGTGCATGAGTGGATCCCTCTCCTTTGAGGGGGGCAGCCAGCCACTGGGATAGGCTAATTGTACTGGAAAACTCCACTCTAAATCTCTTTGAAGATCTGGCTTTCTTTCCTTCATTTCCTTAGTCTCTGTTGCGACTCCATTCTGTAAAACTTTCAGAGGAAAAAAAAGCATCTCTTTCTCCAAGAGCATTTGAATCACACCGAAGTAGGCCAGGTGATAATTACACACCACATTGTAGTGCTGCTTAAATGTCAGATGTTAATTAAAGCCTTTCCTGGAAATGGGGCATTAATTAGGGCAAATGCAGCTATTCTTTATGGATACTGACTAACCAGTGAGTAAAAGCATTATTTAAACACTGGTATTGAAACTGTTAATTTTTATTTGTCTGAGGTGTGTTTGTTATTGAAAGAAAAACAACTGAAAAAATTATAACTCCTTGAACTTATTGTTCTTTCTTTTAAAGACAGTTTTAAATAAATATTTTGGCACAAGAATATTCACGCACACACAGATTGCAATAGGAACATTTCAGTATTAGGTCCAGATGTCTCTAGCAGTTGTATAACCTTGGCAGGAATGCTTAAATGCTGTAGATATTAGATACAGCTCTGACCTGCAAAAACAGCCTGTTGTGGCACTTCACTTGTGTCTTTCTGTTCTTGAGAAAATGGCACTATCTGCATGAATAATGGTACACCAAAATGTTAGCTAAGTCAGGGCCAAAAAGTAAGGCATGTGTTTTCTTTGAAATTTTTCTGAACAACTCTGAATTGCTGGGGAGAATCATAATATTGATAAAGGATGGAAGTGTTCAAGATTTAAGATATATATCGAAGCTTTGTTGCTTAACCATCTTGCTTTTTGTTTCTTTGGCCTGGATTCAGCAAAGCAATTAAGCCCCTAAATAGCACCATTGATTTCAGTGACACATAAGCAGTTGGTTGAATCAGGCCCACTCTGCCTGCCAAACCACATTCCTTTTTGCCTCCCAGTGCATTAGAGCTTTTGGAAGAGCAGTTCCAGTTATTATCAGTAGCTGTAACATAAAATCATGGTCTACATTGGCACTTCTGTGCCTAGATACCTCTGCAGGAGGTCCACATATGAGAAACTGCAGAGATCTGGCTGCAGATTTCAGTCTTTAGCACTGCTGCATTTCCACCAAGCACATGGCTGAGCACACTGCTGCACACATGCAATGTCTTCATTGTCACAGCAGCTACATCTCTGCAGCTATGGCAGAGACAAACCCTAGATTCAGAACTGTCCTCTTCAAGTCTGGCCATTGGAAAGAATTCCCTGTATCTGCCATGCCAGAGAAACAACTGTTGTGCATGGAGACCATGAGGTGGTGGGGGCACAAGTCCTGCAGCCATTTCGGGCACTGGGGCATAGGTGGGTGACACACTGACTGCCAGATTTCCAGCTCCAGTTCCTGCAGCTGCTGGTCACAGAAACACTACACTGCTGTTTGTTTTGTTCATTACATTGTTCTAATGCCCCTTTTCACATGAAGAGATAGTGGATAGGTAAAATGGAAAATGCTGTGATGTGATGTAAGGTAAAGATTGTTGGTAAATGAGAAGAACTGCAATATTTTTAGCTACCTCTTTATGGTAGCATTATCCCCTGATCTCATCTGCCATTATGTTTCTATTTTGTCTTTCCTGGTCATCACTGTCTTTCACTCATGATTTTTTTTAGTTCACACTTTATAGAGAAAGGAGAAATTGTGAAAATTAAGTGGTGGCAGGAGGGGCAGAGCATTCTTCTTTAAAAGCAGAGGTTTTATTTTTCTCAAGTACATGTTACATAAGTGTATCACTTCCACAGCTGAAATATTTCAAAAGATGGATAATGAGGTTGTCAGCTGGATTGGAGGAGAGCTCCCTGCTGAATCCTATGACTCCAGGTTCATCAGGGCTACTGGACTTTATATGGGAAAATGGACCAGCTTAGAGCTCGTCCTGTAGTAGCCAACATTAAATAAAAGCCCAAAGCATGTGAAAATATTCTACTGGTAAAAGAGGTTATTTAAAAAAGGAACTTCTGACTGTCACCTGAGATTTCATGGTATTAAATCTGGATATTTTAATAATATTAAAGAACAGTTGATACCTGTGATCATGTCTCTGAAGTAGTTAATTAGGCTGAATTAATTTATATCTACATGTGAGTGTTTTTTAACTATTGTAAAAAGCTGGGTTTGTATATATTTCTTTGTTTTCACAGAAAAAAAAAGAATGTCTACTAGTCTTAAAACCTTTAAATATTAACCAGGCCCTGCACTCTTCCTCACTGAAAGCATAGTCCTGTACAGATCTAAAGCTCTAACCCATTGCTCTTTTTTACAGTTTCAAAATTTACTGCTTTTGTGGTTTAGTTCAAAACTAAAATCAAATGCAGAGAGATTTGGAAATGAAATAAACCTCTAGAGATTTTTGTTGTGGTGTGATGTTTCCTGTCCTGGCTCATTTACCCCTGTCAACACAAGCTAACTGGACAAACAGCATACAAACCCATCAGTTAAGTGTTTGGGGTTTTTTAAAATAAATAAATACAGCCTGAAGTAACAGCTAACATAAATAACACTGGAACATGAGTCACCCTATTGTTCACGCTATGTTTTCTTTTGCAGTACACTCAAATCTTATTTTATTCAACTTGTTTTAGATAGGTGTATGTTGCCAGCTGGCCCAAAGAAACAGGGGTGCAAAATCCCTGAACTGTCCAAGGTAATCAGGGGACGGCAGTCTGGAGTCAGCATAAGTGTAAGTTTGCACTGTGTCCCTGAGGCAGGGCTGCTCATGCTTGCATTGGCTGTGCAAAATTTGGTTGTACAGTCAGCCAGATTTATTTCAGGACTGCTGCAGAGTACATCTGAGAATATGGCCAGCCCATCCTGACAAGAAATAGCATAAAGAAATTAATGCTTTGTCAATTTTGTCATCTTTCTTACCACCTTTCAGATACATGCAAATAAAATAGGATTTGAAATATTAACAAAAAGCCTGAATCATTAGAGAATTTCTTTCTGCTTTCTGGTGCTTCAACAACATATACTTCCCAGCAATACAGAAGAAAACAAAGGGTACAAACTTTTAACTGCTGAAACAAATTAATTAATCACAGTTAATGCTTTATTTAATGCAGACAAATTTACTTTTCTATTCCCATAAAGCTGGTGATGAGGTACCATGTCATCATTTCCAGAGGTACTTAGGATTTCTGTTGGTCTTCTCTTTACACTTGTTAGCATCAATCAGCAGGCAAGTTGTGTGTCTGTGTGTGCATGTGTATTAAAGGGGAGTCTCCTGCCTTTCCCTTTACCTCCCTCCCCTTCCCCTTTGCAGAATGATGGATGGATGACTACATAGACATCCTCCATAGTGTGTTTTCTAACACTAGATATTGGTGTTATTGTTTGTTGAATGTGATCAGACCTGTGTGGCCATGTGGTGTGCTGTGCAGTATTCCATTTGCTGTTTCTCATCCAAGCAGGAAGAGATGGGTAGGAAGCATAATCTCATATTTAAAAACAAACAAACAAAACAAAACAAAAAAAACAAATAAAAGAAACCACTGCAAACAAAGATAGGAGAAATTAATCTTCCCACAGACTCAGCACAAAGCTCTTGAAGGGTGTAGTAGCCTCACCTCAAGCCCTAGGTGGTTAAAATCCTGCCTGGGGCCCTGGCACCCAACCTGTCTGTTTGGGAGTCCCAGAACAGCTACTGTGCTCCAAGTGCCATTGAGGAAGGATTAGGCAACCAGATAAAAAGTGAAATTTTGTCTGAATACAAACATGAGACAGGCTCTGTCTGTCACCTGCCGGGTCACAGCAAGGTCATAGTCCTTCTTAACCAGCATTAACACTCACATGTATTTGTGCCACTCCACAGCACTTTGGTCTCTTCCTGGATTGCTCTCTGGTGCATCTCAGCTCTTTGTCAAACAGCTACAACAACAAATCTTTTACCAAGTAGAAGAGAGGCTGAAATAACACCTGAAATACATGTGGTACAGGTCTTTGAGAGGAAGGTGGGAAAAAACTTCCATCAAAAAGGGGCAGTGGTGGCTGGCTGACCCCATCTCTTGGTGGGCTCCAGTGCAGCTGGCAGGTGGGTCCCTGCAGTAGCACCCTGCTCCAGCTGCTGCCCTGACTCAGAACCAGGACTGACTGCTGGCTGAGCCATTGCTTCTCACAAAGGTTTCTCATTAGAGATAAAGGCTTTTTCCATGCTATAACTAAAAATTGGTCCTGTTGCAACTTGAAAAGCCTTTGTCAGTACAAGACAATGTGAATAAGCTCTTCCACACTAGAAAATAGAATAGCCTGGGAACATTTATTACAAGAGACCTTTTTTTCAGGGCTTTTCTTTTGTTGAACATGAAAAATAAAAAGTAGAAACACTAGAAGTGATTCTCCATTTTTTTTTCTGTATTAGCTGTCATATGAGCTCATTCTTCTTCCTATTGTGCCTTTCCAGCGCACAACAACCTGGGACTTTTCAGGTCCCTGATACACTACCGTGCCTCATAATGCTTTTGGAGTGGAATCAATACTAGTTCAAACAGCACAAAAATCCATTAATTTACTAATCATAATGTATATTTAAGGCTGTATGGAGGTAAAGGATGATGGGCTACAGTAAGACCAACATTCATTACCTCCTCCAAGCCCAGAAGATTCAGTACTGGTACTGTCTGGACATGACATTATTTTCCTGTGAGCAAGAAAAGCAAGGAGATGTAATTTTCTATGGATTTGTGCCTCCCTGGTGGCTCATCTAATTCCTTTGCAATAGCACAACATTCCCCATTGGCCACCCCAAGGCAGAGGCAGCAAACTCCAACATACCAGCTGGCTGGCTCCTGGTGCAGTGGGTGACCCATGCTGGAAAGAGGGAGTAATAGTTATTTTGCTTAAATTTCCCTGGAAGGGGAATTCGAGTCCACTCAGCTGATTTATCTGGAACTCTCAGGAATCTGAATATCTTTGAGACTTGGAGACCCCATCAAACTTAGCTGACATAAAACAAAGGGTTCAGAAACTGTAAGGGAAGTGACTGATGTGCAGACAGCATAACTTGCAGGATAAAAATCATAGTGAAAAGAAAGGGATGTTCATACATGCATTGTATTTCTTTATCTGGATTCCTCAGATCTGAGAAATTTGGATCACATTTTTAAGAATGCTAAAGGAATAAATGGAACTTTAAAAATTAAAAATTTATAATCTTACATGATTATATGACTTATGTTTGGAAATTTAAACTGACAAAATTTCTGTGTATAAAAAAATTTCCTGCTTTTCCTATTCTCCAGTACATCAAAGTCTTTTTGACATTTTATTTGCAGTGTCCTGTCCTGTGCTCTGAGAACCCTTCCCAGGTGCACTCAGTCTGATACATGGAGACTCATAGCTCGCAGCAGTTCACATCAGGGAAAGCCTCCACTTTTTCCTACACAGGCAGCATTTGTGGTAAATATAGCTGTCCTCTGACACCATGCTTACACACTTAAGGCCTGCACTGCATCAAAGGACTGCACCCATCCCTGTCACCTTGCAAGCAGGGTGAGCTCAGAGAAGAAATTTATTGCTGGAACAGGTTCATCTGCCCAAGATATTCAGGACTCCTTGGCACATTTTCCAGGATATTATAGCTTATATGATATGGGTAGTTTAAGGACTTTAGCTGCCTTTTCTTGCTCTCCCAGAAACACAATATGGTAGCCTACAACCCAGGAACAGTGTAGGTTTCATCCCCATGTAGTAATAATATTTATTTCTTTCAAGGGTGCTGCAACTCTCTTCTTGCCTTATTAAGTCAAAGCAGGAAGGAACAAGGAGCAAGGTATTAATAACAATGGCAAGTTTATACAGTGAAAGCAGAAGGGAAGTGTCAGGAGAGAAAAAAAAGAAGTTGAGGGGAAGAGGACGGATGAGATGCTGTGCACAGATTGCTTCCTTGGTCTCACCAAGACTGGAGACAGTCAAATCTATTTGCAAAGATGGTATTGTCTGGTCGACACTTTTGGCACAAAAACAAAAGGATCCCTTGCTGTGGCCTTGCTTTTTGTGGTCCCTGCTGCAGGACTTGTGCTGATGGGTAGACACTGTCTAAGTCATATATCAATGCCCAAGTGTCATCCTGTCTGTGACAGCTGTAGGACAGAGGTCGTAATCCATTTACTGAGGCTTGAGTGAGAAAACCAAGATTAATTTCTCTAGCATGTAACACTTCATAGTGACCCATAGTGGACAAGCAAGAAAGCAAGAAAGCAAAAGAT
Source organism: Zonotrichia albicollis (assembly GCF_047830755.1). Classification (NCBI taxonomy): domain Eukaryota; kingdom Metazoa; phylum Chordata; class Aves; order Passeriformes; family Passerellidae; genus Zonotrichia; species Zonotrichia albicollis. Next base: position 72,314,891 of record NC_133821.1, on the reverse strand, counting down.
AGATGATAGATAGATAGATAGATAGATAGATAGATAGATAGATAGATAGACAGATATTTATGCCAACAAATTATATTGGCCCAGTTTGACCTCCCGTGCTCATTGAAATATTGGCATATTTTGATAATCTTGAGATACCTCCTCCACATAGCCTTGCCTCAGCATAAAACAAGAATGGCAACTTTAGCAGCAAAACCACGTTATCCTGAGACTCTCTTGAGTTAAGGGTGTGTGCTGAGTGTAGACACAGAATTACTGTTCAGGCACATCCTTTAGCCTCACATTCAGGTGCTGCTCTGATTTTCTAGACGAAAATGCAATGAGAGATCTTGAAAATCATAGAAACAGTGTGATTCACAGGAACATTTTCTGTGTGATTCAGCTTACATTTGCCCCAGAACAGAGGTAAAAGTGCCCTTTGCTTCCCAGCAAGAGCCACTGCAGCCATGGCATACTGGGTGTGAGCTTCCAGCATCACTACCCACAGCTCATGAGGGCCAGAAACACAGGCTGCAAGCTCTGGTACTCCTGCTGCAAGCTCTGGTACTCCTGCTGTTGTTTGGGACTATCATGGCCTGGGTCTGGGACAATCATGGGTTTTTCTTTCAAAGAAATAATGAAGGAGCTTCTAGTAATTTCAGCATTTCTTTCAGATAAAACAGTATTATTATTCATCATTAGTAGTTATATGCACTCCCAAAGTAACTGAGTGATACTTCAGCAAAATAAAGCAGAAATACAGTATTTCTACAATAACAAGCCAGTTCAAATTCCTTGTAGGGTCAGACAAATGGGGAAACCCAATTTTTGCTGCAGGATGAAGGAACATAGGACATCATAGCTGGCACTGTGTTGATGTTTGTGATACAGCTTCAGGGAAGACAACACATTGATCAAAAGGGATTTTAGTTTGGCCTCGTATTCCCAGGGCAGGCTTTACTCCAAGAAGTAAATAGCATGAAGCTTGGCTCAGAGTGGAGATTGCTGGAGTTGCAGCTTCTTAATAGGAAGAGATCCCAGCTCCTCATTTAGTGCTGCCTTCACCTGTGTGTGAGGGGTGGCCCCTCTTTCTGCAGCAGAGATGCCAGAGCAGCTGCCCTGACAGGCAGGTCCCTGGGCACAGCTGGTGCTGAGCAGGTGAGGCAGGTAGCCCATGCCAGCAGCAGGGGAGTCACACAGAAACCAGGCTGAGGCTTGTGCATCATCTGAGCCTTGGCTCAGTTCTGTCATCCTCATGCCTGCACCAGGAGGAGGTACCAGCTTCCTTTGTGCCTGCAGAGAAAAAGTGATGGTGTGAACTAATATGTGTTGCCGGGCTTGCAAGGGTTCCTCAGGGGTGAAGAGATAGATGAGAATTTTGACTCCATGATCAGAAGGCTGGATTTATTAATTTATGATATATGTTACATTAAGACTATACTAAAAGGAACAGAGAGAAAAGTTCAGAAGCTGCTAACCTAAGAATAGTAAAGGAATGAATAAACAACAAAGGAGCTCTCTCTGATTCTCTCAGAGAGAAGAGAGAATGAGAGAAGCTCAGAGAGAGCTTGGTTTTTGATGGGCCCTTAATTGTAAAGATGGAACATAGGCCAACCACAGATGCACCTGTTGCATTCCACAGCAGCAGATAACCATTGTTTACATTCTTTCTCTGAGGCCTCAGCTTCCCAGAAGAGGGAAAAATCCTAAAGAAAGGATTTTTCACAAAAGATGTCTGTGACAAATATGAACCAATTATTATCATGTGAAAAATCCTTCATGTTTTTAGGTGAGAAAATAGACATAATTTTTTTAAGCACAGGGGTGGAGTGGGGAATTAACTATGGGAATAAATGCCAAGAGAACCAGTGGGATTTTTGCCTCTTCATGTACATTTGATTCAAACGTCTTCCAATCAGGTTCTCAAGTAGCTACACTCAGTGTGGGGATAAGTGGGTGCAATGTAGGCTTTGTTTTGGCAGGTGGTCAGATTAACTAGTTCCCTTTGTCCTGGGCTCAGAGTTTATAAATCAGTGTCCAGTACCAAGCGCCTTCTCAAGTACGCTGTGCTACAGAAGGATAAAACCAAGCACTTGAAAACATATCACTGTGAGCAAGGAATGTGGGATGCTCAGTCCTAAACTTCAGTCAATGGTGTCCCAAACTGCAAACTGTGAGTGCCCTACAAAGCCTACGTAGAGCTGTAGCTGCCAGAACAGCACCTGCCAGCTGTGTCTCTGCAATCCAATAATCCAGTATCACCCCCACAGCTGGCCTGCCCCCACTCGCACCATCACAGACAGGCAACAGAAGCTACATCACCCTAATTATGAAAAGGCATGGACACAGACATCGGATGGAAACAGATATGTCTCCATCTTACTGGAGATATGATATTCTAACACATGTTCCATGAAATGTGTTTCAGCTGTCTTGCAGGAGACTATTTCCCAGTCTAGTTGGGGGAAGGAATCAGCTGTCTGCTGGCCATGAACTGCTCTTCCAAGGTAATATATAGACAAGGTGACCAACTTTGATCAACAGCACAGGGAAACTGGTGCAATATAACCCTGAAAATTTGACTTTTATGAAGGATTTGCAGAATGAGCAGCTGCTTCCACTTCCCTGAACTGCACTGCCTCATCCCAGCCCTGGCTTTTCCCTTAGTGATCCACCTCCTCATTATGCCTAAGTGATTTGACCAGACAAGGTGACCAAAAAAAGCCAATTTTCTAATATTTTTGTGTAGAACCCATATGTCTGTCATTTTAAGGTGAGATTTTCCAAGCTGAAATGTTATGGCCAGTTCCTCTGTGTCCTCAGCTGTATTCAGTTAATGAGCTGAGACTTCCATCAACACATAGCAGCTACAAAATGCTTTTCAGGCTTATGGATACTGTGTGTCTGTGGTGTTGCAAAACAGCAGACCTATGGATCTGACCAACATAGTAATCAAAGACATGGGACCTGTGTGGGAACAAATAGGATGGTGTAAAGAACATTGATTATGGGCAGGGTTTTTTGAGAGAATTAAGGAAAAAATATCCTGCAGTGGTGAAAACAGATGATATTTTGAAATTGCTCATCATGAAATTCAGTTATTGCTCTGCAGATCTATGCCAGGGAATACTCTACTCTCTTCCATACAGTTACTAGGGAAATTAAATAGGAGGTTGTTGCTATTTTAAGACTCGGAATGAAAAATAAAAGTGCTGGTTTGCTGGTTTACTGCAGCACAAATTTGTAGGGACTCTCTAGGCAAGGCTTTTGAAATAGACTGAAAAGTGTGGGAGGGGTTGTTGTTTTGGGTGGGGTTTTTTTTGTTTTCTTTGTGGGTTTTTTTTTGTTGGGTTTTTTTCCCCCCCATGTCAAAAGTAGACTTAGGATCTGATTTTCTGAGGAGGAAAAATTGTAGTGGAAATGTGTGCCCCTTATCTTGTCTGCAGTATGAAGTGAAAGAAAAATGTGCAGATGCTATTCAGCTCTGCCTTAGTTAAAGGTGTTGCAAAGACTTTAATGGCAGGAGTGCTTTCCTGCTGTTAAATTACTCCATGCCCTATTTGTAACACCTGGTAGTTACTCTGACAGCTACATACTGATATAGTGAAGTCTACAAGAGAGGTTTTCAGCAGCTCACAAGGCTCAAAGATCCTCCAGCTGGGGCTGAAGGATCAGAGCTTCAAACAGGAGTTTCTGTGACATAAACCAAGAGCAATTCCTCTCTCTTCTTTCCAGGAAGTCTGTTTTCTTTTTCATTACAAATCTAAGAAAAGCTCAAATCTTTCTCAAAAGCAAGATATTGGGACAGGGATATGGCATTAAACAATGAGGATAAATGTGGAGAAGCAGATCTATTTGCTCTACAGAATTATTGCTGTAAGTCCCTACAGGAAAAGCAGTGGTGAGAAAAACCCTTCCCCAAGTTGTATTTTGATAACTTCATAAAATGAATGACACAGTATTATATCCTGAAATTGCAGTTTCTTTCTGCACTTGCAGTTTCTCTGAAACTTGCTCTCTGCTCTGCAATGGCACATTGAAAACATCATCCTCTACCATTGCTACTCCATGTCACAGGAGTTCATGATCTCCTGTGGGGATGTAAGGGGATAGGATATAAGTAAATAAAGGTGGTATAGAAAGTAATCTTACGCCTTAGAGAGTTGCAGTTGGGTCAATTATTAAAGATTAGGAGCAGGCCTGACTTTAACAGGCTGCAGCTGTAGCCAATCAGCAGACTGTTATAAATGAGTGGATTGGGTAGCTGAGGGGAATTGGAGTTGGTTGTTTGCTGTGAGGACAAGGAAGAGTCAGTGCCTAGAGGAGCTGCCTAAGAGAAGCATCAAGGAGATACAAAACTCTAGCAATATGGAACCTTTGTGGTGTAATGACAATAGAACTCTTGCATTATAACGATAATGTGGGGTGCCAAACCTCTGCTGCTTTGCCATTATATCAAATGGCAGAAGTCCTTGGTGGGTTGTGTTTAAATGAAGGACGAGGGTAAGAAGAGCAGGTGGTTTCTCAGGCACTGCTGAGGAGTGGCTTTTCTCTGCAGGGACATACTACCTTGGCAGATTCCAGCCATCGCTGGGACAGCATGGAGTTAGTTAAATGGTGTCACTGGCAGAGCATGAGTCCCTTGGAAACAGAAGAGCCACGCAGCTGAGCCACACACTGCCCACCAGGCCATGCACTGCCCTGCAGCTGGTGTAGCCAGGCACCACCACACCCGAAGTACAGCGCTGCTGTGCCCTAAACTCACGTCAAAAGTGACTCCAGCCATCAAATTCTGCCTCAGACCTCTGCTGTCCTCCTCTCTCTCCCTGCCTGTAGCTACAAATGTAACACAAGGGCTTGTGCCTGTCAGCTTTGCAAAATATTTACCATAAACGTCTCAAATTGTGATTCTTGCGAGAAATGCCACAAGGGGGAAGAATTGGGTTATTTACTTAAAACATTTGGTTTGTTCAGTTAAATAAAGACTGAGACTGCACTTCAAATCATTTGTTGGGAGAGGTGGGAAAGGAAAGAGGAGAAGGGATAGTGTGAAACTAAAATCCAAGGAAAACTCAGTCAAAAAATTCTGGGTTTGTGTCTAGATGGGGCATACTGTAGTTTTACATTGTATTGGTTAAAAAAAATTTGGCCCTTGCCAAATCAATCCCTTTCAAAAGGGCTCTTAAGCAAACTATTTTTCATTACGCTTTCCATTAATTTGTTCAGCAATAGGTTTAACAGATTGCCCAGCTCTACACCTGACAGTGCTTCCTCTGGCTTTAATAACAAACCACTGAAACCAGCCACAGTAAAGATGTGTCATGGCAGCACAGCCAATTAAAGTGCCTGCAGGTTCACTGGGTTTACTTCTTGTTTAAAAAGTTTTTATCCTCATCACTCTAATGGCATGTAAGCATCTTGGTGGAAAATGGAAATCCCAATCATCCATTTCAGGTTCATTTCAAGGCAGCAGTGCTTGCTTTGCCAGCAGAGCTGTGCCTTCTGCTAACACTGTGCTCCGGAGCACATCCATATCATGATGTAGTGCTGGGTTTTTACAGAAAAGCAGCAGAGGCCAAAACAACCTGCTTCAGATTAGCACATTGACTTTGCAACCACAAAGCCACAAGTGCTGGTTATGTATGTGTGGGTATGTGAGCACTGTTGTGCTTATGGGTTGACAGAATGAAGACAGGCTTCCATGACAGTGTCATTTGGACGCTCTTGGAAATCTGAGCAATTCAGGGAGACAGTATAATGAAATACAGAGTGCAAATTGCTTTAAAATAACCTTGGATGTTCCCAAATTTTTGCCTGAGTGGTTTGGAAAAAAAAGAGAAGTACTGAACCAGCATTCCTAGGAAATTAATAAACTGTTGCAAGCCCAATCAGGAAGGCAAACATAACATTTTCTCTCCTCAGGAAGTAACGAAAACTGACTTCATACTGCAAAACATAACGAGGGGTGTTTGTCATAAGTAAAAAAAATCAATGAACTCCAGCTGTTCCCCTAGTCCTGGAAGCTGCATTCTTCAATGGTGGAGTATTTTTTCTTACAGGAACATTCCAGAAAACAGCCTTCACCTTCAGTGACAGTTGTGGAAAGTCAAATTGGATAGAGCATAACTTTCCAAGCTAGTAGACAGGCTTTCTGATGAGCCCTTAAAATAAATTGCTAAATGAGAATTTAGCCTAATTTTTTGCAATTAGAAAATTAGCAAATGACAGTTTCCTCTTCTTTTGAACAGAGGTTCAGCCTCTATTTCAGATGCTGTCTTCTGGTTTCCCAAGGAGCACTTTCTCCCATCAACGCATCATGCTGAAATATGCAGGAGAGAAATCAACATCTGGCATGAACCATATCACCTTAGGGTGTTTATCAAGTAAAGCATTTACTTATCTAACCAAGAAAGTATCTCACTAATCAGAACAGATTGAACATTACAGGATTTGGCTTCTCCAGTTTCCAGTCTGGATCTGCATCCTCTTTATGTCTCAAGAAAGTCTTCTAGTAAAGTGTCGTTCCTCCATGCATGCAAAGATGCTTTGAGTCTCCTTTGAACAGGAAGAGTTGCCTTATCTCTCTTAAGGCATGTTTGGGCTCTGGATCTCCAGTTCTGCTGTTTATTCCTATGGGCATTGCAATAAACCTGTGTGATGGTGAAGACTAGAAATGGAATACAATCTGGGCGCCCAAGCAGTCAATCTGATGGAATTCTATTTACTGTTGGAAAAATGTCCTGTGCTGAGCCTGTTTGGGTAGAAATGAAAGTATTAAATAGTTTCTGGAGTTCCTCATTCCTATTTATGTCAACGTCTCCCAAGGAAAAAAAAATCAATGTTCTAGTGAGATTTTTAAAATGGAGTTGGAGTCAGCCAGCCATCAGAAACAATCATGTCACTCCTGAGAGCAAGCACAGCAAGAAGCAGTGTGAGGGAGAATGGCTTCTGTGCCCAGCCCTAATAATGCCAGCTCATGGGTTAGTTTAGCAATGGAACACAGTAGTAGAAACTCACCTGCACTGCAGCAAATAAAAATCAAATTCATAGAGCAGTTTGGTTGCTAGCAGTTATTCACCCATTGCGAGTAAATAATTGTGTCAACAGGAAAGAAGATGAGGGAAGTTACAGTTAGATCTCATTTTCACATTCTTTTTTTTTTGAGAATGTAAACCCAGAAAAATTTTTAAGGACTATTCCCAAAATATTCCTAAGACTTCCCTTTATCTAGCATTTATACAAAGAAGCCACAGCTGCAAATTTGAGCCATGACTTCCCAGCAGTGTAAGTCTCATAACAAGTTAAAATGCAATGTTTCACAAGTTTTATCTTCTAATGGTGGTGCAACCAAAGGATTACATGATTTCTGCTACAGTGTTGAATTTAGGTACCACATTATCTGTATTAAAAGGTAAGCATAAGTTCAGTGATTTGATTTGTAAGGTAAAGCTATTAAAAATGGAAGAGGGTTTTTTCCCCTCAGTTTCCTTAAGCTGCACCTTTCTTGTAAAGTTTATCCTTGTCACAAGCTGCAGTAATAAGCAGCACCTGCCCACAAATACCTTTTTCTGATGTCATGGATTTGGATTTAGTGGTCCTGCTTTGGAATATGCTACTATAACTGAATTCCATTTAGGAAACTAATTAAGATGACTATTTTTAAACTGCAACCAGTGCTCTGTCAACAAAGCACAACAATTTTGCAATCAAAATATGCACAAAATGTTCCAGAATAATAATAAATGAAGTATTTTTTTCTTTAAAAGGTATGCGTGGGTGGTGTAAAGACCATGTGGTGTGAAGTCATGAAAAATATTTAGTGTAGGACAGCCCTGATTTCACCCACTGAAGAGTTCAGTTGATAAAAGTAGCTTGCACATACAGAGTCTTAGATTCATGGATTCATTAGGTCAGAAATGGCCTTTGAGTTTATCAAGTCCAACTGTAAACCCAGCACTGGGGTTTGTGCCTAGTCCAGCACAAAACCATGTCCCTAAGTGTCACATAGAATGATGCAATAGTTCGGGTTGGAAGATTGGGTTAATTAAGATTGGGTTAATTAAGATCACCTAATTCCAATCCCCCTGCCATGGCAGGGATGCCATCCTCTAGACAAGGTTGCTCCAAGCTGCATCCAACCTGGCACTGAACTCTCCAAACATGGGACATCCACAGCTTCTCTGGGAAACCTGTGCCAGTGCCTCACCACTCCCAAAGTAAAGAATTTCTTCCTATTGTCTAACCTAGCTCTACCCCCAGTTTGAAGCCATTTCCCCTTGTCTTATCACTAGGGGATAGTCCTTGGGGATAGTCCATCTCTCTTGTAGCCCCCTTTAGGTACTGCAAGGCTGCTATAAGGTCTCCCTGGAGCCTTCTCTTCTGCAGGCTGAATAGCCCAAACTGCTCCAACCCTCTGATTATCTTTGTGGCCCTCTGCTGGGCTTGTTCCAACAGGTCCACCTCCTTATGTTGAGGGCCCCAGAACTGCAGGCAGTACTCCTGGTGGAATCTCACAAGAGTAGAGTAAAAGGAGAGAATCGCCTCTTTTGAGATGCTGGGCATGCTGCTTTTGATGAGACAAGAGGAAAGAAATCATGAAGAAATCAATCAGAAGATCATGCTAAGATTGGTAAGCATAATGATCTTGACCTCTTGGTAAACTGGAACTATTCACTGAAAATAGCCTCAACACAAACCTGCAAAGTTCCTCTTTAAGAAAGAAGAGATACAAGCTAGGAACTATGCTAGGGAACAAACAAAAAAACAAGCAAGCAGACAAAATGACCTGATGAGTTCAGTCACAACAAAAAGGTTGTCATGGTTTCATGTGGACACTTCATGAGAAAATACATGAGGCTTGAATTATCTCTAGTTGTGTAGACATAATGCTACAGTAACAGTGGCTGGAAAATGAAGCCAAAGTAATTGATGTGAGAACTCAGATCTATACCTGCAACCTGCCTTTGTGTATGTGCATGTGTGTGTGTTTGTGCATATACCAACATAAACCAAACAATCCTGAACACACTGAGAGGTAAGACAGGTTCTCCATCTCTGTGATCTTTAGAAGATCTTCTTTCTTTCAGAAGCCTGATGTAAACACATTACTTTTGCATCAGAAATTAGTTTTTGCACTCAGTACAGGAATAGTGGATGAGGTGTAATGGCCTGTTGTTTTACAAGAAGCCAGGTTTGAAGATCTAATAGCTCCTTTAAATCACCAAAGCAAAACATTAGCCCTGTAAGCAGGAATATCAGCAACCGTTATTCAAAAAACTGATCCCAAGCTAAATATTCAGCCAGCATAAATGGATGCCCCTAAATTATTCCCTGGAAACACCATGATATGGGAAGTTGTGGTCACATGTTTAGAGACTCTCAGTTCCTCTGTGCCCAGTGAGAGATTAACCCATGGATCTACCATTTTTTTTTTTGTCTGTGTGTCTTTTTTCCTGTGGCTGATGAAATAGCTTAGCTAGGTAGTGTGTACTGAGTCAGGGACTGCCCACTGCATTGCAGAACGCTGCACAAGCTTTTTGCACGAGTTAGTTTCTTATAGATTTTATTTGCACATATTGATTCAATGAGAAAAATTATTTGTGAAAATCACAAATGCAATTTGTCAAATCTAAACGGGTTTTCCATTTAAATGGACAAGGAGCAGAGATGTGGAGAAAGGCAAAAGATAAAAATCAGAGGAGATAGGCTGTAAACTGCATCATCCTCAGTGTGTTACTAAACAATCCTGTCAGGGTTCTTCCTGCCTATTACCTTAATGTCTTGCAACAGTAACAGTAATCTTTAAGAATATAAATCTTTATTATATATATAAAGAGCTAAAGAGCTGACAGAGAAAGGCAAAATATAAGCACTAGGAAATCACAGGTGCAGAATGAGATCAGAATCTTTCTTCATGTAGGCAACATGATTGCAACTGCAGCAGCTAGCATCCTCTAAAATCCAGGCCATCGTGCACTCTGATATCTGCTTGTGTCTTCAAATATTGCCTCAACACTGCTTTAGGTTTGGCAGTGCTAGAGGGGTCTGGTTTGATGGGAGTACCCAGAGTATGATATCACCATTTTAAAGAAGACTTTCACAGGGTAGGAAGTTAATGAAAGCCCACGGCTGAAGCTGGGTTTCCCAGGCAGATAGTGAAACCCAGCAGCCAGGAGATGGAGCAAGTTCAGAGCCAGTTTTCCTGATTGCTGGCTGTAATAGAAATGCTTGTGAGGAAATTGATCCAGACATTCAGGGCAGAATAGAGCAATTTGGAGTGTGATGCAGGACAGGTGCATAGTAAAACTCTCAAACTTCACTGAGCTATCTCCCCTTCACTGGGTCCCATTTATTTTTATTTTTTATTTTGCAGACCACACAAGTTCACTATCATTTTACAAACTTTTTATGCCAAAAAGCTTCTCTCCTCTTATTAATGAGGTCATTTTATTCAGTCAATGTAAATGTCAGCTGCCAGTTGTAAGTATTATTATGTATATGGGGCTATCAAGGAGTGAGAGGAAAATGATGCAGGCAGTTCTCTTCTGTCTTAGCTCCTAGGAAAGGAGCCTTTCAAAATAAGCTGTCAAAGCCAAACCACCTTTCAAAATCCATTCTGTAGAAAGAGTGCAAGAAAGCACATGCTTTAAAGCCAGCCAAGGTAGGGCTGATATGACTGATTTCTTTTTCTGATGTCAAAAAGCTCCATTAGTGACTACTAGTGGTGCAAGAACCCAAGGCAGCCAGAGAATGGACAGAGCTCACGCCAGTAATTTCTTCCAGCTGCATTTTGTTTGCTTTGGGGATTGAAATTTTTAGCCTTCTGTTTGACCTAACCTACATCTGAGCAAATTTCTGCTTCTGATGAACATCCCCACATATCCCCATTTCACATCCTCCCTGAGCTGCCAGGATGTGGAGCGGCTCTCACATCATGATCTGGATGGGAACAGAGGAAGATCAGGATGTACAGCCTACAGCTCTAAGACTGAGAGGTAGATTTTGTCCTGGCAAGCTTGGCAAGGGAATATGGCATGGATTCAAGATAGATGATGGCACTTGGTTGTGGAGAGATTGATCAGAAATTTTATAAATGCAAAAAGGAGATCTCTTCACAGAGGTTTGTCTCAAATCTCCAAAATGCCTAGGTGCCTAATTCCTGAGGATATCAATAGCAGTTAAATGGTTAAATGTTCTGCCTATTACATAAAAGAAGCAGAAGGAAATGACATTAGCTCTCCTATAGGAATTGCTCATGCAGCTCTGTGAAAATATCCCTAAGGTATAGGATTAAAGGAGGAAAGGCGAATTCCAGATGAATGCCATGAAAACCTTCTAGGTATCCAGAAGTACTCTCTCAAGAACATCCCAGCCCAGAAATAAAGTATGCTGAATTCCAGATTAATAATTCCATCTTCCATATTTTTATTTCACCCAATTAAAACAACAAATCAGGAAAACATCACATCTCCCTGAAGACATCTAAAAGAGACAAGAGACCCCCTTGCTATTGCTGCTACATAATACTTCAAGGAAATACAAATGAGCAGAGCTTTATGATCTCTGTCCACATCAATATTTACTGTTCTGGCTCCTCCTTAGCCAGAACTGCATCATTAAAGAAATAGGCTCTGTCCCCAGCAGGATATGAGTGAAATCATATAGGAAGAGTGAGTCCCTCCTTCCTGCTCCCAGTTTTTTGATCTGAGGGGAATGCTGAGCCAGACAGCATGGTTGCAGAACCTTGTCCCTTTACCATGCCTATTTTTAATTTATTGGTGTGCTCAGCTGTTCTTTTTCCCCCTAGCTCATGCCACGATGGCATCTCAGTTTCTGAGATGTCTACAAAATTCAGACAGAAAATACTGAGACAAAGATGTGCTAATTGAAAAGTAGTTTCATATGAATTTAAGGCAAGTGTTGCTGTGGGACAAAATCTTAAGGAACAATGTGAGGTATTTAACTTGGTGATGGAAGAGTTTGTTTTCACTGCTGTTTCTGATTCTGCCATAGGAGGTCCTCAGGAGCAGAAGTATGTGAAGAAAGACAAAAGACCACTGCCAGAACACATTTTGGATGAGGTTATCATATCTTGGAAAGTCTGTGTCTTGTTTACCCATGAAGATGTTTACCCTTTGACACAGATTTAGTCTTTGCTAGCATATATTGAAAGCTGGGGAGACTTGCCAGAAGTTGTGGTTATGAGGGAGAAGAAATAGTGATTCTTTGTTCCTTTGCCCTCAGCTGTGCCACCTCTGGCCACCCCAGCAAGCTGGACATCTTCCTGCAGGAAGCAGAAACTGGTCACCATGGCTCTTCATCTTCCATCTGGAAAAGGGACACCTGCAAGGGCTTGAGAGAACTGCCTAGAATTTGCCAGGGTTTCCTGCAAGGTGCAGGACAGCTCCACCACCCACCTATGCCAATCTTCACCTCTTCACCCATGAAATGGAGTGAGGAGCATTTACCCACCTCATACCCTGACTCTTTTTAAGTCATCCTTGTGTAGGATGTACTTTAGCTTAAGGGTTCATCCAAATATAAAGTCTTATCCTATACCCTTACCATGCCTGTTTTGGCTACTTATCCCCAGATAATTTTATCTGAAATTTAGTGGTCCTCTGCTTTACTTATTCACTGAGAATGCAGAGCATTTTTATTTTCTCTGTCCCTCTCCTTTTTATTTTTTTTTTATTCCCTCATTCTCCCTTTCTATGATCTTGGGCTCTTATTCTCCAGTCACAGCACTTGCCTTCTCTCAAAACTGAGGTTTCATGATAATTAGTACCAGACCTGGACACTACATGTCCAAAAAGGACAAATGAGATCAAACAATCACATTCCTGCCAAATTAGCCCAAGCCTATAGCAATGGTTTCTGGCAGCCTGAAGCTTTCACATGAACTTCATATGAGGGAGAACAGGCAGTACCTGAAGGTGAAGTTAAAACAGCTGGTAAAATCTGAACCTGTCAATGTCCTTTGAATGAATGCATAATGGAGAGTTTTTTACTGTAAGATTGGTTTCAGGGAGCTGGACAGAGCTTTTGATCCAGTGCTAGAATCCCAAATTTTCCTAATCTTAAAGTTTTTCTGCAGACTTATCCATGTAAACTCACCAGCTCCTTCCTTCTCTTCTCCCTGCCTCTTTCCACTGGTGAGCTGCACCATTTCCCACATCCCTACCTGGCACTGCTGCTGTGGGGGTGAGAATGGGTGATGAAGAAAAGCAGTGGAAAGGCTTTCACTGACAGTGCAACATCTGAATTTTTATTTAGCTATTGCTCCCTCTATAATTAAGAAATAAATAAAAAGGATCAGGACATTGAATCGAACGGCACTGGTCAAAGCAAGCACTGTAGTGGTTCCTGGAGGTTAGTGCATAAAAGTCCTTGCCAACCCTGGGACACTGCTTTTGCAACTAAAAGGAAAACCAAAATTGCACAACCCTACAGCTCTGATTTATAGTAAAGATAGATTTTTAGAATTAAAAAAAAAAAAGAATTTAGGTGAGTCATTACTGAGAGAAAATTTTCATATAGATTAGTTCTTTGGGCAATTTTGTAAGCTTTTTTAAGAAGGGAAATTAATCCATTCAAGATGCCCACTCAGCTCTTTCTCACAAATAAAATAAAGCATCCAATCACATTTTGACAGTAGGAAACACTATGTGTGTTGCAAGTTGGTCTGGCTGAGACCGAGTTAATTTTTTAGCTATTCCCATGTCTTTCAGATGTTCTGATACACTTACCACAGGGAAATCGCTGCAGACCACCCTTTTAAGATAATCCAGGAGAAAAAGCCACCACTTTGCCTGGTCCTGTGTGCTGTCTCCCCATTTCCCTGACCTTGAAAGTTGCTTTGCAATCTTTTTGCAAAGACTCCAAAAACGTGGATTGCCTTGGTAGAAGCTCTGCAGTGTGTGGGGGTGTGTGTGCTTGTACAGAGAATATCCTGAGCAGGCAGTTTTTATGTCCTTCTGGCTCTGCTTGTGCTCTGACAGCATTGATGGTGTAAATGCAGTAAATAATTCTGGGCAAAGGTTTTGTCTAAAGTTTGTGCAGGATCTTTCTACAGCAGGGACCCTTCTGACCATCATTTTCTGCAGAGAGCAAACCAACAAGGACAGGACTGCCATGGAGTAGGATCTTTGGTTTGTAGGCCAGGTAGACACGCAAGCAAAAGCTGTGGGGAGAAAGGGAAAAAACAATTCTCCATGACAATAACAGGTAAGACAGGAAGTATTTAAAAGAAGTTAAATATTATATGTGCTGTTTAGCCTTTGGAGAACAGTCTCCCAATATCAGGGATAACAAAGCATGGAAAAGGAGCTCTCTGAGGCAGTTCAAGACTGGCTGATCTTGCCTCAATATTTGAGATTCTTCCTGAAGCTGCTCCCATCTCTATTTCCTATAATTTTTTGAACTCCAGAATGCAGATAGTTTTTCCTAGTATTAAATTAGCCTGAATACTGAAGCTATCCTCTGTTTCAGGCCTTGTGCCATACAAATAGAATTTTTCTTTTATTCAGCCTCAGAGCAACTGGGAATTTCCCAGGCTGTTCCAGGTGAAAATAGTTTTTGTGTCATTTGCTTATGCCTCTACTTTCCAGGGAACTCCTGGCTTGGCAGGTAGTCGTGTATTAACTAACTAGCAAAAGTGCACAGAAATTATAGCTAAGGTCCATGTCACCTGTGTATGGCCATGTACTCATACAAGCTATTAAGATAATAAGAGAAACAATGACAGCTCTGTAGCACACTGACAAAACCACAAGGATGTAAATTCACAGGCATTCCTTCAGAAAAGAAGCTGAGCTATCCCAATGCTTTCCAAGTTACTTTGTGTTCAGAGCACCAGGCATTTCTTACAGTAGAGGAAGACCTTTTTTTCTCATTTTCCTTAGCTTTCTTTTCCTTCTGTGGAACCCCTCAAGAATGATGCACACAGTTGATCCTAGATGCTGCCATGGGACACACCTAGTTCAGATTATATTTATGAGCTAATTGGAGATCCCAGGATGCAGAAGGAGAAGAAATGGGCAGGCAGTTTCCATGGCAATTCCCTAGTCTATTAAAAATAATCAATATAACTATAGTAACAAATAGCAACTTGTTAGCACAGAGCAGTGAAGCAGGGAGCAGGTTCATTCTGTCCACAATACACCAGTGGGGTGTTCTTGAGATACTGAAATGGAAACAGCAAAACAGAAAACTGCATTTGACCTGATTTTTAATTTTAAGAATGTTTCTGCTTCCAGAAACATTCCTGACATGAGCAGGAATTATCAGCATCTCTGAAAAACAAGTTCCTGACAAGCATGTGCATGAACAGAGTATCAGGACATGGGCAAAGATAGAGCCTGGTCGTGCACAGGGTGCACAGTCTGCCTCAGTCACTACATCTCCATCTCTAATGAGATGCCAGAGCTCAGACTGTTTTCCAAGAACACTTACATCAGTAAGGAAAGACCAATAAAACCAGATTAATATCTCAGGAAGTTTGTTTTATGACATTATAACCTTGACAATTATGAAGTAAACAAAGCTGTTTTCACATCTGTAAGCAGAGATTTTCAAGAGCTAAATATGCTGAGAATTTTTACTCTTAGTATTTGTGCTATTTTTTTCTTGTTCCTTAGAGCTCATTAGATCCATGTTTTGTTTTAAAGTTAAGTGGTTTTCATTACGTCTTTATGGAACAAATGCCTTTTCTTCCTGCTGGATATCCAAAAGAGCTTGCTGCTCAGGTTGTCTGATTTTTACAGAATTTTACTTTCCTGCTGTCTTTAAAGGAGTCACTGCTGTGGGCAAATGCCTCCCCATGCAGCACCACAGGCAGGTTTTTACCACCCCTCCAGTATGTTTGCAGGGCTGCCACACCCTCACTGGATACTGGCATATATACCTCTTTGAACATGACATCAAAAGGTGTCTTTTTAATGTCACATGCAGTAAACAAGTTATTTAAAATGCAGGGAGATAGTACTTAGTTGCTGTATTTGCTAATGCTTTTTAAAGAGTTCAACACATTTTAGAACAGAGAAATTCCTTAGGAGAAGAACTCCAGTGCATGGTGTCAGCCTGTGCCATCTGCTGAACTCTGCTCCGAGTGCTAAAACACAGCAGCTTTTGTCAGGGATGTGCATCCCCATGGGCAGCAGCAGAAAGGCACTGGCACAGCTGGTGGTGGCTTTCCCTGCCAGACAGGGAAGGATTTGTGCAGCCTGTGGTCAGCCACACTCACTGCCTGTCCTTGGTATGCATTTCAGGGCAGATGTCCTCCCAGTGATGGGGTGGGGGCACAGAGAGAGTGGGCTGCAGGGCATGGGGTGGAAGCACACTGATGGCAGAGTATGGAGTGGCACTGACTGATGCCAGAGGCAGAGCCCCTACAGTCCATCAGGATGACTTGCCTCTGCACTGCAGCCATGGCTGGGCCCTCCTGCCACCTGCCTTCTCCCCTGTGGGCTTCAGCTGAGAGCCTCCAGGGACAGCAGATGCAGGAATGAGCCAAAAAACCCCACCAAAAATGTCACGTGCATCTCTTTTGTATGCAGCCTTTCCTTCCATGTGTGAGGAATGGCACAAGCTGTGAACTGGAGAGCTGGAATTCAAACACTTGGCATAAGGAGTATATGAGATTAAAGCAGTGTCGTGCCATCAGGTGAAGCTCATGCCAGCAACTCACCTGATGGAAAATCTTCCCCCACAGTGTCAGCCTTGCTCTCACTGCTTGCATGGTGTCGGCCTTGCTTTCACTGCTTGCATGCAATAAAGTCTCTGCTCTGTGAATTTGGCAGTGTTGGTGGACACAGAGTTGGCTGCTTTAGGGTCTCAATTCCCTTGCCTTGGTTCAGCCTGTGAGGCAGGAGAAGCCAAGCCAGTGGGAAATGGCTGGAAACCATTCCCCTATTCCAGCTGGCCCATGCCTGGCAGAGACCTCTGGTCACCCAAGCAGGGTGGGGAGACATTGTTCCCATCCCAGGAGGGAGACTGCTCCTCCCCTCAGCTGCCCCTCTGGAGTGCAGGCCATCCAGCAGCACTGCAACACCAGGCTGGCAAAATCCACAGAAACGGCACCTTGGCTCCCTGCCTGCTCCCCAGTGGTGTACAGCACAGGCATGGATGCACAGCATCCCAGCACTACTCCATCCATCAGCAGGCAGCACTGCAAACACAGCTTGGTTAATTCCTTATCACACTTACTACACTTATCCTCCCCAGTGACAGTTAATAAACAAAAAATACTAGAGTGATCCTTTAAAAATAGTTCTGCTATAAGAGCATGTGGTTGTAATTACTGCATTTATGGACGTGTCTATTCTTTTTCTTTCCTTCCATCTCTGTGTAATAGGAAATGTGCCAGTTTTCAAACATTCTGCTTCATTACTATTGGAAAGAAGTTTCCAAAATTCAGAGTTTGTTTAACACAGGTTCCTGATTTCATCCTGAGAGTCACCCTCAAAAGCTGGGCTGGAACAGATTTGCATGAACTGAAGTTTCTGAAAGTCCCGGGCAGTTCCTTGTCTCTTCACTTTCCTTCTTTATCTGTCTCTATTACACTAATTTGCTGCACACTTTCTTTCCCTTTTTCTTTTTCTGATTCTTCTTTTGCAAAGTCCAGTGTCCCTTCTCCTTCTCCCCATTACATTTTCTCTTTTGCCCACAACTTTCCTGTTGGTCCTCATGCTGTCTCCGCTGCTGGTCTGCTCCCCAGGTACTTCTCTCATCCCAGACAATTCCTTTCCTTTCTCAGCACCCCTTCTGGGTGTTTGAAATCATCCTCTCCCTTTATTTCCCCTCTTCTGTCATCCTTTCCATAGTTTTCCATGTGACCATCTTTTCCCCTTCCTAATCTCTTCTTCACCGTGTCCCCCAGCTCTCCACCCCTCTGCCCAGCTGCCCTCCAGCATCCCATTTCATGCCTTTTCATCTTCCTGGGGCCTTTCCTTGCGGAGGTCCCCCTCTCACTCCCCACTACCTCCACCGAAACTTTCCGCCCTCTCTTGTGTCTTCTTTGGTTGCTTCCGGAGCTGGGTCTCCATCCAGCTGTGCTCTGTGACTCTCATCAAAGCACTAGCTCATGCTTTCATGGGGCTGGCACCATGTGGCAGAGGGTGTGAGACCTGTGAGATCTGAGTGGCTTTCTGGGGGGCTGCTGCTGTGCTGGAGTGTCTGCACTCACTTCCCATCCCCACCCTGATACAGGAAATCATCGTCAGAGCCAGCAGGCACACAAGGCAGCACAGGCCCCAGATCTACTGGGAGAGGTTTATTTGTAATGGAAGCAATCCTGGTGGATTAAGGGAAGCTGTCTCTTCCAAAAAACACACAATATTTCAATATTAGATGGAGAGAAGTGGGCAAAAGAACATGACCCATGAAATACCTTTGAGCTTTTAAGGTTTTGGCACAATGGCAGCGGGCACAATGTTGCATTCAGTGCCTCTTTCACTGCTAAAACCACTCCTGCTGCTGCTGCTAGGGGTAACCAGAGAGCCCTGCCTCCTGCCAGAAGATTTCAGAGTGCAATGCAAATAATTAATGAATTATCACAACACTGAGGACAGATATTTGCTTTCATTATTCTGTCACACAGGGATTCCAATCAGGCATAGTATGTATTTCCAGTGCCACTCACCGCCTTCATTCCCACATCACTTTTCTACAAGATGGTCTAGCAGGTTAGCTTGAGGCTTGATAATCAAGAAGAGGGGAATGCTGGGCAGGCACAGGAGAACACAGAACACTAAAATGCTTTTTCTGTAGCAGTAGTTTTTGTTTAGGGATTTGGGGATTATTATTATTACTATTATTATTTTAAGACTGACGAAACCTGAAAATGCAAAATGCAAATGTCTGTATTTAGGATATTTCTATGCTCAAGAACTCAACCATTTTTAGGGGAAATCTGACCTGATACAATGCAAGGCTTGCATCGGCCACCTTTGGTGAAAGCACATTGTCACACAGCTGTCACATGCGTCAACATGTGCACACACTTGTGAGAATGCCCCGCTCAGATAATGCAGTCAGTGCAGCCCATGAAATTAATTCCTAGAATTTGCAGCGCCAGAACTGATCATTAATTCATTTAAGACATTTATGTCTTTCTAGAAGAGAGTAGGAAAAATTGAAAGTAAATGGAAACTATTGGAAGAGTAAATGTACATGCTTCTAAATTTTCAATATTATTTTCTCTATTGACATAACTTTTTATCAAAAACTGTTGGCTCAAGCTGGTTTGAATTTCTGGGAAGTTCTCTGGCCTCTGACTGACCATTACTGGCACTCTCAGTTCTGTGCATGTACTGACATTCCAAGTGTGAGCAGTTTTGCTGCTGTTCAAAACAGCTTCAAGAAACTGGGCAACCCCAAGGCAAAGGCAGTAGCACATGAATGGGCAAGGAGAGGGGTATGAAGGGCTGCACATGGAAACAGCAAAGGGAGCAATAGGAAATGACACATCCCTGGTAGACAAAAACAGAATGGAAAGAAATGAAGTGTAGTGTAATGAGAAAATTATTTGACCAGGCATGTACAAATGAAGAAAAAAAAAAAAAAACAGAATACAAAAGCTTGAAGAGCAGAAAAAATACAAAAATACAAAAAAATACAAGTACTAACCACAGGGATGCTCAGAGCAGACATGAGGTACTTATCACAAACATGCTCATTGTTTTAGAACCAATTGCTGCTTTTATACGAGAGGGAGAGAGGGCTGCTCCCCCTCCCATCACAAGGTGCTTATGCAGGGATTAAACATCAGGAAATCAGCCTCTGCAGCACCTGTCTTTGAGAGTGTATGATTAGTGGCAGTTTTGACCATCTGCTACAAGACATGCATGAGAGACATGGCTGCAAAGCAGAGATGTGGTGGGCACTTCTCCTGACTCAACAGGAGCAGACACCAGCTGCCATTAGCAAAACCTCATGAAAACAAGAGGGGAAACCAGGGAAGGCTGCACAGCATGTTGTGGTGCTGAAGTCTGCCAAGTCACAAGCTTTGGATGAGCATATGAGCTTAAGAAACTGTATGTTGACAGCAAAAACCAAAGAGAAAGGATGATGGGTCTTCTCAGGAGACACAGAAGCTGGGCAAAGAGCTCACTGGTGTGGCAAGCCACAAAACTAATACTTATTTCTATTTCAGTCTAACAGAACAGTCCAGAAAAACAGTCTCCTTGAAACAAACCCTTGAATGCTGGTCTGAGTCTGACCTGTATGACCCAGTCTGGGATTTCATGTGCACAGATCTAATTTCACACTGTCACCAAAAGGGACAAGACTGGCCCTGCTGCACGTGTCCAAAGCCTCCCTTGCACTGTCACTAGCAGAAGTAGAGACCCGTGGCAAATTGAGTCAGGGTGTGTCTTAGGCTGAACATGAGTCATTATTTTTCATTTGGGTTGGTTTTCACCTGCACCTTGCCCCGATCCTGCCTGCTGAGCAGGGACACAAGCATTAGCCCTAGGAATGCGTGGCTGACAGTGAAGATCCCTTTGGCAGCAGCACCAGCTGCAGCCTGAGTCAGCAGCACCACCTGATACTGGTGGCATTGCAGGGCACCTGGGGCCGTGTGTGCCTGGGCTGAGCATGTGCCTGCGTGTGTGTGCCCTGCCCATGGGTAGGTCCTTTCTCACAGACAGCAGAGCTGTCCCTGCAAGCATGGAAACTGGCACACACATGACTTTTGTCCTGACTTGGCAAAGTTTCCCCATCTTGCTGCCATTAGTGCATTTTTTTCCTTTCAGTGGTCCAGCCCTGGAGACCACCCTGAGCTCTTCATAGGATATGTTTGGCAGCTACAATGTTTTGCATGCCAGCTGGATTATATTTTATATATCAGCAGCCGTGCCTGGAGCAGTGCCTGATCCTCTGGCTTCCTTTTGTGGTGATCTCCTCTTTCCTTCCACATCTGTGTTCTCTGATGCCCATCAGCCTGTCGTGTGCCAGGGAAGCAGCAGCACGACAGAAATCCCCTAAGGATTTTTGTTTTCCCTTTTCACATGAATTCAGGCACAAGGAGGTTCTTGAGGAGCGCTTTATGAACAATTCAGCACTTGTTAGACAATGTCCTCCAAGTCATGCATTGGGCCAGCACCAGTACAGAACACATGTTCTCCTGAGCCCCACAGGAATCTGATATGAGGTAATCCATCATGCTCTACCCATTCCTTCACCCCCTCCTGCACTTTTCCCTGTGCACCAGGAGCAATATGCATTCTTTCCTCTAGATATACAATTTACTTATAGTCTGGAAGTACCTGAGACACCATAGCGGCTAGAAGCTCATGGGGGACCACTGCCACTAAAAGTGTGGGATGAAAGTTTTGCAGAGAAGAGGCAGGAGCACTGCTGCACGACTCCATGGTCTGTTCACAGGCACCACTGAGGCTGCAGGGAACCGAGGCAGTCAAACTCATCATTGAGAAATGCATTTGCCTTTGGCACATTTTACCCAAAGCAGAAAGTGTGAAATACCTTGAGGTAGACATAAATTCTGTTACAGCTTGATTGGTGCTTTTACTGCCCATTTTGCTCAAAATGATAGCCAGGCCTAAAACATCCAAGTTAGTATATCATAGCAATAGAATTTCCTGTTGTGTCATACCATGAAGGACAAATGAATGACCTAGTGTTGCAAAAAACATTTAGTACATTCAGAAGAATCTCAACCAACCTCAGTGGCTCTTTATAACAGGTGCCCCTTGCTTTGTGGTGCTCTGAGGTCTAGGGTCTGCTCTAGCAGAATCTGAGCAAGCTGTATTTGTTCATAGCTAGTAACCAGCAGCATTTATTGAAGGTCTTCTTCCACTGCTGTTTGCTACTCACTTTGAAATACTACTCACTTTCTTTGCTAGAAAACTACACAATTAGTACCAGCAATTACTACAAGCAATCTGAATAAGTTACACTTCTAAGACAATTTCTACTAAAATAGAGATCCCTCCAGGGTGAATTGCTCCAACACATCTTGGATGTGCTAGGCTGCAAGCAGGGGAAAAAAAGAAAGACTATATTGGAGTATAGGAATTTGTAAGGATTGTCATGTTTCTAGCAACATGGTGCTTTTTTTCCCCTGCTTTTTCAGTTGAATGTTCCCTTGCCATCACCTTTTGCTATCACCTTTTCCATTCTTTGGCTTCAGTTCAGTGAACTAGTTGGGCACATATTTAACTTCAAGCAGTTAATCATGTGCTTATGTGCTTTGCCCTGTTGGGACTCTGGTTGTTACCTAGCTGCTTCCTGTCAGGAAGGAGGGGTCTGTATGACAGCACCTCACCCTTGGGGCTGTGGGAGGTTACTCCAAACTTAGGCCAAAGGGACTTGTTCAAGAGCACTATGATTGCTATTTTTCCTGGGAACACATCATGCTGTCAGTCTTAGCCTATATAAACCTCATTCTTGAGATGGCCACTTTCTGTGCCTCCGCAGAAAGCAGACTTTAAATCAGAGGCTTCCTGTGGTCCTGCATTATTACCAGCTAGCAGCAACAGCTCTGAAAGCAGCAGTCTCAAATTTGAGCCCTCTGTGGCACTCAAAGCAAGGGGTAGGAAGAGTATTTTGCTAGCACAGTAGTTTTTCTCTAGTTGTGCATGCAGCTGCACTGCATCAGCCTGAAGGTACTTTCTTGCTTACGTGCCTGCTAGCTTGCACCTCATTGAGCTGACTACAGTTTAAAGTGAATTTGGCCTGGCAGAGCACAAACCTTGCTTTCCACTGCAAGCCTCTTTACTGAAGGCTCTCCTGGGACTGCAGATTCCTTGAGGGAGTGGAAGAAAAGCTGCAGAGCTGGGCACCGAGCCACTTTTGCAGGCAGAAAATACTGACATAGTGCCATCTGCCCTGTAAAAGTTGTTGGCAGTGTAAACATACATACCACATCCTCAACGTGTAGAACACCCCATAGAAAGAAACTTAGCATCCCTTGCTAAATCACACCCCTTTTCCTTTGGATTTCACTCTGCTTGCTTAGATTCTTACAGAAATGCTTAATATTATGTTGTCTGGCTGACTTTACCCCCTGTCACTTTTGACAGGCTCAAGTTAGGGGGCTAACTGGAATTCATGTTTAATGCTTTGTTCATGATTGTGCAACGAGGATGGAAAAGCTGTAATGACTGTTCCATGATGCAGGGCCTATAAATAGAGTGCATGGAAAAGGGTGCTCTCTACTGCATTATGTTCTAATCAATAACAACAAGCTGACTCCAATTATATTTTATTGTCTCTGAGAAAAGTATTTACATGGCATAACAGCTGTGAGTCACAGCAGTGGTTTAGTTAGGAGTCAGATTCACTCAGAAATACTTGAGGCTGATTTTGTTTTCTGCACTCAGGCACTGCACAATTGACTGCTCTTGCTGCAGTTAATATTTAATCCCTTCACTGAACTTGCACCACTTACCTCTAGGTGTGCTTCACAAGAGTACCCTCTAAGGCAAGAGGAATGAAAAGGTTTCTAGCTGGAAATGAAAACCCCAACAATATCCTAGCTGGATGAAAACCCCAACAATCTTATTAATTCTTTGTATGGAGAAGGTGTAGAGATATCAAGTACATAAGATCCTTCAAGTAAATGAGAAAGAGAATAAAGGTAAAAGTGAAGAAAGAAAGAAAAAGGAAGGAAGGAAGGAAGGAAGGAAGGAAGGAAGGAAGGAAGGAAGGAAGGAAGGAAGGAAGGAAGGAAGGAAGGAAGGAAGGAAGGAAGGAAGGAAGGAAGGTCGGTCTAGCTGTAGACTTTGTGTTCAATTTTTTGTTTTCTCTGTGGTCTCAGTTGTTTTTGCATTACTTTGTGGCTGTTGAAGACTCACAACAGGTACATAAAGGACTACTAGAGATATACAGGTGTTGTGAGTCACAGGGCAATTAACCAGAATTCAGTCATATGGCACAGATCTTATGTACATAGGGGCTTGAGGAAAACCTTCACAAATCAATCAGTAGAATTCAGATACTCAGAACATGAAGAAATAAAGTCCAAATACTGTGTACTTAATGAGAACTGGACCAGGGAGAAGAACATATTTTCAACTTTCAGCCACTTTTCCTCTTCAGAAATGACAAACACTGAGAAAAGATCTTTTGTATCTGTTTCCCAACAGATATAAAATCATACCAAAAAAGAAAGAAACCTTCAATATATATACTGCAACATGGTGAGTACAATGGTAATTATTTTAATTTGATGGATCTAATTTTCAAGTGGCATTTACATCCCTGGTTTCTCCAGAACACTTAATGCTTTCTGACAGCCAGTGAGGATGATATCTTGAAACATGGAAAGCTGGGAGGCAGAACGACTTTGGTGTTCCAGGACAGCATTCACATATAGGTGGAGGTTGCCTAATAGCAACTAATAGTATGAGGTTCCTTCTTTTCTCACAAAAGGAAACATTTTGAGAAATTTGCTTGTGCTTTCTTGCCTTTTTTTTTTTTAACTGCCAGGGAAACATGACAAGAGATAGACTGAGATTCGGTGGGAGTAATAGGTAGCAGTCAAGACCAAAAATATAAAGTAGCCCCAGAGATAAACCAGAGTCATTTATCTCTTGGACACAACTATCCTTTGGTGAGAGGAAACACATTGCTGTCAGTGAGTTACAGACATCAGAAGCCAGGGCCTGAAATATCCATTAGCACATTATTCTAAGGCTGGATCCCAATGTAGCTTTGCCTTTGAGAAAGGTGAGATTGTCTTGCTCTTGTCTGCGCCTCTTGGCTGTTGAGATTTTGGACTCTGACAGTGTCCTGGGAAGTTGCTAATGTCTGGAGCCTGATTTCCAGAGAAACTGAGCATTATAGGCATGTACATTTTGCCAAAAGTTGTATCTTCCCTGTTGTAATGTCTTTGTATTGCTCAAGGAGCCCGAGTAAGCACCAGGTGCCAAGTTACTCTTGTACTTGGATGGTCCAGTGGTTATTCTGACACAAAATGGGAATTCACATTAATCAAATCACTGCTTACTCAATGCTTTGGGGAAGTAACATTTTGCATAGCACCAGTACTTGACTCTCATGGTCAGTTGGTCACATCCTTCTCCTCCATTTCTGACAAAGCTATCCAGTTTCACAGGCCAAACTGAGGCCCATAGAGATGGAATGACCACTGCTGTGTAAATAGCATCACCAGGGTAAATCTGTAAACATGCAATGTTAGGAGGTTGTCAGATCTGATACTTCCAATACCAGACCATAGTTAGTACCTCTGCCATGATCTAGGCATGCAGAAATGAGTCATTGCTGACCTTGAACTTGGTAAGTCCATGAGCTCACAGGAGAGAAGATTTATCTCACTTTGCAGTAAAAAGTTTCTTAATATTTGCAGTCCCATGAAATGCAGGGTGTGGGGTGCCTCTTGGTGTGATAAATTGCTCTGGAGCACTTGAAGATTCAGTAGTTACACTTTTGATTATGATAATTCCATGCACTCAAATTATGATCATTGTGTTTGTCTGGCACAATGCAGTCCAAATCTTTTCTGATGCCTCCAAAAAGTACTCAACTGCATTTGTGTTTCTAACATCAAAATACATGTGTGTTTCAATGTTTTTAAACAATTACCCAGGAAATTATTACCCTCCTACTTTATTCCATCTACCCTATTTTAAAGGGCATCTTTTTTGGAGCCCTGCCTTGGCAGAATACAAAACGCACTCTAGCAATCGAAGACAACAGCTCACTTCCTCAAACAAGTTTATCCACTTAAACACGTCTCAAACAAATCCAGGGATCAGGAGCACTAAACAGGATAAAGGCTTAAGCAATAGGATTCTGTGTACTGCATTTGCATTCTTTAATTATCATCTTCTTAAAAGGGAGAGAAGGTCTTATTTTGCTAAACAAGATAGCTGGCAACCTTAATGAAAGTGTGTTATACTAATTTCCATACAGTTTGGAGGCTGCTCCTGAGCGGATGTGCAAGTCCAGCCAGTGACCTTCTTATGAGCAGGACTTTTACGTATATGTTTCAAGAACAGCTTTCAGCTATTTTTTTCCCCCTGATGTTGTTGTGCTCTTTGTTTGACCCTAAGGAACTGCTAGTATTTCCACTAGCCATTGGCAAAACTCCCACGGACTTCAATGCAAGTTAAATTTGTCTGCAGAAAGAGACATGTCATTTAGTCTGTGGTTTGGTCTCACATTAACATGTGCTGCCCACTGCTATGCAAAACAAAATAACAAGCTTCTAAAAGGAAAGTTTGTTCTTTTGCATATGTGCTTTCTAACCACATAAGTAACAAATAAAGATGGTAATTTCACTGGCTGCAAGTGAATGTCTGGAGCTTCTTGAAAATGGTATTTCAGAGGGACCACAGGTACCTGTAGGGCTCACTGAGACCCAGGTGCTAATTCCATGACTAAGCTGTGTTGAAATGACTCGAAGACAGCTGCAAAGTGACATTCAGTGGCTTACCATCTCTCAGGTCAGTGACTGCCCCAATTCCTCTTTGTTGTGTGGATGTGCCCCAGGGCATCTGTAATCCACGTTAGGAATTAACTTGGGGTTGGTTTAGGGTACCGCAAAAAAAAAGTCTGCCCAGTCTGCAGCAGTGATGACAAGAGCTGATTTTTGTCAGAATACAAAATGAAGGTTATGGAGAATAGTATGAAATATGCTCTGTGTCATTTCATAATTCAGGGAAAGTTTCTTGTGCAAAACACATTTTTAATCCTACTTTGAGGGAGCAGAATGGTATTAGAGACAATTCCAAAGCACAGCTAGAGGCAAAGCAAAATTCCCCTTAATGGATGCTTGAAAAGTTTGAGATATAAAATGTTTGGGAACAAAAAAAATTAAATAAAAATAAACAAGACTAAAAGCATATAAAATGATGCAGACAGAAGTTAATCTGGAAGACAGTGAAGGCAGCTTCTTGAAAGGAAGTTTTTAACCTTTTTTTTTTTCTCAAATGAAAGAAAAGCAGGTAAAAGATGTATATTTTCACCATATGCACAGCTAACCTATTTTTCTATTAAAAGAGACTCCTCTTAATGCAGAAAGGCAAGTTAAGTGTATTTACAGCTTACAAGCATGCAGGGCTCCAATGCCAGTCTTGGTGGGAATGCAGCTATAATGGGGGATGTGAGAGGTGTGGGTTCAATTTCCTTCTCCACCATGCAATCTCAGTTTGGCCAGGAAGGGATGAAAGACAATAGCTGGGCAGATGTTGAAACTTGGTTTGGAGACCAGAATCCCACACGAATTCTCTGGAATTACATAGTTCAATGCCTTTTAAACATTGGTCTCTCAGTGCCTCTGCTCTCCAGCTGCAAAGTGGGAACAATGTCTCTGCACCCCAACAAAACATACGAAAGAGACAACCCATCAATGCGCACAGATACATACTCCTGAGACTGACAATCAGAGAAACATTATCTCCAGAATGAATTAACTCGTGTTCCTACTTCTAGGGATTATTGTTGTTATTTGGTTGTGTTGTTTTCCTCTGTTTTTTTCCTCTCCCTCCCACAGAGTACATGAAGCTGCTGACTGCTGCCAAGGTCTAGCTGGGCTTGTTCTGCAGCTGCAGCCCTACTCCTGGAGGAGTTTAGTCAGATGCCACAGTGTCAGGAGGGCAGAAGCAGAGCTTGATGACTCTTGCCTGCAGCTCAGCGTTTTTCTCTTCTGCCTCTGTTTTTTAAACTTCAGTGATTGAACCCATTCTTTTTCTCCAACAAGGGCCTTCACTGACAAAGCATCAGACAGGGCAGCAAAAGCGACCTCAGAGTGAATCTAAGTATGAACTATTGTCAACAATGTGTCATTCTTTTTCTCCCATATGCTGCTGCAGTCCTGAAACTACAAGTCCCAGTGCGCAATAGCACAACTTTATCAAAATGGACTATTGGTTGCCTAGCAATTAAAAATATTGGCATCAAAATAACTATGCTTAGGGCTACTGAAGCAAACATTATCTGATTTGGTATTGCTTCCCACTCCAAACTGTGTTTTATATACCAGTACAGCAAAATTCAGAAGTCAGGAGGTTCAGGGCACAAAAACACTACTAGATTCACACCAGACGAGACACAAAAGGGATGCAGCATTTTTTTACTGTATCCTGCAGCATATACTGATATATAAATCACACAGCAAATATCAGAAGATGCAGTTTGGCATTATATCCAACCATGCTCGAATAATCAGGTCAGTCTTATTTGTTACTGCTCCATACTCTCCCAAATACTAGCTTCCTTGTTTTATTCTGATTCACACAGGCCCCACAACCATCTGTGATTTGGCAGCTTCTACTGAGTCAGAAAATGTCAGCAGGAAAGGGGAGGGGTGATTAAAGAGAAGAGACAGAAACTTTTCCAGTCCTCTGCTTGCCTGCCTTTTTAGCATTCTCTGTGTGAGCTCTGCTGGCAACACCTACAATTCCTTTCTTTCATTAGAACATCTGATTGTGCTAACAGGGGCTGCCCAGCACTTGATTAAAGATGTGTTCTTAACCAAGAGCAGTGCAATTAAATGTGAGAGTTGTATGGATCCAAGACCTTAATCAGGGGCAGGAGAATAAAGTATTACAGATTTAAAACCTGATGCATGGAATCTGTTAAATCATACTGACAGTCACAGACCACTCCAGCTTGTAATCCAATATGCCTTATATGGTAAATTCAGCAACATTTTAATAACTACCCACTAGCTTGGTAGCAAGTTCTTTTCACGACAGTGCAAGTGCTGTTCTTTTCATGCACTGTCAGAGCCGACCTTTGGGACACTCTCCTTTTCCCCAGAACTAGGATTAACACTCAGGAAATTTTGCCAAAGTGTAATTGGGTGATATTTGTTAGTCAAAGGAAAAAATCCCTTTTTGTCTGTTCAGGTCCTTCTTTCATGGCTTGTCTCTCACAAATTTAGTGATAGGAAATCTAAAAGATTTTCTCTAAAAGATTTAGATTCTCTAAATCACTAAATCTAAAAGACTAGCTAAAAGATTGGTCTTAAACACACAGGGCATGATCCAAGATAGAAAGGACTTCTAACCATCTCAGTGGACATTGGATTTTTTACTGTTCTTTCTGAGCCAAAAAGAAGTTCCTGTTGTTTCTCTTCTATGTCTGCAGAGTGACTAACATAACCTAAGGAGAATCTCACCCAGTGGTTTGAGCCAGATCAGGTCCTGGTAGATCAAAAAGATGACAACAGGTCCCCAGAGTCACAATTCCATAATCCATTTTGTTACTGTTTCTATTCTCTGAATTAAGGCAGAAATTTTACTGTAACATGCAGTCATTAGACCAGACACATACGTACAAGGAGGTGCTGCAGGAGAGCATACATCCATTTTGTAAAAAGACTCTTAAGATTGTAAATAAAAATTTATAGAACTATTTGCCCAATTGTTACACAGTTTGAAATGTAGAATAAGCTTGACATAGTTATCAAATTACTTGTGATAATGACCAAATCTCTAAAAAATTCTTTCCTTGCTAATCTATGAAAGCAAATACAGACTGTACACAACCAGTAAACTACTCCCTGTGAACTGAGTCTAGGCAGAACAAAAGGTACCTCCTCAGTCTTCAATGAGATCTATTGCTAATGCAATGTAGTCCTGATATTTCATGTTAGGGAGGGAAGAGACAGAGGCCTAAGAGTCTGAGGTCCCCCATGGAGAAGCAGGATGCAAAGCTCAGGCAAAAGGTCTTGTCTTCTCAGCATCTGAGCCAAAGATGTGCCTCTGGCCCTTGGCTAGGCTGGTACAGCTCACTGGGAACTGGTTTCTGACCTCACCTGCCTGTTCTGCCTTTGACTGTAACAAACCAGCCTGCTGCAGAGTGTGCCCAGGAACACCTTCTGTGCTGTTTCAGGCCAGGATAGTCTGAAATGGGGATGGATTGTCAGATTTGACCAATTTTGCTGGGCAGTGGCAACAGAAAGTTTTCTGCACCACAACAAAGGCATGTTAATGGCAGAGTAATATCTTTGGACTGGAGCAATGTTGTGAGCTCCAGTGAGCCAACACAATAGGCCCAGTTGTTTCGGCTCAGTAGCACAGATCATCTCTCACCAGTTGCCTCCTTTGACACTGCAGAAGGCACTCTCCCAGGATGAGCTTCTGGAATGAACCACAGAAGTTCCTCACCCAATTCAATGCAAAATCAGCTGGGTTTTCCCTTCCTCAGAATTAGGTGGGTTTACATCTGTCAGAGTGCTTGGCCTGTAAGGTGGGAGCAGGTTTCACCCTTTCCCTCTTCAAAGAGCAGTAGAAAAGAGCACAGCCCATCTTACATTGTAACAGCTGTGTCTGTTTCAATTCCTTCCTCCTTCTTACCCCCAGAAAGTCAAGAGTTCCCTGCTATTTCTTTTTCAGCTTCATTTTTCTGCACTTCAAAACCAGGAATGTTTATGCTTGCTCCACAGGACTGCAGAAAACACTAAAACAGTGCAATGCTCTAACATCTCATATCCAGCATGCTCTCACATTGTAAGCTACTTGCAAAGAGAAGAATGGTCTTCCCAACCTCCAAATTTATTACTTAGCTGGATCACAATCTTTTATTCTACTTCCAAACAAAGTGTAGTGATCAGAAGTACTTCTTGCGTGATAGCATTAAAGAATTTTGCAGATCAAAGCCTGTCTGAAGTGATGGAGATTGTGACTACCCCCCTCCTCTAGATCCAACTTAAAAATAAAAGCTGTGTGTGTAATGAAAACCAAATTGTCTGTGTCTCTGCCAAAGAAAAAAGAAAACCCAGAGTGGCATTTCCTTACTCCGGACCTGCGGCAACTGGCCTCTCTTGTAATATGGAAAGTCAGTGGTGGGTAATATCAGAGTCATGGAAAAGTGTTTTAGTCACCAGTGTGCACACTGTTTCAGAAAGAGAAGTTAGCTGTTGGGCTCTTTACAGTGTTTAGGACAAGTAACATTGTGAGCTTTAACCTCAAACAACCCTAAACTTGCTGTGGGTGTCAACAAGACCCTTCTTCCTGCTGCCTTTCTTGGTTAGTAGCAGCAGCAAGCAGTCCTGCAGCAAAGATGACAGCTAATGGCATCAGTACCCACTTATGGCACAAGAGCTGGCTTCAATTCAGCTCTGACACTTGTTGATCGTTCAGGAAGGTCAGTGCAAACCTGTGAATCCAGCTATGAGCACAGAGTTCATCTATTGCTCCTCTGTACAGGAGGAAGAGACCACTTCCTTTCTATATCAAAATTATATTATTTTATATTTTATATAGCAGTAAGTCATCAGAGCTAAGGCCTGTGTAGCAAAGCTGGTGGTATCTGCTTCCTTGTTTTAGTAGAGATGTTCCACATGTGGCTTTTTTATGCAAGGGTTTTTTTTTTTTTTTGGTGTTTTTTTTTTGTTTGTTTGTTTTGGGGTTTTTGCGTTTTATTGTTAGTTTTTTTTTGTGTTTTTTATTATAGTTTCTCCTGTGGGTTCATGGCTTTTACACAGTTGTTTTTACAGGCTAGTGATCACCAGTGTGAAACAGTAGAAGGAAATTTTGAGCCCGCATGAAGTGCTGTGAGATTTGTTACTGTACACTGCTAATACTTATACATGCATGTAAAATTTGAAGTTTCTGTCTTCAGCCATTTCAATGTCAAACTCTGTGGGAAGCATCAGGACTGGTAGATTAATCTGAGATTTGACTTTGGATTTTAGGGAGGTTCAAGTAGCAATTAAAATAAACCAAAAGTCTGAATTTGAAGACTCAGTTCCTCTCTGATTTCAATACATTTCTGTCAGACACACTTTACATTTGACCCCTGTGTGCCAAGTGAATAAATTCGATCCAGTCTTCCTGAATTGGGGAAATCTTCACTGTTGATCAAAGCCCTTTTGATGCCTTGAGAGGGCACCTCTCAGAACAGAGGCTAGAGAGAGTTAAAGGAATAAAGGATGTATTTAATAAGAGGTCTTCAGGGGACACACCTTGGGCAGTAGAATGTAGGGGGATAGAATATAAGAAAATAAAGGTAGTATAGAAAGTAATCTTACCCCTAAAGAGTCGCAGCTGAGCCAATTATTAAAGATTAGGAGCAGGCCTGACTTTACCAGGCCACAGCTGTAGCCAATAAGAAGAGTGTTATAAAAGAGTGGATTGGTTAGTTCAGGGGAACTGGAGTCAGTTGGCCACTGTGAGAAGGAAGAGTCAGTGCCTAGAGGAGCTACCTACAAGAAACATCAAGGAGGTACGAAACTCTTACCATGTGGAGACAACAATACGGAACCTTTGCAATACAATGACAAAGGTAGAAGAGCCTGGCCAAGGTTATACCCAAGACAGATGGTGTGTCACAAGTTTTCACACTTTTATAAGTTTTGGTCCATTTACATATTGGGGTTGATTTTCCAGTTACAGCTTCAGGTAAGGAAGTCCCATCCTCCTGGTTTCCTCTCTTCAATTCACTGTTGTTTACACTTTTTGGGCCTGAGGCTGTAATGGTGTCCTTGGTTCTCAAACCGGAAAAGGATTCCTTAGTCTAACTAAACTGTGAAGAGAACTTGCTAAGGCTTTATATGAAGTTCAGAGTTATATACTAATGCAGCACAGAATCTGGAAAATATGAAAGCTAAAACTTAAGCCATCATTTTATCTACAGCCTGTCTTTCTTCAAATCACAGGACAATGTAGGTAGGGGAAAATATGTATATATTCACACAAATGTATATATATATATATATATATATATTCACACTGGCCCTGCAAAGACAGATGCAAACCTATAATGTTTGAACAAAATATCATGAGAAAGGATTAGGACCGTTTTAGCTGAAAGAAATGGTAAATTACTTGGTTCAACTTCCTACCCTAAAATGTCACGGCACTTCCTTTCATTGCATTTTGGTTGTGATTCCAAGTCCAGAATAACACCCTTGCTTGTTCCGTTTTAACTAAGACTGACTATTGTTTCCATACAGCGCAAAAACAAGAAGGAAGCAAAAAAATAGAAATTGATGTGTACATATATCCATGTGATGTGTACATATCTGTGTGTATAGAGACATAAAAGGAAAGCAGGCACTTGGAATTAGTGAGCTCTGATTTTTCTCAAATGTTTCTTGAATGATGACAGAGGTGATGGCTCCAGCATTACAGAAGCCTGGGTCTCCCAGACATATCTAAATGTATGCAACCTATGAGACAGCAGTCTAGGCCAAAATATATGCAGGCTGGCACTAAATGGCATTGAAGGAAAAACAGAATATCTAACACTTAACTCATAGGAGGCTTTGCAAACAGCATAATGCTACTTAAATCATCAGACCACTGTTATCTTCATTTCTGAATGCTGCAAATTACTTTCATCATCCACTCTCCTCCATTCACTACAGGAGAAAGAAGTTGGAGCCAAGCTTAAAGAGGCAGTTCACTTTTAAAAACCTTGGTGGGCTGACTGCAGATCACTTTGGCAAGAGATTTTTAAACAGTCTTAAATTTGTCTTGGCCCTTTGTGCATCTAGTTCGGCTTTTGGCAAAGCTCTAATAGTAAATGAGGATTTCTTCACTTTCTGTCCCAACTGCTGTGAAATTTTGCTGTAAAATGAATTAAAATTGCAGAAATCCATCCAAAATGTGGTTGAAGGGAATATAGACTCCTGCACAGAAAAGGAAAAAGCTTTTTCCTCTCTACAGAAGAAAAAAGGACACATGAAACTATTCAGCCCCAGCCTTGCTTATGCAGTGCCTGTTGCAGAAAGATAACTAAAGCCGTCTTTGTTTTCTCTCATCTGGTCTATAGAAACATCATGTGTTTTGCAGCTCTGGAGGGCTATGGAAGAGAAGCTGGAAAGTGAAAAGAAGCCTCCATAGTACTACTTTTACCCGGCCTATTTCTCTTCTAAGGCGGCCGAATGGTCCCCTTCTGATGGAAGGAGAGGGAAGGAAGGAATAAAACTGCAGAGAGGAGAAATGGAAGATCTTTGCACAGAAAACACTGTTGACCTTAAACTGACAAAGTCTCATCCATTACAGGGAGACCAGTACAGCCATTTTTCCGTGCCTAAGCTTGAGAATTTTTCTTATTATCTCTGTTTTCACTTCCTTTCTTTCTTTTTTTCCCCTGCATTACAAGAGATAAAATCATGATCAGAGCTGTAATGTAGGCTTATAACATTTTGAAGGAAAACATGACATGCATAAGCACATTTCTTTCATTAAAAGATTTGATTGCATTTACTTACATGAAATTGGGCTTTCAGAAACTGCTGGATCTCATTAAGTCACATGTTATTTTTATGTAAAGATTTCAGTGCCATCCTTTGAGAGTAGTCTGTTTACATACAATATTTGATATATTTTTTCTGTATGTACTAGGTGTCTGACTGTGCTGCTCATCTTTGCAGTAAGTGTCTTACAGCAAAAAGCAGCTTCTGTGGGACTTCCTGGAAGAAAAGTTCCTAAGGTGTGCATACATGTGCAAGTGTTTGTTTGTGTGTACACAAAGATTTAAGAGTGAACGAGCCAGTTTGTGAACTGGCTTGTTCAACTTACATCCCACCATCTTACCTCCTTTGGTAGCCAGCTACTCTCTGAGTAGATATTTTGGCCTCAGAAGAACTCCTATGAGACTTCTTAGCAGCAACAGCATGGGTAGGTCAAGTGTCTTCAACTGAATTTGGAAAAAAAAAATAAATCCCAAACTCCCAAAACAATCAGAATATCTTTGTGGAAACTAGAATGATCCTGCAAAGAAATAAGCACCCCATATGCACACACATATCTGGCTGTGGTGATCTTCCAACAACATCTTAAGCAGCTCTACACCACATATGGTACCAGAACAGCTGACATGCTGCAGATATCTTGAGATATGGAAGAAAAATTCAGTATGATTTTCTGTGTCACCATGCCAGCTGGCAGTGTCATGGTTGCAGAGTTCACATATGACTGCAATTTTCTGTAATGACAGTCCTTTCCTACTGTGAATATGATTTAGAAATTATTCTAGCTGCAGTAAACTCATTTAGGGAAATTTGAGGGGCACTGGCAGACGTGCAGGCACATCTGCCACAGCCAGTGGCTTCCTTCCATGTGGAGGGGCAATCAAAATCAGACTCCTCAGCATTACAATCCCTGTGGTACATTAGCAGGTTAGTAGAAGTTTATGCATTCACTAAGATGTAATATTAAAGAACCTCTGGCTTTAATGAGTTGACTAGTCAAGGGATTTAACTCAGCCAGTAATACCAGCCAGCAAATCTTGCTTACTTGTGTTACATACCTCAGACCTACCTGTGCAGGGCCTGCTGTCTTCCCATTGCTCATTTTGTGATTGCATCTACTCCATAGTAAAGTGAAAAAATATCTCATGTGATAGACAGCATATTTTGGGCTCACACTTTAGATAATCTGATTTGAAGATATAACATGTATGGACTCCCCTACAGTGTCAATTTTTAGTGAATCTTGGCCATACACACACACAAACATGCACCACCACTAGGAGGAAACCAATTCCAGACCCTTTAACAGAAACATTGCTGACAGCAGGTACTAGAGAAGAGGCATTAACAGCACGTTCACTTTGATCATGTTGATAGTTCAATCTCTCTTATCCCATGGAAATTCCAGTACAATTCTTTCTAGAGCAACATAGTTAGCAAGGCACCCTTAGGTATGAGCTGCCACGGCCACACAGCAACTGGAACAACTGGACACATCAGAAACACATCTCCACTAATACAAGAACTTTGCCAACAGAAGAGGTCAGAGGGAGAGGGGTAGAACCAAAGTGCAAAAGCAGATGAATTGTCATTTCAAAAAGCAAAAGCACAAATTCTGTATAATGTATGCCATTAACAGTGAAGAAAGTGCATTTTCAGTGATGCAAAACAATAGATCAAGTTCTAATATATTTGTGAATGGCAATAGTAATATCAGCACTTTTTGGGACAGCCTGTCCAAAAAATATTTTGGCTGCAGTACAGGTAGAAAGTCCTATGGTATGGCATATACATACAGACCAACAGCAATAAATCACATAGAAGTACACACTAAGAATCAAAGAGGGGTGGGAAGGCCAGAGGCAACAAGGGGCTTTGATTCTGTGCATTTAGAGCACCTTCCAGTGTAAAGACATGTACACAACTAAAGACACCATTACAAATGAGAATACCATTACTGAGAATATCAGCATGAAATGGCTAGAGTTGTATATTACAGATCTCAAAGCCAAAGAAATCCTTTGCACAGCAGCACGGTGAGAATTCTGTAAGTTCTTGGGCTTGCCTTCTGGATTGTTATATATCTTTGCTAAAATGCTGTTGAAGACATTTGGATACAAAATCCCTATTTTAAACCCCAATTTTTTTAATAGACAACTGGAGAAATAAATTGGTGATCTGAATGCTCTGTAAAATTCCATTACACTGATTGCAAATCCTTTCCTACATATAACAGCCAACTCCCTTACAGTGTGTGTAATAGTGAGGGACAATTGTGTTGTTACTGGAAAACAAAGTTTGTTCCTTCAGCAACACTTTAAAGATACATAAGTCTGTCACTTACATTGTAAAGAAAAATCACATAATGGAAGTGTACTCTGAGTTTGAGGAATGATATGCAGAGGTTTTGAAGAGAATTATTCTCCTCTACTCCTTCTGCCTCCAGCAGAGGGTCTGAGTCAAGCCAATTTTGTAGCCTCCAGGTGGCCTGCTCTGACACATATGCAAGTAAGAGCTGAGTGATTCTTCTCTGTATGCTTCTACCCTGCCATGCTCCTCCATAAAAAGGTCTGGCAAGATTGTGGCTGTATGTGTTGGCATGAGGGAGAATGATGCTTTTTGTTAATAAGTACCAGACATCTGATTCCTAGTGACATCTCCATTTCAATGGGCAGCTGACTCTGTGTCTCCAGGGAGTTACTAAGACATGCAATAAAGAGAGACTAATTCAGAGTGCAAGTAATAACATATATCTGCGTTGAGACTTCAGACAGGGTATGGAGGAGTAAAATTATTAAAACCTATTTCAGAAACAGGCTTACAAAGCTCACCACTTCCACTGGTGACACTAGGATTAATAGGAAGGTCAAGTAATGTTTAGATCATTTGTGTTTTTTGCACAAGTATGTGTATATGTGTAGATTTCCTTGTCAGAAACAACACAGCCCAATGGAGCTTTTCCCGCTATAGCAAATAAGTGAATAAAGCCTTTACTGTAGTTCAATAACCACAGTTACAGGAACCAGAAAAGTTACCACAGTCACCACAGCTTTTGAAGAGAATATTTAAACAGTGACAGTGGCAATTTTCTAAAGTTAGGCTTTCCAACTAGCCGTCTGCAGACCAAAATCACCAGTTTTGACACTTTTAGGCATCAGAACCAATGCCTAAAATTAGACTGACACAGAAAATCTTGACAAAATGGACTCATCCTTGACCTATTCGTTTATTTCAAAAACCTTCTGTTCATTAAACTTACATACATCAGGGAATGTTGTTGGTATTTGATCCTTTCTCTGTGATTCAACAATGTGGTCTATGTAAAAGTCAACCAAAGAAACTGAAGGGAACTAAAGAAACACCTTCACTGACTAATCAAGGGAAATGCTTTTGGATTTACATACTTCAAACAAAAGTGCATCACAATTTCTCAGAACAAAACTGCTTAACTTCACCATAAAGGTAGTTTAAACAAGTGTTTTTGCAGTCAACAGTGACTGAAGTTAAGAACGACATTTTTTTACAATTCTCTCATATTACCCTTTCCCCAGCATTAGGCATTCAAAGCTGGTCAGCTGTTTAGGCGTTTAAAAGGTCAATTTGCAAGGTATCTTGGTTTGTTAATTTCCATAGTTAGACAGAATATTAAACCATGTTCCAAATTTACCATGAATCATGTCTAACTTTTCTAGTGCTAAGGAAGCTAATGGAGAGAAATTTCGAAATTAGGGCAGTCAAATTTATAGAACCCTTGATTTTTCCCTTGAGCACACAGATTTTTGTCTCTATCTAAACTGTATGAATTTTCTTCAAGATTTTCTGTCCTTGTATCTTTTCCAGCAATAACTTTGCAATAATGTCTGAGTAAGTTTTGATGAATTCCTGATTTGCTTGAAATCTTCATGTATTGTGGGATAGACCTAGAAAGGACCAGAAGTTTAGATAGAGCAAATTATTCTGAGTGTATTTTTAGCCAAACAGACAGCCACAATGGCATGATAAATTGGGATTTATGGCTCTAATGCCTGCTCACTCCAATATTCGCAAGCCTGAACTGCTACCAATACTACCACACAGCCTATTGCTCAGAACACAGGGCCTTCTGTTTTCTCTCTTTTCAAAAACAAAGTTGTGCAGAGGAAAGAAGAATAAGGTCCTTAAAGGAAGGAAAAAAGTGTGAATTCTCAACATGACTGGAATAGATCAATAGATCACTACAAATTAAGCACATTAAATTTTCCCTATATTGCCACATATACAATTCACTAGGACAAAAGCCTATACTCTCTCTGAAATCCTTTTTACATTCACATAAGAAGATGTGCACATTAATGGATCCCGGGATGATTTTTGAAATTCCTTTGAACATACTATGTTTCTCCAGAAGAAGAAGAAAAGTTGCCAGACAAGATCAGGCTGATGTTGAAGAAGTGCCTTTTTACTCCTTCTGACCTAGACACGCTGTTTAAAGGTAACATTTATCATCATAACTGCACTGTGTACCCAGCAACAGCCTAACGAAAGGTGCAAAAATTCCAGGATGAAGGACACTGTCTTTCTGGAAGTTCAGAGCCTGGACAGCATCCATACCTCTTTCACTCTGTGAGAAGGAACAAGCCAGGCTCTGTGCATGTCATTCAGATGGCAAACAATACCAAGTCGAGTGGTGGCAACACCAGAGTCGCAATGCCATGTGTCAGGATTTCGGGCACCATCGTGATCATATCTGGATGCAATATTTCCCTTTTAGATGCAGCTTGTTGCCAGAGTGCAAGTAAACTTCATAACTGACTGCCACGAGTCAGTCCAGGAGCAGGGAATGAGCAAGTGGCTCAGGCACTCTAGTCTAGGAGAAGAGTAAAAAAGGAGAGTGGCTGCAGCACTGGGAGCAGTGGTGCTTGTTCTCCTGCCTTGAGTGAAAGTAAACAAGTCCATTGATATCTGACTTTGCCAAACCTCAAAGTATAATGCTAGAAGGAAAAATAAGCTTTACAGAATTGAGCATATACAACTCTTTTCTTCCCTTCATAAATTGTATGTTAGAGTAGCTGAATCTACCAAAGTGTTTACAGTATGCTATATATATAATGGCACATATAAGCTTTGTAAAGGGTTTGGAACATCTCAGAAATGTCTCTGGTGCTGAAAAAGGCTAATGTATTACAAATCATATAGTATTTTAATTCCAAAAAAATATGTTTAGGAATTTTGACCTAGCATTAGGGTTAGGAAACTGAACGAGGATGCCATGAAGCATGACTGACAAATCAGTCAAGCTAGTCTGCTTCAGATACATATTGTGCAAGGCATTATCACTGCGATCAGTCACAAAAAATGCATATTTAGTTTTTTTACATTAAATACTACACCTGTGAACCTATGTAAAAGATATACAAAATATAAATGTCATTGGGACTGTATATTTCAAACTTTTTAAAATAAACACAAAGTATATTTATATATATATATGTAGGCATATAGGTTGTAATTTCAATGTCAACACTAGCACAGTTTGTCTCTTCTAAATACAGGCCAGTATACTTCCTAGTCCAACACATGCACCTACAAACACATGATCATGCATACAGCTTTACGTTCTGCTGTTTGCAGAAAAGTCAGAATATACAGCACTATACATTGTTTCAACTCAAAATTGATCAACAAATTAAGAAAGATGCCATTCAAAAGAAATTCCTCGTGAACTATTAAAAAAAAAAAAACCCAAAACCAGAGAAAACCAGGGATATCTCTATTTCATCTCAATAAAAACACTGAAGACCATGGTGATGATGACCTAAGATTCAGAATGCTTTGTCCAGCATGTGATGGGGGTCACTCTTGGACAAAACACAACAGTGTGGAACTGGTTGCTACGACACATACCAAACACAGTCATAGTGAGGCAGAGAGCTTTCACAACACCATCCAACCCAGCTCTGGGTTCAGACTACTGAGGTCTCTGACCGAAAGGAGACAGAGTTGTACACTGTTCTTCTCACAGCAGGCGGTGCTGATGGGGATCTGGATGCCCATCTGGAAGGTAGGCGTCGATTTGCCGGCCGAGCGGGACGGGAGAAGCCCTTCTCACTGGAACATTTCACTGGCACACATATCTGGAACACAAAGGCAAGTCCTCGCTTTAACGAGTTGCAGCTTTTGTGGAATGCAGCGGGAATGGAGGAGGACATTTGCGGTGACCTCAGAACAGGTGGTTGGAAGCTATTAAAAGGAGCACAGCAATGCACAGAATGCAAAAGAACAGCTATTTCTATGTACAGGGATTCTCACATCAGTTGTGGTTTAAAATACATGAAGACAAGTGTCAGACACAAGGAAACATACAAAATTATAGTGCAAGACAAAATTGACATTTCCTCTTATCTTTTAGTTTCTATAAGTTTTTTTTTTGTCCATGAATGCTGTAAAATATTTCAAGTGTAGAACTCAGAATACCATATGATATTACTGGAGTAGGATCTACATGCTTCTCAGGTATTTTTTGATAGATCCTATTTCAGGAAACTCTGTTTCCATTAGTTCAGTGTGAAGCTGTTTAACTTGGTAACTAATTCAGAATGGTTATGTGTTCATACAGTGTCATGTCTACTGGCAGATCCATAGAGATGCAGAGGAAACTCAACAGATTTTGATCACAGTGACACTGACGTAAATTTGAAATAATGAAAATAAACCCAGTGCCTCAAGCCACATGTAGTTCTGTACATCTCTGAGACATTAAATAGTAACTCCTGGTCAGGCAATATTCTACACTTAGCTTTTACATATGGAAATGACAATGTAAAATGTAAGATTATGAAAAAAGTCATTATTACTTTTCTCCATATTAATTGATGAAAATTTGTTTGCCTGTCAAAAGTTTATTGGATGAAAAAGAAATCAGAAGCTTCACAGCTTTTTTATTTCTGTGCTGAAGGAAAGATGTGCCTGTTAAGCAAGGCATTGCATCATAGCAAGGCTGTCAGAAAGACGTGCAGAAGAAAATCTGCATGGTCAGATTCTCAGCTGCTTAAATCTATATAGCTCCACTGAAGTCTGTGAATTTGTGCCAGTTTAAGGCATACCAGCTGACAGCCTGAACCCATTTAAGTTTCCTAGCTCAAAACACACCTGCCTTATCTTTTTTGAGATTCCAAGAGGCATATCTCTTTGTGTTCTTTGTGGACTTTTACAGAACATGCAACTTACAGAGTGTTTTCCAAATCATCTGTTTGTCTTTTCATTAAGAAAGAATGTTGGCAAAGGCAGTATTTCTAAACTTCTGAAAATAAACTTCAGTCAAATATAAATTAATTACCCATGCCATGCTCTTCTGTTTCTGTGAACCTATGCTTGAATATATAGGAGAAGCTGGAACTGAGACATGAGTAAGAGAAGGTTACTTTGTTAGTGGAAACTTTACGGAGTCACAATATTCCTTGTCATAGGCAGTTCCAAGGAACTCCTGATCCAAGCAGCACGCTGGATACTGAAAAATGTTATCTAAGACCTCCAGGGTTTGGGGCATGGCCAAGTCTGCTTAAGCCCTATGGGAAGTCTTATGACATAACACATCAGCTAAAGGAAAGAGAGAGGGTGTTAAAACCTGGTTGAAGCTCTCACTAGTTCAATCTTAGCATAACTGCACTGTAGTAAAAAACTAGCTTTGCAGAACACCAGCAGGGATAAGAATCTGGCACATCTTCACTACTCATTCTTACTTACATGCTTCTGCCCTCCCACAACTCTTAATCTGCAGAGGAAATGCTCCTGATTCATCCAGATCCTGGCCTAAAGTATCTATTTTTACATAATTAGTTACAATACAAAGTTAGTCTGCCCCATTTAAGAGTCTGAGGCTTGCTATGAAATGGAATTGTTTTGCTTTTGTCATTCTTATGAACCTTACCTCTGGTAACTTCTGCCTCTCTTTTCCTTGCTTGAGTTGCTGCCCAATATGCCTGGCTGAATTCCTCGGAAAGTCTTGTTTTTCTTGCTCAATCTGGAGCATTTCTAAATACTGACTCAGTGCCTCGCAACCCCCATTGGTGAATTCAGAATTTGCCTGTGTCCTCTTATCTTTGCAGCATTTTGCATTACACTGAGAAGTCACAGTTGATTTTTCATAGGTTTTCAAAAGCTTTTCAACAACACCATAGTTGGACCTTGAGTCAGCTGAGCGCGGGCGGCCGGATAAATTACTTGGTCTCCAGTCATGCTCGTGAAGCATGTGCCTATAACCACTGGTATTTGGAAGTCCATTCATGTGTTTTTGCTGCCCTGCTGTCCTGACAGCTTTGCTGGTGCTGTTAGTTTCTTGCTCCTTTGCTGCAGAGAGCTTGGGATTTGAAACACAAGGCGTATTTACAGTTTCTGCCCTGCTAGCAGCAGAGTCACACAGTGGATCGCAGGGTTTGTGATCTTCTGAGGCTGTTTGAGGCACCTGATTTTCCTGCAGAGCATTGTTACGTTTATCTGTGTGAAATACAGTGCGATTAAACTCATCAATCTTTGCTGCTAGCGTTTCATTTCTTTGGGTCTTTCCCAAAGGATAACTGGTGTCCTCCAAAAGATCATTGTGCGAGGTAGCAGGGGCATAAAAGTCATTGCTGCAAAAAGGGCTGCTGTGAGACTTTGTGTTTTGTTTCTGATGCATCTTGTTGCTTTGGGCCATATTTCCATCTGAACAGCTCTTTTGGGCTGACAGGGGGGAAGGCTCATTTTTATTGTCTTTTCCAAGCTTGCCCATATCATATGCCCATGTGTTGTGGCAGAAATTTGTTGGAACGTTGCACTCATTTTTGGTTACAGGTATTGCAGCAGTTACCATTACAGGGACTTTCACAGCCTGCCCTTTATTTGCACAGGCTACTGCAGATTTATTTTTGTTTACAGGTGAAGGATTCCTCAGCTTCCCCCCATTCCAACAATCCTGAGCCTTGCAATTGCTTTTGATGCCTGGATCTCTTATGGGGGCTTCTGAAAGCTGTATGACTGCAGAAAGTGAGTTTGTTAGGTGCCGAGAAGTGCTCCGTGGAGGAACTGGTGGAGCTTCTTTCTTCTGCCAAGGTCTGAAATCTGTTCCTATGTCACCAGTAAAACTACCATAAGAAATGTCCTTCAAAGCCCCGGTGGAGCTCATCAGATTCTTCCTATTATTATGTTCCTCTGTTTCAAAAGCAACCGAAGTCTGTGATTCATTGCTGGACACATGGTTCATCTCAGGCAGGATAACTGTCTTTTGGGTTTCCTCAAATTCCCCCAGGAAAGGAAGTGACTTCATTCTGGAAATAACAGAAGAGGTGTTTTAGGAATGAGAATAAGGAACATTCCAGAAGACCTCAGCATGGATTAATTCTCCCCAGAAGCAGGTGTTTTAATGCTGGCTACTTAAAAATGTTTGGGAGCAGTTTTGCTGCAGCTGGTATACCCAGCCCAATCGAAACACACACAAAGATTTTGAGGAAAGGTCAACAAAAGGAATTTGCATTCTTTTCCTTTGCCACTATAATTCTTTTTCTGAGTTTCTTAGATGATGACTGTTTTCTTGTCTCTGCTACAGTAAGTACAGTAGGATCTTGTTCTAATGACTCCTAGGAGTCTACCTGACCATGAACTGAGTGAAGAAAGCTGTAGGACACAGTGCATCCCTTGTTTAGGTTCATAACCTTACACATGAGATCGACCTTTTGATATATGATAAAAAAGCATCTTTTAAAGTTATGCATCAGCTATGAATCCATTTGCTCTAAAGATACAAAGAGTAGCTAAAATAATGAATTAGTGGCAAACTTTTAACTGGTCACATGGTGGAGTGTGAGAAATCCCTCTGACCTTTGGGAGCATCTGAGAAGGTTCAGTTTTACCTGAGAATTTCTGCACAACTCAAGAGGCAGTCTGGTGTTTAGCTTGCTAGAGAAGACAATGAACACTGAATTTTTACCAGATGATTGAATGTTTACTTGCCATACTTTTCATGGTCTGACTTGCCATCTTTCCATTAGTACAAATGTATAGTGGTTCTTCCCTCTCCTGCTTTCTTTCTGCTCTTGGATCATCAGTTCCTGGCACATCCCCCATGCTTAAGGCTAGATTTGGGCTTTAAGTGAGAAATTCCCAGCCTGACAAACCCATACAGTGTTGTATAAAACTACATTGCAATGGGACCAGAGTAGACAGAAATATCTGTTCACTTTCCCAATCCTCTGTACAGCCATTAGAAACAAATACAATTTCATCTCATATACATACTAATCTGAATTTTTATGTTCTGTATACAAAATCAATTCTGCTAGTAAAACCTGCCTTTGTACCATATTTCAGCATATTTCATTTGAATATTTTATGCTGAGCACTGAAACACTAG
Source organism: Zonotrichia albicollis (assembly GCF_047830755.1). NCBI lineage: Eukaryota > Metazoa > Chordata > Aves > Passeriformes > Passerellidae > Zonotrichia > Zonotrichia albicollis. The sequence goes on along the minus strand of NC_133821.1, from coordinate 72,270,417 downwards.
GAGGGTAGGAACTGCCCAACTAATAAATCCAACAGCAAACCTGCCTTCAAAGTGAAAAACATCAGGAGAATTATTAATTTCCTTTCTCTAACATAAAAAGTCTAGAGATGTTTTTACCTTCTGTGATTGGACTTCTTTCGAATTTCCTCTTGATAGCTGCATAATTCTTCACTGACTCTGGCAAGTTCTTTAAGAGCCTTTATAAATATAAAAACAGGCCTTTAATATAGACATATAAAATGGTATCTCCAGATTTAATTTGAAACTTGTGGTCATTTGCATTTAAGATTCAGAGCAGAGGAAAGTAGTATGAGGAAAGATACAAAAATGCCCCCACCTTATGAACAGAGGTAAAGAGCATGCTGTTAACACATTCAAACAGTGAGAGGACACTCATTGATAGCAAACCTAGGAGCAAGTAGAGACAGTGACTTGTGGAAAGCTAAAATCAGGGAGATCAGTTCTTTAGCTTAACCTGGCAGGCCAAAGTCCTCGGTGCTTTCCTTCCCCCTTGTAACAGAAACATGCTCATTACTTACTACATTGAGATCACCAATATAATTCTTTGTATTCTGCTCAGAGGTTTTAATGGTGAGGCTGTCTTCAGGTTCTTCGTGGTTCTCAAAGGCCAGATTGTCCACTAACAGAATATTGTTTCTGCTCTTGTTTCTGGGCTCCTTCCATTCGTGTCCTGTTACACCAAGCAGGCTCCCTTTCTCCATTCTGTCCTTTGCCACATTGTGTTGATGGTTCAGCTCTGCTGTGTCACTCTCTTGCAAAGTAGGGCAATGCATGGACAGCTGCAGCATCTTGCTCTGAATGGCCTTGCTATCATGGATGGTCATATTGCTCTCCCTTCTAAGTTTTACCTCCTGGTAAAGCTGAAATGACAACAGAACCTTCTATCAAATCATGGTATTGTAATGAGCTTTATGGCAAAGCCCCCATATTTATCTTCTGTTTTGAATGATGCTTCACTCAGCAGCACTGATTAGAAAGATTCTGGATGTGTTAGTAGGAAAGTGCTGAGTCACCAAGTGTGGCAATTCAAATACCAGGATTGCCACAGGATAAGGCTATTACCATTCTCAAACTCTCTGACATAATTTTAATGTATGGCTTCCACTCCTGGTTGGGACTGGAAGAGATCTCCTGAGACAACTGTCCCTGCCTTGAGCCAAAAGATGCAGGGTTGTTTTCCAAGTATATCAGCACACTCTGTGGTGGACGCAACTGTTATCTGATGGACAGGGAATGTGGGGGAATGTGACAGAGAGAGAATGTTCTGGCTATGCTACAGCCTATTTATTAAAGCATATTATTTGAAGGAGAGGAAGTGAATTCTCATAAAATACAGTGCCATCTGTACTAGAGCAGACTCTTTCAGTTCTCACACAAGTGGAATTCTTCCTTATGACTGGAGTGATAAATCAGTACCGCAGAATGGTACTATTTGGCAATGTTCTTTCATGCTATCTGCTGAGATCCAGTGGATTCATTAGTAAATGGTGTTAATTCTGGTCACCCAGCACATTCAAACTAGGAACTGTGGTAAATTATAAATTAGAAAAAATGGCAACATCATAAAAATCTCTTCTGCTTACAGTATAATTTCCAGTGCCAAGAATCCCACAGCTCTGTATAAACATTCATTCTCAACTTGCTCTCATGAAGAAAGCACACAGGCACCTCTGAGCAGCCATCTGCCTGCCCTCTCCCAGTGCACAAGGCCATCACAACAGCTTTTGGAAGGGCAGGGGAAAAGAATAACAACATGCAGAACATGTGGCCATTTCATGGGCAGTGCTGTGGATTAAGAAGTATTCTCACGTTCAGGGACTTAACACTTGACCTCATCCTGGGTTTTCAGATTTCACTTCCAAAGCCCAGCTGCTCATGGAAACTGAGGGCTGAACTTTGCCATTTCCAAGAAATAAGAGCCTCATATGGATTCAGCATACCAGTAACAAGGAAGGATACTACTCCACAATATCCCCCATAATAATACCCCTATTAAGTTAGGCTTGGTGGGCTAGAGAAAACTGCCAAATTAAAATACAAGCTGATAAGTAAGTACAAGTTTTATTGAGGAAATCCTTCTACGGATAATGGCATTTAAAAGATATCTATCTCTCCTTTTCTCCACCCATGTGCTTGTGGATAAGAAATGTCAGGCATCTGAAATCAGCAGCAGCTATAGTCACAACTTAAGAGGGGACCTTAGGATTCCAGTAACCTTGAGGTATTATCTGTATTTTGTTTGGCCCTGCAGTAGCCAGCAAATTGCTTCATTCTCTTCCTTTCTGTCCCATTCTACTCTTTATCTCTTTTTCTTGCTTTCCTAATCTCTGTGCTAATAAAGAACACGATGAAAACAGTCCTTACTGATATTGTCAGTTCTACTAATAGCCAGAATAGCTTTTCATTACTGTCATTCCAAATCAGCTCTTATACCTAAGAAAATGAAATTCAACTACATATACAGATCACATTACTAACTTTTGAAGCATTCTCAGCTTGGCAGTGAAATTAGGGAAGACTGCACAGAAAAGTCCTAACACAAAAGACAAAATGTGGCAAAGACCATCATACTGAAGTCTGCAAGAATTGTGGGCAAAATATAAGAGAGCTGACATTATGGAGCTCTGCTGCAGGCTGGTTTAATGGGCAGTGTATGGCTGCAGTTCCTTTGGCTTTGACCATTTTCCTTCTCAGTTTCATGTGAGCAATCTCTGCCATACATTCCTGTGCTGCTCAGCCACACGACAGCGCTGGCAGAGAGCAAGTGAAACCACTCCATGTGTATATTAGATGAAAAATGTGGAAAGCTCACTAATGAAAAAACTTGCATCCACAGGCTGCCAAGCAGACTCAGTTAATGCATTTGAGAGTGTCAGAGGGTTTGGCTGCAGGGACAATTTGGGGATAAAAGAACAATAAATAATTGCTGTGACTATTTCTGGAAGGAGATGCACTGCAAATAGCAAGGACTGTTTGCTAGTATGTGTAAACACAAGCGGTTTCAGAACTTTCATGCTATTTGCTGTACCTGTTTTTTCTCCCAAGAGTCATCCATAAAAGGAACAGGTTCTAGAAAAATTCTGTGTCATGCAGTATTTCATATATATATTATTTTTAATATTACAATTTGCCCCAGCAGACCTGTGCCACCTAAGGCCTTTTTGCTAGAGAATTATGATATCTAAATTTTTTGTTACAAAATATGCATTTTCTAAACCCCATATTCAGTATTCACTTGAAAAAAGCATGTGTAATATAGGCAACATGGCTCATGCCCATGACTGAATTGTTAGCAGTAAGTACAGCCAATAATCTCACAGCTCACAAAGCCACATTCACCTCCTATCTTATTCATGACTATTAAACAAGCAATAGCAAATACTGCTTAATCCCAGGATTTTTATCCTTCCATCAGCTGTTAGAAACTTCCAGTGACACATAAGGAATAGGATAAAATACAGAAAAAAACTTTAAGTGACTCAATGTCACTTCACACCAAGCAAAAATGGTAGTTTGGATTTTTGTTTAGAAGTACCTCTTCTATTTTCTTCTGCATGAGCTTCCATTGACATTCCCATTCTTTCCTTTCATTGTCAAATCTCTCCAGCAATTCCATTTTTTCTTTATTCCAGTTCCTCTCAGTATTCTCCAGTTGTTCATGCAGGTCCATGGCTAAAGTCTGTGCAACAGCAAAGACAGCTCTCCTTTTTTTCTTTCTTTCCTGAATGTTTCCTGGAAGTTTAAGAGAATAAGTCTTACTTATGTTTTATTCTATCTTTCAGGGAACAAATACAATCAAGAAAATTCCCAAAATTACTAACTGAAAGGAGCTTGCAGGGCACAGTACTATTCAATTGATATTTGTCTGGAGTGTGACTCGAGTATGGATGAACTAAGCATTATAGGACATAAATACAAAGGCAGAGATGCCCAGTCTGGAAAGGGGAGGTGGAACACATTCAGCATCGCAGAATTCAGTAACATCTGCCACAGCAGGCTCTGTATCACGATCACTTTGCCTCTTTTCCATTTCTCTTCAATATAAATGTGTTTTCAATGAACTTGGGTCTGTACAATATTGAATAGCACTTCAGGACCTTGGGATCCTGCAATATCTGCCCTTGAGGGTGGAAGCTATTTTTATATTTGTTCAAAAGACAACTGTAAAAGTATCATGTTTGCTCACGCACTCCCTGCACGCATGCAAGGAGCACGACAAGGACTGGTACATTCTTTTGGCAATTGAGGACTGCAAACGTGATATACTCTGGGAATTCTCATGGCTACATGAATGCTTTGGAATTCATGAAGGAAGACAGGACAGGAAAGTTAATAACAGGTACAAACACATAAACAGTAGAAATCAGTTATATGGGAGCGACAGAAGGTCACCAGAAAGGGTTCAAGAATTTTGGATTTACAGATCTAGATCTATAAATGTTAGTTTCAGGATCAGCATGGGGAAAACTACAAAATATTCTTCAATGGCACTAACTCCAATCTAGTTCAAAACCTTTCTCAGAATATTTGACTAATTAGTGCTTCAGTTTCTTCTTTCCTTTTAGAAGTCTTTAGCAAAAACTTTAGCCAAAGACTGTCTTTAGCCTTTAGTGTCTGTAAATGAAAAAAAAATTAATTGAACCACTAAATTGGCAAGCTTTAAGGGAAATATTTTAGATCTGCTTATCTGATTTTGGAGCAAAGAAGTTACAAATCTTATGGGCCTGGTGATCCCCTTTCTTCCTCTTGCTTTCTTAGGTTTTACTAGAAAACCCATTACCATCAGCACATTTACTATGCCAGCAAGATTGAAATAGCACTCATTCATTCAGTTATGATGGCTTCTGTGATATAATGCCTGGTACAAAAGCATTGATACTTGAGTTTGCTAACTTCAGCTCTCAAAGCCAGTTGTTGTGTTACCAAGGTGGTCATGGAATCTAGTTCTAGTAATAAAATGCCTCTGCATTGCTTTCTGCTCCTGTCAGAAATCAAATATGTAGGAAATTGAATTATCAGAGGGTTAATTAGGAATAAGCCCAGTTTATCTTTCTGCAATTTGTTCTTTTCCCTGACTGATGATCAGTGATTGTCAACTCACAGGAACTGCTGATTTTACTGCCCACATTTCCTATGATATAGTAAAAATTAATTCCTGAGCAAAGTTCTTCCCCATCCCTTATGTTACTGGCACCTCTTGTTGGTTTAGCTGTGGTTACCATGTAACCACCATTTACTGTGTCTGCTTTATCTCAGCTGACTGGGAAGACGAGGTTAAACTTGAGTCAGCTTCTTTCATGTACCAGTAAGCAGAAGAGCTCAGAGGAAACCCAACAGGTTACTTAGGTTTCTGGGTCACACAAGTTCTCCCACAGGATCTCTGAAGCCATCACATGCCCAGCCCTAACTCAGGGCTTGCAGACCAGTTTGCCCCAAGTTCCTGCCTTGGAGCTCTGAAATGATAACCTGTCCCTCAACTACCTACAAACAGATTCCAAACCCTCCTTCTTTCCCCTGCCTAAAAACATACAGAGCAACTTCATAAAACCATAAACCATCTTGAAACTAGGAGCTGCTGAAAGACAGCACAGAATTCTCATCAAAAAAGAAGCCAAGTACTGGTTTGCTCACGGCCTCTTAGGGAAGGCAGCCAGGCTACAGAGACTGCACCTCTCCAGGCCAGTGTTTCAGCTTTGTGCCAGACTCCAGTAAGCGCTGACCAAAAACAACTTGCAAAAAAAATTCTATTACACTTAAGATCCATTGCAATCTAAACATCTATTGCTAATGAACTTTAAGAATATTGCATTACTTCCTCACCTTGCTAATTCAAAGCTTACAATTTTTAGTACTGCCATTTGATTATTTTTTTTCCCCACATTTACATCTTAATAACCTTTCAGGATACCTCTGAGAAATAAACAAAAGTCAACTCTCTGCTCCACTATAACCCTTATACAAATATATGTCAGAAAAAAAAAAAAGAAAACTCCCTATGTGTAAATGCTGTAGAGTCATGAACAAGACAGGCAGACATAATCGGTCAAAAACTTGCACAAATGGTGATTTTGCTAGTGCACTATTAGTAATAATGACCATGCTTTAGTCAGCCACATATTACTAGAAAGGTCAATACTATATAGCATATTTGTTTTTACACACATAAGAACAGATATAATATGTACTCCTTTTAAGCATGAATATAGCATTGAAAAGGCCTCTGGTGCTTCCTTAGTGCTGGAAACTATTATTGCCATGCTGGCATTCATCTTAACAATTTTTAAATTGTTTCATACGGAACTTTGATTATAAAAAAAGACTGAAGACAGTCAGAAGGAAAGCAAGTCTTGAAAGAGGATAGTTACAGAAGTTACAGATGGTCACTTGTAGCTCTAAGATCCAAAAAAGACGAGTATTGTTTCTTAGGCTTCTCTGATTTCCTCTTGACATAAATTCTGAGAAGAAAATTCATGTTTATTGATATTAGCAGCTGGATGACTATACAGCTTTGCTGCTATTTTATAGTGGATCAGTTCCTCAGAAACTTTGACTCCCATTTCTACTTCTCTTTCCCCCCACTTTTTCTTGGTGTTTCATTTGGGTTTGTTTGGGGTTATTTTGGTGGAGAACAATGTGCAGTCCTGGTAATACACCCTCTGTGTGTATAGTGCACTGAGATTTCCCCATGGGTATTTCACATTGTTAAAGCAACCCAAAGCATGTAAAATGTCACATTATCATTTGCTCTGTGGATCAGAACAATATCTGTGCTCTTGCAGTATTGGCAATTTCTCCATGTCCTAGACAAGGTCAGAAGCTCATTACAGCAATCAAATTAAGCAAATAATCAATTTTGTCTGCATCAGCTGCATTTTGCTATAACTTTTCCTTTAGCCCTTCCTCCTCTCAAGCAAAAAATGTTTAAAGCCACTATTTGATGTTAGTCATTATTCCCCCATATCTTACCCTTTCTAGCCACATATTAAAAATACAAGATAATTTGCAAACAACCTCTAGCAACTTCTGAAAATAATCAGCTTGACATCAGCTGAGATGTTATTTTTCACCAGAGTTTAATCAGATTGGATGTGCATAATCATTCAGATGCACAAATCTTCCCTTGTTTTTACAGAAAAAAATGCAATCAAATTATATTTCCAAATAAGTGCTGTATTTTGGATGACTAAGAAAATTGTAAACGTATGTATTTGTTCAATTATAAATGCGTGCCATGTGTCACGATAACATGCACTTTATACATTAAAAGAAAGTGCAGTTGAGTGAGAGAAGGGATAGAAAAGAGGGAGAAATGAGAGAGTGAAAGAAAGAGAATGGGAAAAAAAAAGGAAAAAGAAAAAGGGGAAAAAAAGAGAGAAAGAGAGAGAGAGAAAGAGAGAGAGAGAGAGAGAGAGAGAAAGAAAGAAAGAATTCAAGTGCACACATACTGTCACCCCTGTTCTGTTTATATATCTCTGTCTGCACTAAAAAAAACTACCTGAACTTAAAGAATAAAGACCATATATAACACATATGAACTCACATTACACATAAATAACACTAAGAGGAATGTTTAAATAACTGCTTGCCACATCAGGAATTTGCCTTCTTTTTTAATCTTAACTGTTCAAAGACATTGATTTGAAATAAACTGCAACCATACCTTTCATGGAATAAGAGATCCTTTAGGAGTTTTTCAGTCCATTTCCAGGCAGCAGAGAAAGCAGTGAAACACACAGCTAGCAGGGATCCTGTTCTGTGAATCTTGATCTTTAAAAGAAGTAAGAAAACTAAGCAAGACACAGCTTTTCAACGGGGGCAGCATTTGCAACTCTCTTTGAATAAATGCTCAACTTTTGCAAACTGGAAAAGAGTTCCGTTCAGCATCATCCCCGCAGCTGGCTTCCACGTGACGTCAGTGCACGGAGGATGGTTTTAAAGCCATCTCTTCCAACCCCCAGCTTTGTAACTTTATATCTCCTCATATTTTGTGTAAACAACTCCAACTCCGGGACATTTTTAGGTTTTATAGTGCAGTCCAGTCTTTAAATCTTGCCAAATCAGCTAGTGTTAATATCGAACCTGTGACAATAGGCAGTTTTAGGTTTCTTTTATTGTTGTCTATGCTGTAAAGGAAGATTTTTGCTGTCTTCCAGACCCCATTTTCAGCATTATATTTTTTAGTATGATCATTTTGAGATTTGCAACTTGATCCTCCTTAACTGCTTTGTAAAAGGAGTTTTGTTTAAAGCAGAGGTTTTTCTGGTTAACAGCTATCCTAAAGAGCTAAAAGCAAACTACTCCTCCCTAAAATCCCTTTCTGTATTCTAAATATGCTCTCAGTTATGACATGCAGAATTATTGGGCACTGTGCAATCCTACTGTCTTGCATTCTGGGAATGGCAGTAACGGTTTCTTTGGGATACACTCAAATATTCCTGATACTTTATAGTGTTTCTGGATCAGATTCTACAGTCTGTTAATTCACTTTGTATCTCAGCAAAGCAAAACTCTTGAAATTGGATGAAGAATCTGCCTTGAACAGGGAAACACATCTCTGGCACAAGGCTGGTAAAGAAGGTCCAAAAACACCTTGGGCTGGATATAAATCCCTAGGAGTGTCCACAGCAAGTGTTGGCATGGGATGACAAAAGCATCCAGCAAGCGAAAGTCCACAGGAGAACCTGAAGCCAGAGCAGCAAAATTCAGCTGCTCCCCCTGCTGAGCCGCAGGCAGGAGGAGCCCAGCTCACTCTTCAGGTCTCTGACCACCACGATAATTCCCCCACTGCCCCCTGGGTTAAACTGCTCCCATTGTTTGGCAGCTCCTGAGAGATCCCCGGGGGGAAGCCTCGTAGGCACTGCCCTGCTGGGCACTGGTGCTTGGGTGTGTCTGCACACTGCAGCTGAGACTGGCAGCAAATTCACCTTTCAGGGAATGTTTTGCCCCATGTGTGCCTGGGTAAGGGCCACAAAATACCTGATTGAGGCAGCACAAAACTGGACAAATCGTGCTGTCAGACAGATGTCCTGGAATGCCCTAAGCAGGAACATATTTTTGTGGGCAGTGCAGCTGATGACAAGAGGATCAGTGAGGAAAAGGGCACAATATGAGGATTCGCACATCCTTTGTTTAGTCAGCACTCTCCTCGTTGGAACAGTAAGTTTTTATCTGACAAAATCCATGACAAAATCCAGTATAAAAATTTTAACTCTGGGTGCATTTTATAGTAAATACCAAACCAGGTTTCAGGGAAAACACATTTTTTCTCCTTATATGGTCTAGCTGTAAGTCTCAGCGAGTGCAATAATTGGGTGCTTATTCTGCTCACACGTAACTTAAATAATGGGACTTGGGCTATTTGTGAAAATTGTAAAGATGATCTAAAAATTGAACAAATTTACCCCAAGTACACAACTGAATGTTCCTGAAGAAAATCCCCAGACTCCAAACTCTGAGGATTTAAATCTAAAGAAACAGTATGACTTTCTTTTGTGAGGTTAGGTCTCAAGTGCCAGCTGACATGGCTGGGAGGGAAGCGGAGTGCTTGGGAGCAGAGCTGAGCCCACAGCTGGAGGCCAGGCATCAGCACACTGCCTCCTCCCTGAAGCCAGCACAGCTGCACTACTGCACATGGAGGCAGACTCTTCAGACATGCTTTTTTACTCTTATCCATCAACAGAGGCTATTATTCTTGTGTCATTAATATTGCTAACTCCATGCCTCTTGTCTTGCTATGTGCACTCTTTGAAGTAAAAACAGTAAAAATAAATAAAACAATGGGCTAAATCCCAGGCTTGAGTTCTCAGACAGGCAGAAGCCTTCATTTCTGTCAGTGTGAGGAAGTAGAAATGTGCAAGACTCAGGGGCTTATTAGGAGACAAGCACTGGACACACTTCATAGGTCTAAGGAACACACTAAATTCATCCTTATATGGAAAAGGTGAGACAAAGAAAACATGAAGTGAATTGTAAAAACATGGGATCATTGTCCTATATACCCTTAAGTGTAGCAGTAGAGAATTTTAGCAGTAGAGAATTTCAGGAAATTATTCAATAGAGACTGTCCCAACTGTCCCTCCTCCAGCATCAGCAGACAAAGCAGCAAATTTGGCTTCTTGGTATCTGGCACAGATAAAATAAGCAGGAAGACTACTGTAGGCTTATTACATCCAACATATTGCTTCCACTTTCAAAAAGTATATTCTGTCCATATCTGGTACCATTAATGCTTGGGTCAAAAATCAGCACCTCAAAAAAAAATAAATAAAAAGAAAAAAGAAAAAGATAAAAAAAAAGGTGCAAGGGCATTTTAAACAAGACCTCTGCTAAATTTCTCTGCATCATGCAAGACTGGAGATAAAGCAGCATGAGTTTCAGCATGAGCTATGATCTGATGATATACTCAGAGCAGTGGCTGATGAAATCTACTGAAGACTACTTCAGGGTATCTTTGGCTGTGCTGCCCCAGCTTGGTTATGGCACACCCATTCTGCTATGGCCACAAAAGCTAGTGACAAGAAAGAAGAAGAGCACTGCTCTAAATCTAGTTTAGATTCCTGAATGATGTACGCCTTGATAATCCTGGTATATACACCTTGGGAGTGGCTGTATACAATGGGAAACGGGCAGAAGGGAATACAAACTCTGTCTCCTTTTTCTGTTGTGTGCTTCTGCAATAGCATATAACTCAGTGGAGAGGCAGAGCCAGCAAAGTGTTATGTCATGTTGCTGCTCCAAGGTTACATTGGAAATCGGTGGCAGATACTTTAGATGTTTACTTTAAATAGAGCCACCGTAATTTTCCCCATAGGCAACTGCATGTGTAATGGCAAAAGTTGGATTTGAATATCACTTCCCCTGGCATTAAATCAGAGACAGAAATGTAAGCCAATGGGAACTACGTCCCTGATACTGATGCCTTTAGAAGTCTCCTACTCACCTATCAGATTCTGGGGTGACTAAGGAGAAGGGCATGTAATACCCTGAAGCTCTGCTTGTTTTCGTAAACAACTCCTGAAGTTCATGTGCAGTTCATCTCTTTTTATAACACATATCTAGACAGCCATGTTTTTGGCAATTTTCTATTTTCCAACTGCCAGGCATGTTTCTGCACTACAGCACCTGCTCACTTCTAGTTTTGATTCTGAAGCACTGGTGACATGTGTCAGCAGACACTTATTCTATCTCTCAACTGGAGCTTCAGGCATGGATATTTTTGGTTGAAAGAAGTATTTCCGAGCCTGGAGAAAATGGTCATTTTAACATAATGGGAATTTTTCAGTAGCAGTAAGAGAGAATATCTGTAGAGGGATTTTGTCAGGGCATTCAGGAAACTAATTTAATTGAACTTTTCTGGTAGCATTAAAGGAAAAAATGCACCTATTCCCTAAATTACATAAAAATTCACTGGAGATGGTGCCAATTTCCACAAGTGAAACAATATCATAATTAGATCTACAGAAGGAAGATCTTTTCCTTTTGAAAGAATACTGAATAAATCCCCTGGGAGCATAGGAAACAGAAATTTAATATATCAGGGAAGTGCTAAATGAAGGCAATTTCACGGTTCAAATTCAATGGCTTTTTTTCCCCTGGAACATTAATACTTCACCAGAATATTCCAAAATGGGAGCTGTAAATCTGCTAAATGAGATTTCAACTGATAGGTAACCTGGCATATCCAGCTCCTTGCCACATGCAAACAAAACCTGTATTCTTCTTACTGTTTGTCTTCAGAACTCCGAGCGGTGCAGCCGGCGGAATCAGTGAATGAGCAGTGCCCTGCCTGACTCCAGTGCACTCCTGCCAGAGGATGCTGATGTGTTCAGCTGCCTTTGCTCACTCACCTGTGAGATGGTCTTCACTCACCAGGCCAGTTACTCAGTGGGGAGAATCTGCTTTCTTTCTTGGCAAGTATAATTACTGCATTTCGTAATATCAAGTTATTTCAATTTAGCAAGACATAGAACACTTATTTCTTTGGCTAGATCTTATCTTCTGGCTATGGATAAATGGCCATACTCATTCTGTTAGCTTTCTCAGCATCTTTTAAAGTTGTGCAATATCTGGCATGAAACAGACCAGCAGCTCAAATCACTCCCTTCAATCTGAATGCAAAAGGACAAGAAATACACATCTCATTTCTCCCTGAGATTTCTCTGTGAGGCTCCTCACCATTCTCCTTGCTCATGAGAGATTCAAAGACCGTGCAGAGCTTCTAAAATAATTTTGTATGCTTTAGTGTGCTTTAATTTCAGACTGCTGCTTGTGCAATAGCTCCCTAAATGCCCCTAAAGGTCTCAGCTTTGATTTTGCTTTGTTGATGCCTGATGGAAATCTCCAGCTTTTATTCAAGAAAAAATACAGTGAGAAATCAAGGGGGATGTAATCGCCCGTGCTGTGCAGAGATTAACCCCACCTCTCATCGCAGTAATTCATTCTTACATTTTCTGATTTCTGAGAAAGACACAAATCTTTCCCAATTAATTTCCAAGATTTATTCAATGTATGAATTCAGTGTATTACTACATTAGAGTATTACTGATACACTCTCTGTAAATCAAACCTTCTCCACTCATTATTATTGCATACAACACCAAGAAAGGTATAAGCAAGTGTGGGTTAAAAACTAGAAGCCCAGAACTTCAGATCTTAGATTAAGTATGACTTTTTCTCTCTTATGGAAATTGAGTCAGTAGCATTTAAGAAAACACAAATGATTGGTTTTTCCTCCACAGGAGATACTAAAACAGAAAGAAACTGAAAAAGTTTGTGCTAAGATTTGGTATGACAAGTTTAAGCCTCAAATTTTTGTATTTTTAATGTGCGAATTGCAAATTCATGGGGAGAAAAAAAACCTCTAGTATTTCCAGCAGCTGCTGAAAAACAAAAGGCCTTTTCCAGTTACAGAAATTCACTGTGAGTTATGGCTTGATCATATCTTGCCATAATAGTTTTTAATATGTGGAACTTAATTTTAGGTAACTGCATAAATTATAGCATCTTAGAAACTCCTCAGAATTACTTTGGGCCTGACTTTATCCTTTGCTAGGAAAGTAGTCAAAACTATCTATTAATCTCACATATATTGATTATAATTTCCTTTATACATCTCCCTAACTATAACATGGATAATGATGACAACATCCCCTAGTAGGAATAAGTATTTGGATTAAATCAAGGAGTTGAGTGATTTAGCTGATCAAGGTCACTACACCTGCAGAGCGTGTTGAGGGAAAGCTAGACAAAGAAAAATACTGTACTTTTTAATAATTAATATTTTTACTATTTTTTTCACTCACGTGACAAAAATTTTATTGCCCCATCTCTTGCTGCTCTCTCAGGATTTTCCCTCAAAAATGGTGTCTCAGCTATTTCAGGTAGCAGAGCATAACCTAGGCATGGAGATGAACTGTTCTCACTGGGGAATGCATTAAGTGAACAGAGAGCTAACATGATAAATCAAAGGTAATCCTTACCACTAGCTAGAAAAACAGCTGCTTTATTTATTTCCACTCTTTACCACTACATTATTCAATGTGTAAACAGCAGAAAAAGAAGTGTCATTAATACACATACTTGTTCACCTTTTGAGAATTCGTATTTGTGGGACTCAGTGGTTTCAGCATGGGTTGAATGAAACAGAAAAGTGAGCTCCACTGGGCATTTCAGATGAGGTTTTCCTAGTTTGAGACCTACTGCTTGTAGGAACTGCTAAGTAAGAGTGAAAGAAAGAAATTTGTCAACTGTACTCTTACTTCAGCCTCTCCCAGGAGAGAAAGGAATATTCAGTGACTACTGATGCACACGCATGTACAGAAGCTTCCCTCACTACGGGCATTGGCTACCAATGGCACGGTTAGACAGGGGTCACTCAGCAAACCAAGAGTTGCTATGTCCATTTAAAAGTCCTGCTCCAATCTGGGGATGTAGCATGGCCATTTCTCTGGAGCACAGAGAATGCAGCCAGCCTATATCTCTCAGAAGACTCCTCAGCTACTCTGATACCTTCTCCTCATGCATTCTCATTCTCAGAGGCTCCAGCTCCTGGCCACCATTGCAGATATAGTGCTCTATACACCAGCTATTTTTGACTGGGGCCTAATACACATAATACAGTGCTGAAAAACATTATCATCACCGTATTATGCAAAATATACATACAAGCTCTGATATAAAACTGCAGAATACACACACAACGTGGCATTACCATTCATATGTGGCTGGAATACAAATTCTTTTTCTAGGAGTGAGAAGAGGAAAGTAACAGAGTCCTCACACCCACTCTGCATTTTTCTGGTTTGTTTCTGATTTGGTGCAAATTAAAGAAGATTAAATTGGTTCCAGTCCTCAGGAAATTATTATTCAAAAATTATGAAACCAGACAAAGTAAAAGACTCCATTTTCTGCTTGCTTACCTGGAATACTACGGTGAGCAGGTTTCCTATTCAACTGGGTGACTTTTTGGTATGTTTTTTTGCAGTTCTTTTGGTTTGGCTTTGGTTTTGGCAAACAAGTAGTCTTCAGTGTTTTTACAGCAGTGGCTATTACAGAAACTATGTCTCTTGCAGTTCTTATCTTGGAGGGTGGACAAAATAAACAAACTGAAAATAACACTACAATGAACAGTAAATGATGAATGACTTACAGTACAAAAAACAGTGTAAAAAGGAAGACAAGTTTAAATATTGTTGTGTATGAAAGGGATGAAAATAATACAAGGATGAGAATAAGTAAAATGATAGGCTGGAACATCTGGGAAAGTAAATACAAAGACAAAGAGAACAGTCAATTAATGGAATAGCAAGTCCAAAGTTTCAACAAAATAAATAGTGAATCAGAATATGCTTGTGGAGGGACCAAGTGCCCATCTCCCATTTACTTCAGTAGGAGTTCTGCATGGTCAAGCCTTGAAATGTCCAATTGTTAAATGTTCAATTTTATTATTTGTTTAGAGAAAATATAAATTAGTTTGTTTGAAATTTGTGTAGGTCCATGCAGTGCTCTGCGTTTAAGCCAATGGGAGCTCTACAAGCTCAGAACTAGTGCTAGATCAGAAAGTGAGCATGCTAAGTGCCGTCTCTGTTTGATTTCATGCAATACATGTATAGTAATTGATTAGCTTTAAACTCACTGCGTCTGTGACTTTCTGATACAAGGAAACAAAAGACTAATTAGTCAGCATAGGAATAAGAATAGCTTTCAGCTTCACCTGGCAACTACTTCAACTGTAAACTAGCAAGACAGCACAAAGTAAATTACCACAGCAAGAGACTTACAAAACATTGGATAACTTCATTAGCAATAACAAGATATGCCAACTATAGGATTGCATGATAAGATAAGGGTAGGTAATTTTCATTTTTCATGGCAAAAGATCTTGAGTCAGCAAGGAGTTTGCTCCCCAAAACCTCTCTGAAACAATTCTGCGCAAAAACAAACCACAACAGAGATGCTTGTTACTGCTGCATGCAAGCAATGATTAACAGGCCTTCAACAAGATGCAATCTATTACAGTAACTACAATATTCACATTACGTGTGGCTCTGTGTCTCTATAAAGTAGATTTATATGGTTTCTTTTAATCTGTGGTTTGCCATATTCTCTACAGTTTTTGAAATTTAGTATTTCCTCCTGTTTAAAATTAATAAAATTTCCCTTTTATCCATTTAATAGGAACCCATCCACTAAGAAAACAATCATGTTCATAAGCACCAAAAATACCGTTTGCACTGCCTTTAGTGGCAATGAAGGCCCAACTCTGTCAAATGCAATTGCAAAGCCAAAAAGGAGTAAAATGTTCTGTCTCCAAGAGCATAATTTTAATTTTCAGGAGACCAGATTTATTCACTGTTCACAAATAGCTCTATTGGTAGAGTATGTTTTCATATGGCCAAATAAGAATTTCACGTAATATAGGAAACAGTGATTTTTGTTCACTGCCTAGAATAAAGAATTTTCTTTTTGTGCCATAGATCAAATTTGAGGTTTAATTTGCTTGGCAGAGCCTTTTTACCTGTAGGCCGTAATAAGTAAAAGTCTACCTGACTCACTGACAAAGGTTCATCTGCACTTCGATCGTCCGAAGTCTTTGGAACTTCCAGTCTGTCGATGAAAGCCTGGAGCTCCTTCCTGAAGGCCTTCATCTGCGCGTTGATGCGGTACAGGAGCTCGTGCTCACGTATCCTGCTGCCATCGTCCTCCTCGTCCATCAGCCCAAAGAGGTCTCCGTTGGCCACATAAATTCTTGCCTCTGTGATGATGGTGCTCGTGTCGGAAATGAGGCGGTCTATTGTCTTGCCCAGCCGCTCGGCTTCGGAGCGAATGTCCTTCATCTGCTGCCTGTCAGTGAAGCTCTTCTGCCACCCCGACGGCGTTGGATAAAAAGACCTGGTGGGCGTCAGGCACCGGATGTTGCGCACCTCTTCAGAGTCGCTTTCCCCGCCGATGGGACCTTCCCTTTTGCGGTGAGGGGGACGGGAATCATCATCGCTCTCCTTTTTTCCCGCATCGCTTTCCGCGTCGCTGTCTCTGGGGCTGCCACGGATCCCCAGGTGAGAGGCCAGGTCGTAGCGCTGCATGTTGGACATCAGCACTCTGTTCTCATACTGGAGCTGCATGACTTTTCCACTCAGCTCGTTGATCTGCATTCGTGCAGCTTTTAGCTCCTCCTGTAACGCTTCCGTCTTGGCATTGTCATGGTGCCTGGAGCTCTCATGGGCCCCAGACTTGTACTTGTATTTGTTCAGCTCAGCTGTTATGCGCTTGTTTTGTTCTTCTAAATCAGCTACATTTCTCCTCAGCAATTCTGTTTCATCTTCTACCAGCTGCAAATGCTGTCGTAATTCTGACAGGGATTCATTCTGCTCTCCCAGGAGTGGGTTAGTGGTCCCTGAGAAATCATCTCCTCTTAAATCATCGAGCTCTGCTTTCAGTCCTCTATTTTCTACTTCCAGTTCAACTATTTTCCTCCCAAGAATGTTAGCTTCCTCCTCCACAAGCCTCAATCGAAGCTTGAGTTCAGCTTCTCTTGTGGTAGGTGGCCCACCTGCTTCACCTTTTGGCAAGGGACTGTCCAAATCCCCATAAAATGATCTGTATTTTTGCAGCTCGTGTTCAAATCTGTCTTTCTCTTTATCAATTTTAGCCATTTTCTTCCTCATCAAGGCTGCTTCTTCTTTGACAAACTGTAGCTGGCACTTCAGGTCTTCATTGTCATCCTTAGGGAAAAAAGCAGTATTTGAACAAACTTGAAATCAAACAGGAGACCTCCAGTGGGATTGTCTTAATTTACATTATCATAGGTACATGGCTTTAGATACTAAGATATTTTTCTGCAATATTTTTTCACTGATCAATAAATTAAAAAGAGGGGAAGATACTGTTTTACTTGTGACTAAAATTTGCACAGTCGCCAGAAGTACCTTAGAGGGTTGGAAAAGGGGGGCTTGTAAAAAACCTTATATTTTCTTTGCTTACAACATTATCAGACTTTACGGTGCTCAAAAATCCTGAAGTCAGCACAAATAGAGCTGATAAATCTTGTTTCACTGCTGCTGCCATTTGCTTTGCCTGAAATTCAGAGTAGGTGGAAGCTGATGGGTTCTGTTGCAGCACCAAGTTTGTTTAGGGAGTCGTTGAGATTAGTGGTGCCTGACTGCAGATCTGGGGTAAGAGCTCTTCCATTTCACAGCACATAGGAAAACAAAGGGCAAAGCAAAAAGCAAGCCAAGTGCAAATACGTAAACCATGTACCCCATTTCCACAGTTCCCTGAAGTCTCCACGTAGGAATCAAGGCTACAGTTACTTGCAACATACCTCTGTTGGTGTCTGCTGTGACTTTTTTTCTGATTTTGGTAGGTCTTTGCTTCCTCTCCTCTTCAGTGATTGCTGCAATTACAACAAAAGGACATGCAGTGATTTTTTTCTAAAGATATACTAAAGATGTATATAATTTGTATATCATTAATTTTTAAAATAGAGCAAATCAAATGCAACTATACAGGAATTAATTTCTCGTAATTTTTGAGATACCAAGTACAGAGGAAAGATATATATTTTATATATATATATATACATACCCAGCCCAAATATGAAACAGCAATGGCACACAAATAAGGTTTTAGTATTATCAGTCCGTTACATTTTTTATTCAACACATTTTGAGACTAGTGCATTATGAATGTTTAATACAAGACAGGAGTGGTAAGATAATGAGCCTCCCAAGTGGTAACTTACAAATGGGAAAGGTGAGACAAACAGTGAAACCCAGCTCCCCCATTTGATATTAACCCTGTTGCGTCCAGGGCGCTTCAAAAAAGCCTTAGTCTTAGACTTTCTACACAAAACAGCGTCACTAAGATCTGTGGGCATCTACAACCACACCTTTCTCTGTGTCCACCCTCAGGCTTCAAGCTTGCAATGCACTGCAGTCACACTTCCCTAAGTGTACACTAGGGACAGACTCACACATAGCTCTGGTCACTAGGTTTGTTCTGTTTTCAGATCATATTCAAGTAAATGCCATTTAAAACCGCTTGGACTACAAAATTCTAAAAAGAAACAAATCATACCAGCCCAAGAACAGAAACACACAAAACACACAGACACAGGTTAGCACCACCATATGAGTGAGATTCTTTGGTGTCCTCTCATCTGCTATATAGCCCAAGAGAGTAAAAAGGAAACTCCTGCTTTCAGAACAGGATGCACTGGGATTGAAGCCAGCTAATGTATCCAGCAAAAATCTTGTAGGTGCTGACAGCAGAAACTTCGTTAAGGAAAAACAGCAGCAGTGGAAAACAACTGCCACCATCCCACTGGCAACACTCAATAGTGATCATCAAGAAAACAGCAGGAGAGAGGCACACGAATGAGAGAATATGTTAATACATAACACCCCACTTGCAGCTGTTCCCAGTTTTTATGTTCCCCAGGTAAACTGTAGGCTGCAAGGCAGGACAGGGATAACCAACACCATCTCCTTCTGAGACTGTGCTCTGGTAGAAACATCCTGTGAGAAACATACTGTTCTCTGCACCAGCTGGGGGAGAATCTACCTAAAAGCTGTCCAGTTCCACAGACTGGGAAGTAAAATATGTTCATAATTCTCAAGGAATAGAGTACAGTGGGTGGGTATGCTGCACACAACAATCCTGTGCACCATTTGCCTGCTGGTACTAATCATCCTCTTTCTTCTGCAGATCAACTCTATTAAAAACTCCTACACTCATGGACTGCTCACTAAAAAGGAAAAGTTAATGCTACAGAAAGACCCACACATAAATAAAATTTTTACGTCTCTTGTGCAAACATTGACTGCTCTCAGTAGACCAAACAAAAAAACAAATCAAAGATCATACCTAGATAGCTGGATAGCTGTAAAACACAGGCTTCTAATGGAATCCAGAAAAGACATGAAAATAGTTCAATTAACTCATTTATCCCTTTCAGTATAAACCCAGCAAATCTGGAATCTAGTATACAAACAAAATGGTTCTTTTCCAGAGTCACCCACATGTTATCCTGTTGTAGAAATGGTGCATGGATTTTTGAAAGGGTTGTTCTGTTGTTTTCTGTTAGAATTGAAAAGTTTATAAAGCCCTAAACTTCCAAAGGAGTAGGTTCCTCCTCTGTGTTACCATTAATTATACTACTATGTATCACCACTTTGTAAAAACCCTTTTCAAATCAGTTTACAATGCAAGCTTTTCCTTGCCCTGTATTTATGCCAATACCACTCACTGATAGTAATAATATTAAATAAACAAACAAACAAACAAACAAACAAATAAATAAATAAGCTATAGCTAAACTATATTTCTGCTTTATTACCTAAGTGCCTTTTGCTCACCCTGTTGAGCTCAGCATCTCTCCAGAAATAATGAAGTTCTGAAATGCTGGGCTGAAACTTCTTTTGTACCCTGTAACTTTTCAGAAGATAAGAGATATGAGAAAAAGTACTTTTATAGGTTTGATGTGCAACACAACCCCCTTGTTCTTCTCCTTTCTTGTTCTATTTTTTTGGTGGTCCTCTCAGTAGCCAGGATAGCAGCATTCAAATTACAACAGTAGTTGTGGCTATGTAATGATTAGGCACTACTTTCTGTTCTGCTCTATCTGAATTAGAGCTAACTCTCTAGAGCTTGTATTGTTCACCAGCAAAATCCCAGCATTTACCAAAAAATTTATAGCAGAAAGCAATGAAGAACATGCACAATTCAATTAGCAGGGTGATATGGGTAAGCAGATTAGGCCCAGCTGGAATTGGTATGATCTCTTTTCATATGAAAAACACCATGAGACAATTTCTGATCACTAGAGGTTAAGATCTCACACATCTCAGCTGACAGAAAATATCCTCACTATCACAGTGTCCTACAACATCAAGTCAGGGTACTGATGCAATGGCAATATTACACTAAACAAAGAATGCCACATATCAAGAAGTATATTCTGCTATAAATATTAAATTTTTGCTATAAATATTAAATTTTTGAGAGTTGCTTCCAGATGTGCATTTCACAATTTACAGTAGCTACTCTATCAGTTCTCTCAAGCTTTGTACTACTGAAGTCTTCCAGTTCGATTTTCAACATGAAAAAAATTATTGCTGCTAATGAAATAAGCAATGAAATTCATCACAGAGAAATGGAAAAAAGAAAAAAATGTTCAAACTAACATATGGCAGAATGAAAAAATAGCAACTCAGACTCCTGCATGCAAATCTTCATACTAAACTGAGACTGGACATTACTAAAATTGTCTGTACGTTGCTTGTCACTAAAAGCCACCTCTGCTGCTTTCTCAATTGTAGCAAAAAATCTGCCCTTCATATGCTAGAATTGTTGTTGTGAAGGAGAGTTTGTGGGCTCAGATAAATTTTTTTTCCATATAATTAAAAAAATTCTACTCAGAAGTGTCCACAGCCAGGAGAAGACTGCAGATGAGGTTTGTATTAGATGCAAACCAGATCACACGCTAAGGGCAATTCTGCTGTGGTGCTCAGCAGCATCAGTTCTTCAGTGACTTTCACTGGAGTTTATCCAATGTCTTGCTGGAGATGCTAAGCACTTCTCAAGATGGCATAATCCTTCTCTTGCCAGCCCTAAATTGCAGGCCAAATGTGCAGCCCTAACATCACCTGTCATGCTCAGTGCTTCTCAGGTGGAAAGAGGTCTGAAATCTACTCTGAGAATAACACAGACATAATTTCATCACACTCTATCAAGTAGTAAGGCTATAAAATGAGCTCAAATTCTTCCTGCCTTATTCTAAACTACAACAGATGTCTTGGGAATTAATAAAGAATCCTGAAGCAAAATCTACTGAGATTTTTCAAGATGCTTAGGTTTGATTATTTCAAGCCTGATCTAGGGGAATATTATCTAAAAGTCATGGTAGGCAAGCATGGGAGGAATTCCTGACACATCAAGGGATTTATGCATGCAGAGACCCCACAACAGCATTTTTTCCTCCTCACAGAACAGGGCAAAGGGTGTGCAGCTCCACAGCTACCACAAACCTTCTCATCTGCACAGAACTGTGCTGTACTTGGCTACGGTTAGCTGACTCCCAACTGCTGTGACACACCTGCAGTGCTTTTGAAAATCAGAGTAAGCCCAACACTCTACACTTTACAGTCTTGAAAAGCCAATAAATACTAAAACATTTTTGGGCTGCACAAACTTGTGCCCCTCTGTGGCACAGAGTGACTATCACCAGGGAAATGTAAATTTGCCCTAAGCCTCTCTCTGCACTTTCCCTTTAATCAATATGTCTGTGTAACTCATGGAACTGGATCAAATCAGACACAAGACAGATTTTTTAGTTTTCTGCCACTGGGTCTAACGTAATAAAAACTAAATTGGCACTATCTGTGTTGGCAAATTGAAAATTTATATTCTCTAACAATAACAACAACAACAACAACAAATCTTTGTTTTTAAAATGTCTTTCTTATTCTGCAATTTGTGCAGAATAAGTCTTAGTGCAATTTGCCAGCTCAAGACCCTGGTTTTGTCTGTCATTAGCACGAGCACACAGAATGATACAATACTTTACTCCTTCCACCACCATTCAAGAGCAGAAGTCTTGAATATTTCTGTACTCTACTTGCTAGCAAAAATAAACCACAAATGAAAAAGCAGAGGATAACTGAAATGCAAAAAGCACAGTCTACCTGTCCACAAAGCAAACACTAAGCATATCCCTATTAGCTGTACCAACACTCTTTTCATATTTAAACTGCCTTGTTTCAAAAACACTGCTGAGGAGCAATACAAAATTTAAAAAATGTTCACTAGAGAAATAAAAACAGTTCTCATGTAGTTGAATGACTTCATATTGTAGAAAAGAGGAGCTGACCTCCAATACTTGTATGATTTCATTTGCATTTATTTAGGAGTTATCTCAGTTATCACTTTCAGATCCTTTACCATTATTTATTTATCAATTAAATAAGAAAAAATACAAAAGAAGGGAAAAAGATATGCAATATTTGCACCTTATCTAGAGAAATGTTTTGCAGTTTGAACTAAAACCACATTGTTAGAGCATATCATAGTAACTATTGTGGTATAACTAGGTAAAAGCTTTCTTTGCAGTGCATAACTGAAGCAGCATATTTATGCTTTCATGACATTTGCTTCCTTCTTTTCCTTATTCAAAAAAATTACACTAGATGAAAGCCACCTTTTCAAAGCTCTCACTACATCCTGGTCAAAGAGCCATCCAAATTGATACTTTGCTTTCTGTGATTACACACTCCTTCATCCACCAGGATATCACAAAACAGTGAAAGCAATTTCTCTGAGGAGGAAGAGATCTGCCATTTGAACCTTTCAAAGCATGGAAGAGCTAGACATGGTTATTTCCCCAGTGCTATCCAGCTAGGATTGTTATGGATGCAGAAATCACAACCATCTTACACTTGGCTCCCTAATTCTGAAATGTAAAAGAAGATCTCAGAACATGATGAATATTTTGAAGTGCAAGTGCAGGAATAAGTTATTATGCTGCATACTGATGATAGTTACACTTTTCCTAGGGCTTCTTAAGTTGGTTTTTATTTGCCAGCTCTGCTATTTGTCTATTCTGAGAGAAGAGATTCAGTCCTTTTGACAGGGTTTGCACAAAGCCTAATACAATGCACTGCTCCAGCCTTTATCTGGGACTGACAGCACGACAGACAGCGCATCAACATAGTTAAAACCACTACCACATAACAATAGCAATATTCACAGGCACAGATATGTATATGGCAATTATAAATTAAATTAATAAAATATTCCATCAAATGTAGAGTGGTTTTTTTCACACCTAGTATCACATGCAAAGCTTTTCAGTCTTAGAAGGATATCTCAGAAGAGATTCCAAATAGCTTTTCATGAGAACAGGAAAGTGTGAGCAACCAGATGAGGTTCATTGCCTTGGTTGCACAAATGCATATATATTAACCAAAGTGTGGTTACACTATCCCAACAGAAAAATATTTGTGTCAAAAATGAAAAGTAGTGAGAAGGAAAATAAGAATGATTCTGTACGTAGTGTGCACCTCTACACTGCTCATTGGAAATGTACAGAGAAGGCAGCTCTGGAAAGCTGTGGGCTGATCACACATGTCCATTGGTGTCCATTATTTAATACTCAAGAGTTACATTAAATGCACAGACAACACTTACAGTCCCTCGCCTGGATTCACAGGGCGGGACAGCATCAACCACAGGCACATCCAGGTGCATCTGTAGGTGCACAGCAGAGAAAGGAGCTGTGAAGCTCACCCTCTGAGACTGTGCCCTTCTGACAACTTACACTTACAGGAACATCTCACCAAAAAATCAGATTTTAGAGTTCATTTGAAACGATGCAAAAATTGAAGATGAATTCTTCTGTTACTCTTGGTCTTTTGCCTGTGTTTAATTGGGGAAATGCTTTTGTAAAGCTAACTCTGTGTAAATTGGCTGAAAAATATTTTCTGTAATACAACATATGGAGAAGTTTCAAAGGTGTTAGGAAAGTTTGGTCATTGAAAACAGACCATCAGACTGCAGTGCTCTGAAATTATGCCAGCGTGATCCAACCACAAATTAAATACACTTTGATGAGCAGTTCATGTAAAGAAGGTGCTCTAGAAAAAATAAACCATGGAGACTAAGAGCTGAAATGGAAGGAAGGTGTTTTATAAGTTTGGGCAGCCCCACACCTACTTTTCTCACTCTGGTACCAGTCTGATTTGACATAACCTAAGCCTGCATCCCATACTTTTCCTGGTATTTCAACAATGGCTGGAGATGAGGGGAAGAAGGACCTTGCAGCCCTGGCTAGAGCAGTGTCCAGCTGCTTCAGTAACTTCTAGAAGCTCATAAGACCTGAAACTTGATCCCCATGTCCTGTCCTCCTAAATGATGACTTTTTCCCCTAACTGAAACTTGCTCAGGTTCTTATGGGAAATGCTTACTCCCAGCAAGGGAAGGGGCTGTGACTCTTAAGCTGACTTAAAAACTTAATGTAGAGGTTGACCTAAAACTAGTATTTCAATGTTCCCTTTGCTAGAAACGTGAAAATCTCATTCTGAAAAGAAGCTTGACAGTCTTCCACTCATTATAAATATTTGATCACTGGAATGTATTTTTAATTAGCTATCATGAACAAATATTTGACTCTTTAGCATTTATAATAAATGTCACTGAACCAGCAAATCACCTGCAAATTAATACCACAGCAGCCCTAATGGGGTTATTCAAGAATCAATTCTAGGTCCGACTCTAATTAACATTTTGTCTTACTAACTGGAAAGAAGGCCCATAAAATAACATTGGGTGAAGACTGCAGGGTAAAGGTTGGAGAAACACTAAATATTGAAAAGGAAGGTCACTGATACAAACCCTTGTGCAATCAAATAAAATCGGTTTTAATATGACTAAATATGAAGATACAGATGTAAGAACAAGGAATAAAAGTTATGCTAATACAACAGGAGAACTGCCTAGAGAATAGAGAAGATCTCTTGAAAAGCCATATCTCTAAAAAAAAACCTGCAGGGTCATAGACAATAATCAGCTGAAATTATATCAAGGTGTAATTTTGTGACCAAAAGGTTTATGAATGTGGGATGCAGATATCAAAACTGGGGTTTGCTCTGCAGTGAGTAGAAAGGCTGTGCCTCTCCACAGAATCAAACCAGCCTCAGGCAAGTGGAAAAATTCACTTTCAAGTGGTGTCTACCTTTCTCCTTTGAGAGAGGTCAAATTCCTAACCTAGGTTAAATGCTTCGTTTTCACACGTGTAACTGATATCAACCTTAAGCATGAAGATTTTAAACAAAGAAAAGAACACCAAAACATTGATGATGGAGTCTTGAATTTAGCAAGGCAGAAAGAAAGTGTGTTTCCTGTCTGGCAACTAACTTTCAGCAAATTCAGATGAGAAGAGAGGCACAAATTTTTACCAATTCCTGGGACAGTTCACGAAGAGCTGTGGTAGACTGTTCTCAGCTGCTAATTATTAGCACAGACTAGCACCCATTTCTGAAAAGTAGGCACCAGCTTGAATAAAATAGCTGGGGTATTTTATGACCTGTGTTATTCAGAAGATCAGACTGGTTTACTGTATAAGACAGTTCGGTCCTCATAATGTCTGAACACATGAAACTTGGCCAAAATTTGGAAACTGAGCAACAATTCTCCTGGAAGCTCATCACAGGAAAAATAAACCTCTGCATGTATTTATATGTATCAGCAAGGCAATATTCCATTTCAAAAGTCGTTCTGGAAGACTGTTTCTGGTGCTTCTAATTAATCATTTAATCAAAGAGTTAAACTGCTAGCATCTGTACATTTAAAATAATTTAGACCAGCCTGTAATTTAAAAGCCTGCTGATAATCAGGGCAGTTGGATGTCATCATCAGTCGTGCTTTGCAGGGAGGCAGAGTCCTCTCATTACGGACAACACTGATGGAAACAGATGCATGGCAAAGACCTTCTAAGTGCAAGTACTCATCTGTGACCTAAGCAAAGGGCTTTGCTGTTATCCTAACCTGGATTAATTGCTAAGCTAGCTTAAGTCAATTAAAACAATCATGCAACCAGGATCAAGCAAAGAAAAAGGGACTTGATACCTGCAGGTTTTATTCTACATGTCTCGATACAGGCAGCTGTTAATACTAGCAATGAGGGGGAAAGAGGGGAAATCACATCATATGTCAAAAAATCTAAGCAGAAACAAAGACTTCAAAAAAGCACACTTGCACATCTAAGAGGTTAATCCATTCCCTTTTACTTCAAAATAAGAAATGCAGTACTTGGAACTTAGCTATAGAACATTATCAAAATCTGAATTTCTCCAACGTCAGGAGGTTGCATTTCTTGATACTATGAACACTGAAGTAAGTGAAAAAAAAAAACAAAACCAAAAACCCAAAACATCAAAAGCCTGGTGCTCTTGCTCCTGGCTAGCACCGATTCCACATGATTCAGAAGAGCTGCTGAGCTGATCCCAGATCCCAGCACACCTATAGCTGAGTGTTTCCCCTGTCAAGTGACACATATTACAGCATATAGCTATAGATGTGTGTGAATGAGAGGGTCTAAAAGATGACAGGGTCTAAAAGAAGAGGGTCAGAACACGCCATTCTGAAGTGTCATATTCTTCCAGGGCTGTTCAGAGGTAAAGCACAGCCAGCACACTGCCAGTTTATGAAGAATCAGCTGGCTGCCTGGAACAATGGCACACAGAAGCCATTTGCAGGGCAGTGTTCCCCACTACTGCATGTGTACAACACTTCCCTTGTTGCACTTTGTTCTTCCTGCCTCTCTCCTGCACTGCACGTGAGGAATGTGCCTGACGGAGAGCTCAGTGCTGAGCACAGACACACACATGCACAGCTGTGACACAGAGCACCAGCAGAGACACAAACCTCTGTGCAATATCAGTACCACTGTGAACATGCCCCTCTTGGTAGCACGTAGCTGCCTCAGATCTGTTCATTTGCTGTGTTTGTCTTGGGGAAAACGTCTGCTTGGAGAGACCCTGAGCTCTCCTGTTTAGCAGAAGTAACCTGGAAACCATTTCCTTCTCCCTATCCAGAAGTGACCTTTTCTACCCCTCTATGCTTCACTGCAAAGTGGGAAAATAGATTCTGCTTGTTACTAACAAGAACAGATCAGAACAGTTGGGGCTGAAAGAGACCTCTGTTATGAGCAGCCCCCACAGCTGGCCTCAGCAAAGCACCCTGGCGCCTCCACAAATGGACAAATGTTTTGAGTCATTAATCATTTAATAGTCCAGTCTCTCACAACCTCTGAAGATCTAGTCCAGTGCCCCCTGCTCAGAGCACAGACAGCTGAAGCAGGCCTCTCAGGGCCATGTCCTGAGCGGTCTTGAATTTCTCCAGAGGTGGAATCTCCTTCCTCTATAGGCAATGAGTTTAGTGTTTGAGCACCTTCACACTAAAGTTTATTCTTGTTCTGTCACTGAACACCACTGAAAAGAGTCTGCCTCCTTCTTCTTTCCATCCTATCAGATATTTCATAGAAACACAGATCTGGGCCCCCCCAGATACCCTGGCCCGAGGCCCAGGAGCCCCATTTCAGCTCAGCCCATGCTTCAGGTCCAGCTTGAGCTGTGTGAGATGCAGTGAGTCTGTCATTAGCTCACCACAGTTGCTCCTGTCACTGGTCATGGACTTTGTTGGTACACCTGTGCACTGGTTTTCCAGCTGAACCTTAGACCTGATTTATCACCTTGAACCTGACTGATAATCTGGACTTCATAACCTTTTATTTCTAAGTGTACTGTGGGCAAACACAAGTGACATTATAAAGCACTGGCAACAAAACATTAAGTTGGGCTGATTTTTGGGGGGATTGAGCGGGGGCGAGGGCAGGGAGAAGGATGTGGGAAATGTTTTTCAAGGAGAAGGACCAAACTCCATCAAAAGGCTGGAGTATCATACCACATCTTTTGCATCCTACTATGCACCATTAGGATACTAGTTAACAAACAGTATCACTTTTCCTTCAGGAACTACATACTAGTCAGAGCAGCACACAAAGGTATGCTTGCTTCACTAGGCTTTTCTGATTCTGAACATACTGGGGAATTTATGCCAGCCACCTAAATTCTCGGAACCATCATTCTGAAAAAAGTGATGAACAATTACTACTGTATAGTAAATTTAGAAAGTCTTGTGATAGCTTTATTGTACATGTCTCTGCTGTCCATATTCCATTTGAGGTCGTGCCAAGTTGTTTCACCTGTTTTTACACTGGAAACTGCACTGAGGTCACACCCTGAGGGCCCAGGACATGTTCCAGAACAGCCATCTGTACTGTGACAGGACAAGGTTCCCTTCCTTACACCAACAGCTGAGTTCAGCCAAAATGCAGAGCAGCACAAACCTCCATGGTGCCACTTCCTATTTACTCTCCTAAAGCCAGGACAAACTACCTACAGCTGTGAGGATCTGCCAAACTCCTGTCAGGAGCATCTGAAAGATGCATTGGGAAATTCCATGTACAGAATAACTGAAAAATCTATCAGGCTGCAGAGTTCTCTGGAGGGTTTTGAAACTGTAGATTTGCTAGAACATCCAGAGAATGTAAAGACAGAAAATTCTTTCATAAGGGGTTTCTGAAAAGCTCAGTTTAATATGTGAGGAAGATAGCCCTGAAACCAGCAATGACCACATACACTAAAACAATAACAGAGCTATGGCAATTTCTTTTTCAATCTAAAACAAGCTCATATTTGACCTGTATCAGCACATTGCAAATACTCTGTTATTTCAGCTGTTTGTTTGAAGGGACAGGTGCACTTAAGCAGGACTAAATACAGTGGTACAAGGGACAGAAAGCATGCATACCTATTACTCATCAAAGCCTTGGGGGGACTTCCAGTAATATGATGACATTTGGTGTACATTGATTCCATACAAAAACATGCATCTAGAACTCTGGTTCAGCACCTAGAAAATGTCTGTTCTGCCTCTATAAAGCCTTCCAATTAATAGAAAGCAATTTTGACAAGCCATATGGATTTCCTCTAAATCTAGATAATCCTAGCCTATATCTATATTCCCATTCATGTTTTTGTACCAGTACAAAGATACTGAATTTGTCCTCCATATCATGCAATCTCTTTCTTTAAGATCCAAAGTAATCATACATAATGTCTTATAGCAAGAAAAAAATTTCCACCTGCCAAAAATGAAAAAATGTGCAAAAATAAAATGTGAGGTGGAATTTGAAAAGTATTATTAAAAATACATATTTTATTAATTTTTAAAAATGATTATATTAAAAATGCAACGTATTATTAAAAAAAACCAAACAAATAACAAAACCAACTTAGGCAAAACAACTAAAAACCAGAGTGGATTACACGCTGTCTCTGATACTGTGAAAAGTAACATAATAGAGCTATTTAAGAATCCCCTAAACAAGGGAGCTAATTTTTACACTTCTAAGTGACCTGGCAACTTTTTGTTTCAATTTAGCATTCCAGTTGGTACCCTTATGTCTAAATTGTATATAGGGACACTTGAGTCTCCATTTGAGTAAAGCAATACTGAAATTGAGAAGTACAAAAATAATTTTTTTTCTGTGACTGAGGCCCACTAGAGAGCCTTCTAATATTTTATTTCCCAGACTTTTCTCCATTTGTTAATGTGGTATCATATTTTGGCAGCCTTAGTGAAGTCGGTAGTGAGGCTGCATGCTCAGCAAAGAGATAAAAAAGGTCTTCTTTCTCCTTTATATCTTGAGGAAGTCATACTCTAAAGTCTGTATTAAGAGAAATACATCTCTTACCACCTGCTCTGTGGTGAGTTCATGCTCACAAACCATTTTCCCTGATAACCAGTTACCATCTACCACTCGATCCACAGCTCCCACCCTGTCCATTACTTCCACGGACAACTGCGCATGGCAAGTGATTGCCTCTTGCCAAGTAATTCCCAGCAGGAGGAATTCACATGGCAGCAACAGACTGGACTTGCTGTTCTGCATCTCGTTTGCCATCTCATCTGGCTCCACACCAAGTCACAGAACCTTTGCCTGGTTTTTGCACTAGTAAATGAAATGGTCAGAGACTGTTCTCAGGACCCGGTGCCAACTGGCTCTTCACAATTCAGTCTCCTTTCAGCTCTGATGACAATACAGCTGAAGTTCCCTGCAGCTTCCTTTCAAACAAACAGGAACACATCCAAATTGTCAATCTGTAACAAGCTCTGACCCAGGCTAGACCCCAAATCATGCCCAAGCAACGAAGCAGCGGCAGCTGACCCAGGTCAAAACCATCTAAGGGACATGTTAGCGACTGCTTGTTCAGTGTGTGGGCCCTTCCTTAGCCTGATTTGCTTTACATATATAGTTTTTGACTGCTGGAAGCAATTCTGTAGCAAAAAACAACTTTGAAAAGAATTATATAAAAAAAAAAAAAAAGGTTTCAGGTGCTTGAGACCAGAATGTTGGGACTGATGTCCTTTCTGTAAAACATAGTTTCTATGTTTTTGGGAACTCAGCTTTTATTCTATGCTTCCATTCTAGTTAGTTTTTTTGTGGGTTTTTTTAAGATCATTACTGTTAGGTCATTACTTTAAGGTCATTACTGGTTTTTTTTCCTTTAAAATACACCTTACAGCAAAGAGACTCTAATTTTGCCTGGAGACTCTATATAGTATCAGTAACACCTTTGACAAGAGAACTTGCAAATCTAAAGCTGCTGCCATCTACCACAGAGATGAAGGAAAATAAAATAAGATTCTGACACAAGGAAAGAATTCTATGTCCCCATGAAATCAGAGTAGGACCATTATGTTTACAGATTCAACAGAACTCATCAGACTTTATTTTGTGATGACTAAATTGGTTTCTGTTTTAAACCCATTCCAGATATACTCTTTTTTACTACAGCTGTCACTCCTTCATTATTACTTTCTAATCAGCCATCAATCCTGCCACTTCTTTTACACACCCTTGTCAATTTTCAGACCATTCAGCAGAAATTCACAAAGCAGCACACCAACTCAATGACTGAAAAATATCCCTTCCAGGCATCTTTACTCACAAAATCTCCACAAAATAAGATGTTTATGGAGATTTATTCCTTTGAAATAATTACATATTTATTACCTATGTTTTGGAATACATTATTATTCACCATATATTCAATTTTGAGTAACTCTTGAAGCAAATGGCTCATGAGAACTGCTGATGGTGGATAGATAATTAAAATCTTAATTTTACAAAGTTTAAGCATCAGCTGCATCTCAAATGCACTTTTTTTCCCCTGCTTATGGCATGACATTTTCAGAGAATTACTACAACAGATTCTGTTACAGAGATTAATTTCTCTCTCCATTAAGATGCTTTTCTCATATTCAAAGAACAAAACTGAAGCAAACTCTGCTTATCTCAGTCTCTGTGAAGTCACAGTGTGCTCTGAGCAAGTGTGTCAGAATCACACCCTCACAGGTTATGAATAGCACCCCTGCTGAGTAGTGTTTTTAAAGGATCAAAATTCTTGGGCAAGACAGCAAAGGTAACAGAATACCATACAAGCAATTCTGACTGGGGGTTACACATCTGCTGGGATGTCGTGCTTAGAAGTCACTGAGCTGTGCTTGGAGATAGAGGACTTTTTCTCTCTTTCCTGTAGAAACCCAGGCAGACATTTGTTTCTCATCTCTTTTTGAAAAGTCTTATAAGTACCCTGCTGTTCTTTTCATCAAAACTAGTTACTTTTATTTGAGACAACAAATCAAAATTCCAGACCACAGAAACCCTCTGCTTAAAGGTACTGCTGGTAAAAGTGTTGCTGATAGACTTAGTATTGGATACTCCAAAGGACACAGAAAGGAACTGGTCTTGTGAGAGCCCTATTAAATCCTCCCCTGCTGCCATCTGGTGCCAAGAGCAAGTAAATTACTGTAACTCTCCAGAGTTCCACTGACTGCACTGAGCCTGTGAGGATGAGCAGCTACAGCAGCCTCTCATCTCACTCTGCTTAACCTTGCTCCCTCCATTACCAGCTGTTTGAAATGGCTCTAACTTTGAGGAAAAATGAAAATATGAGGTGCAATTATGATGTGCCTGAGAGACAGCATGATGGAGGAGACTTAAACTTTCTCTTTCAAGTATCACTCTCCAGTGATTCATATGCATGCAGCACAGGCTACAAACAGAAGCTAGAAATCCATGAACATCCACGTAGTTATGACCTCACTGGAATCACAGAGACCAGTCAGGACAGCTCACATGCCTGGAGTGCAGCAATGGATTGATGAAAACTCTAAAGGTGAGGAAGAAGGGTTTGGCTCCACACAAAAGAGCAGTTCAATTGTGTTTGGTGCTGTCCTGTGACAGGTGATGATGGGCCAGCTGTGAGCTAATGGCAACAACCAGAGGACAGAGGAGCACCCTCTGAAGTGTCTCCTGATCATCTGATGCATAAAGGGAAATAGATGAAGCATTTTCAGACAACTACCAGTCACCTGATTTCTGCAATGGATTGAAGACAATTTTTGCCACAGGTGATGAATAAGGCAGCTGTGGCAATTACTTTGATGGACTTCTTGCAAACAAGGAATCAGAGGTTTAATGGTCAGTGGAAGCACTGGCAGCACTGCCTGTGAGATGGTGAAGTTTAAGGTGCTGGGAGAAGGGATCAAGAAAGTACCAGGCAGGGAAGTTCTGAAAGCATCCAAATATGTAATGTTACTGTTGGATATGGCTGCCTTGCCTGTTGGAAATGCTGCAAACCACCACTCTTTATGAGACTTGTTTCCAATCTTTTGCAACCTCATTACATTTTAAGTGTTGCAGATTTTCCACACCAAGCATCTGTCCTGGGGTAAGCTACCAACACTCTTAATATTTTGGGAAATTTCAGCAAATTATTCAGCTCTTTTTAAGATGACAATATTCTTGTTTGCTAATAAATTATTCTAGCAACTGTCCTCTTGAGACACCCCAATATGTCTGTGTTCCAGACCATTTTTGTGTTTATATACCATGTATACCTCATACTTTCCTAACTCATCAAAAGGATGACATAACCTTTTAGAAATTTTCAATTCCTATATATTACCAGGTAATTACTCATTGGAGCTTACCAGTTTGAATTGCTGAAAATTTAGTATTTACAAATTACCTCACCCTCTCCCACTGCCAGCTATCAATCTGCACGTTTTCTCCAGCTGACAGATTATGTTCCAACTCCAGGGCCAGAAGGCAAAGCCAACTAGTCCTGCAATTGTTGTTCCATGAGGGCCTGGATAAAGCTGAAGCCAAGCATTAGAACCAGAAACCTTCCTTCAGGTGCTCACAGTGATACAGTTGCTGTTTCCTAGCACAGAGAGTGATCCTCCACTGCTCTCAGACCAGATTTAAAAATGACGAGCTAAGGCTTGGAAACCAGGAAAGGAACAGAACAAACCAAGGAAGCTGACAGATTTGCATGAGGGGGTGGAGGAACCAGGGGAAAAGTAAAAATTTCACAGCAGATAGAAGTTGTAGCTAAGAAATGGGGATAATATA
Source organism: Zonotrichia albicollis (assembly GCF_047830755.1). NCBI lineage: Eukaryota > Metazoa > Chordata > Aves > Passeriformes > Passerellidae > Zonotrichia > Zonotrichia albicollis. Next base: position 72,236,858 of record NC_133821.1, on the reverse strand, counting down.
TTTAAAGCAGAATAAGAGCAAAATTAACTAGAAAATTCTTGAAATCCAGAGAGGAGATTGGACACTCGCGAACAGTTGGAAGGATGCAGGGAAGGAAGGAATGGTGGGAGAGAAGGACAAGACTGGGGCTTAGAGATCAGAAGACAGCACAACAGCTACTACTATCAGTAGTATAAAAAAAAAGAAAAAGAGAAAGAGAAAGAAAAGGAAAAAGTGAAAGAGAAAAAATAGAAAGAGAAAGAGAGAAGAGAGACACAGGATCAAGACTGAGTGAAAGAATCTGGAGAATGTGACACTTTGTGAGTTCTAGAAGAAAGACTTGAAATAAGTGGTTGTGGTTAAATGGCAGAAGGGGCTTAAAGAAAGAAAAGGTTGTGATAAAAAGAGATACTGGATTTTCATCCTAGAAGAGCAAGGCAAGCTAGTATTGATGATCAAGGGGACTAGGACAGCATCTTACTAGATCTTTCATAGCGTGGGTTTGTTGGTTTGAGGTGCTTTTTTGTTGTTTTGGGGGTTTTTGGGTTTGTTTTGGTTTGGTTTTAGGGGTTTTTTTGTGAGGTTGGGGAGTTGAATTTGGAATTGTCTGGGCTTTTTTTATAGCAGCTTTTTAAGTGAAATTTTCAGCTATCCTTCTGATGTCTATGCAGCCTGAACACTCAGAGAAGTATAAAGAGCTAATCTGTGCTTAAACAGGGCAGGCAAAGGTTGCAAGAGTAAGCAGAAAAGTGTAATTACATTCTTGTGGTCCCACAGCAGGATAGTGTCAAAATAAGGAACAGAATTCAGATTTTTCCTCACAGCTCCAGTGCCCAGCTCCCCAGCTCCTGTTGCCTTCTTCCCTTCCCATGCAGTGTATGAACCGGATTGACAAGACAGGCACCACTACAGCAAAACACAGACCCATGCAGGGAGGGACAAACTCCTGTGCCTGCAGTCTGAACTGGAGGCACAAAAGACATCTCTGGTTCAGTGCCATGGTTATCACAGGTTCTGTATCTGAACTAGAAGTCTGTGCTCAGAAGAAAATGGTGGCTCGACAACAGCGCCCTAAAGCAGCTGTAAGAACTGAGCTGCCTTGCATCTGCCCAGCTTGGAGCAGTAGCAGAGCAATCCACACACATCCAGAGAGACACACTGTGGTGGTACCAGTTGTTGGTTTCTCTGGGTTGAAGGCACTTGAGACAGTATTTCATGTTTGGACTCAAGTGTTTATTATTTCTTATCAGTCAAACAGTCTCACTACTGTGAATTTGGCAGCTTTTCATTAGAAAGCACAAAATGGCTAACAATCTCTTGTTACAAGGTCTTTTAAGATTAAACTATCCAATTAAGAACTGACACCTAGATTATTTTCCCTTTTAACCTAATAACTGATCCCTAAAAGCCCCTATGTGGACTTTTCTGGCCAATTACAAAATGCAACCCAAACCCATGAAGAAGAAGGAAGAAGAAGCATGAAGAAGAAACCCAGGATGACACCCTGTGCACTCCATCTTGCTTCCATCCACAACATACTAAAAATCCCAAAACCTAAATTTCTCACCTAAGGGATGCACCTACGCTACTCTCTATAATCTATTTCACACTTTTGTGGGTTCTAGTCTATCTTGAAGTCTAGCAAACTTTCTCCATGATAGAGGGTCAAAGTCAGTGTTCCCCTGGGGGTCAGGATGCCCCAGAGCAGACAGAGAAATATTCCCAGTGCTCTGGGTTTCCACAACACATGTCCCTGAAAAACACTGTGCTTCTTGCCATTGCATGTCTGCACTGCAACAAGGATTTATAAAGCCCAGGGTGCAGTACAACAACCATATTTTCCCTCTACATAATTTGTTTCACAACAAACCACTAAACCTCAGCTAGCTGGGTGTTTGCACATAGCTACAGCAAACAAATTAATTTTTAGTTCATGATAACAGAAAGATATATAAGCATAATCTAGGCTTTACTTGTTAACAAAGAATTAATGAAAGTTAATTAATTAATTAATCAATGAACAACATGTTCATTATTATTAACATGTTAATTTTTTTAATATCTGAAAAATTACGTCTAGCTACTGTTCGTTTCTCTTTCCTGCTAGGAAACAATTCCTCTACTTTGTTTTTGGCTTCCCAAAAAGGATTACAGTTGATAGCAACCAATATTAAAGAAGAAATCAGCAGCAGTTGCTACAAATAAAACCAACACAGATTAAAAATCTTGTGTGTCTGTGTGGATATATGCAGGAATAACTTTCCATCAAATAGTTGCAGTCTGGGGGATTGAAAGCAAAAGTAACTGATAGAAAATGAATGCATTGTTGGAACACCTTCCAAATCCTGGATGCTTGCAAGTTCTGCTGCCATCAACAACAATTTCAAACTTGTTGTGGAATTTATGATAATTAGTTTTTTCCAAAAGCTCCAAATCAAGAAGGCAAACTGCAATTACATCTTTACATAAAAGGACAAATACATTCATATGTCTATATTCACCCAAATGTTCACTGGAGTACTCCAGATTTAACTCTAAACCAACACATCTGCTAGCTTTTATCTTTTCTGCATATTTTCAGTCAAGTCTCCATGCTTTTTGAATCAACAGAGAATCCACAAAGAGAAAACTTTAGCTTTGGTCCTGCCCTAGAGACTACCTACCAAAACATTATGCTTTCTTTCTTACATTTTCTATTAAGTCATATTTTAATTTTCTGATATCTCACACTGTTCATTATTAAAGAGAAAGAAATTTCACATGGCAGTTGTACATAAATAGATTTTAAGAATTGAAAGGTTTGGGTTTCTGCAGTACATCTGATGACAAAAGTACAGAAATCAATCGTTACATCTCCAAGCATTTTTACTATGTTGTAAAACAAAATGTTTCTTTCTCTTTAGAGAGATAGTTTCCAATTAATTCTAAGCTCAATAAAGCAAAGATCCCAAACCAGACAAAGGTCTTCCCCATATTTCAATTTAAGCTGAGTAGAACTCCCTTAAGCAGGAGGTTCCATTGGTTACAATGACTGTATTGAAATGAGAAAGGATTGTGAATCCATGAAATTAGAGGAAAATAACTCACAAACAAAGAGAAAATTAACATTATGACTACCTGACAATGACATTTAAAATGCATGAAACCTTCAATTGCCAGAGAAGAAGAAAAATTATTTGTCATGGAAAAATTCTAATGCAGACTGCTTTCGGTTGTTTTCATGTTTTTTTGTATTAACATTGGAATAGCTTCTTCACAGATTCTAAATTTCAACTCTGTAAGATTTACTACTATTCTTCACAAGCATGTTTCCATGAGTCCCCCAAGTCGTGGTTTATTTGGAAAGTGCATAATAATAATTTGGCTTTGCTTCAAACTTGTTTTTCCTCTGACTTGCACCTCCTCACCCATCCTCCATCTTCCCCCATGGTGTGCTGAAAGTCCTGGCCTGAAAATCAGCATTCACGTGCTGAAAGTAACTCAGCAGCCTATTTGAAATACATAAATCCTGCCAATCACAATGACACATAAGGCAGTTCTCCCTTCTTCAGTATAAGGATGTATTTCTGACTCTTTGTCCACTCCACCCCTACTATGGTGTCAAGCCTTACTTCACGTTTTCATTCTGGCTCAGTGCCCCCATTCGGCGCCACTGGGAAACATCCATCTGCTTCAGCTTCATGAAAACCATTATTGTGAAACAGAAACCATAAACATGACACCATCTCTTCTGGAGCCTCCAGCACCCTTTCATTGATACCAACAGCAAAACCAGAAAGGGCTAAGCCCTTAAGCCAAAGAAAGGAGTGTAGAGCAGTGCGGGAGCGGCAGAATCGTAGCTCCGCATAGCGGGCCAGAGGGAAGAACCATGATAAAGTGACTAGTGATGACAGGGATGAAGAAATCCATTAACTGGTTTATATCAAAGAACACAAACTATTACATTGCCCCCAAACATCACTGTAATCTGAAGATGCTTCAAAAAAGGGAAGAAAAATGATTTTACAGCAGTATAACCTATTAGAGAGAAGGAGGAGCCAGAGATGAGAACCTAAAAGAAAGTAGAGTGTGAATGGACAAGAATAACAAAACTTTGGAGTAAAGACAATCTTAAAAACAAGTTACAAGGATAATTACAGAAAGATCATGCTCTTATCAAGAGGAAACCAAGGTCTATTTAATGGCAGTAACCAGAGAGAAAACAGAAGGGGAAAGTTTCAGGGAGATGAGTGGAAACCTGACTAAAGCTCAGATTTTTTTCATGCCCTTTTAAAATCAGCAGTTATCTGAGAAAGCAGCAGAAGGTGGAACAAATCACCTGTTTAACCTCTACTAATATGCTTGAAATTCAGCTCCTGTAAAGAAAAAAATTTAATGTTTTTAATACTTTAATACATCACTTAAAGGATTCATTTGCAGTTCCTAAAAATGCCCGAACATCATACAACTCAAAATTTCCTACCCTTTTTGACAACTAAATATGTCTCTTCTGCTTCATACAAGATCAAAGAAGACACTGGTGTTCCTACTAGGGAATATTCCTAAATGTGAAAATTGAGGGCATTCATTGAATTTTGAATCTTGAAGAGGAAATGGGAGAGCTGTTTTTAGGGACTTCTGATAAGTCATTCCTAGTCAACAGCTTCTCATTTTACTGCTGCTTTGTTATCTCTGTCAGCCTGGCTAATACTGCTGTAATGCAATTTTCTGCTTACTTAATGGCACAGTATCTTGCATCTATATAATGGCAGCTGGAGTAATTTTGAAGATTAATTAGATAGAATGAAAAATTATGCTTAGACTGAAAAGCCAGGTAGAGTCTCTCACTTCCCAGCACTCCAAAGAGCACGACTGAACAAGATGGGGAGGTGGCTAGATCCCCAGTCTCAGTGTGCCTGCTAGTACCCAGCAGTAGTTAGCAAGGGAAGAACTACTGCTCTTTGTAAAAACCTATGGAAAACATCATCTGTAAAGTCAGATGCCTCTGGCACACTTCAGCACACTTCCTACATGAATATTTATGTAGGTACAATGTATCAAAGCCTCTGAACTCTTGTTACCACTAACTTCACATTTCCCTCCTAGTAGAGAGAGAAAAAAAGGCACCACTTGGTTCCTGTTTTACCTACAAAACACCAAATATTTCAGTTTCTTCTCAGCTTCACAACCATCAAGCTGTACTTTAGCACTCCTTGCAGCTTTCAACTTTTGACTGCCATACTGTTTGCCCCCAAACCAAGTTGTAGAAGAAAAACAGTTCATCAGGAAGAATCTAAACTCTTCAAATAACTGGAGTAGAAGTAAATGGCAATACTAACCTCTTTCATTTTTTCCAGCTCGTTCTGTAGTGCTTGTTTGGCAATTTCAACTTCTATAAGCTGCTGTCTTAATTTTTCATTTTCATCTTCTGTTATAGTACGTTTTTCTTCCACATTTTCTAACTCGTGATGAAGCCTCACTGACACATCTTTTGCAACCTAAATGAAATGGTATATCAAAAGAAGGGTTAAAAGAAAAATTGACTGCTGCAGTGCTTAGTACTTAAGCATCCATACAAAAGCTAATTCTGGGTGTTTTGATGGAAGAGGTATGTAAGGAAACAGGTAGACAAGGACATCCACAGACAGAATTCTAAATAATTCCAAATTCAAGCCAATTCCTTCCAAAAAATTATACATTATCCCTATGGACTTCACTGGAAACCATATCAGACATTAAACCCCAACTCCTTCTTAGTTTCTGTCACATCAACAGTTAAACAGGACCTTCACTATTCCTTCAGACAGTGCATCATCTATTTTCTCTCAACCACAGCTAGCTTATGTTCATTAGCACTGCCCAAAACCACACACCCTTCAAATACTTGACCCGCAACAGCACCTAAAAGCAGGGCCCATCTTCTCCAGGCCTTCCCTAGCTGTGTCTATCTCTGACTGGAAATGGACACATGTTTATTTTGACTCTGCTAGTTTCTCTCTCCTTGGTGGACAATTAATGAAAATATTTACTACCATTTGTGCATTTTAAGATCAAAATATGAACAAACAACATTTTTACTGACATTGTGTTCGCACAAATGACATCCGATATTTTCAATGGAAATGAACACTAAGTTTTTTTGTTGTTTGGGGGGATTTTTAATGCATTTTCATAGCAATAGAGTCAAAAGGCATATGACAAGATCTAATTCCTCCTCCTCATGAAAAGTAATAAGAATCTTCCCCTGCAAGCCACTTGTACTATATTTTGTGAAACCATCAGAAATTATAATCACACATCAAAAATATTTAAACACATACTAATGACTGTGTTGATGGTGATTTAGACACACAGAAATATAGTTTGAAAAGCCTAATTTCCTGCTTTTTTTAGAACACTGGCAAGCATAATTAATCCAACTCAGCATTAGCTAAGGGAGTTCAGCGAGCTGTCCTTCATGGCTTTCACTCAAACCAACTTTATGTTAGTATGCCAGAAGTTCTTTGACATACAAAAACTGTAGAGAAAAAATACTAATGGTAAGAAAGCATCTAGAAAGATCCAAGGTTTCAGAAATCAGCATCAGCTAGTGACTCAGCCTCCCTTGACAAGAAAGCCAGTGTGTGTGAATTACAGATACAACACTGCAGCGTAGCACAGGATCATTCAATAACCTCCCCCACTGCACACGCACTCAGGACACATAATGCCCAACAGAAAGAGTGAGTGGAGGGGAATTTCAATTATAACCATAGCCCAAAGAGACTGCAGAATGAGCTGAGAAAAACACCACAGGGCTTTAGCTTGATGCCTTTTCCTGCACTTAAAGTGCTCATCTGGTTGCCCAACCAAAGTAAGTGGGAAATCATGGAGGATATTTAAAACAGCACCCTAACAGTCTATAGACACAGTCTGGATCAGTAAATAAAACCAAATCATATTGTAATTACTGGTAGCTAATTTTTTGACACAAAAACTGGTGGAATAGCTATTAATGCAGGAAAAAAATACAGGGCATTCTAGATCACATGGGAAATGGGACTCACTTATGCAAGATACATTTTAATCCAGGCGTATGTAAGATACAGTCTTGCAGACAGCTGTATTAATATGTATCTCTGAAGGATCAAGTTCCCTAATATATTGCAAAATGAACAATGTCAATTTGGATAGTCTTTCTTCAGAAGAGGACTTGAAAACACTACCTATAACCACATGAGTTATAATTATGTTTAGCCAGCACCCAGAACTCTGTTAGGCAGAAATTTGGCATTAGACATTCATCCCTACTCCAAAGCAGAACACATTCATGAACAGCGAGAACACTCTGCAAGAACACTGCTCCTTCCAATGAGTCAGTCACACTGGGAAACACATGGGAGAAATGCTAATTAAAGCAAGCTCTTTGTCCAGCTAAATCCAAGGCCTTAGCTTCTATCTCCTGTATTGGCAGACAAGCACCTCAGCAGAAGTGCCCTCAACAATTCCCTCCCCAGCCCACATGTGTATGACTTGCTAATTAAAGTAACACTGAGCCAACAAAGAAGCCAACTCCATAAACTGGAATCACAATTCACTCAGGATATGAAGGCCCATCTCCAAATTCTGCCTGCAAATGTGTGTGTCTCAACTGATCACCAAAGCATCATTCTGAGCGTGCAAAACATCCTTGTTTCAAACAGAAATCCCCATGAGAAGGGGGTGATTTTGCTTCTGATCAGGAAGACTCTATTTTGTCAAGATCCACATGGGCAGCTGTATTTATAGAACTGTCACAGCCACAACAGAAAACGTGGGTTCTGAATACACACAGAAAAGGAATATTAAATAGAAATTTTAATAATAGTGATGACAAGCTTGAAAACTTTCAGAAAAGATGATCCCAACCAGGTCTGAGAATAACATATTTATCCATCATATCCATCTATCATATTTATCAGAAAGAAGTTAAAAAATAACCTTATTCATAATCACATATTAAATTCACATTTTAAACTGCAGCCCACAGAGCCCATGTGCCATGGGTAACTAAAGTCCTGGGCAGAAGTGTGGCCAACAACCTCACATTTGCTATACAGAGGTCTGCACTTCCATGACAAAAGGTCAGTTGAGTGGGAGACAAGTCAACTGAAAAATGTTTATGTGTCCTCATTCAGCAGGAGTACTTCAATATCTAGTGAATGGAAGCAGAAATTAACTTCCAACTGTGTCAAGAAAGGTTTTTTTTCTCTGTAATTGGACCAATCTAGGATGGAGATGATGGGTATTTTACCAATGACAACCTTTAAACAAAGACTGAAACTTTTCCTTAGCAAGAGGCTGTGGTTCATTCAGATCTTATGGATGAAATGCAGTTGATGACACACTGAAATTTGATGAGTTTTGTCTATGCTTTCAGGTAGATGTGAAAAACCCTGGATTCATTGAATATGACAGCAGTTTTTTTACTGATGGAAACACAGTAAGGATTTAGTGTTGTGATTGCAAGTATTCAATCTGCTTACCCTCTAAAATCTTTCACTAAAGAGTAACAAAATCCCTTCAAAGTCAACGGGGCTGTTTGGTGAGGTTGGTTTAATTCTGCAGTGGAAGGGTACGTTTTGCACTCATCATAAAGAGCCAAAAACCTTTAGCTTCTAATTTGCTTTTGAGTAACTCCTTGCACATTACCTTTGCAAAAAATGATAGGACTGGAGCTGAAAATAGCCTGTCTACGTACAGCAAGGGCTCCTGTTACCAAGAAGAGCTTGGCCATTGCTATTCCATGAGCTGCATGGGTGCACAATGGAACGGATGGGAATGCCTGAGTCATGAGGACCAAGAGCATGGTTGTGTCTCCATCTGAGACGCTCCCTTCCCTTCGACACCTGCCCGTGTCTGTACCTTGAGGTCCTGCTCCATGCTGCGTATGAGCTCGTTGTCAATCTCGCCAGTCTGGGCGTAGCGGAGCCGCTTGCGCTCGGCCTTGCGCAGCCGGTACTGAAGGATCCGGCAGTTCTTGTTGGCTCGCTCCAGTTCATGGCGCATTTCTTGAAGCTGACAAGCATCCTCCTCAAAGAAACTGTCCCTCATCTCGTCCATCTCTGTCCTCAGCTCGTCTATTTCGTTCTGGCACGGGGGCAAGAAGGGGACGGGGACGCAACAGGTGGGTCAAAAGCACAAATGTCAGCACGTATAGGAGAAGGCAGCCAAAATGGAGCTCCGCCCCGCAGGGAGGGCAGGTAAATACAATCCAGCTCATTATAAGCACCGAAACGAAGCAGGGAAGTGGTACTACCCGCACACCCAACATCAGAGCCATCTTAACGATGCTTCCAGCGCTCCTGCCGCAAGAGAGGGAGGCCGGGAAGGTCCTCCCGTCGGGAAGCATCCCGGTCCCCGCCCGGCCCTAGTTCTCCCCCACCTCCTGCCGCCGCCCCTGCCCCTCACCTTGAGGCTCTCGTTCTCCTCCCGCAGCTTCTCCATCTCTTCCTCCATCTCCTCCTGCAGGTGAGGGCTCAGGGCGACTTCGGGGCCGCAGCTCCTGCCGTCGCCTTCCGCCTCGCCCTGCCGCAGCCCCTCCGCCCCGGCCGCCGCCATGGCAGCGGGCGAGGAGGCGGAGGCGGCCGGGGGAGGCTCGGCCGGGGCGGCGGCCGGGGAGGCGCTGCCGCTGCTGCTGCTGTGGTTGCTGCCCTTGGTTTGCATCTGGGCGGCCGCCGCCAGCCCTTTCCTGAGATGGAACTGGATGAGCTCACTTTGCAGGCATCCCTCCTTCCAGTACCCGCCGCCGCCCGCCGCCGCACCGCGGCCCTTCCCCGCGCCCGAGGAAGATGGAGGCGCCGGGGCCGCCTCCCCCGCGCCCTTCAGCGGGGACCGCCCCGCTTTCCCCCCGCCACTGCTTGGGCGGCGGCGCCGCCGCCCCCTCCCGCTCGCCCCCGCCGGCCCCTGCAGAGGGCGCCTCCTCGGCGGCGCCCGGCGGCGGCAGCGGCTCCTCGGAGGCGGCGGCTCCTCCTCTCCCGGCGCTGGGCGGCGGTTCAGCACCGGCGCCGGGCTGGACAGCTCCCCGCCCCGGCTTCTCGGCGGCGCGGCCGCGGGCGGCTCGGGGGGCCTGGCCGGGCGGCGGCCGCGCCGAGGCGGCTTTGGCGGCTCCGGGCGCGGCTTTGGCGGCGCTGGGCGGCGGGCGCGGGGCGGCGTCGCGGGCCCGGGCGGGCGAGGCTGCCCGCGGCTGCTTCCTGCCGCTGCTGCCCTCGGGATGCAGGCGCGGCTCGGCGGCGGCGCCCCCTGCAGGCGGCTGGCTCATGGCGGCGGCTATCTCGGGGACGCGTCCATCACCGGCCGGCTCCTCCGCCTCCTCCGCCGCCGCCGCCCCGAGAGCTGGGGGAGGAGAACCGGAGAAGCAGTCGGGGTGGGCACGGGGAGGACGGGGAGACGGGCTTTCCGGCCACGGCCGCGGCCAGCCTGCCCGCTCCCCGCCGTCGCGGCGCCCCGCCGGCCCCCGGCCCCGGCCCGCGCCCACCTGCGGGCGGAGCGGTGTCCGGAGCGGCCCGGGAGAATCCGGCAGAGACCGCAGCCCAGAGTCAACCGGAGCAGCTCCGGGAAGGGCCCGAAGGGCTCGGCTGAGGCTGAGACCTGATCCCACTCCGCCTGCACCTAGGGGCGTTTCCCCAGCCCCGATGCTGAACCTTCCCCCACCGCACCGCCACAGCAGGGATGAATTTCCTCCCACACACAAACTTCCCTCTCCCTTGTCCTCACCACCAAGCCTGCGTTGCTAATGCACCTGTCTGCTGCTAAAACACTCGTCCCAGGGTCTATCACAGCCGAGTGGGGGAAAGCTACTGTACAAAGGGCTGCACACGTGGAAGCAGCTACAGATTTCCCTTCAGCTTTGACAGCGACTCTTCCGGGGCAAGGTGACTCGGTCATAAAGGAAAGGGGGTTTGCAGTCAGCCTCTAAACACACGTCCTCAGTTTTTTATGCAGAGGTGCTTGCAGGACTTAAGACCGATTCATATTTTTTCATATTCATATGCCAGTTTCATTTTTTCAGACTCATATGCCAGTTATGCATATCAATAGGTTATACAGGACTCAAACATAATCACTCCAGCAGACTTTCAAAACAGAAGAAGCAAGGAATACACTGTCACCCAGAACAAAATGTTATGTGTCATTCTCTGAAGGAAGCTCACTTGACAATTTGCCTCTATAATGACAAACCTAGAGTTTTCATGACCACAACAGATTATGAAAAAGGGCTGTTAAAAGCCATATCATGCTGCTAATGTCCCCACTATATTCTGAAAATAATGGCTATGATCCACAAACTCTTTTCACACAGCCTTTATTCAACCTCCTTTAGGAAGAACAGCAGCAGAAATGACAGCATTCCTAACATGGCCTGCCCATTCCCTCCTAGAACATGGCTTAACCATTCCCTGCTAGAACAGGGAATAAAGAAAGAAGCACAACTGGGCAAAATCAATGTAGAGACTATACTGTGTCCTGACAATTGGTTTACTCCCTCGAACATACTAGACAATGAAACTGTGTTTGCTCTGCTGTCACTGGCAGGAGGACATAATTTCCTCTCAAATGCACTGTCATTAATCACCTGATTTAAACCAATATTCTGGAAATTAATGCTCAAATGACACAATTTGGCAGACACTTCCCAAGCATTAATTAGTTAAAAAAAAAAAAAGCATGGGTGTATAGAGTTATAAAACTTGTATGACAACACTTTATAAAATATTTCCTTACATTTCTATGAGCCACCACAAACAGAATTCCCACCCTACCATTGTTTGGAGCTATACAGGTATGAAATATAAGAAACGTAATTCAAATTAATCATCGGGAACCCTATGTTATACCTGAATCTTTTAGGTAACTTTCACGGCAACTAAGACATCGGACCCAACCACGACCTGCCAGAACACAATCCCTTACCCTGCATGCCCCAAAATCCAAGATCTGCTACCTCCTAGAGTTAAGCTGGCTAATTTTATATATACATGTGTATATATATATGTATATATATACATTTTTAACTGGCACAACCAAAGCCCCGTCTGAGATCAAGTCCGAAATCTCTGTCCTCACAAAACTCCGCAGCTCGACCTTCTCCCCAGAGACAAACCCACGTGGCGCCGGGACGCGGCGTCTCGGCAGGTTTTCCTGTCGGGAACAGCTGTCCAGGCGGAAAAGGGGGTAAATAAATGGAAGCAACAAAAGGGAGCGCTCCGGTGGCTCCACGGGCCAGAACGGAACTCTCCAGTGCCCCGAACTTCGGGCAGAGCATCCCCCTGGCTCTGACCCTTTCGTCCTACCGGGCATCTGCCTCTGCCCCGCCGAGAATTCGCAAACGCGGCTTAAGATTTGGGAGGGCTTCTGCCTTTTGTCCTGGTTTAAAGGAGCAGAGGGGATTTTTGAAGGTGTCCCCCCCCCTCTCATACCTGGTGGGTTTGTAACATGTAACATTCATGTTACATCATTAGGAATAATATTTCATTTTGGGGGAGAAGGAAAAAAAAAGGTAGAATGAAAAAATAAAAAGGCTTGGATCTAAAGCATCTGCATTACTCACCACCACTTTGTCCGCTGCCCGGCTGGCGAAATGCATGCACGGAGAGCCGGGCACCTCACACGAGGTGCCCGCCGCTGCCGGAGCCTCTCAGGAAAATGAAGCAATATTCATGAGCTGACCTCACTGGGCCTGCGAGACGGAAGGGGTGGGGGGGACGGGGGGGGGGGGGGGGGGAAGGGAAGAAAGCAGCGAAGGGAAGAGAAAGGAAAAGATTAAACGGCGAGAACCCCGCCCAGGCCTGAAGGCTGAATTACGTCCCTTCATCTATCTGCACATGGTGGAATAGGATTACAGCGCAACTGGGGGAAGGAGCGGGCTGCAGGGAAGGGATGCGCCCGCTCTCGCTTCCCAGTGCATGCGGGCAATCGATGATGATCAATTATTTAGCGTCCCCTTCAGGGGAGCCTGCTCGGGCCGGGCAGGGGTGCCGGGCATCTGCTGAACGGGCAGGGCTGCGCTGACAGAGCTTTCTCCCTTTGTTCGCCGCCCTCGGCTGCGCCCCCTCGGCAAGAGCCCGCTGCCGCCTGGAGGGGCAGAGACAAAGGCAGCCCCGTCTCTGGGCTGGTGGAGATCCTTCCCTGGGGTTATTTACGCGCCTTGACACGGGGACCAGCGGGTCACTGACCCTTTCTTTACTCGTGTCGCGGGCAAATCTGTTTTACCTCTCTGCTCTGTCGTGAGGTGAATTTACCTTTGCTCTGAAGCACCTCAGGAGGCTCTTAAGACTTTGCGCTTGAAGTCTTTCCCAATTACAAACAAAGAAAAACAGGGGAAAGACTTGCTTCAGTTCCCTTCCCTCCGAGGAGGGACCCTTGCCGTGTGCAGGCTGTGTGTGGGAGTGTCCCGGACCCACCTGTGTCTGTGCGAACACCCAGCAAGAACAGCCTCAGGGCAGCAGCGCTGCTTTTGGGGTCCCTCTCGCTCCCCCTGCAGCAGCTCCTGGGCTCTGCCTCAGCCCCGGCAGTGCCTGGGCGGCGGGAGGGGCGGCGGACGCTTCCCTCCAGCCGTGGGGAGAATGGGTTTGCCGGCTGGAAACTCCTCCCGAAGGATGATTAAGAGATGGTTTCGTGCACATAGGTAAACCAGCATATACATGCATGCATACATCTCTATATAAACTGTATGTACACACACACACTGCGCATAAATACGTGCACAAATGTGCGTGCATACACGTGCTAGGATGCCAACAAAATATACAAACATATGCATGGGTTTGTACATTGCACGTACATATATATTTATCTCTGAGGTTTTTGCGCAGTCCTTGGGCGATGGCAAGCTCAGGGGAGATGGGCTGCCCCCCTTCGAGCTCCCCTCCTCCTGACAGTCCTCTCCACCTCTCCTGATATGCCATGCAGACCTCGACACATCTAAACCAGCATATGTGGCATGCAGGAAGGTACTGCCCCCATGCAGGTGCATGTCCTCCAGACTCTAGTCCTGGGACTGCATGAACGGGATATATATAGATGTGATGAGTTGAGGGCAATCAGAAAATAGGAAATGGAACATTATTGCTGAATAAGAAAATCACTGGGACCATGAAAAGCTCTTTGTAAAATTATTAATATTTAATGATTTTTTTTGGCCTTTGAAACTCATAAAAAACAAATGCAATCATACCAAGTAAAGAGAATAATTGATTGAAAACATGAGGAATGAAAATGAAAAATATTTCTGGAGTAGGAGTTGAGAAAATTTCTTATGAAAACACTAGATAGATTCTGCTAGAACATCTAGGTCCTGATCCCAGTGAATAAACAGAATAGAAGTATTAAGGACATCACAACAACATAACATTTAATTTACACAATATCATTCAGAAGGACAAGCACAACAGTCTCTACTTTTAAGCCCTAGACATTATTTACCCTCTTTTCTGCTCCCTTGGTGGGTGAGTTGCTTGGATGAACTTTCTACAGAAAACAATTATGCAATGTGATGGCATCTCATACCACCTATGACAAGTTTGATCATGCTTTTGGAAAGGTACAGATTCTTATTTTGTTGCAGTGGTGGCCAAATGAAAGCCAGGTCATCAGATTATCTTCACCTGCATTGTCAGGCCATATATCTGATAGTAAAGATCAATGTTATGGTGGAAAAAATGGCAATTTCTCAGTGTGGTTTGGTATGGTTGACTTAATTATCAAAAATTTCCATTCTCTCTAAACATTAGTGCTGACAGAGTTATAAAAATTGACATGGGCACAAAAATATTCTACTCATATAATTTACTTTTCTGGGGAAAATGGATAAAATCAATACAACCACCAAAAGTACACTTTTTCTAATATAAGATGTATTTCCACTAGGAAATTTTCTGCCAGATCTCTGTGGGCATTTTCTATTACTAACAGATCATGATATAAAAGATACAATAATTATATCTACCCTTGGGTAAGTGCAGTATGAAGAGACCCATACATACAAATTAATACAGTAAAAAATTCCATTTATGAGCAGATTTTATTGCAGAGTCACTAAAAACCTGTGGATTGAAATAGTACACAGAAGGAAAGATCTTAATTTCACACAGAAAACAAGGGGATCTCAGCTGACCATTGTCATTCAGAAATGAAACACTGATGTGGTGCAGAACACTTGTACAAATACACTGGCTCAAATGTCAGGAAAAAATAATGGAAATAGAATATCAGAAATTATTTAGTGAGAAGTATAGCACAAACCAGAAAATATAATTACTGGTCCCGCATAATTCCCTGGTGCAGAGAGATTTTGATTGCCGAGAGCAGTTCTGGTTCTCTAACTCAAATCAGGCTTGGTAGAATGGGATAAGGTTCAGAGGAGGGTGGTCAGGGCCTGAAGTGCCTCTGCTCAAGGAATGATGAGGAATGGTAGGAGTCCTCAGACATGAGACAGGGTGGCTGAGGACAAATGTGATGCAAGTCCCTACAATCTTTAGTGAGGAAGGTAAACAAGTGTAAAAGGTTCACCGTTACTCACAGCGTCTCCCCACACAAATGGTGCAGACATGCAAATGTGAAGGAAAGAAACAAGCAGGTGATGCATTCCAAACACCTGGAAGACAGTCCCTGTGGTTAAGCTATTGAACTCCCTGACACGGCGTGTTGGGAATATAAGGGTCTTCATGAGTTTAAAAAGTGATTGAAGAAAGTAATGAAAGAAAAATTAGTTGGCGACAAAAAAGGACAAACATGCTCAAAACCCACCTCTCCTCTGACTATTTTTTTGATCTGAGAGATGGTCTGGGAGAGATATTAATCTGTGTTTTTGCATTCTCTTCCAACATCTACTATTGACCACAGTTAGACACCTATCAGTAAGATAAAAAATCTTGGATCTGGCTCTGTATGACAATTCTTATCCTGTTAGTATCACACTCTAGCTTCACCCCCTTTCTCTTTTCCACCTTATTTTGCTTTCTTCATTTCTATTTCATTCTCCCACCTTAGATTTATTTTTCTGCAGAGCATTGGCAACCTGCTGCACCCTGGTAGAGCATACCTATGACTTTTTCATTACTTTTCTGCTTTCAATAGCTAGAATTGTTTTGACTCAAATTAGAGTCAAGAAGAGAAAACAAGATACCTTATTTTCTAGTCCCCATTATTGCTTGCTCATGTAGAGACACGTTTTTCAGCCTACAACTGCATTAAGTTGTGTGCGGTTAAGCAAGAGACGAAAGTAGAGGAACAGAAAGGAGAGGAGGAATTTCTCCTCCAAGCAGAGTTTAGCTTAAGTCACATAAGTTTCTTTTCCTAAGTTAAGAAGAGAATCCCTTTACATAACACCCTAAAAGTGTGACCAAAGCATGACCTCCTAGCTTTCATCAGAGAATACTTTAATAACAGATTTCAGGAGTGGCTTGGAGAGGATGCTTTTCCAGGAAAATGCCTGGATGGCTCACAATTGCTGTACTTTCTGCACTTGCTTACTCACCTCCTCTGCCCTCTTGGGAATATGCTGGGTTATGCTTGCTCAGAAAGAGAAGCTTCTGGAGCATGCTGTGCTAATTCATGGTGCTGGCACTGCCCCAGCTGGCACAGGCTGCAGTTTATCTCCCTGCCCAGGAGGATGTGCTGCACACAACTAATTCTACCCCAGGCCAAGGCCCATTTTCTCTGTCCATACAAAAAAAAAAAAAAAAAAAAAAAAAAAGATAACTTTGAGACTTTAGTTCACCTATTTCTAATATGTTGACTAAGCACCATAAGAGGTAATTTGAGAATAAACAATGAATACATTACAACTTTTCTATTTTCTTATATACTTGTAAATGGAAAAGTTTTCCAGAGGTACTGCATAGCAGAATTGTACAGCACCACCAAATCATCACACTTCAAAAACAAGAAACCTTGATGTTAGATAGGAATAATAGTTGACTGCAAAAACAAACCCCATATATTTTAAGTTCATAAAACTCAGTAGAACAGAAATAACAGCACCAAATAATTTGTTAAAAGACACATAGTTTGGCATACCTGTTTAGCCAGATCATTATATAAAATCATGGTGGTCTGATTGCCATTTCTCCTTCCTTTTTCCTTCTCCTCTTCCTCCTTAGCAGCTGCTTCTCAGCCAGAGACAGCTATAGCATGGCACACTGAGGCAGCACCTTCTGTTCATCAGCAGACCCTTCCTAGCAAGGGGACAGGATGCCCCACCAAAGGTACAGAAATGCCATCTGCACCTGCCCTGGCAAGTCATTCCCATGGGAGAAGTAGGTCATGTTGCTTTTTACTGTTATGTAAAGGAAGCAGCTTCATCGACCATACCTGTGAGGGATTACCTGTATCCCCGTTCTGGAAGTCTGGATCTCATGCACTCCGTGAGACCTGTCTTGCATTCAAGCCCCTCACTGGATTCTCAGACTCACAAGATTGTAAGAAGGCACAAAATATTTAAATTATAATGAAAATTAGAGGCATCTTCTGTTCCACCAATGGAGAATAAAACTAGGTAAAATTAGGTCTGTTGCTTTTAATAACTAAATTCTTTTAAAATATAGGCTTAGTTCTAATTTTGTTATCACACATTTCATTCCGCCTTTTCAAAGACTTCAGGAAGTTTCATAATCATGGTTTTTTTCTACAGCAATCAATTCTACTTATTGTTCAGGGATAATAACTGAACTGAACATGCTCTGAAACAGGCCAGTTCTGCTCAACCATTTCTCATGAAAAAAAAAATTCAATCAGTCTCTCTCTGTCTCTTCTGGAATTACTATATCTTATGTTACTAGAATGATTAAAAAAAGGTACCAATTTTAAATTTAAGACACTGAAAAAGATCTCTGTATGGCTCCGTTTGCTGCCATTCTACTTTCTCATACTCTTTTCAGAAGATAAGATTACAGCACACTTGCATAAATGCAATCATGCATGCATATATCTGAATAGTCTATATATTGCATTAGGATCTAAACCTCATTGATTATTTAATAAGGCTAATGGTAGAGGAACAGTAGAGAAAATTTTATAGCTAAGACTGTGGGAATGAAAGCCAAAATATGGAATTCCTCTAGATAAACCTGTCTCGTTGCATTTTGTATGACATGCTTACTGGCTGCTGAAGGTAAACAATATTCTTTTGGGCACTAACACAGTACCAGTATGTTCAAACAGCTTTTCCAAGAAGATATTTCAAATATAAAGTATTTATGTTGCAGATGATCAATTGCAGGTGATCGCAGACTTTAAATGACTGGTGTTAAAAGAGATTAGTCGTGAGCCAGCTGTATTCTGGGGTCTGCCTGCTTCCTTCTGACAGGGAGGCTGTGCCACAACCTGTGCATCTCACTGAGACATGGCCCACAACCAGTGTGAAGGTCTTATCTTAATTTTGAAAGTCCTCATTGTGGCTTTCCTGGGCAGACTGCAGAGATTCTTACTGCATGGTGTTACACCACAGCTTGAAGCAAGAGAAAACAGTGGTTCTAGCATCCCAGGGGGGCTGCAGACTCCTTCCTCTGTGCCTAAGGAGAGTTTGGGAGGAGCAGGGCCATCCTGGTCTCACACATCTGGTGACCAACAGAACACAGTACTTTTCAGGGGTCTCCACTGTAGGTGATTATTCTTCATTTATTTGTAGGCACTAGAATGCCCAATTCCCTTTGAATGCTAGGAGACTTAGGTCCTTAGCTTGGAAGGACAGGGAAGACATGAGGAAACAGGTGAATAAACAGTCTGCATTTTGTTTGCTGAGAGGCTTGAGAGTGTTTTATGGTTTTTTTTATTCCTCATTTAATGTTAATTAAATTTTTATTTCCTCCCTGTTAATTTGTTGTGCTTGCTTTGATAACTGATGGATGTGTATAATTGTGTAGGCTGGGACTGTATCTTCCTACTCTAACTTGCAGGTGGCATCACATTACCATATACATAAACTTCCAGATGAAAATTCCACCTAGATTTTCCAACACCTGATGTTAGATAATTAGTTTATTTTCCACCTGTGATACCTCCTGAAATATTCTCTGCCTTTTTGTCCTCTTCTTATGGATAATCTCTCTATTTTGTCTTTGGTTTCTCTGTTATTTTTTTCACTATAACCTGCATTTTAGGATCAGTGGATTTTTGTATGTATCATTTCTAAGCTTAATGCAATTTTCAGAGGTAACTCTTGGACTAGAAACTTTTGAAAATGCTGTCAAATTTATCTCTGTTCCTCTTTTGTCCTAAACACCTGTGACATCTCAACATAAGTAATCCTGAAAATCAGTTTTTTTCATTTCTATGTCTTACTGGATTTTGTGTATGATGGCTGGACATTTTAGTTGTTAATTCACACTTACAAATCCTATGAAAATCACTGTATTTAGGCAAGCTGCTGTTTAATAAATCAACAGTGAATGAGATCCTTTGTTCAACAATTTGCTGGGCTTTTTATCAGGCCTGTTATGCTGTTCTCTACATCCTGGATCACATCCAAGCTTCTTACATAATGCCCTAGTACTTTCAGAGAAATTAGAGGACTGGCACACATCAAGACAATAAAACCAGGATATCAGGTTTTCCAGCTGGTGCATGTGCACAGAAAAAGCTCTGTAGGTGTATTGAGAAGTACACATGGCAGATTTGCTGCAAGGCTTTTGACTCAGGGACGAATTTGGATTCTGATTTAGAGAGCAAGTGAGAAAATGATTTTCTCCAGATCTGCTGCCTTGGCTGATATGGCTTTAGATGGTTTGAGAGGGCAGGCAGAGGATCAGTTGTGGCTGCAGCACAGCAGCTCTGCGCTCTCTGCTGCGGGGTAGCCGCTCGCTCGCAGTGCAGTGAGGATGAGGCCGGAGCCCCGGTTTCTATGGTGACTTCACCTGCTGCCACCTCGTCAACAGCCCCTCTTCCATTCCGTGGAGATGCTGGCGGGGAGGGAGAGGAGGGGGAGGCAAGGATGGAGTATTTCCAAGGAGGAGCCTGAGAAATCAGTATTGGTGTGTTGTAGTGTCAGTGTCAAGGAATGGGCAGAGGCAATCCCTGCAGGGCGAGTTCCAGGGACATGCTGGGCTCCTCCATGCTACCCCCTCCTGCACTCCTTCCATCTCACAGAAAACATAATGGTGATGGCCTGATCTTGTTTGGAGTCCCTGTAGAGAAATGTTTTTCAGCACAACACATCTACCCTGGTGTAATTCTATCACGGGCAAAACAACAATCGAGCTTTGTGAAGTGAGGACAGTCCCAGCGACACTGGAGTCCTGCAAAAAGGCTCTGGGTCACATTGCCATAGCAATATGTAAACCTAGGACAGCTGATGCTTCTGCCCACAGAGAATCAGGATGTCGCAGGACAGATCTGAGATAATCCTTTATTGATCTGAAGTGCAAGAGACCATAATTGAAACATAATTGACCCTTAAGCTTAAGGCAATGCCTTTGTGCTGAAAAAGGTGCTGCAGAATCAATCTTTCTGCTCCCCCTGTTCTGAGTCTGAATGTGAAGTCAACTTGGTATCTATCCCACCAATGTCAGCAGTAAATCCAAGTGTTTCTGTTTGGCCAACTTAATCAGTTATTAATGAGATCTATATACAGGAGAGGATGCCCTCCAGGTTTCATTCATTATTGAGGAAGGAAGCCCAAGGAAGGCACATAAACTTACCCTGCCATGCAGTCATAGTTCTCCAAAGAGCTGTGATCCACTCTTTTCAAACCCACCTGCTTTTCCTACAGTCCAAGTTGTCTTGTAATTGTAGAAGAGGCATGTGTAGGAAGCAACAAATCTTCAATATGCAGAGATATTCCTTTAAATCTTCTGGGGTTAAATCTTGGCTCCATTAAGGTCAGTAGCTAATCTCACACTCTTGTTAAAATGGCCATCCCCAATGTTAGGATTTCTTGGACATTTTGGTAATTGTCTCCTCTAAGCTGGTACAGGATTCTTCACACTGATTTAATACTGACAGATCTAATTTAGAAGCTTAACTAAACCAACTGCTATAAGGTCAGCATAAATTTTCAAATCACTGATTGTTTCTGCCATGACTAGAAAGAAAATGTGTTCTGATCACTTGAAATACTTCATATAACCTGAGAACTTCTGTGAATAATAGTAATGAATTGTAGTAATGGATTTTATTAAACCATCAATTGTCTTTGCATTTACAAAAATTTTGTATGACTTAAGAAGCATAAGGAAAATAAAAATAATGCAGCAAAGTAAATGTTCCTAGTTTTATAATGAAGTTTTTCTTTCAAAAGGAAATCTGTAGTTACTGGAACAGAAGGCTCTCTCTTCTGAGCTGAAGCTGCTGATGCTCAGGCACAGAGCCAGGCAGTGCATCCATCTCCTGTTTGATGCTGGCCATGTACCTTATGATTTCCAGATACAGTCCTCCAAAGTCATGATAATATTTGCTGCTACGTTGTCCTCACCTGCCCTTCAGATCTAGTTCTGGAATGAGACATGAGTAACAGACTAACTCAGGGAAGTTTTCTCAAAGATGACTGGATTAATTTGTTTCAAGGAAAAAAATCCTAAAATGTTTTTACCCACTTTTCATTTGCATGCACTTTCCATTAATCCATCATAATTTTAAAGACACTTAACTGAGTTGAAGCAAAAATTCAGCTTTCATTTTGTTTACTGGACTTTTTATAGATTGAATACCAGAAATTCTAGTTCTGTAGGTTTCACTACCATTAAAGCCCCCAAAAAACCACATGAGAAAACTTTCCTTGAGCCCTCTTTAAAGAATAAGTGTTTTCTTCAATGACTGTTGTGGTGACACTCTCTCTCATTGCAGGATGTTCTGTGAGCCATTGGGAGTCTGCGTGCATCTTGTAATTACTATCAAAGCTTTGGCAAAGGGCCAAACTATTTCTTCAAGCAGTTTTAAAGTGTAACTCAGGCCCATGTGCTCTCATCAACTACCCACCCAAACAGCCTGATTCAAGCCACTGAGGTAATGGTGACTGCAGCACTGATGTGAAATGGGCATGACACAGAGTTATTTCCCTGGCTGCCTGGTGAGCACATTAGTGCATGGGCACTGCCCCCTGACCAAGGGGTTCTGCAAACTGCACAGATCAAAACCTCTCTGGGGCAAGAGCAGCTGCTACTCCACTTCCCAGACAGTAACATTTGAGATTCTCCCATTCAATATTTCTGCAAATGACAAAAGACTCACCGTGTCTGGACAGGGACCTGTTTGTGTCTGTAACTATATTCCCCATGAGACATGGATTCACCACTTGGTTCGTATCTGAACTGTGTCATAAGGACATCACACACACGAGGGTCATAGGGATCAGAGGAGCTGTTTCTTACAGGAAAGACAGAAGCCACAATGGCTCCAAAACCAAGCTAACTTAGTCCAAGCACAGTATGTGATCTTTATGCCAGTTAGAGGAATTATCCTGACTACAGAAAAAGAGTTGATACCTGGTCCAGTATAAAAACTGCTGGACAAAGAGTTTTTTTTTGCTAAAGCATTTGGAAAGCATTGTTGTTCTTAAGTGTTTGTTTAAAATCCTTCTGTAGCACATTGCCACAATGTCTGGCACAAGTAGCCATAAAGTTAGATGTACCCTCTCTTTGCACCTGTCAGTTGAGATGGAGACAGCTGACTGGGGGAAAAAATATCAATTTTTTATTTCAGTGATCTGATTTGGTATATGTGCATACTTGCCAACATATTAAAAACATGTTCTAGTCCAGTCTTCTGATTCTATATAATTTTTATTTCAGCTACATGTGAAAGTGATAGGGAGATTGAAAAGTTATATAGCATCATCTAGTGTTCATATACAAATTTACAGGAGCCTGCCATTTCACCACCCTCAATTATTCAGAATAACTGGTACCACTGTTGAATCCAAAGGAAAATGTGAGATAAATTCCTTATTTCCAGCTGCAGGAAAGAGTCCTGTGGACTCTAAGGAAAGGGAAAAAAAAAAAATAGCTGTGCTATGGCCATACTGTTAGCATTCACAGGAGTGGGACAAGAATATTAAGTATTTTTTGCAAGTATTTTTGCAGATAAGGCTAAGCCAAGAAATTTTGGTGCGTGATTTTAATATAAGGATGGTAGAAGCCCAGGACCAGAGCCTGCTGTACCCACTCTAATTTGACAAAATAAATTAGAATGCTTTATTCTTTAAGCACTTGATTAGAAAAAGACAATCTGAACAGGAATCCAAATATTCTGTCTCCAAGGCTAAGCATTTTAAATTAAATTACTTTGAAGGAAATGCAATAGAAAACCAGGAGGACATCGCAGACTTCAGAAACCTGCCCTCTATAAAGCATGTCTGCTTCTGTTCACTTTTCTGGAGGGGGGTTGTCTTCTACTTCTTAAAATTTTAATATTTCAAAAATTAAAATTGATTTTTCCTAACTGTGTACTGTGTTTTTATGTGTAGAATAGTCAGCATAGAGATATATGTTAATACAAAAATAAGAGAAAAAACCCCCCAAAATAAGGGGAAAAAATACTGATGCCTCAGGTTATAGCTTTTATATTTTTCAGATTCTGTACTTCTTTAGTATTTCTGAGCTTCATATTAAGGGACAGTAAGTTCTCTTCACAGAGTAGGTCGACAAAATAATTCCTTCTCTAGCTGAGGACCACAGACAAATTATCCAAATCTCAGGCCCAAGAGAATAAACAATGTGGATTGAAGAGAAAAAACCAAGAAGGATGGGCCTTCATAACCTAAAGCTATAACTGGACAATTAACTCCAATATGTAAATGGACCAGAACTTATGAAAGTATGAGATCTCATGACCAGTCATGCATTTTGTGACCATTTTGGGTTTATCCTGGCTGTGCTCTTGTGCTGCCCAAAGTATCCATTGAAGCCTCCTAATAAATCCCTACTTTATTCTTTAGCTGTGTCTGGCCTCTGTTCTAGGACAGCCTTGACAAGGCATCAGTACCCCTGGCCTTCCATTTAAATCTAGGCTACAGCCTAATACTTTCTTGTATCTGTGTCAATGACACTCCTAAGCATCTCCAACAGGTCTCATCACTCTGGAAAAGGCAACCTCTGTTTCTAGAGAGCACAGCAGCTTCCTTCACCACCCAAACAGCAGGTCACATCTCCCCAGGCTCTTCTGCTGCATGGTTTCCCATGGTGTGCCATCCCCTGTAAGTAAGGATTGTATTGTGGCTCCCTGCAGGGACCACAGAGCATGGCCCAAGTGCTGGTGCAGGCAGGGAGGAGACAAAGACAGGTTATACTGCAGGAGCAGGACAGCCAGCCAGATGGGAGGCTGAGGGAGGCATACCTTATCACCCAAAAAGCTATTCTAGTCCTCTTGATGAGAATGAAGTGGGACAATTAAGTATGACTCAATATGAGCAAGGTCACGTGGCACACACATTTGAGGAAATGGTGCTTCAGAACAGGCCGGGAATATTTGGGAAGCTGGACATTTTTTACTAGTGAAATCAGGGACTCCTCAGAGGTTCTTGTTTTATAGGAACACCTGAGGGCTAAATGAATTCCTTTCAAACCTATTTAAAACTAAACATGTGTTTCACTTGCATCCCTTTGACTATCCAAGGCCTAATTTTTTGATGACTTGGGACAACAGACTAGAAATTCCTGTCCTGCAATAACTGCCCAGCTGTGTGTCTCAGGGATTTTTTTAGGGTCCCAGACTTGGTGGCCTTTGTGGAGTTTAGTCATATTTATATTTGCTGTGTATCAGCAGGTGGTTGTCAGATAGGAAATGAATTTCACATGAGTCTTTATGCAGTGGACACTTGCATTATGGAATTGATATTGGTATGTATGAAGTCATGCCATGTGAGAAATCTCAGAAGCAGAGCTCTCTGGAGCATCCAGGTACTGGAGTTTGCGGTGTGCTCTAAAAAGAGATAGTAGTTAAGGGAAAGAAAAGCATGAAAAACTGGGTATAGGAAATATTTATCATGTTTTTCAGAAAAAATTATTCTGTTTGAAAAAATGATTGTTTTCTGTCATCTCTCAACTTGGTGACATGACATCTCTCCGTACACAATCATTAGGTCTCATTTCAATGTTAGCTTTGTTGAGCAAGCATCTGTGAATACCCAGTCATTTCTGTCTTTTAACACGTATCCATGCACATGTTTGCTCCTTACACACCTTTTCTGGGTTTATAGTACCTTAATTATGTTTCAAAAATGACTGATTTGGTTTAGCAATTATATTTTGAATATACATTTTAGTTTAATCAAACAGGTTTGGAATTTGTTTTTCATGAGTTATTCAGACTTCTCTAAACAAGACTGAAATCTGCTTTTCTTGAAAATCACCCTTATTTCCTCTCTCATTACAAATGAGCAGCAGAACTAAAATAGTGTGTTGTATACCAACACAGAATATCAATTAGAAACAGCAAGAGTGTTATTCTTTCCCATGACATAAGCAAAATTAGGCAATAAATGTGAGGCTAATTTATACCTCATGTTTTATTTTACAACATTTCGTTCCAGTTGTCTTGCACTAAAATTTATTTTTCCTGCTTACACAATGAAGAGCAATCTATTTCTTTGAGAAATTTTTTTGTTGGCTCTCCTTTGCTTTCTTGCAAGAAAGCTGCTCCCCTCCCTTTTATTTTTTAGTCTAAGGAAAATGGCTACAGCTGGAAGAAGATGGTTGACAGCCTCCTTAAAATTTTCTCTGCAGCCTCTGAGTTTCAAGCGCTGATTTTAATCCCTGAAATAATTGTTTACCCCTTCCAAATGGTAAAAAAAAAAAAAAAAAAAAAAAAAAAAAAGCTGTTTTGGTCCAAGTTTCTAATGGATGCATCTGTTTTGCATACTTCACATCAGTAAATCTGGGCACTAGCATCTAGCCACGGATTTACTGCTTTGGATACTTGTAGCTTTCTTTTAATTAATCTTTTCCATTATGCTGATTTTTTTCTAATTAGCTATTCTCATTTTCATCTAACTAAAATGTCACGCTAAAATTATAAGTGAAGATTCAGTTTGTTTGTCTTATAAATTAATCTGTAATTAATGACAGATTGAAAAATAAACCCCACTCACAACATGATTCTAGTAATGTTTGTTGCAATTTACTCTTTCCCTGGTGATATATAACCAGACAGCCAAAAGATTTCCTTGGCTTCATAAGCAGTCTTAGGGCTGTATTTGACAACAATTTCTAAGAAAAAATAGACATATCATATTAAAAATTTACTATCATCTTCCTCCATTAAACAGGTATTTACAACTCAGATGCTCTCAGGAGTATCTGTTTTGGTTATATCAACTTTTAAGTATGTGTTTCAGTGAGTGCAGCTTTTATATAGTCTGACTCAGTGGAATGAATTCCATCACACTATGACAATAAGGCTGAAGTATTTTATGGTAGGTGCTGAAGAGGTGATGCTGAAGACCACGCTGTAGGTGCTAAATTCTACAGACAGCTGACTCCATGATCAGCTTCACCTTCAAGCTGAAGACAAAAAACACAATAAAGATTATGGTATAATCTGAACTAACCTCTAAGCTAAATACCTCCACAATACCATTATAAAAATAAAAAAATTCAGGTTAATTCAAATTTTTTCAATTTTTTTTGTTTTGGGTCTGATAAATAATTTTATTGGCTGGTTTCTTTCATATGTATATATATGTATATATATCATCTTAACATTGATCCTGCAAGCAAGCCTATTCAGGAAATCTGAGGATGGTCTTGACTCCTCTGGAGCACTGTGGTCTGGGAAGTACACCTAGGACACCACCAGGTGTCCTAGGACACCACCAGCCATTGCACATTTTGTGTGTACCTTGCTCCTCAATCCATATTTTTACCTTGGTGGTAATTAATCTTCTTTTATTATTATGAACAGGAGCTCTGGAAATGTTGGATTTACACCTGCCTTTGTTGCCATTTGTCCAGCCAGACTTCCACCCACCCAGCCTCATGGAAAGAATACTGCTTTGTCTGGGAAAGAAAAACTGCATGTGGTAAAATCCCACCACAGACATGAACTTGACATTTCTCTGTGTATGCTGATTAATTACAATTTATAGTCTGAATTGTTAGGATCTTCAGTGCAGGTTACTCTGTTTGGTGAGGCAAAATCAGCTGGGAACACAGGAAGGCTTTTGCAGAGGGGAGAATGGGATTCATAGACAACACGAGAATGATGTTTTCCAAAGAAGGAGAAATGTTAGCTTCAAGGATGAAGGAAGGAGCCAGGACATGATGATGCAGCACCTCTTGCTATATCCACTACACACACTATAATTTCCCCTCAGATGCCTGATGCTCCTACCACAGCATGTCTTACTGCATTAGTGGTTGCACTCATGTGACCGCAGGGTTTGGCTGATGACCTTTACTCACAGAAACACCAGTAGCAATTTACAAACCCTTTTACAGCCCTGTTAAGGGGTTTTGCTGGAGGATGCTGCAGCCAGAGAGATCCTCCCTGCCCAATACTAAAGGCCTGTGACAGAAAGAAACAGAAAGCCTGTTCCAGACAATAGCAGTGAACAATAACAACAGAAAGCAGTAAGAAACTTAAATATATCCACTGCTTTTAGCTTATTCAGTGAATTACATGAAGAATACTTTTACCAAGAGTGTAGTCATTTTCCCCTGAAACAGATCAGAGACATGAGGCACCCACAATTTCTGGTGCAAGTGTCAGGGCGTGAAACAAGGTGCCATGTGATAGGGAGGCTCATAGCAATAGCCCATACAAATGAAAACTCATTATTCTTCCTCTTAGGACTGTTGCCCTAAAATGAAGCGGGAAAACCCTTCCTTTCAGTGCTATTTTATATGGCTGAAAGATAATGATATCCCCAGTCTACCTAAAGGTTTCTCACCTGCAAAACTCTGTGTCAGTTCTGAATTAATTCCATTGGAGTACTGATGTCCCTTCCTCACTGGCTTTCCAGCTCCTTCCTCAGTGTATCCAACAGGACTAAGGAACCTTATGTTATGATAGTTTGGGGCTTAGGGCTGCCATTTCTTCTTGTGGTCACCTCAACTAATCTAATTGATGCTTATTAGCTTTTCTGCAATTATCTTGAAGAAAAATCTATAGCCCACTTGAAAACTGCAGCAGTCTCTCTTGAGACTTGATAATTACGTATCAGACCTGAAATTGCCACCTATTATATATCCTGCAGTCTTTCCCAGCATGTGATTCTGCTGCAACACCTCTGGGAACACATCCTTACTGAGTAACAGGTGGGGTACTTGCTAACAGAGTGGTGAATAATGGCGCTGACATTACTAATAGTCTTCCTTAATCTCCCCCTTAAATCTCCCTCCCTTTTAAATGCTTAAAATGCTGGCATCCCTGGAGGGGTGCTATGGCTCAACACCCAACACCAACACCACTCAAGCCAAATTGACATCACATGTACCCTCCCCTCTCCCCCTCAGGACAACCAAACCAACTGGACTGGATTCCAAACTGGAAACACCAGCTCAGGTATTTCTCAAAGGAAAACTGTTGTCCTTAAAGTCTTACTGAAACTTCAGCAACTTGTTTGCACACACAGGTGCAAAAATGAAGTAAGATCTTTAAACTGAATTATAATATTTTTCAGGAAGAACTTTTTATTATACTAATAAAAATTATCATTCGCTCTTTAAAGAATAACTGGGTTATTGAAGTCCTTCTATTACCGTAATAAGGCAAAAGGCTGAAACTTGTAAAAGCAAAGAGACTCATCAGTTTAAGTAGATGTATTCTTGGTCATTATTTCCCATTTAATATATAAACCAATTTTTTTCTATCAAATAGCTCAAAAATTTATATAAGGCAAGCATTATGTCATTGATTTATCTCAATTCTGTATTATAAGTCTTTGGGAGAGTGTGGTTTTGCATTTGCACTAGTGATTAATATTTTCATGCCTGCCCAGGTTAGCATTAGTAGGGTTAGCCTTTCTAGATGGCAGAGCAGGAGAACAGTTTTTCATGCACAGTACAGTTCCAAACAAGCATGGAACCAGTAGTCCCCTACCAGGTAATCTGCCATGAGGATGTAAATATACGATATCTCTAAAAAGAAAAAGTGAAGATTTTTATTCACCTCTATTTATCTTATGTACCTTAAATAAAATTGCTCATGTAATACAAATGCCTGGTATCTTTCATTAGGAGAGCTCAAACTCTCCTCTTTGACTAAAGAGAAACAGAAGGAGTTTAGCTTCCCAATTGGGACATCTTTCAGTGATGATAAAAAAAAAAAAAAGCCAACCACTCTTACTCACTCCTTCCTGACACTAAATAAAATTTCTGCCTTAGTGCAATTATGAGCCTTATGCCTTTTATTTCATAAGTTTCCTCCATATATCTTGTGCCTTAGCTGATGCCTTTCACTATCCTTCCTTTTTAGATAAGCCTTGCTGCCCATTGCCTCAATTAGGGACTAATATATATATATATACATATATATATATATAAAAATTCAGCACAGTTTTTGGCATTCATCCTCAGGATTATTCAATAGAATGCCTTATTTTAAGGAAAAAAAAAAGTACCTTTCAAAACATTTCCTAAATAATTTTTTCAGAGTATAGATCAGAAATTACTTCAGAAAAGTAGTTAAAAGAATATTGATTTTATTGAGTCTAAAAATATGTTTTCTATGTCTAAAAGTAAACTTGTAATTTCTACTCCCTCTGCAGTCAGTCAGGAGCAATACATCTCTCAGTGGTGTGCTTTAATGAGTTACATTCTGGGTATACCTGATTCTCTGATTTGTTATCAAGGGAATCTACATATGTAGGTTAAAATGCCCACATTTGGATTAGATAAATGCCATCCATAGAAGTTAATGAAACAACAACTTGATTTTTCAAAACTTCTTCAAGGCAGCACGATCAGATCTGTGCTGATCTCTGTTAAACACTGTATTTCAAAATCACTTGGGTTTCTCTCTCAGTCACCCAAGGACAAGCAGACAAAAAATTATAAGTGATCATTGAAAAATTCTGCTATTTACTAGAAAGTCTCCTTAATAAATAGAGTAAATGGAAAAATTCTGAGTTGAAGAGATACATTTATTTTGAATTTACTATCAGAAGTTTGCAGCCAGTTTTGACTTGCTCCCACTTGAAGGTTCTTTCAGCACACAAAGCCCAACCGAAACTCACAGAATAACTTCAAAGAAAAGCAGCATTTGCAATTTTTCTCATGCGATGAAAGACTACAGAGATAACAAACCACGTGTCTGTTTGCTGACTGTTCTTTTGCAACCATGGCTTATCTAAGAAAAAGCAGCTGAGGATGATAAAGTCCTAGAATTCCTGACAGTAGGTGAGATCAAGGCAGCTGGATGTTTTCACTTTTGTTGGAGTATAATTTAAACACCAATTTTATCACTGGAGGCATGGCCTTTGTCTTCCCTTTGGAGTCTACAGGATCATGGAGGTTTAATAGGAGACCTTAGAACTTTATATAAAGATGACCATTTCTACACAAGACAAACCAGTACTTAAAGTACAGCTCTCCAGGTGCTACATGGCCTGAAGACAGGCTGATCTGGCTACTTTCAACACTCATGACCTGAAGGCTGCAGGCAGCTGTCCCAAGGCCTAAAGACAAAGCTGACAATGGCAGCACCAGCAGCATGTCACTGCTGCTCTTTTGTCAGTGCCTGGAGTCTTCCTCAGAATACTTCACCCATAGCCTGTGCATGTGTTGAGGTGAGATCTCTGCCACTTCTGTCCCTTCTTTACCCAAAGGAATTGGATATGGAAAGGGAAGCTGACATCTAGTAAGAAACACGGACACAGAAAGTTTTATAGCGCAACTGTGCAATCAGTATTGTATCACCTCACCCATTTGGAAGCATGTACATATTTCATGGACAGCATAGATTTGGACATTTTCTGATTAGATTGGTTCCTCTTAAACATCTGGTAGTGCTCCCTGTATCCCACAGAGAGGACAGAGCACTGCTCACAGCTGCTAGTCTGGCAACTCCACATCAGGGTCATGGCTGGGAAAGGGAAGGGAGACAAAGGCTTGTGTGTCTGAGTCAGCCTTTTTGTCCAGCCCTCAGCTTTGCCAATAAAAGCCCTGCAGCTACAGTCACCTGAGTCACAAGCCTTCACAATGTGGCCCCACTTTGGCATACATGCTCTCCTTGTAGTGATTGTCACCTTCAGTCCTGTGCCTGCTGCAACGCAGAGCGAAAACGATGTCACTGGAGAAGACCTCTATCCCCCTCTGTGGGACCTGGCCCCTGGAAATCTGCTGGATTTCCCAGTAAAGGACAACAAAA
Organism: Zonotrichia albicollis; assembly: GCF_047830755.1. NCBI lineage: Eukaryota > Metazoa > Chordata > Aves > Passeriformes > Passerellidae > Zonotrichia > Zonotrichia albicollis. Next base: position 72,205,643 of record NC_133821.1, on the reverse strand, counting down.
TTGTCATCAATGCTTGGAACTATCAAGATCGACTAGGAGTGTATAAGAGCTTGCTAAGTGCTTCAGCCAAATATTTTGATGCCTTTGGACCCCAAAACAGTGGCAATATTCTCTGGGGATTACCATTGCAGCATGGCTGGCAATTTCGTACAGGTATGAATTATTTCCTTAAGATGCTGGCTTAGCAAGGTGTTTACCAGACCTGCTTAAAGGCTTCCTTTCCAAAGTTTCTTCCTCACAAGCACAGTATGGCCTCAGACAGTGTAAACTTTGACAGAGCTGCCAATTTGAAAAAGAAATGCTGAGTGAACACCCTTACCTTGCTGAGAAATAGCTATTAAAATTCCTTATAGGAAGAGGTCAGAATCCAGATTTGTGGTATAGATGGGCAATATTTCAGCTAAGTAAAAATCTTTGGAAAGGCATTCCCAGTTGCTTCAATTTATGTAGACAGATATCAGGGCACGCATTCTATAATGATGTTCTTAAATTTTTAACTAATAGGCTTTTATTTTTGTTAATGTTACAAGCTTCTAGAGGTGGTTTGATTTTTAGGTCTAAGACACATTTGAAAGTCCACATCTCCCTCTGAGAGCTTATTTCCATTTATTCTTCATGATCAGTTTAGAAGTAGCCTCCTTATTTTCTAAATATGTTTTTTACCAAAATGGAAGTTTTTGTTTGTTGGGGTTTTTTGTTTGCTTGTTTGTGGGGTTTTTTTTTATTATTTTGTTTTGTTTTGTTTTAAATTATGTCCAGATTCTAAGGGTTTATCCCCTAAAAGCTGGTTGTTGTCTAGGGCAGTCATTCTGGTTTGCTTGTTGTCCCTGCCAGGGGAGAAGTCACAGAAACACATGTGAAAGGTTCCTTAAGGCAAAGGCTGCAATATCTTATCAGGGGTAAACAAATGCATCTGATTGCCTGTTGTTTTCTTTATTGGGTGTAACCTGTGGTTACATGTGGTGGTGATTTGGGTGCCACTGTATATTTGAGAGAAGACAGAGGTCCTGCACCTGGTGGTGAAAGAAGGCTGTCAGCATTTTGTCACATCTAATGGAAAATGTACTCCTAAGTCAAAATGAAGAAGAAAAGATAGTAAGCAAAATACAAGCAGGAAACTAGACGGCAAACAGATAGCAACAAAAAGAGTTTGGTTGGGGTTTAGGCAAGCTTTTTCCTCTTTTCCTTCCTTATGTGTACAAAAAGAGGAGCAGATGAAAGGGATGGCTGGTACAGCAGGAGAATTGACCCAATGTGTGGCAGAGGCAAAGATGACTGGATATAGCAGCTACAGCTGAGTGGTGACCTGCTGGAAAGGAGGGGTTGTGGAGTATGGCCTCATCCACAAAGTGAGGATGTGCCTTGTTGTAGTGATAACTTCCCAGTGGTAACTTGGAAGTTGTCACTACAACAAGGGACATAGTTTGTGAGGGGAACATTTGCCCCTGGTTGCACAGACAGGTAATGTCCTGTCACCTGCTAAAAGAGTCATAGGACTGACATTCAGACAAATTTTTTAATTTACATGACCAGAAGGTTTAAAAAATACTAAAAGGAGAAATATCACATAGTTGGAAGTAGTTTTACAGTAAAAAAAATGTGAGCATTTGAAGGAAAAATGGAATGGACAAAGAATAACATAATTCTGGTGCATACAGTGGTGAGGTTAACAAGGGCTAAACCTAATCCAGATAGGCGTTGTGATAGATTAGTGATGAATGACTGAAGCATTTGTATATCAACATAATAAGCTTGGGCAAACAAAAGCAGGATTTGAGTTCATGGTGCAAGACAATAGAACTTTGAAAATATTACAAAATTTGTTGAATTAACAGTTCTATCTTGTCCTGAAAGCTATGTTACTGAGAGAATATTTTTATGGATACAGTTCTGTATAAACCATGAAGAACAAGTGAAGTTGTTACTTAATAAGAGTAGCATGAAGATTTGTGATAATCCACTCAGGGACATAAAATGAAATCAGTATTCTGCCTAAATTTACAGCAGAGACAAGGATCATGAGACAGCATGGCTATTAGGAATGAGATTGTGGAAGCAGAAATTGTCACTTGAGAGGTAAAGCTAAACTGAGGGTCCTACCCAGAGAAACTGAGGAAACAGGATAGACTCTATCCTCACTTCACATACAGAAGTACAAATCCAGGATCAAGAACTTTAAGAAATATTCACATGGTATTGTATGTCTGAAGAGCAGGAAAGATTGTGGCTGTACTTAAAAAAAAAAAAAAAAGGAGATAAGAACACGTATTTGTTTGCCTTACATCAGCAGTAAACAAGTCATTAGAATAAGTATAGAGGAAAGAATATTTAATGACATGGAACCAGATAGAAAAAGGGATAAAGCACAGGTTATGTGAATCAAAGGTAAATTGTTTCAGGCTAATTTGATATCTTCTTTTGGGGTTTTTTTCAAAAAGAGATGCAGAAATGCATTTACGCCCTTTTACAGAACAAGGGAACAGCAAATCTGGTAAAGGAACACCTGAGGGAGAATTTAGTGATAACTGCAGCTAAAAGAAGTCTATGGCTAAGTGGAGGATGTGCTAGGAGTTCTTCATCAGCAAGATAAGAATAACTACATTTAGCACTTTCAGTAACAACATTTCCACAAAAAAAAAAAAAAAAAAAAAAAAAGTGGAGAAAACTTGCTGACAAGGTTTCACATAGTTATCAATAACACAGCTGGGAGGTACTGTCAATACAGATTAGTTTGGGTAGACCTGAAGACTGAAATAACAATTGTGTTAAGTACAGGGAATAGGAGGAAGCAGAGACAACAAAAATGGTGTGGACACCTGTAAGTGCAGTTAATGCTTCCAGTTCCAATTTCTATCTTAAGATTATCACTGATACTGCCAGGGAAATCTTCATTTTCCTGAAACACCAAGGCTAACAATATTTGGTAAACCTCATGTACAATTCTTTTGCAACATTTTGTCTTTTTCTTCTTAGGCTTTATCCTTCCCATTCATCCTCTTTGCACACTAGTAATCTATTGCTGCCTGTTTTTTGACAGTCTGTTGAAGTAAAAGTTTGAAAAATTGAATCTTTCTGTAAATATTAAAAAATATAATCTTCATTTTAAAAAGTGGGTTGAACTGCAACCCTCATTATTGCAAGTTCATGTTCTCAGTGCTTGGCTACTGAAAGATACAGGTTTGAGTAACTAACATGCCCCAAAGCACAAGCTCTGCCCAGTCAGCTAGGGAGAATAATTAAAATAATTTGTATGCACATTGTTCATGATCATTTCTTCTTCTTGAGTGTAAGTATCAGAAGATTTGGTTTGGTAATGAGATTTAGTTCTAATCTGGCAGAAATGACACTGCCATTATTCAGCTGACTCATTATTCAGAGAGCAAGTGCTCTGCAGGGCAGTTTGGGAGCTTCTGGAATAGCTCAAGACGTTGCACAAGGCCATGGTAATTGCATGCCATGCACTTAAAGCAGGCTTCCTGACACTCTGCCTGACAACACTTAATGTACGTGTATGGTATTCTTTTAGGACTTAGGCTGTTTCTTCATGCCATGTGCTCAAAGTAAAATATTCTCTCATGAATAATTACGAAATGTCTTGCATGTTTTCTACAGCACAGATGCTTGCAAACTTTGCTAATTAGTTACAGCAATGTTTGCATGCTTAGCTTCACAGTAAGGCTACGTTTGTCTGCATGATTAAGCTGGAAGTGATTCTGTATCACACAACCCAATTAGGTGAGGCAATTACTGGTACATTTAGTTTGTGCTCTTTTGCTTGTTGAGCAGCTCTCCTGAACTAGCTGCCCTACATCTATTAGAAATGATGCTTCAGCTATGCATGTGCTCATGTCTGCATGTGAATGCATATTTAAATCTCACTAAAAATACTGTGATGTCCTGATTTCAAACAGTTCAATACGTTCACAGAATACATTTAAAGTGAGGGATAGCTCAAAATGTAAAACACAATCAAATTACTATGCAATGAGAAACTCAACTACTCTAGGACATTAGTTTATGAAGCAAAGCAACAGTGATTGTTTTGCTTCTCTAACCAAAAATCTGCATGCTTTATTCCTTAATCTTTTTTTTTATCTCAGTGGGATTTCTTGTGTGAAAAGTTTGAGAAGTATTTGTTGTATTATTTCATTTGATTCGTTCAGGTAGATTAGCAGATCATTCTGGTGTGACTTCCTGTGGCTATGAAAATGGAGAGCCCCTGTGCCAATCTGTAAGAAGCTGGTGGTCCTGTAAGTATATGCTGTCACACTTTTCTTTTCCAAAATAAATTAATGTCCTTGAAGGACATCTGAAAATATTTCTTCCCCTTAGACTTCTCTATTACATTATAATTTCAGTGCTGTGCAATTCTCCATCACAAACTTGCAGCAAGACATCTAAGTGTGAGTGTGTAAATGAAAGTTAATTGATTTTGAATACTTACTTGAGCAAGGAGAAAAAAAACTCAACAAGTTTGCAGCCTTAAAAATATTTATACTGCAAATATTCATGTGAAAATATGTGGGAAACACAATGACAAGTATATATATTTGTAGATATTTGTAGATATTTGCAGTTTACAATTAGTCCAGAGCAGATTTCTTCAGTTTAGATGCTTGCACTTCGAACTAAAACTTTGTGAGAAAATGTCAAGCAGGCAACTTTGTGGTTCTTACACCATCCTTGCTTCTTTTCCCCTTAGCATATTTTCCCTCTATCACTTCTGTCCCTTGCTCCCTCAGCTTCCTTGATGCCCTGTTGTAAGTTCCTCTTTTACCCAGACCTGTTGGTAGGTTTGAGCAATCAGATCTCTCCCGTCCCTGGCACAGGAATGTTTTTCCTTCAGTGGACATTTGGATTAAGCTTCTGGCTGTGAATCAGCAGCTAAATGTATATATCTTCAAGTGAACAAAGACATAAGCATAGATAAAACTTAAAATGTAAATCTAGGGTAAAACTGACTGTGGTACTCACTTCAGTTTTCGTTTTCCCTCTCTGTGTTTGGATAGCACTAGTGCTCTGTGGGATGGTGTCCCACACAGTGTCAAGTAAAAAGAGTTGCTGCATAGCCCTTTGTAAGCAGGGGACCTTCCTGGAATAGAATCTACCACTTTTACTTTCTCAGTGTTTGAATTCCTGCTCTTCATTTACTTCTAAATATTGCATGTTTGCTTGATATCCATTTTGTTGCCTCCAGAAAATGTATAAACTCAGCTTTTTACCCTATTGATTTACCCTATTGAAGCAAGAGCATGCAAAGAGTCTTTGAGACTGCATGGAAACCTCTCTCAGTGTTCTGAGGATATGAAAGCTTTCAGCTGACCTTCAGAGCAGCCCTCTCTGGCACAAGTAGTCACATGAAACCAGGAATGAGCTTAAAACAGAAACTCACATAGAGTATACCTCGGGTGTATGCAAAACTACCTGCTTAAGAACATCAGTCTCTTTGCCTAGAATAATATTCAGTGTAGTCCTGTCCTGCACTGTTTTATGCCCTCTAAGTCACCCAACCTGGTGCAAATACGTAATATAGGTGAGAACATTGAAAAGAATATAAGCACTTTGTGATGTGAGATCAAGGTTTCAGTACTCCTCAGGAAAACAGTGAATAAGAAGCAAGAGCCACTCCAGCAATGAGTCTCAGTGAAACACTGTCTTCTCAACACTAGAGAGTTTTCCTTTGCTCTTCTGACTGGCCAGACATTTCTTCCTGAATTCCCAAGCAGGTCCACATTTAGGAGCTGTGTCACATGAGTTTCTCTTTATATATAACACTTTATATTTGTTCCATCAGCACCCCCAGAGAAGTTGAAACCCTTGTGCCTGACCAGCCTGTCAGTGCCCCATTATGGGGACCCCACCAAACAATCCACTCAGAGCATGGTTTGACCCACCTGCATAGGGTCACCAACCAACAATGTTCCCACTTGGAGTTGGTAGATATTTCCAGGTTTGTCAAGTATGTTATCTGCTTCTGGCCACTCCTCCCTTAGTGCCCTTGAATGACTCACGCTAAACAGTGTACTGAATAACACACTTTATTAACAAACACACTGATAATCGAACATTGTGACAGGTTAAGGTTCAGAGATTGCTGTTGACAGTGACTGATTGCAAAAATGAATTTGAAGCAATATATTGACCAATTATAATCAGCAATTAAAGCTAGCTAGAGATAATAATTTAGCTTGCATGGAATGAGGTTCTTACCCAATAGGCATCCCTTTGGGGGAAGAAGACAAGTTCAGCTTGTTGACTGATCCCAGGAGTTATGATGGAGTCTTCTCTGGCCTCCCTCCCCACTTTAGCTAGATTTATATTGCTTCCTTTGAGGGAAGAGAAAAGGTTAAGTTACAGTTGGTGACATTTCATGTTGATGTGGTACTTGAGTCATTAGTATGTGTACAGAAAAGCAAAACATGTTTTTGAGCTAATGAAGCAAAGGCCAACTTCTGGTTACTGTCTGGTTCATTCCTTGGGCCTAGTTCCTGCTAGCTGCATGTTTTCAGTGGAGCATAACCACAACACCACTCTGTTGCTCCATCCTTTGTTTCATACCTGCATTGATTTCAACAGACCATGACCACAGCACCTCCATGCTGCTCCGTCCTTTTTTATCATCTCATGCTTAGAGCAATACACAGAGCTCCCTCAGTATCCCTGCTCCTAAGGTGTGCAGACCCAGTCCCTGCTGAACTGCAGCCAACATACATACTCCTTCATGAACACTGCTTTGTGATCTTCTCCCATAAGGTGGAGCAATGGCTTCCCATTAGGAGGATATGGATACATGGTAGGTGTTCAGGTTTTGATGATCTTGGTCCTCACTGCTGGGATTTTGTGCAAAACATCAGTGCAGTCCATGTCCCTGAGACCATGCGTGGGCAAATGACTTCTCAGCACAACAGCTCAGAGGCGCCCACCCAAGAGGGAGAACAGCAGATCCCCAGGGTTTTCTTCACTCAAAACTATTGAAATTCATTTCTACAAAGGGGACACAATTAAGAGGAGAACTTCAGATTCTCCTCTCAAGAGAGGAATATCAAATAGCCCTGTGGGCACTCTGACAGGTCAAGATTTGGCACCAGTGAGAACTGAGCCTGAGTTTCCTACATTCTGTGTCTGACTGCTCCAACTTATGGAGCAGACCAAAGAAAGCCATCATCATAAAATGAATCTAAACAGATAAACTGAGGTAATATCAAGCAATTTTCAGTGAGTGAAATATTTTTTAGAAGCAAAATTATTATTTTCCAGTAAAATATCACATTTCCCTTGCTCATAGGTCTAGGGTACGTAGAAGAGGATTTTTTAATAGAAACCACACTTGTGGAATACCCCTTAGTCTTTCTATACTTAGTTTGCAATTAGTATTTGAGAGACTTTTCTTATCCTGTCCATGACAGCCTACAAGGTCTAACTTTTTTCCATTAGCTTTTTTCCTTTCCTGTAAAGTAAAACACAGTGGAAGCTCATAAAAGGCTCTTAAAGGACAATGCATAAATGAACACTACAAATCATATCTAAATCAATACAAGGGTCTTCTTTATTACATTTCAGTACATATATTCCACTGCTGAACACTGTTGTATTCATAGCAATTTTAAACAGTTGCATTTGGTGTGGGAGAAAGTTCATTTTCTTATGTGGGAATTTTTCATTTGCTTGTGATTAACACCTGCTGCCTTTTAATTGTTGTTACAGGTATGAATTACTATCTGTCTATTATACCCTTTCTGGGGGCAGTGGAGGCTGGCCTCTTTGGGCAGCTGCCATATGAGATAGAAATATTGCCACCAGAGGAGCAAAAAGATGATTTCTGTTACAGCGTTAAAGACTGCTGGTCTCGCATGCCCAAGCTCATGGATGACTGGAAGGCCTTTTTTGAAGTAAATAATTTTTTAAAAATATTTTTAGACATTATACCAAAATATTAGCTTTAAAAACTATTATTACTGTCATTTTTTAAGATTCAGAGAGCTTAGTTTGTTTTCAATAGCAGCTTCATGTAAAAATAAGCAGGAAAAATGGAAAGCATAACATACAGGGAGTCAGAAATACGTAGGACAGGATTTTAAAAAGTTATTCTTCTTTTGAGACAGTTCTGCATTTTGGCCTCTGTTCCAAGACACTGTTTTGTATTCAATTATATTTGTATTCTTCCAATCTGCTTATGTTAGCAATGCAAATAAGCCTGTGAAATGTAACACTGGCTTTAAAAAGTACCCTTTGGTTGGTTCCATAAGGTTTATTTCTTTAAGCATCTAAAACTTAAAAATGCTGAAATATCATTCAGAAGTACACCTATTTATGAAAGGAGATATTCTCTTTCCTCCTCACTCTGCTGTTGTCTAATCCCAAAAATAACAGTATTTCTTACTTCATAGATTTAATAGCTAATTTTTATAGCTAGACTACTGCAGTCAATTTTTTTTATTGGTAGTCAACTGATAATGAGCAGGAATGTTAAACTGTAAGTACCCCTTGTGAGTAAAAGAAGTTGTTTAAGAGTAAGACTGGATCTGTCTTCATAAGATTATTTTTTCCATACATCATGTTTCCGAAGTTATTGTAAAATATCTCATATAACTATAATGATAACCAGGATAATTTTCTTTTTTTTTCTGAAAATCTTCAGAAAGCTGTGGTTAAAAGAATATAGGTAAGTTTTTAAAGATAATAAGAAGTCCCCTATTTTAGCACTGAATATTCCATGGCACTCAGATACAAAACTCCACTGCATTTTTGTAACCAAATACCGAAATTATGTGAATAAAAGAATAAAACCCTTGCAATGTTGAAATGGAAAAATAGCAGCTATCACTAACTATTCAAATGCAATTTCCTTTAGCTTATTATTTTGTGAGGTATGTGCTCATATAAAAAAAAATTTGGCTTAAACCTCCTCTCTCATTTTCTGCCCCTTTTGCTCCCTGTTGCTGCAGTATCTGTTATCTACAGAACACAAAGCTGTGAGCTCTGCCAGCCTCTCCTCCTTCAAACTGGACGATGCCCTTGGCCTCATGTGGAAGGCACACACCTCCTCCATTGCTTACGCACTCCCCATGTTCCATGACAGGTAAGGGGAATAGAGCAGTGTCCATGGAGCATCTTCCCACCTCCAGGCCTCTTTGGAAGGATGGTATCCTAACAAAGTCTGCATGAGCCTTCGTACTGTCACTGTCATATTTTCTGAAAAATCCCTTTGCCAGGATTTCTTCTCCTGGGAAGCTGAGAAGCCTCAGAGAAAAATGAGAACGAAAATTATCTGATTGGCTTCTCCTGTGTTTTGCTGCTTTGGAATGTGTTTTGAGATTGTTTACCAACTGGTCATTTTTTGATTCGTTTCATGTGAATTGTTTTGACTTAATTACCGATAGTGGTCCAGCTGTGTCAGGACTCTGGAAGGGTCAGGAGTTTTTCATTATTATCTTTTAGCCTTCTGTCTGTATCTTTGCTCAATTCTTTAGTATAGTTTAGTACAGCATTCTTTAATATCATATCATATCATATCATATCATATCATATCATATCATATCATATCATATCATATCATATCATATCATACCATACCATACCATACCATACCATACCATACCATACCATACCATACCATAAAATAATAAATTAGCCTTCTAAGAACGTGGAGTCAGATTCATCTTTTCTCCCCACAACAAGAGACCATGGAAATGCCGCACTCATACCTTAGGCATCTACTCTATAGGCTCTGCTCTTCCTTCCCCTCTCTCAGAGTGTGGGACGACCAGTGGGAGATGGCTGCCCAAACTGTGATGACCAGTCAGGCTCTGGGCTTAAAATGAGATGCTGGTTCCCCTCTGGGAGCCAGGGTCTGATTTAGGAGCTGTGTTTAATTTGGGAAGAGGCAGAATTGCCAGGAGAAATTGGGTATAAAGTACTTAAGGAGGCTTCAAGTCACAGTGGCACTGAGGCCACTCAGGATTTTATACTGAACAAAAACCTTTGGGATAAATGATCAACTAGTGTGTTCTACAGGAGAGTTCAGTTATCTGCTGCATTTTTTATTTTCTTCTCTTTCAGCTTAAAATATCTCTCTGATCCAGAAGCAAATTTTGGAGAAGACTGGGCTGATGCTGTAGATTTCATTGCCGCCACACACTTCAAAACAGACTTGCTGACCACAAACAACTTCCAGGCTTTCCTGCCCCAGAGGATGCTTGTTGAAGGGGATGTTCTCCCATCCATTAGTGATTTCAGTCCAGAGCAAAATAAGGTTCTGGTGTCACTGAGAGTTCTTCACAAAGTAAATAAAATAACAGGTATGAGCGTGACCTACAGATATCTGTTGTCCATAGATATTAATATCTTGTTCTCTCTACATACCTTTCTCCATATAAGGGAATTCACAATACAGTGAATGTTTGATATAAAGTAGTATAAACACATCTTAGAGACTAACAGTAAAACAATTAAAATACAACCATAAGCAAACAACACACCAGACAGCAAATGCTGGTGGGATAACACTGACAGTATGAGGGATTTCAGTGAGAAAAAAGCCCAGATGATCTTACTCTTTCTTTTCCCAGTTTTCACAGGAATTTTAAAAACAGAGACTTTTTTTTCTGTTTCATCAGTTGAATCTGAAACCATTATAACTGTAAATGAAATTATTATACCAGTTGAACAAGAACAAGCAAACAAAAAGTAAATTATCATAAGCAACAGTTTTTGTGTCCACAAGTGTTCTGGTTTCAGTTTTTGGTTCTCTCTTGGTCTTTGATTTAACAGAGATCTGTCCCAGCAAATCTATCCTTAGTCAATGCTGACTTTATCGTATTCACCATAACAAGTCGTACATCACCATCCAGTGGTGCAACACAGAATTACACTCTCTTGAGGATTCAGTTCTTTCAAAGATACTTCTAGGCTGGCTATTTTTGTTTGACCTTTATGAAGCAAAGTTATTTTGAATCTTTAAATTAAAATAGAATGTAAAAATATGCTGAAAAATTGGCATGCCTAGCTATGGCACTTGTGATCCTCTTCTATCTGTAAATTTCACTGAAAATTCTCTCACCAGTCGGATTTAAAGCTGAGAAAGATGTGAAATAAAGCTATTCAGTGCTACAAAAGAGCATCTTCCCATCACAGAGTGCTTCCCTCACATTTTTCACATGGCATTATTTTAGGAATCTGAATAAGGGTCCGAACAGATCTATTGCTTTCTTGGCAGCCTATGACACAGTTCAGGGTTTCTTGACATACCTCCAGGAAAGGAGAGGAGCACAGCAAGGAAAAGCATGACCAGAAGGACAGGAAGGAGGGATGAGAGCACCAGGGTAGCACATCAGGTGAGGAAAGCCCTGCAGGGAGAGAGGGAACAATGTATGGATGCTGAACATTGTAAGTGGAAGGAGAGAGAGAGATAAGCTTCGTGCAGGTGCAGCCATAATGAATCCCATAGCTGAAATCCCTTGCTTTTCAGGGCAGAGATTTCCCTGACTTTGCTCTAAGGGATGAGCTTTGAATTCAGCTGAGAATTAAATGCCACCTAATTCAGCCTGGTAACTGATTTGCAGATCAGAAAAAGGAGCTTTAAAATAAATTTGACTGCATCTAAATCCACAGCTTCAGCAGAGACCTGAAAGACCCTACCTTAGTGCTACAAAGCACAGGTGACAAAACAGGCTGTTTTTGTAGATGCTTTTAAATACATCCTGTGAGAGACAGGGCTCTCTACTGGTACTGCAAACCTCAACAGCAGATAGAGGGTCTTACTATCTCCTAGGACGGGACCCTGTCCAACCCAGAGTGAGATTGATTTCTTGATTCAGAGTTTGATTACTCCTAATTTTTGTTCAGTTGCCCCTGCTAGTCCAGCAGGAACTGTAATGAGACTTGTGCTGCATCTAAAGCTTTTCTGTTCATGGACTGTCAGATCAACTTTTTACCCAAAGGCAGAACAGGAGCAGAATAAATTCTTCTTACACTAGACATTTTTACCCTCAGATTTCCCCTCTATCCACTCCAGTGCTCCAGATGAGCACTGACTGGGGTGAGGAGTAGGCAGTGACTATCCTGCAAACTGGGGCTGATGTTGGGCTGGGTTGGCCGAGCCACACGTCCTAGAGAGCCACTGTTTATCACCTGGACTTAAGTATTAGGATCATTCGCTTCTTTAGCTCTAGGTCTTAGCTAGCAGAAAGTGAACACTCTTTGTTTTAGAGTGGAAACGAAGACAGGCCTGACTATAACTCCCAGGCTACTGCTCCCTAAACCACGGACCTACCTGCCACAGACCTTCCCATAAGTCTTCAATCATTTCGACCTGCAGCACTGGTGACAGGGGAGTGAGCCCCATTGTCTGTCAATACAAAGGATCCTGAGCTGAATGAATGCTCTGCGTCTCCCTGCACATTTGTAGGCAATTATCATCCCCTCAGCAAGCTCCAGCTTTGTCTGCAATTCTCTGTCCCGGGGAGAGTGTGGAGTGCTTGTTGCCAGGAGCGCACTTGGTCCCTGGTACGCTGCGAGCTGCATGCGCTCCATGCTAATTTGCCAATGTCATGTTGTGTTTCTTTCCAAGGAGGATTGCTGCTGAAGGTCTGGCAGAAGGCTATGTCCACCGAAGCAGGAAGAAGAATAGGCCGAGAACTGATTGAAGGCTTGCCTTCGAGCCCGAAGCTTGAACTACTTGACCTAATAGAAATTTAGAATTATTGGGAAGGTGATGACTTGAAAATTCCCTGTTCCTCAAGAAAGAGCAGTTCCAAGGTGGATTGATTTAATCTTTTAGAGGACATCTGCTAGTCTGGCCTTGGTAATTTCTTACAGCAGGATTTCCTGAGTAGCCATGCATGTCTCTCTCTCATATAGAATCAATGTTTTTAACCTTATTTTTCCTAATTATCTCATTTGTTTAACTCAATTCCTTATAAATAAAAAAAAAAAAACTCACAGAAAAATCTTACTTTACTACTTTTTGTGGCTTTATGAATAATGTATCATACTTGGAGACAAAATTAAAAGCAGGCAAAATATATTTGGTTTCAGACTGGTTTCTTTTTCCCCTGTAGGCCGGGATTCCACTAGATATGTAATTACTTGATGGTCTAACAGATGATCAGGAGAAGCTTTTTTTTTGAAGTTCTGATCCAAAAGCCTAGACTGTCAAATCTCAAGGCTGACAAGTCAAATGCCTTGACTGTTTCCTACCAAAGCTGTTATTTCGCAGAGCAGCTCCAATCAAACTGGAAGCTTTCAGGCTTTTCAGATTAGATACTTGAGTACAGATAGATTCCGTTGCTGTGCTGTTTTGCAGCAAGTACATGCCTCACGTGGTAGAGCAGAGCCAGACCAAAGCAGTCCTGAAGCAAATTAATTTATTCCTACCAGCTTTTACATGACAACAGAGATTTCTTGTTCTTGGTTCATTTCACTTTCTTCAAGAAAACTTTGATCTATATATGAATTTATGTGATTGTGTGCCCTGTACAACCACAGGTTGCTTTTCGTTTCCCCCATGTCTAATCCACTTGTTGCAGTGTGTCATATGTTGGATTTGGTTACTGAGGAAGAGCTGTATTTGCAATGTTTGCACTCCCAGTGCCTGGAACACTCAGACCCAAGGGTTGATCCCAGTCTTTGGGGTGATAACACACATTTGGAATCGGTTATAACTTGAAAACAGAGGTTATGGGGAGGTGAGTCAGGGATCCTGCATGCAGACAGGGCTTGAAGTTTCTTGGGAAATGAATGAAAGTTGTCTTTGCCCACAGCAGTTGGCTTGGAACTAGATGACCTTTCAGGTCCCTTCCAATCCAAATCCTTCTGCAATTCTATGAAAAGAAGTGATTTCTTTCCATTCCATTTTCCTGGTTTGATTTGTCCTTTCTCCCCAAACTTGCATGATATTTGCACTGTAAATTAAGAAATAATTATCGTCACATTGAGCAGTTAAACACCATTCTGTCCTTCAATGTCCCAGGACAAAGGTGTTAATTATTCATTGTCATGTAATGGATAAACTCTTAATGTACCATCATTAGCTAACAATTTTCAAAGGAAATACATTAATGAGGTATAAGAAAATGTGGGAGTTTTTACCTTAATTACCTGGTTCATAGATCACAGTAATTAGATTCCAGCAGACTTTTGATATAATCCAAAAGTAATCACCACAACTGCCAGCTGCTAAATATTGTTAGTTGTGCTCCAAAAAAGTTAGAAAAATTTTTTTGACCTTTTCTGTAGTTAACTTAGATTGAACTTAAAGTACGCTTTGAGAAAAAAAAAACAGCCATTAATACAAACTTTTAAACTGCACACTGCTGCACTTGAGGGAGTATTTATAAAACATATTTTTAAAAAGCAATTTACTCCTTACCTGAATTTATGAAACATTGGGAAATAGTTCTGAATTTTGAAAAAGAGTCTTCTTTCTTAATACAGCACCAAGCATTTCTGTATTTCATCCACTTTGTCCTAGTCCAACAAGACAACCAGTCAGGTAAGGACTTTAAAAATTGGCCAGTGATTGCTCTATGGAAGCTGAGGAATGTATAAAAGTTTAGACAAAATATGAGATGGGGGTTTCTTTCAAGTAGAGTAGAGCCGGTTATATTGAAATATAATAGCTGCATACTTGCAGGAAAACTTCTGAGTATGAGAAACTAAACAGAGAGAAAAGCACCAAGAGAAAGTTGTAGAGGTGTAGGATGGCTTTGGAGAGGAATGGGAGAGCAGTGAAGGAGGCTACTTGCTAATAAGAGCCAGCAAAAGCTGACGACTCCCTAAGCAGGAGATTGGCCAGTGAGAAGGGCTCGCAAAGCATAAAGGTTTTTCCTGCTCAGCATTAGTCTGGTGTTTGCTGCTCTCTTCTCATGCCTTTTGCATGTGTGGTCTCTCAAATGAGGAGAGCCTGGTGTTGAGTAGGGTTGCTTCCTATTTGACAGAGGTGGTGTTGAAAATAAGCAAAGCCACAGCTGGCTTTGGAAAGACAAGGGGTTAAAATTCTGTACACACTTGCAAATAGCAAGCCTAAGGGGATTGGAACAAACAACGTTTGGGTGTGAAGAAGAGAAATTTAGAAATGAAATGTGGTACATGATAAAGGAGGGACTTGGGAAAACATTAACATACCAGAAAAGAGTCTGTCCATCCTCAAAACTTGGGCAATAGTGCTGAATACTGTGCAGTCCCCTCTCCACAGCTCATATTAGCCGGGTCAGCTCCTTATTTCTGAGTGCCATGGAGTTTTCTGTGCCTTTGCTACAGGAGTGATCAGTTTCTGAGGAATGGTCAGAAGTGAGATTCTTATCCTTGTCCGTATATTTGCAACTGGGCATACAGCTGCTGTGCCCTACCAAATACTGTCCTAAACTTACATCACAGAAATACCTAAGGGCTGACCTCTCCACCTGTTCTTCTATAAGAGCAATGGCAACCTTGTCCTTCTCTAGGAAGGGCACCCTTACATTTGCAGAACGGCAGACAGGTGTCAGCAGGCATTTCTTTAGCTTTCTTAGGCATCAAGACATGGAGCTTACAGGGCAAACACCCAAATCAGTCATTTGGAAAGATGCCAAAAAACTCTTTGTTCTTTCAAGTAGGAATTGGATTTCTAGGTTTTCCCTTCCCTATGATCCTAATCTGTGGGGAATTGGGTGTTCCTTTCCAGCCTACTCTCTCTAATGAATAATAAAGTGCTTTTTTTTTCTGGTGGGAAAAATCATACCTGGCAAGTGTGGAGGGAAGGGCATTCTTGCCCAAGGCAGCCTCTAATGTGGCAGATAGGAGGTTTTGCAGGGAAGCAGAAGATGTAGATTTAGATTCTGACAGATAGAAACAAAACTAACCAATGTATTCCAACTGCTGTGCACAGCATTAAAAACCCTCTGCATTTCTTAAACCCAAATTGTTCATTACTTTCTCTGACCAAGGCATTTTATCTGCCTCTCTCAGCAGGGTGTTGGCGGCTGTGGACCTCCAGTTCCTGCCACTAAAGGCAGTGAGATTCAAGATGATGGAGACCTATTATAACATTTCCATCACCTTAACCTCTGTGACCTCAAGAGGAGCATGTTTCCTCTCTGGTTTTGATATAACTTAAAAATATGAATATCCTCGTAGATCCGAGTCTAAGCTTATTATGGATTTAATTCTCTTTCTTACAATGACACACATGGGACCATGAGGTGTTTTGAGAACAATGTTCATGGCACAAGCTGCTGCAGGCAGGGGCTGTCAAGGATCCCTAGGAGGGTGTTGGGGAGCTGAGTCTGCAGACCTGCCTAACTGCACCAGCTGGAAAGGGCTGCTTGGTTGGGAAGCATTGGCAGTGGCTCAAAACAGGGTTCAGAGGATAAGGAATGGAGGCAGAATAATGTAAGCATTTGTTAGAAGACATTTATACCTACTTAAAACATGGATAGAAAAAACCTGATAATGTAAAAATGTTTTTTAACTGATTAATGCCTAATCAAACTCTCCAGGACAGAAAGAGCAATAAAATAAAATCCTTAATGTCTCTCACTTCCTTCTGCAAACTGTTAGTAGCTGTGGAAAAATTTGCATGAACTGTTTGTGTGTGTGTTTGCAGGAAAGGCTGCAGCAGGTATGGTGAACAGATAGTGGCAGTATAAACCAGGCTTCTGGACTAGTAAAGTCATTTCAGAATGAAATGCTCTTTCTACCTCTCCTTTTGTGTGTCATTAGGTCCCAAAATACTAACAGATGTGATCACTGAACCTAAGAGAGCAGGCAGCTGAAATAAGAGGAAAAAAGGAAAAGAGTCTTTTTGCTTACAAAGTAGCTGCAGTGCCCCATGTGGGGCAATCCTGAGCCCCACTCAAACCCTTCCTCTGCACCATGAGAACCAGAGGAATTTCAGAAGGGTGATGTACTTGCAATAAAGGAAGATCATAACATCTGAGGCTGCCCTGGGAAGAGGTACTGCTTTCTGAGGCTGGCCTGAGCCTCTGGCTGCCAGCACTGCTGCATCTAGAGCCTCAGGGATAATGTCACAGAGACATGGGGATAAGGAACATGGATGTACTGGCATTTCTTAGATCCTGGTGGAATCAGCCCCTTGACACACCATGCAAATGTTCCCCCACACACCAAAATGTTAACAAATAGGAGGGATTTAAAGTTATGTGAGAAAATTAAAAGGGTCAGACTGAGCTATCCATTGTGGTACCCCCACTCTGGACAGAGCTGGCAGCAGTGGACTGGGGCAGGAGCAGCAAAGGCAGGGCAAAGGCAGGGTAATCTCTCCTTCTACTCAGCCTGCCAGCAGCTGGCAGTCTGCACTTACATCAGGCCCACATGGCTGATCAGTTCCAGAGAAAAATAGTTGTGAAAGGTTATCTTCTAAGATACAAATACCCAAGAAAAGATACAGAGTAAGTTTATCAAAGAGATTTATTATTGCAAAGCACAAGAACACTCCCAGCACACAGATACATTAAGAAAACAAAGGAGGAAAACAAAAAACCCCCAAACAAACAGCAAAACTTGTCACTAATACATAAAGTAGAAGCAAGAGAACACTCTCTTCAGAGACTATCAGTTTTAACATGATGTCAGGAAGTTGAAAATTTACATGGTAAAGGTGCATCGAAGTCTAAAAATGTAAGGAAAACACCTGGACAGTCTTAGAAGGGGGAGGAAACATATCATATATGTTAAGTGAATAAACAGTGGCTTCTTATTGGGAGCATTGTGGCAGATAAGTGTTCCTGTGACGTACGTCATTTAAACAAAAGTGTTTCGGAGTTTAAAGAAGAATGGAGGGAGAAGATTCTTCTTATCTTCCCAGGCACAAAGGCTGGATATATAAAAAAATGTGCATGTTGATCATCCAAACAGAAAATTCTGTCTCACTAAGGGCTTATGCACACATGGAGTGCTGTGGAAACAGCTGCTTCTGATCAGGTCCTCAGTGAGAACTCACTGGAAATACTTCTTAGCATTAAAAGAGATAAGCCTTTAAGCTAACAAGTCTGTGCAAAAGCTTATGCCAATCTTTTGCAAAGCAAATATCTTATTATTTCAATACACTTGTATTCTCTTCAGGCATTGCAATTGTGGTCTGTGTTCAGCTAAAAAAGACTTTCCCCTCCTGAATGCAGTCTTCTTGAGCATTAATGTCTGGGAGCGATAACCATGTCCCTCAAGGATTGCCATGACATTATAGCTTTGTCAAACATGTATTAGCAAACAGTATGAAATCACTTGGTCATCTGTATGCCATAAGGGAACCACAATACTTATTAAGTCTTTAATATTGAACACAAACCTTTTATTAGGATCTTTCTCCACATGTCCTTCCTCCTCTCTGCTTTCCCCAGCAAGATTGGATGCCCCTTCTTCACAGCACAAGAGAGCACCATGTTCTCCCTTTCATCCAGAATGCAAATGGCATTGTCCTGCTGTGTCATGTAAACGGAGCAGCCAGGATAGCTCCCATTTCTGTCACAGGACATGGTGTTGGCTCCTATGCCTGAGGAAAAGATGTAGCAGGCACCTCTGCTACTTATATATTTACAGAGTTCTTTAAACTGCCACCTTTGCTCAGAAGAATGAAACTCATTCAACTCAGCGAGGCTGAATATACAAGACAGAACAGTATGACATGACAAGGGTGACAGAACCAGGCTCCTTACATGAGAGGATCTATGCAAAGAAGAGAAATTGCTTCTTCGGAAACATTTCGAAGGGGAGAATTTCCAGAAAGGGCTGATAAGACTTTGGCTTTTTCACTGGATTCCAAAGGCCAATGTAGGATATCTGAAAGAATCTTAGGTTTGTTGGGAAAGTTACTGCCATCTCACTTTGTTCACATCCATCCTAACACTTATAGCAACTAGAGGACAGCTTGTTTTTTCTAGGCTATCTCAGCCTCTCCTTGTATGTCAGACTCTCCATGTGCTCAACCATCCTCATGGGCTTTTGTAGGGCTCACTGCAGTATGTCTGCCTCTTTCTTGCACCAGGCAGCCCAGAACTGACACAGTAATCCAGGTGTGGCCTCAGCAGTGCTGAGCAGAGAGAAGAGTTGCAAGTCCTTCTACCTGCTGGCACATTCTGCCATGATGGCCCAGAAGGCTGTTGGCTTTCTTCTCCTCCTTTCCTCTATTGAAACCTGGCACTTTACTGAAGGAAATCATGGTAGTAACATATCATACTTTTCTGAAATCCAGCAGATGATAACATCACATTCAGTAGTAAAGTAAAAAAAACCACAAAAAATCAATAGAATACAAAAAATATTTTATTCAAATACCAGGCTGCCTAAACAAATGGGAGGGTTTTGAGCTGCCAAAAGAGACATACAGATTTTTTAAAAAATGCTTAATATGTAGTTAAAATACCTACAAGTGATGTGACAGCCACTTTTGTACACACCTGCAAGCCTTATTAGCCAGTGATATGCAAAACATTGTATGCTACATATGCATGGAATTCAAAGTACTCTAAGTGGTATTCTTAATACTTAAATTGTAACTGATTTGAACAAGGATGAACATTTATATTGAATAAATTAATATGAGACAATATTAAGAAATCCTAAATTAATTTGCATTAATGAAAATGAACCATTCAGTAGAATTTTAATAGACAAGTCTGAAGACACTTTACTGTCTGCTTGAAAAGACTTTGGCTTTAAAGAACACTAAGGCATTTTTGAAGTTTTTGCTTTTTAACTCCTCAGCAGAACTAGAAATAGGGTACGTCCAGGCTTTCTAAACATATTCCCTTTCTCCACCATGCTGATTTCTGGATATGCCACTCTGATCAAGCTGCTGTTGGCTCTGGAAACTGCTGGCACATCAACAGTGTATTTACACACCAGTTCTTGATAGTTTTCCCTGGAAGTCAAATCACTGCCAGAGGGTTATGGGCCTATCCTAGGTGGATAGGGATGGCTTACTGATTCTTCAGATCCAGCTTCTGTCCACCATTCATGGCTGCATTTTCAGCAAATTGCTGAATATAATGCCTTTAGTGTGATTGTGGATATTGGCAGTACAAGGGCTTATGGAGATGGCAATGCTACATAATTTAGGCACTCCCAGGCCTTGTGAGAGGAGTGGCTTTGCTTTCCAGGGCAGATTACATATTGTGCAATGGTACTAACTGTGCTTTGTTCATTGTGTGAAAAAGTGGCAAAATCTGGTCATTTCCAGTTTTGAGCCTTAACCTGAAGCACGTAAGACTGGCTAAAGAAATGGATGTCCACCTTAGACAATTCTTTATTACCCTTTCCTTCTCAAAAAAAAAAAAAAAAACAACCAAAAAAAAACCAAAACCCAAAGGAAATATCCATGCAGCTGTTTCAGTAAGGGATTTTCCTTCTGCATATGCCCTACAGAGGTTCAGGAAATAACCGGAATTTCAGGCGCAATAAGAATGAAGGATTGGACTTGGCATTGTTCTCTAAATTCACTAATAAATATGTACAGAAGAGCTTTGTCCCTTCAAAGGGTCATGAGACATTAGCTGGTTTGACTTCTTATTTAGGACAAGTAAGCAGTTTCATTTTGCAGGGGATTATTATAGCTAAATTACAGCCTTGTATGCTCTCCATGAGTCAAGAAGGACACTTTCATGAGCAGCTTTTTCTTACAGTTGTGGTCAATCTTGATGTGCCAAGGACACAGCTTCCTACTTGTTTCCAGTTAATTTCAGAATTATTTTCCTTCAGATGTCTCTGAAAACAAACAAAACTTAATGACAGGGTGAAACAGGAAATTTTATATTTGGATTTAAAAATTGCTCAGGGAGTACAGGTGAATGAGCTCTTGAGATGAATTAATGGCTGCGAGTTAGGGCTTGTCTGTACCATGAAATGGTTTGTCAGTACAATTACACAGCAATCCAAAGACTACAACAAAAATAAAGCTAATATATGACTCCAACACAGCAATGCCAGCAACTTTGCTTAAGTATGTGAAATTCTTACCAGTAAATTTTTCTTTTACTGGTATAGTTGTTGCAGTTTGGAGAAATATTTAACCTCCACCGGGCAAAGAGCTCATTTAGTCACTATAAACTGTGACTCCATCAAAAATTTTCCTAGTGTATCATCTCCAGTCTGATTACTACCATGGTGTCCCCCGTGTCATATTCTGGTCTGGCAGACATAGTAGAAGAGATACCTTACCTCTTGGGGAGAGGCTTTCCAAAGGATGTGCCCTGTGACTGATGCAACAGAGCTGCAGGCCTGGAGGGAAGTTAGTTAATAATTTAATTAATATTTAATGGCAATATGCCAGTGTGCCAGATTTCACCAGTGGGCTGTGTTTCCAGCTCTGCCAACTATAAAAACATGTTTGAATATACCCCGTGGGGGAATGGTAGGGCTTGTTTGAGAAGGAAGAACTTCTAGAGCATCTAGAAAATCATGGTAGTCTTCCCTGCCCTAAGGGTCTCTGAACCTTCAGCTGCTTTGAGACAGGTCCTTTGAAGTCCTGCCTGAGTCAAAGCCGAGATTTGCAGCTCTTAGAGCAACACACTGTTTATTTGCCTCCTCTTGACTCTTTCTTCTCCCTGTAATCACCATTGATTGCAACCTGAAAAAAAGCTTCACTTCTCATATTAGAGAAAAGTGAAAACAGCAGGCAGCTGAAAAATTACCTAGCCGTGAAAATTAGCAAGGTAGATGATGCCCACAAATCTGCATTGGAAGTTACCTAGGAAGGGGACTTTCAAAACTGCTGAGAACACAAAACTACAGTCATGGATTTGGGATCCCCACTCCAGTACAGCCAAGGATACAAAATCTGCCTCAACCATAGAAAAGCCCAGAGGCTTTTCTGTGAAAGAAACAGCTCACTCAGAGGGCCAGTGGCATGACAGCTCCAAAGAAATGTCCTAGAAAAACAGCAAAAAAGGATTCCTCAAGATGCACTGGGGTCAGAAAGGGTGATTTTCATTTGCAGCACTGTCTTTAGATTTCAAATATGAGGTAATCTGCATCTCAGCACAACCAAGGTAAAAATAAAGAAAAAAATTGCACCTTAATATGTTTCATACAATTAGTTTTAAAAAAATTGTACAATTGAAAATAAAAAAAACTACTTTTCCAAACAAAACCACCTCAGCTGTTCAGTTCATGAGA
This sequence comes from Zonotrichia albicollis, assembly GCF_047830755.1. Classification (NCBI taxonomy): domain Eukaryota; kingdom Metazoa; phylum Chordata; class Aves; order Passeriformes; family Passerellidae; genus Zonotrichia; species Zonotrichia albicollis. Next base: position 72,183,536 of record NC_133821.1, on the reverse strand, counting down.
ACAGGAAAACACAGCTGTGTAGCTTTTTCATTCCTTACTGCATTTCCCTCTCTTTTCTGCTTTTCCTTTTTTTGTGTCCTATTTAATAAGCACAGAAGCTTAGTTAGCTGAGACCATTCCTTTTCTGGCACCTGTGTGCAGTTCAAGTCCAGAAAGCAACCTCCGAAACAACCTGACAGCAGTACCTATTTTCAGCTCTCCAGGTGTCTGGACCATATTGTTTCTGTCCTTTTCCAGCCATGCAGTTATCAGCACTGGAGAGAGACTGCCTTTTTCCGGTTTTGCTGCTGAATTTTTTGTGGTTGTTGCTGTTCCTGTTCCTGCATGCCTCCATCTCATTTTTGGTGTCAGGGACATAGGAGGAGAAATTAGAGCAGTACCAGAGTTATTCCAATTCAGTGGTTGCAATGGACCTTCTCTCTTCCCATTTTCTCACACTAGAAAAGCCACTGTTGATATTTGCAATACTGTCCAAAAGATTGTCAAGCTGGGGGCTTTCCTTGTTAAAAAAGAAAAAACAACTCATGGCATTAAAGGAGAGAAACTTGTCATGCTGAAAAGAAAGCCACACATTTTAAATGCTTCGGGGTGGTGTGGGGTTTTTTTTTTTTTACTTTCTCTTGAATATTTAATGAAAGGTTAAAATATGTTAATGATGGTTGTTGCTATAGCAAACTCAGGCATCTGTAGTGAAGTCTCTTGCTTAATTGTTTGTTGTTCTGGAGTGATGAGGTCATGTTAACATCATTGACCCTCTGGGCACATTTATTCTATCAAAATTAACATAGCAATGACCTGAGGAAACTCTCTGTTCTTTCTCGCTCCTGCTTAGGATGAAGACTAACATTTTACTAGTATCACCCTGGCATGCTTCAGCCCTGATCATGGAAAGATTTCAAGAGGGACACTGGTGGAACATTGTAAATAATATATACTGATTTTTTTAATGTAGACTTAACTGTTGAGGCTTACTTCTGTATTTCATCAAAACTATTTTTCCTCCTAGAGATTGTATTTAAAAGTATTTTAGATCAATAGACTTAATTTTGATAAATCATATCTATAATTTTGATAAATCATATATACCAAATAATTAAAAGTAGATATTAAAAATGGCATAAATGTCCTGAGGAAAGGAGACATCATAGTTAGGAAATGGTTAGGTGATGAATTCTTCAACAACTATCATTATCAGATATTAAGCATTTGACACATTTTATGTGGCTACATATTTTTAAAACTTTTGCCTGTATTAAAGATTAATTGCAAATGCCCACATCAAATCCTTATTTCCCAAAATGCTCACAAGTGCAAGGATGGAATCTTGATAGAAACTGAATATTCTAGAAAATAGCACAGATTTCAGAAGGCTGGGGGAGACCAGCAGGCTGGAGGAGCCACGTGCTCCTCGGCTACCTAGTGGTTTCAGAGTGTGGGTATATCTGTCAGACATTAAGGACAAAAATTGTTGGGATTGCTTTATAAACCAAGAATTATCCAAAGAGGGTGATCTCCCTCAAGTCAGCAAAGGTCCTTTTCTTTCATGTTTTGCTGATAACCTCAAAGAGGACAACCAATAAAGTGAAACTTTGCTTCCATTAACAGGGAATTTAAAGGACAGGTGGATAAAGACTTCAAAGAGCTGATGCCACATAGTAAGTGGTATAAACAGATGCTGATCCCCTAGGCTGGCATTGCTTCTTGAAAGTATGCTTTCCCCTTAATGCCTATGGTCAGAAGGGGTATTTTAATCAGAAGAGAGCTTAATTCTTTCTCAACTTCTTTACCTGGTAGCACCTCAATAACACATGGACTGAGGAAGAAATGCGCTATGTGGAGCATCCTACTTAGTTCCATTTTTAGTCTTTTCTGTAATGTTGGAGTCTCTGTGTCTGTGAGCAGGGGGAGACATGGCCACACACCGCCCTGGATGTCATGCTTCTGAGGGTTTTGAGCATTGCAGAAAAAACCCACCTTACTTCATATTCACCATGTTGCTTAACTTAAACACAGTATGAATGTTGCACATAATTTAAAAATAAATGCAAAGTATATTTTGCAATTAAATACTTCATGTTAAATTTCTGAAACACAATATTTCAAATTTTTCATGAGTTTTCGTGGATTTCTCCTCACAAAAGAAGAAATTCAACCAAACCAAGTGAAATTCATAGAAGGTTCAGCTATGAGTGAAAAGAACTGTGACCACAGTTTCACTCATATCTAGAAAAATTCTCATCTGTGTTTAGCTGGAAATGACACCTAGAAATTTTTAGAAATAAAGGCCCTCTTCACTGGCACTTAAAGTCACTGCAGACTGCCAGAGCAGAACCTTGCAGATTTAATGAAAGCACAGATAATGCCTGAAAGCTATTAAAGTATAAAAATGCACAAGTCATCCACCTCCAGAAAGAGGAAAAGGGCTGCATTCAGAGCACTATAATCTCAGAGCAAATTGGCACAAACCAGGAAAAGGGTCTTCAATCCCCAGAACAATCATAGGTCCTCCTTTAACAAAGGTGACATGGCTAAGAGGTCACAGGTGGCAGCCCACAGGAGCCTTTTCTGCCTTACTCGCAGGACATTTGCACTAACAGTGCAAGTTCCCAGGGGAAAACCTCTCTTGTTTTGGGAAGTGCAGGTTACCAGCCAGTCTGAAAAATCACTCTGCCTGCACTTGTTTGCATCCACAAGTGATCCCAGCTTACACTCACCTTCTTCCTTTGGAGACTGTGTGCTCATTTCTAATGCTGGTGCCATGAAATGCTTTTCTTATGTTTTCAATTATGTTTTCATCAATATAGCTGTAGTCATGCTCTTCTTCCTCGTCCTCTTCTGCCTCATAGTTTCTTGCTGGGCCTGAAAAATCAGCAAAAAATAACTCTAAGTAAATGGAAGACTCTGCCCTTGGCCTGGAGAAGAAAAATGGTACAATTCAAAAATGCAACCATGAAAGCAAAGAAACCAATATTCTCTTCACTTTCATATTTTTCAGAGATCCTAAGTGACTTGCTCAATTTTCTGAACAGTATCTGTGACAGAACAAGAATGAAAATGAGCTGAGCACTTTACAAGAGTGTCTTCACTCAAGAATTCCTATTTCAGTTTTTGCATAGGCTTGTACCTCTAAGTTGACCACTTCCTGCTATCTATGTATGAATAACATTAAAGTTTATTGAGAAGTTTAGCTGGTGTAATCACTTACAGCATAAAGCAAGCAGATGAAATTATCTGACCATACCAAGAGAAGAGCAGTCCCCCTGCCATAAGTTGCATGTACCATCCTTACCACAGATGTGCTTCCATGCTTTTGTGTTTCATTGCCTGAGAAGAGAAGCCCTGCAGCTGGGGAACCACGGTGTTACCTTGGGATTTCCTGGAGCCAGAGCCCCCCAGTTGCTTCTTATTTCAAAGGTGATGTGGCAGAGACATGGAGTTGAGAATGGCATGAGGTTAAAATGAAAGGTTTTAAAGTGCATTTCTTTACGTCCAGCTAGACTGGCCTGAAGCATCACAGAGGACAAATCTTTCAGAAAGCAGCAATATTTTCCTGCAAGGGCAGATATCTCACTGGAGGCCTCTTAGCAGCTCCAGCGCATCTGGGAACTGTAACAACTCTGCATCTGGGAACTGTAACAACTTCACTTTGCAGGTCACAGCGGCTCTGGCTGCTGCCAGGAGATCCCAGGGTCTCATGCCCTGCTTGGGTGGTCCACCACTTCCGTGGGGCTAGAGGAAGCTCTGCAAGACATGTGGGACCACTGAACTCATGAAACTAAGCTCCATAAGGTGTTTAATGTCCATGAATGCCCCATTTCACCCTCAGAGCCACCCCATCCCTTAGCCCAGCCTGTGGTGGCAATAGAACCAACTAGAGCTGAGATGATGGTGGTGATACCATCACAGATCCACTGCCAAGGCAAATAATATTTAGAGTTTATCAGGAAGTCTCACAGGTCGTGGAGCTCAGAGGATACTGTGTTTTTAAAGCCAAACTTTTCACTTGAAATTGCAAACCAGTGTGCAACACTGTTGAGGGTATAACTGTTCTTGTGCTAGGGCGCTACCTGAAACAACCTATCAGAGCATACTATCTGACCTCCCAGCAAGCCATGTTTGTTAAATAGATTCTTCTTTATGAAACTTCTCAAATAAGAATTCTCCCAGTCTTATGTTTTCAACCACTGTGCGCCCCTTCAACAAGAGAATAACTTAATAGTTTTTCAGCAGTCTCCAAATCCCACTTGTGCTCCTCCTGAGACTCTCCATGGCTGAGAGAGTCAGTCAGTCTGACTGAGACTGAAAACTGGGTAATAGTAATTTCTTTCTGAAGGTGTGATCCTTTCCTTTATAGGTTATCTAAGGCTGGAAATAAATAAAAGGTTAATCAAGTATCTGTCTGGCTACACCAGTGCAGAGTGTGTCACAGACCTATATTGCCATGAGTCTCCCACTGCTGAATTAGCAAAGTATTTGCAGATCTAGGCATCAAAAGGAAAAAGAATCCCAAAGCAAAACCCCAAATATACGATTAGAAATGCATGTAATATCTCATATGTGGCCACTATCTTGTTAATAAACATTTCTGGGTTTGTAGTTCATTTGCAATTTCCCTGGGCTTGATATCAATAAAAGCAAACTAATGAATAAAACAGGCACTGAAAGAATCAGCTAATCCCTGTGATTCAGCGAGGGAAATATTGTTTGTGCACTTAGACTTGCTAATACGGATATAAGGTACAGATTGCTCATGGATGGCATAGCCAGCTTTCTTCTTTCCCAAACACATATAAACAAATTGATACACTTCTAAGCAAGACAGCTCAAGGAGAAAGAATGTTGATGTCATCAGGCCAGACTAAATCACAGCTGTCCCCAGTCCCAAACCTGTTCAGAGTTCCTTTTGAAATAAATATATTTACACTTCAATAAAGCATTAAACAATTAATGAGACAAGCTGAACTGTCCAAGGGGGATTCTGAACCCTGAAATCAATGCAATTTTCTTCTCTGTTTGAAAGAACAATCTATTAGCCTCAACGCTGAATTAGCGAATGAGATAGGCCATCTCAGTTTGGCAAGGAAACAAGGCTTATGTCATCGTGCTGTCCATCCATCCATCAATATCCTCAGTACTTTTACAAGTTTATTTCTGCCAATTTCAGTCAGATTTGAAAAGGGGACAGAAGTCTCACAGTGGTTACTAAAGCTAGAGCTGAATTAGTTCCTCTATTGAAAGAGAAGCATGCAGAACACAGCTGTTATCCACTCCATTTGGCAGCAGACAGCAGGATAAATCAGTGTGTGCATATTGGCTGGCCACTCAACACACACATAGCTCCAGACCTGCTCTTTTTCTTTTGATCAGAGCACTGCAAGGAGAGTTTTGGTTATTATCAGGAAGCACGGAGAGGAGTAGGGGGCAACAGTCCTGAATACTTATTAAATAAAATTTCATTAATTCTGCTCTTCCTGGAACAATTTGTGTAATTATATTTGCCTTTATAGTAGAAGGCTGGTGCTCTGCAGACTAAAAATTTCCATTAATTTCATTTGTATCTTTGAGCAAGCAGGATAAATTGGCTTCTTCTTGGAATATGTTTGCTGTTTTTCAGGAATTTCAAGATCAGAAATGGTTGCCATAAGTCTCCATTTTGCCCTTCTTCAAAAGGTAGGCAACACAAACGACCCAACTCATGAAGACTCTTGCTTGAAGGACACAAGAGTTAGAGGCCCCAACTCATGTACATGTACAATTCTGCACACCTGAATGCCTCTAGCCATGTCACCATAACATAGTTTTATAGCTGTGGTAAATATTTCACATCAGTTTTAACTCTGCATAAATTAACATTCAATTACACAGCATTTGTTGTTTATTTATGCCTAACTTGACAAAAAGTTGTGAAATATTTAGCATAATAATGTTATGAACTCACCATAGTAGAACCACATCCTTATTTCTGCAGATCACTTAATTGAAGATGTGCAGAACCAAAGGTATATGCATAAACCAAGCATTTTTATGAGCAGCAGCATTTTGTTTGCTGTGAGTCTGGTTCTGATGTTCCTCAGTGTTAATGAGAACTAATTCCTTAGGGAGTGCTGCTGAAAGCAGATCAGTGTTAGAAGAATCAGAGCCCATAAAACTAATGGACTGTTCCTTGAGCTGATATCCATCAACCATTACTTCATGGGATGATGTAGCATATCTTTAAAAACTGTTATGTGCCACAATCAAAATATTTCACATAAACTGTAGGGTTGTATTTAATGTATGGGTATGGGTAATATTTATCTTCCTCTGGAATCTCCTAAACTAATATTTGGAAAAGATTAGTCTGAATTCCTTTAAAAGAATCTTAAATTTCCTGAAATAGACAACTGTTGACATTTTTCACTGTCCTTTAACTTTAAAATGTTTTTCTTTGTCAGTTTTTTTTTTTCTGGTCTGTTTTGCTGGTTTTATGAGACCTAGTTTCCACTGTTTCACTACTGCCTCGTATAAAATAAATCCCCAGTGTAACAACAGCTCTTGCAGATGAGAAATGGTTGCCACAAGTTTTAAACAGTCTCATGTTTCTTGCCTTAAAATAAGTTCCTGCGAGAGGACACAGAGTGGGGCTCAGGGCACCATCAGGGACGTTCAAGTGCTGCTCTGCACAGGACTGGGGGAGCAGAGCCTGCAGCATCACCAGAGAGTGGGAAAGGGCACTCACATGAGTTAAACCTTTGGTTTAAATATGTATTATGCTCTCATACCCCCTCCTTGCAACCGCCTAAGCTCCTGTCTGAAATCTCTGCATATTACTGCAATTAAAATAAGTCATATCTAACAAACCAGTGAAATTAGAGGGATTCAGAGCCTGTGCTTTCTTCTCCCTGCCGTAAAACAAGTTAGAGTTTGGTTGAGAGTAAAGCTGATTGAAAACATTTCAATATCATTTACTAAAGTGTACTCACATCCTATAAAATGGTAAATGGTATGATCTCCATATTTTAAGTAATTTTCTTGCCTTTTTTTAAACTTACCTCAGAAGATGTGTCAGCCAAGGATAAATTCTGTAAATTCTGTGTTTACAGAAGAAAGCACAGAAAGTTTTTTGGTTTTTTTTTTTTTTTTTTTTTTTTTTGTTTTTAAAAAATTACAAGACCATGGGAGCCAAAGAATCTAATATCATTATTTGCCTAATCAAAGACTGAGCTGAGTGAGAAGCTGGAGGGAGTTTTCACACACACATACAGGAAAGGATTCCTAATTCACATTGTTTATTCCCATGCACCTAGTTCAGAACACTAGTACAAAATCCCTGTGATGTCATAAAAGAAAAGCAGCTTTTTTTTAATAATTCATAATTCTAGATTTTTATTTAAGTTTTTGGGGTTATTATGTTTAATTCATTTTAATATTTGTTTTAGAGCACAGTACCATAGTCAAAGTATTGTCTTCACTAACAGGATAGCAAGCTACAGGGGCAGAAGTTTCTTGAACCATCTTTAAAATTTAGTAGATATATGAAAATTTAGTAGATATATGTGCATCCAAAAGCACGAATGAAAGGCCCAATCCTCTTTTTTTTTCTCCAGCCCACCAGCGTCCTAAAGCAAGTGCCTAAATACAGAATATATAAATATTCTCTCTAAAATATCCTGACATGAATGAACAAAATCAGCATAAACACTGTTTTGTTGCAGACTGTAACTATTCCAGAAACCTATGCCATGAATAAGTAGATTATGTAATGTTCTAGAAACTCCACTTAGAATAAATTTCAAGGATAAAGAAAAACTGATACAGCAGATTTCTGATGAAAGTTATAATCCTGCAGATATTGCTATCATTTTTAATTAATTCAACCTTAGTCAAATATAAGAAAATAAGATAACATCTTCAGTGGCCTATTCAGGTTTAATTGCAACAGAAGAAGAAGGTTCCATTTCTTAGAAGCAAAGATAATAAATCCTATCTTTATTAACATGAGCTCTGTAAAGAAAGGCAACAGAGGCTTTAAAATGTAGGAAAACCCGTTGTTTTTCTTTTTGGAGCTATCTGGCCTTTGGTAAGAAATAGAAATTGTTTCTGTAACTAGAGGGGTTTTTGAGAGTACAGATTCAACATCCTTATTAGGAATTTGAAACAGGTTGGTGCTTTGGAGGGTGGCTTAACATTCATCAGTAGAAGTTTAAAGATTAGTCAGTGAATGGTGCATTTCCTCCCACTCAAAACCCACAGGAGTGTGTCTGTGTTATTAGTCTTGACATATTTTCTAATCCATTATCTTTTGAATTAGCAGAGCAGAGTACACCCTCTGGAACAGGCAAGCTTGCTGCACGCAGCAGTGGACTCATGGGGATTCCTTGGCTGGCCAGGAAGAACTGTTCCATAATCTAATCTGCTCTCCTGTATAATTCTGCAATTATCTTATAATCAAGCCAAATAATTTTGGAATACACTAACATACAACTTTCAGGAAAAATTTTAGCTTTGATATGTCACAATCCATCACTGTTCTTTGGACTGGGTTATATCTGCCTAGCTCAAACTCACACTATACTCCAATTTGGACAGAATTTGTAAAGGGACATACTCCAAGGCAATTAAATAAGAAGCAATTTCCTAGTCTTGCAAAAGAAGTATCATTATGATACTACTTCATGATTTTCAGTGTGCATACTAAGAGAGGTACTAGGAGTTTGTTTGGAATCCTCAGCAACAAAAGCTATCCTCTGTCTGGTGTTCCATGAATAGCCTAAGCCAAAAGAGTGAATAGGATGAACTTCAAATTAACTAATTGAAATTTTAATGAGAAATGAGCCAGGAGACCTGTGACTGATGGGCTTTTGAATCAGATACATGGCTAAGAACTCAGATGCATGGGAAGAGTTAGTGCTGTAAATGTTTGCAGTACCATTCATGCAAGCCTTCAGCAGTCTTAACACCATTTTCTTTCTCTAACACTCTTGGTCATACACCCAAAGCTACCTGGAAGCTGCCTGCAAAGCATGGGTCTCCAGCCATAAATTCATGGAAAAACACAGGAAAAGATAAGCCTGAGTGATAGCTAAAGTTTAAAAAAAATATGTCTACTAGAAGCAAGAGGAGTTAAGTCATCAGTCTACCATGACTAATGATGGTCTCAGCCGGAAGAAAAGTAAACCCCGCTTTCTCTGAAGGGATGTCACAGCAAATATTAGGATCTTGATGCAATGACTGCCAAAGGAAACAGAACAAGAACAATAGAGAAAAGATATTTTCAAACCTGAAAAAGTATTCTTCTCAATTAGATTGTCTCAGAATTAAGAGCAAGTGAAGAATTGGCTAAGAAAAACAGAATTGTGCTAGAAGCTGAAAAATCACAATAAAAGTCAAGTGCTTTTGGAGATTACAAAAAAGGGTTATCAATGACATATAAATAAGGCTTAATGGGGTGGACAAAAGACTAATGCTGTTATCTCTGGATGAACAAAGAGAGAGAAGGTGGACAGACTTCAAGCAGGGCAGATGGGACAGTCAGTGATATTGCAGCATTTCACCATGGTGCTGAAACATGTTCAGCAGAAGGTCCAAACCTGGAACTGTTGCAAAAAGTCCAGGTCCAGAACCACAAACTGCATGAGCTAACACACAGCATGAAGGAGAAGGAAGAAATCTTGCCGGCATCATGGGTAACAGAAGCAGGGACATGTGAAGAACCCCCTGAGAGTTTCTGGGCCAGGATTTAACAGGGAGACCAATATGAGTGATGCTGTGGGTGCCTGCTACAGACACAGTGATTCATTAATGGAGCAGTAGATGGGAACGAGCTTCCTTTAGTAAGTTTTCAATGGGAGGAGCAGCTGAGATGGTTGTGCTGCCATCCAAAAGGACCTGAACAGGTGGGAGAACTGGGCAGAGAGGACTTTCATGAAGTTCAGTGGAAAAAAATGCAAGGCCTGGGAAGGAATGACTGGAAAACAGCTTTGCCCAGGAAAACACTGGAGTCCTGGAAGACAAGCTGACCATGCTCCAGCAATGCGTCTTTGTGGCAAAGTGGTCCAACACCTCCTGGGCTGCATTAGGCAAAGTGGTTCCAGCAGAGATCTTTGTCCCCCTGATCAACACTGGTGAGAGCACACCTAGAGTGCTGGGTCCAGATCTGGGCTCCCAGTACAAGAGGGACATGGATGTTCTGGAGCAAGTCCAGCAGAGGGTCATGAAGGGGGGCTGAGAGGGCTGAGGCTGTTCAGTCTGGTAGAGAAGGCTCAAGGAAGATGTTACCACTGGGCATCAGTACCTGATGGGAAGATAGGAAGAAGATGGAGACAGACACTTCCCAGACCCTTCCAGCTACAAAAGAAACACAAGAAGTTACAAATACCTTTGCAGTAGAAAAATGGAAAGACCAAGTGACCTCCCAGTCCTGTTAGTGAGCTGAAGCTTTAGTAACAGTGGCTCCATACTGCTTTTCTCAGCCAATGGAGATCAGCTTAGAAACTGCTGTACAATTCCTGTAACAGGCACAGGAAGTGACTCTATGACTTCACTTTTTGCACAAACTGAGAAACTGCGTTCAGAAAAATATTTGAAGAGTCTTCACCATAAAGGCACTTTGAGACTTTAGCCTGTGTCACATTTCTTGTCTGTGAGGAGTCTAGGCCAATAGAGTTAAGCACCTACTCAAGCACTGACTTTTGTGCTTGTCAATAAGCCAAGCCTCAGCATCAATTTTATGTCTGCCTTCTTTCTCAAAGAGACTCTGGTCACATTTTCTTCAGGTGTGTTCCCTCTGAGTCCCATGTCTGCCTTACACCACAGAGACTAACCCAGGCAAGTGACCCGAATAATCCCTGTAGCATGGACAATGGCTTTCAAAGCCAAGCCTCAGTGATTTACAGGAAGTACCCTTAACAAGAAAAGAGTACCACGTTAACCCATGTTGGTATTCTTTTTATTTTGTGGGATTTAAACTGTCCTTTGTACATGCTGACATGTAAGCTTCACCATTTACCCCTATAAAATATAATCAAATTATTAAACAGTGACAAAACAAAGCCTGAAAAGAGATTTTTCAAAGCCACAAAATAAGAAATCTGGAATTTTATTTAGATGCTGCCAGATACCAAAATATTTTGCTGGTTTTGGCTGGGGCAGAATTATTGTATTCACAGGGACAAGTACAGGGTGGGTTTGGATTTGTGCTGAACACAGGGTTGATAATATGGAGATTTTTTTTTTTATATGCAAGGGCTTTTTTTATGAGCAGGGCTTGCACAGAGCCAAGGGCTTTTCTGCTTCTCATACTGCCATAGCTGGCAAGGGAAGTTGGAGCTTGGGACAGGTGACCCAAACTGACCAAAGGGAAAGGAAGAGGAAGGGGGGGCGTTTGGAGTGATGGAGTTTGTCTTCCCAAATCACTGTTACATGAGATGAAGCCCTGCTGTCCTGGAGATGGCTGAACAACTGCCTGCCCGTGGGAAGCCTTGAATTAATTCCTTGTTTTTCTTTGCTTGTGTGAGTGGTTTTTGCTTTCCCTGTCTTTCTCTCAATCCACAAGCTTTCTGGCTTCTTCCCTTCCAATTCTGCCTCCTATCCTGCTGGGGGGGGAGCGAGCAAGCAGCTGTGTGAGGCTTGGTCACTGACAGGGGTTAAACCACATCACTTTCAATAATCAGTCCCCAAATAATCAATTTCCACAGCAATAAGGATTAGTGAATATTTAGCATGGCACTGTAATGCTTCTCCAGAAAATTGGTTAATGTAGCTTTTAGAAGTTTCAATACACATAGTTTCAAATAGACAATTCTTTTTAAGAGTCCTGCACACTGAATGACAAGAAAAAAAAGAGGAACTTTATAAGAAGTTCTTCTATTGATATCAATTATCAGTTAACAAATGCTGTGAGGATGAATACTCATGCTTTAGTCTTCAAAATGTTCCAGTGTTGCAATTAATGTGATTTTTTTCATATCTCAAATATAACCTGTGACCGAGAGATTAATGAAATATTTTTTTTAATATTAACTGCCAAGCTGAAATACATAAAATGAATTTGGATTTGTCCTCTCATGATTTAGCCTTTCAACTTCAGTATCGTTTATTTCTGAAAAAGGAAAAACTTGGAAGATAAGTAGAAGAGCTAGCCATCTATCAAAATTATGGGAAATACAAATAAGTATAAAAAAATTTAAAAACAATTATTGGTCAAGGATTTTGCTCAGTATTATTATGTTCTTCAAAATACAAAAATATGAGTTGAAGGCATCTCTATATCTTTAATGTAAATGGCTTTCTCATCTCAATACACTTTGGGATAGGTTTTTTTCTTAATAACAGATTACGTGTATGCATCACTGTAAAGCAAAAGATCAGCACGTTTTCCAGTCATCTGTTCCTAAAAACCCACTGAACATTCAAGCTGCAGTGTCAGACAGAGTTTAATACCACGCTGCTGCTGAGAGCCTGGATGAATTTGCCTTATGGCATTTATGGAGGAAGAACAGAAAGGTTCCCTTTTCATCCCACTTTGACTAAGCCACAGATTCCATGTGAAGTCACACAAGATACTCCTGTATGACAAATTTTCATTAGGGCTGAGGTTAAGCTTTGTTGTATTAAAAGCTCAAACCATAAAGCTTTACTGACCTTTAGTCACAGTGGTTTCCACTAGTGCAGCTTTCCCAGTCGCGTCTTTATTCTCACAATGCACCAAATCATTTTGACAACTAACTTGCAATTCCAAAACAGCAGCATCTTGATCTGAACACAATTTCCTGGTGTTGTCTATGTAGAAATTCTGAAATTAGATAGAATAGTACATTAACTTTCCACGTAAATTGGTATTCCAAACTGATGTGACATGCAAGAGCAATATTCTTTGGGTTATTTCTGAGAGTGTTAACTGCAGATTTTTCTGTTTGTCAAAGTCATCGATGACATTTACCACAGAGCTTTTCTTTCAGGCATGTATATCATAACATAACATGACCAGGAGGCACTCTGAGTGAAGAGTTTACCTCTAAAACACATCTCCAGTCTTTCTTTTCCTTTTTATATTTTGGCTATATGGTGTCACACAAGCAAAAGGAGATTTATGTATCCCTTTTGGTTGATTCAGATTACTTTCTGATTAACTATTTTTATTGTATCGATTGTTCATTTAATGTGTTCTGTTACATATTATATCACAAACTCATATAAACTCTGACATTTCAATTACATTTACCCAGTAGCATTCACAGCATAGTACAGTTAGATGATGGGAACATACAATTATGACATTATTAATTATAGTTTTATTACACTGGAAAAAGTAAGTTAGATGGCTTCAAGATTTGCATCCCTTGAAATTCAAGCTTCCTATACACCTTTCCATAATTATGTTGGGTTTTTTTTAATTTTGAGGTATTTATATCATAAATACTTTCAGTCAAATACATATTTTTAGCTGTGTAAGTAACAGTCAATTAAAAGTGTCAAAAATATATCTTTGGTGAAGCTCTACAGTAGCTGCAATGTAGGTACAGAGCAATTGCAATCATTATACCAGAGTATATATTTTAGGAAATAATCAGTATGGATTTTCCATTCAAAATCAAATACAGAATTTTTTCCTTAGCAATGACAAAGCCCATCCTATTCAGAGAGATAAGGTCAAGTTGGTAAATCTGACAGTAGCTACACAGTAATAGGATCTGATCTTTTCAGAATCAACCCACAATTTGCGAAGGCGTGACACAAGCCCACATTTTACAACAACTTGCCCTTTTTGAAAAAAGAGATCAGCTAGCAACAAAAGAAGTCACTGGGAATCAAAATAGAAAATTTGGAAGAGTATATTAAGAAAAACAGATAAGGATGAAATCCATAAAACCTAGAGATGTCTTTGCCCAGTGGGTGGGTCACAACACTGCACAAGTGTAATACCCTTATTTTTCAATTAGAGGAATCTCTGGTACTTTTTTCCTTTTTCTTAAAAAAAACCCCCGCAGGATCAATCTACAGGAGTCAGTTGAGTTGCAGTTTTCAATGCATGTTTGTGCTCCACAGGCTGTACAAGGCTGTGGAGTGCTTGCCTTGGTCCCAAAAGAACCTCTGAGGCCCTGCCAAGCTGTAAGCAGTGCTGTAATTCACAAAAAAATTCAGGGCATGTAAAATAGAAATTCAGCTAAGAAATACTTTGCCAAGACGACAGAAATGTCAGAAGAAATTCTTCACAGCAGAGGGTTTAACTTTCTTTCACCAGGAGGGCATGGCCTTTGTTTCATCTCCTTTTCTTGATCTTCAGCACCTAAACATGCCTGTATGCCCCACCTGCTTGTTGCCAGACTGTCCCAATTATATGAACACTCATTTTATAAGCAGCAGTCTTGAGAAATGCGCACCTTCTTCTTGGGGAAAATAAATGCATAAATAACCATGTTTCAACGCTGCCACTAAACTAGTCCCATCCTTGGTATCAGTCATACCTCTTTATCACAAATTAAAGGTCTTGGGAAGGGTAGGGTAACTATTATTCATAGGCAAATTATTCCTGTGTTCCACTTGTTTGGCATACTTAGCACACAGAAAGCTTTCACTTAATGCTCAGCTTTCAGGGAAGGATGGAACCTTAATTTAAACTGTAGACATAAAAAAAGAAGGCTTTTTTTAAAAAAAAAAAAAACACATGAATTCTCTTATTTTCTACTCAGCTCCTTACTTACGCTATTAATACTAGCAATCAATGTGATGTATGAGTATGTTGAGTTTATTCATTTTGCATTGCCTTAACTAATTAAAAACAGGCCTTGATATCAAAATAGGAAGATACCCTCATTAAGAAAAATGTATCTGGAATTTCTGCTAATCTTATAATTCATCAGCAAAATCACATGCTGTGAAAAAATAGTTACCTGGGGCACCTTGTAAACAAATTAAAATATGCAAAACTCAAACATTTAAAAACTAATAGGATTACAGAAAATGAACTGTCACATCACTTTATGCTGAAATCTGATAGCATTTTAACATCCTTAATAGCACTATAGATAGTAATTATACTACAGACCAACAAAGATGAGTTGCTTTTTAAAAGCTTTGTAACAGAAAAGTCTTACAGATGTCTTTCAAACACCTGGCAAACTTAACAGCCCAGAATTTCTATCTAGGCAGAGTCATTGTTCCACTAATTTAAAAAAGTCAGGATATCAGCCATGATTTTCAATAGTTACTGCCAGAAAAAAAACATTAATTCAATTAAAAACTCATAATCTGAGCTGCAGTCATTTGTTATAAAAGACAATTCATGAGGAAACCCCAAATCTCAGCATTTGGAAAATAAAACCAACATCTAGAGGTGCATGAACTAAAAATTTTACAGCAATGACTAAGAATTTCCCATGACATCTTCAAGTTTGCTTGTGGTCCAAGAACAAGTCAGGAGTCAAAGCATAAATCTGTAAAGGTAAATGAGTCCAAATACACACAGTCCTTCTCAGGAAAAAGAAGGTGTTATATCAAACAGGATAAACATAAAAAAGTGTGAGAGCTAAGGTGAGAACTAAAGGGCTGGAGATGCATCACTTTAATAAGAACAAAGTGTCAGAATTCAGCAGAAGCTGTAAATGAGTGCAGTGTTTGTCACAGGTGCACAAACTGAAAACACTGCCGAGGCAAACTGAGTTTCAGGGCAAGGGGTTCGAATTAGTTTCCCTTTTCCCCTTGATCACCTGAAGAGTTTAATGCACTGCATCTGTGTGCATGTGTGTGTACATGAGCTCTCTTCTGCAAGCAAGGCTTCCCTCTGCTTGTCTGCTCCAAAAGCTGTGAATCTGACAATAGTTCTTATCAGTGGCAATGGCCAAATAGTAATGTTTTCCCTATCTTCAGCCTATCAGTTGCACAAAACCTGTCCTCAAAATGCTGATATCTCCTGCAACATAAGTGTTTGCTCTCATCTTTCTCTCACAGATCCAAGCTGTGTTCTCCTCCAACTTAAAAAATTTGGGCTATCAACAATTGCATCCATGTAAATACTTTTTTCATTACAGTGTCGAATTGTTTTTAAAATTCATTTACATTTCTGTATCAGTATCATGTGGCAATGAGTTCCAGAGTTTATTTCTGCTCTGAAATTTACCTTGGGTAGCGAGGTTTCTTTTTACTGCCCTAATTCTTAATTTTATTAATTTTCTCCCCTCCTTCAGATTTTTGCTCTTTTTCTTGAGTCACCTTTCTTTAGGTAGAAGAGTGTTTGGAAGGTCTTTAATCTTTCCCCTTCCTGGAGTTAAATTGTAACTCATAATGCAGTGACTCTGGAAATTCCTACTCCTTTGCAAGATGCAACCCAAAAATACTGAAGGCAATCCCTGTCCCACACAGGCTTCAGACAGCAGTATTTGGTCACAAATTTTCAATCAGCCCATAAAATAGCACAGAAGTTCTTACAAAAAACACTCCCAAACCCCAACCAACCAACCAAAAGAACCCACCAAAAAAACCACAAAACCCAACAATAACAAAACCATAAATCAAACAAAAAATAACCCCCCCCCTCTTCTAACTCTGGAGGAGTCCAGCAAAACTATTGTAACCACTGAGATAAAACAGAAGAAGGAGAAGCTCTTAGAGTGAGTAAGAAAAAGGTCTTTTAAATCTAGTTCCAAAAAAAGAAAATAATTCATGTTCATTATACACATTATTGTTTGATTGCCTTATTTTTTTTAAGGAAAGAACACCTCAACAGCATCTAGAACATTCACTGTAAAGAAGGAAACATTTGTTTAAGGTACATAAAAATATTTGGAAGCAAATATGAAACCAGTAGCTGTCACAATCTCTGAAAATGTGGTGAGATATATAGTGCCATAAACCAATCTGACAAAATTACGCTTTCCAGACTGAAAGTCAAGCTGTTAGGTGATTACAAATGACTCAAGTGAAGAGGAGTACTCATTTGCTGGAGCAATCAGTGCTGGACATGGCACTACACCTTTGGAATACATTATTAGAAGTCACCCATGCTGGTAGATACAGGACATAAACCTTTTACTGCAATCTTTAAAAACAACTTGGAGTGGCAGTATTTACAGCCATCAGAAACCCAAGCCAAAGCTCCAGATACACATTTATTGCTTTGGAATTAACTGCATGGGTATGTTTATCTCTAAAATTCTTAATTGCTGCATGCACCTTTCCACCAGAAGGAAAAGATATATACATAGAATGAAAGTGTGATGAATGATTTCACTGTCCAAACACAGACAAAAAAGACAATTTATCCCCACAAGCTGCATATGACAGTTCTGTAAGAGACTGACACAGCACACTATTCACCAGGAAGCCCAACCCAGGCTGGATGAAGTTTTAGTTTTAAATAGTTGGCAGAGTATTTCAAGGAAATTGTGAGAGAGGGTGGTAGAGAGAGGCGCATCAGTATTCGTAGTGTTTGATTTATAAAGAAGACTTCATGAGCTTCAGAACCTACAGAATTACAACCTACCAATATGATATTGCTCCCACAGTCATTATATCTGCATGCAGGGAGAGTTTGGAACTACAGTGGGTCAGAAAATAGTCACAGATGTTGTTTCCCATGTAGTATCAGCCAGAGTAAATGCTATCACATTCAGAGCCCAAGACTATCTTTAGTCACAGATCCGAATTACTTTTGGGTTGGAAGAGCACACATTGGATACATTCTGGAGTAACTGCACTGGTCAGATTTACACCAATGCTCATCATCAGGTGACCCCCCCTCTATTCCACTCTGGTGGAACCCCTCCCAGAGTACTGCATCTAACTCTGGGGTGCACAACATCAGAACATTGATTTGCTGGAGTGGGTCCAGAGGAGGGCCACAAACACAATCTGGAGCTCATTTCCTATGAAAATAGGCTGTGAGAACTGGGGTTGTTCAGCCTGAAGAAGAGAAGGCTCTGGGGACACTTTCTGGCAGCTTTACAGTACCTAAAGGGAGCTTACAGAAAAGAAGACGAGGGGCTGTTTATCAGGTAGCAGAGTGATAGGACAAGGGGAGCAGTTTTAATCTGAAAGTCAGTAAGTTTAGACTAGATTTTAGGAAGAAATTATTTTCTGTGAGGGTGTGAGGCACTGGCACAGGTTGCCCAGGGAAATTGTGGGCGCCCCATCCCTGGGAGTGTTTGAGGCCGGGTTGGAATGGGGCTTTGAGCAACCTGGTCCAAGGGAAGGTATCCCAGCCCATGGCAGAGGGTTGGAACCAGGTGGTCTTCAAGGGCCCCTTCCAACCCAAACCATTCTATGATTCTATGAAAATATATTTCACCTACTGTCTGACTAAAAATCTGAATGGGTGCTCTTGCCTAACAGATGGGGAACACAAATTTGAATAATGGGTGCACACACATGGGAACTGCTGACCTGTCTCAAAATCTGTATTATTATGAGAGACAATTAAGATTGATTTATTCCACTTGAAAAGAAACAATTACCTTTGGATTATTATTCACTTGTATCCCAAGGTAGCCTTCCTGTATGATCTATTGACAAGCCAACTTACCTTACACATCAGGATAATTTTTGCAAGGGCACAGTGTACCCATAGCAAAGGGTACTGACAAGGGCCTATGATTTTGCAGCAAAGAATTTTAACAGTCTTTCCCATTGCACTGGGATACCAGTGCATGGTATCAAGTCTTCATTTTCCACAGTCCACTGGAGTGTGGAAAAGGAGAAGAGCTAGTTAGAAGATACTTCAGAAACGCCATGGGCAATAAAGAGGGTCCTCATTTAGTCTCATTAATATACAGGATGAGAGCACTTTGGAGAATTATTATTTGCCTGCAGGACTCATAAGGTACTATAAACTGCAGATTAACATTTTGAGAAAGAAGGGGTCAAGGTTAAATAGTTTCAAAGACAGAAGCAAAATTGTATTAATCTGTGAATTACTGTCTGCCTAAAAGAGGCAAAAACCACATGATAAAATTAAGTTTTGTGATCCAGATTCAGATGCTTAATAAATTTCTTCCTCACAAGATATTTCCTCTGCATACCAACAATATCACAATTAATTTGACTTTCATTGTCAGTAGTCTGGGTTTTATAATAGAATCATAGAATAGTTTGGGCTGGAAAAGACCTTAAGGACCATCTAATTCCACCCACACTGCCATGGGCAGGGACACCTTCCACTGGTCCTGGTTGCTCCTGGTTCTTTTCCCAGAGGTTAAAAAGGAGAAAAATATATATAAAAAAATCATCCTTGGTTGTAGGCTAATGCTGCTGTTGGCACATTTTAAGCATTCAAACACTGCATTTAAATTCTTATGTTTTTTTAATAGTCGGGACAGGATTAGTTAATCCCTGTTCAGGATTTGTGCAAGAATACTTGGATTTAAAACCAAAACAAACCAGAGCAGAAAGCCTTGTTCCAGCCAGATCCATTCCGACAAAAACAAAAGAAAATAATGCGCCAGGCCGATTGGTCTTGGCGAAACCAGCGGCACCGCGCCGTGCCCGACACGCAACTTGTCGGTGAGCTGGGACAACCGGTGACATGGAGGAATGACACAAAAACCCATGACAAAAGGAATGAGCAGGGAAGCAGGAGGCGGGCACCGCTAGGGGACTCCGCATCCCCGCTCCTCCCGGCGCATCCCGGCGCTCGGCCCAGCGCTTCCCCCGGAACGCGCAGCCGGGACCGCGGCTCAGCCGTGAGACCGGACAGCCTGACATCCCAACTCTCCGCCGACAAAGACTTCTTCCGGTCCAACCCTCTCCCCCCGTTTAAAACGCACACAATAAATTTCTGGGGCAACAGAGAGAGAAAACAAGGCTTGATCAGATCTGATGATTTTTTGGGATGCAATGTAGTGAAACGTTAAGATCCTGTATTTTAACAGGGCTGTGGTTTAATAATTGCGGTGGGGGTGGCGGGGAATAACAAACAGAGGGA
Source organism: Zonotrichia albicollis (assembly GCF_047830755.1). Taxonomy (NCBI): domain Eukaryota; kingdom Metazoa; phylum Chordata; class Aves; order Passeriformes; family Passerellidae; genus Zonotrichia; species Zonotrichia albicollis. The sequence goes on along the minus strand of NC_133821.1, from coordinate 72,163,642 downwards.
AAAAAAGGATCCAGCTGATAGAATGACCTTTGAAAAGGGCTGTTGTAAGTGAACAGTGCATGCTTTCTTAGGAAATTTTGCGAGGGTTTTAAGGAGGTAAGGAAATACTGCCACTCTTCACTGACTGTTCCCACAGTTCAGGTAAATTTTGTGTAGCGAATGGAAACAAAATAAGTTGCATTATGTAATAAATAAAAATCCACACTAGAGTGATTTTCCATTGCATTCTACAGAAATTCTTTGCTTGCTCTGAAAATTCAGAGTCCCAAGATTTTAGTTCTTAATCCAGTGGCTTTCATGTACTGATTCAGTGCTCACAGTGTTTGTTAAATCATTTGTTGAATGAGATCTTTTTCTGCCCCCCCAGATTTTCCCGGAATAGTACCGATTGTGTCCCAAGAGGTTTTGGGATTAAGTTTTGCTACCAAAGGTCTTTCACATCTCTGGGTAACTGAAGCTGTCAGTTCCTTTTTCCCAGATATTTTCCCCCTGCTTTGTCTGTGAACAAGCAAAAGAGAAGAGAAAATGACGTTGGGCACCCTTGAGTGTCCTGGGATGAAGCAATGCTGTATTAGCCACCACAAAATCACCAGGCTTACACCTTGGGCTTGGTGTTAGAAAGCAAAAAGGCTATTTAAAAATCTTTTAGCAATAGTTCAAATGCAAAATACAGAGCTGCATAATACTCTCCAGCTCCATCTCTTCCCTCTGCTCTCCCTGCTAAATACATAAAGGGCGGAGTGCTTGATCCCCAGTGCCTCAGAGCAGAGAATAGTTTTTTCATCTTTACTATAATGTGGATGATAATATTACATTTATTTTTGCAGTGATGACTTTATGTTAAGGTTTGGCTTTTTTCCTGAGTACTTAGTCTTAAACAGCACTTTGTCTCTTCAAGACTCCATGAAGTGAAAGAAAAATATTATTTCATGCATTTCACATGCTGGTAAAGCAAAATGTAATCTTTTCCACATTGCTTCAAAAAGTGGGTAGGAACTGGTGAGATGCCACCAGCTGCCACCTTTCTACACACCCTGAGCTCTTCACCAGCCTGCCTTCTCTGCTATCAGGCACAGAAATTGCAGCCACACTTGTGAGCTCTTAGCTAAAAAATTAGGCTTGGGCTGCTTCAGATTGGGCAATGAAAGTTAATATCAGTTTGTGGAAATCCTGGTTTCCATGGCACTCACAACAGTCCTGAAAGGAAGCAAGAAAAGATCCCATAGTTTCCTAGTGAGTCTAATGCTTTACCCCAAGGCTGGCTTTGCTTTTCTCCTGGGGTACCCACCCACTAAACAGGGAAGTTCTTGGTAGGAAAAAAGTATACACCTGAAGACCTAAATTAATGAGGCCTACTTCTGTATTTCAAATGCACCTCACCTTGGCAAATTGAACTGCTTGTTTGTTCAAAGATTATGAAATGTTGTATTTTGTGCTATCACCACTTAAGCAGAAGATATGGATTCTTTTCCTTTGCCTTTAATGGAACATTAACTGAAAATATAATTACAAGGGACAGATAATTACCTGCAGGTTTGCCAAACTGCAGATGGAATATACTCAGCAGACTGAAATCTGAAGGCTGAAAATGATGTGAATGTAAGTGCAGTTTAGTGTGTGGAAAATTTGAATTGAAACTAAATGAAAAGAATAATGAAAATTCCTGCGACTCCTGACACAGGACTCCAAAGGAGGTAGCCCACCCTGCACTGTTGTTCCATCTGTCTCCCCTCAGTCCTCAGATCTTCTCTGCCCCTGAATATTTAAATAATGTCCACACTGGTTCAGGTCAAAATACATCTCACAGAGTATTTTTGCTTCACCATCACCTTAAGCAGACCCCAAGGAAGAGTGACAGCAGAGCGAGTCAGGACCTGTTACACCCAAATACACTCTCAGCCTCTTACTATTTTCAGCTCAGGGAATTTCCTGAGTTTGACGTGGTTTGTGTCTTAGTAACACTCACAGGGTGTCTCTTCCAAGTATTTGTCCAGCCTCCCCTTGAACTCCTGGTCTGCTTCCAGCCTTGTTCTGACTCCCCTCGTTCTGAATGTATCCTGACCATTTCCTCTAATTGTGGTCCTGCAGAGACTGGGGGTGAGGTGGGGCTGGAGAAGAGTGAGGGAGTGAGATTTTTAAAATTAATTCCTTTCATGTTCTTACTGCTGTGCTGGCCTTCCTAGCATGAGTCTGCAAGTCCAGCTGCAGAACTCACCCTCTGCTTCCCCTTCCTGCTAGACAGAAAACTCTGTGTGCAGCAGACATCAACCTGGGGAAAGCAGCAGGGCACTGAGTTGGTAGGAATTAAATACTTCAGACTGGATTCAGTCCTCAGACCCTGGTTGCAAATCTGCACTCACTCCCTGTAATTTGAAAGCGTTATTCTGGATTTGCTCAGTCATGGCTGAATTCAGCATCAGGCTTCTTGTTTTTCAAAATCGTCTGTTTTCCAGGCCACAGCAGGGAATGTAGCAGCAGGAGTGAAAGGAAAATGGGTTATTTTATTAGCAAAATGCATTGCTATTCTAACAGGTATTTCTGCAACGTTTCAATTCCTTCAAGAATTTTGCCTTCACACACACATACACACATATAAATGTACACAGAGATATGAGTATATAAATATTTCAACTTGCCCACTAGAAGCCAGCCTGTTTTTCAGAAAGAAACTATTCTGCCCCATTTTCCACTTCCCTTTCTATTCTTTATTCTCTGACATAATTTCAAAAAGTCCTGACAATTCCCTTGCAGCTGTGCTGAACTGCACACCAGTGGTTAGCAAACCCAGCCAAGTCACAGGGGTCTTTGGTTTATTGGTAACACTGAATCATATCCTGTAAAGGATCTGGACTTTTTCCTCATCAGAAAGGATCTCTACATCCTGATACTTTTGGCAAATTGGGAAGTACACACCTGTCAGAAAAAAAATTCACTTCTGATTACAAGTACTTACCAAAACTATTAAAAGAAGACTTTTTGATCTGTTTCTGGCTGTAGGCATTTTATATTTTGAATCTCCTCAATTCATTACAGGGAGCGAAAATTAAGGGAAAGGAAGGCTTTTAAATCCATTTACTCCTGGGTATCAAAATGAAACTGTGTGATACCATGTGCCCACTTTGGCCTGTGGCTCCCACCCTCCCCTGTACCACCCTCCCTCCCAGGCACTGACTCCACAGAGGTTGAGTTCCCTCCCAGAGAGGGTTGTAGCCCAATCAGCCCCAATACCATGCTGTGAGAATGAGAATTGAATATCCCTCTGTTCTCATAACTGTTTTCCATGGCTTTTGTGGCATCCACTCCCTTTCCAGGTTCTCTCCTAAGAGCCTGCTTTGTAGGACAGGCCTGGCACTCCAACAATGCTCAGAGCTATGCCTCAGTGGCATTTAAAAGGCCTTTTACGCCTATTCAGAAAGAGGCAGCTGAGAAGAGAGGGTCTCTACAAATCTAAACCCATTATTTCCTGGCTTATAAAAAAAAAAAAAGGCAACTGGAAAGTCAATCTAAGAAGCAGCATGGAGAACAGTGATGGTGGTACTTTGTTCATATGCTAAGAAAGTCAAATAGCAGAAGAAGGTTCATATTCAGTAATTTTTCTTCATACTTAAGATATACCTTGGTTGTTAGTTCCACCATTCTGTAGATGACACTAAGGATTGCACAACCTTTAAAGTGGAGATTGCTTTACCCCAGTTCATGTTCATTCATATTCAGCATATGTCCAGCTTCATGAAATAGTGTCTGAACTTGGCAGGTAGTTTAATGTACTGTACCTGTCCTTTTAAACCCCCCACCCTGTTTAAAACTTTGCAGTATGACTCTTTGTGCAGAAGACATTCTAAATTGTAAGTATCTTCATTTCCTATCTAAAATAATGAAGTAAATAATTCCCATACTGCATTTACACATTTACAGAACCCAAGAAAACATCCAGGTTGATGGGACTTTAAGCCCCATTAAGTTGCACTGTTGCAGCTGACTAAAGCACTAAACAGCTGTTGGCATGGAGAGTTCTGCTGTGAAATTCTGCCCTCTTAGGGCATTCACAAAGATTTTCAGAGGGCTTTTCCACAATGACCACATATATACACCAGATGGAAGATTCTTTGAGCAAATAAATACTTGCTTGGTGGACAGCTCTTCAAACTACTGACACAGGGCAAAGAGCTGAGTAACTCCCATGATTTTCATCAATAAGACTGCTTTGGTTTCATCAGTCCACTGAATTACTTTGGGGATTTAGAAAAGATTTTATTTCTGCAGCCTAAAATTTCCTCTCAGTCAGTCTTTGAGCTAAACTTAACTGTTCACTTGCTTTTCAGTTCAGCAGCCAGCCTTTAAAAACATAATGCTGTCATCTCCTGATGTTTTGTGCTCAACATTCAGATGGTCATCTGTGTCTTTTTTTCAGATGTGAATATTTTCTTCTCAGGACTTGGAAACTGAGACGACTCTAAATGAGTTCACAGAGGGGCTTAAAAGAGATTATTATTACATCAATCTTATGCCCGTCTTGAGAGGTAATATTTGCAGTTCTATTAATTGCACAGGAAAGACAATTTTCTCACTCTTCCTAATGGTAAATAGCCCAAACATGCAGGCTAGGCCTCCCCTCAACAACATGCATTACACGTCAGATTAGTAATAGTTGATTATGACCCATATTGCAGAAAAGTTTGCAAGCAGCGTTGCAGGGTGCTCTCCCAGATCTACCCACTGGCTCTCATGCTTTGGCTCTGGACAAAAAAGGCAAAGGTGTCCAATCAAACTGGCAGCTTTTGCAACAGCAGGACTTTGAAATGACTGCTGACCTCCAACCTTCTATAATTCCCTTCATCTGGTTTGCAAAATGAGGGCAGGCAGGAGAGGAAGAGGCTGGGCTCTTGGCTGCAGGGGCAGGAGTTGGTCGTTGCCTCAGGAAACAAAGGGCTTGGGGAAGAAAGACTCAGGAAGCCGGATGTGAGAAGACATTTCTCTCTCCAGAGCTGTTCTTTTCTGTGATTTTACCAAAACCACAGAAAAGAAGTTGAAGTAGAGTGCTGCATAGGGGCACAGCACTGAGCAGATGCAAAATGTTCCAGCTCCGGTACAACAAAGTACTCCCAGCTGTGCCTCCAGCCAGCCACGAGCAGATCAGGAGTGCTGTGATCATGCCCGCAAAGAGCCTTGTGGCAGAAGTGAGGTTGTCCCAGCTGAAACAAAATGGCAAACCTGCAATGAGCCTGGCCAAACTGTAGAAAGATGAGGTGGCTGGTACTTGTTTCAAGCTGGTTGAAAAAGAGTCTAGTGAAAGCAACACAAATTCTCAAATTCATTTGGCTGGTTTTGGCTGTTGATGTCTTCTTGATGTGGTGATAAACAGACTAATGCAATAACTAGCTGAAGAAATCAGTCTATTAAAATCAGTGTGCATCTTTGAGTACAGCTATGTGCAGGTTTCATTGTTTACAGGAGCAGGGCCTCAGAGACCCACACATTCACACATACTGAAGTTTGCTGTGGTGAATAATCCACTTTGGTAAGTGGAAAATCTCACCGTGGTCTTTTCCAGGCCTAACAGCTGGCAAAGTCAGGACCTTGGAAACAATGTTTTCTACAGCAGTGTGTATTTTCTGGCACAAAGGAAGATGAATAATCTGTCAGATATATAAATCTCGTAGGTCTTAAACCAAAAGGTATTCAGGGAACAAGCTGTATGTTTCTGCAGATGAGGACAGTGCTTAACATATTGTGGGTGCTACCAAAATTCAAATAAAAACTAGAGCATATAAATTGACATCATTTATTTATTTGCTTCTTTGGGAATATATAAGAAGAATGACAAGAATAAAACTATACACAGTTTGTTGTCATTAATTCTCTGGTTTAATAGTCTTTTATTTACTTAGGTGTAGAAAAATTCAGAACTAACAAATCTATCTATGTTATCTGGGTTCCTGTGACATTTGAAAGCTTGTAAAAGTAATGCAGATCTCAGGTTAGTCTCACCCTCCAACACTTCAGCTTTTTAGATAACTAATAAGATCAACAGCAGGTGACACTGCATGTGACAATGGCTCTAGGGAGAAAATCCTCAAATCTACCTGGAGCTGGACTGAAATCTCTCATTAATTTCACATGGATCATCAAACAGCATCTGTGAGGCAGCAAGTTTGTGGATGGCACAGTCCTGCTTGCCAGCAGAAGCCTTCCCTTCAGCACTACTCATTTCCAAAGACATAAACTCCCAAGTTATTGAATCCCACTGTGAATTCAAAAGCTGTGTCATAGGCAACCTGAGGGCACCACTGATGCATCCTTTCGAGACAGAATTTATTGGGTCAGCAACTTCTGACTCCTCCTAGCCAATTTGGCCACCTCTATAGCCAGCGCATCAACAGCAGAGAAACACATCTCATGTGACAGTAACTTTTGAGGCCCCATTTTGCACGGCAAAACTGAAAAGAAGCTTTAATGCAAGCGAGAGCTAGACCCAGGGAGGAGTAGGAAGCCGCACTTACAGTGCAGAGCTTTTTGAAGTCAGTGAGTTTTACTGTGTTCTGGTTTTAGCACATCTTTGCAGGAGGTGGTCTGTGTGGTTTTGTGACCCAAAAGTTTCATTTTAAGTTTAGGGGGTTGGGTGAAAGAAGACATTTGAGAAGAAACTGGGTGAAAGATTCACACATATATTTGAAAGCTTCACAGAGTTTTCACTGAACTGCATGGTTTCTGGTCCAAAGTAGAATTTCATTAGAATTTTTCAGTAAAATTTCTAAGAACTTGAATTTTTATCCATCAGAAATAAAGCAGAAATAAGGGATCTTGTATTTTGAACTGCCTTATTTAATTGTGTTTTTTTAAAGTCTAACTTTTGCAGTTTTGTAGCATAAACATTTTCTCGTATCTTAGAACTTATTATAAGTAAGACTGCAGTTACAAAGTTTCATACTTCCCCCCCCCAAAAAAAAGAGGCTTTGCAACTTTCATATAGTGAAAGGAAAAAAGTGGAGACTATTAAATATTCTTCTGATAAAAGCATTACTACTGATAGAAATTTCTAGGTTTGAATAGTCCCATCAAATTTCTCTTACAAACTTAAAAATATTCTTTATAGCAATTTCATAATGTAGCTTCTATATTAAGCCCTGGATTCAAGCAGGTATTCTTTTTATTTTTGTGACTTTACAGGTACAATCGGTGCATTGCTCCTGGCAGACTGGCAAGATAGCACACAGGAATTATCTCATTTAACTGTAGATCAATGCCATGACTGCAACGATAAAATTGTAGGAAAATTGTACAGTAACTACAAGGTTATTATCAATCACTTTTAGCTCTGCAGTGGCACAGGAGAGAGGACAGATACTGTAATAGGCTCTCTGCTGAGTACTTCTCATTAATATACTCTGTTTTCTTACAGCCTTGCACATCTCTTACTCCCAGTGGTTACTTTTGTCTTGCTTGTGATAAAAGTAGGGAAGTCAGCCCAGGTTCAAGTAAATATAACAGGGTGTATGTTGCCTTTCCTCTTATGCACCAAAAGGTTTATTTACTTATTTATTATTTGCTAGAAATATATCACAGGGACATTAAATAAAATCAAGATGTTTCTTTCTTTTTGTTTGCTAATTATTAGGCCACAGCCCTAAGTGGAAGACAAAGCTAAACTGAAGGTCCATAGCAGGTTTCTGAAGCAGGCAGGTGTTCCTTTACTGAACATGGTAGCTTTAGAGAGGCATAAAATGAAGAGGCCAACTCAAATCCCAGTCTTAAACAATTGATCAGATTTAGCAGTTAATGAATGCATAGAGACAAGAATGGAACCACAATCTTTTTCACTGCTGTGAAAGAGGCTTTATCAATGAAAATAAATTTATCAATGGTTGCAAAGTAATTTAAAGGTTCAAAGCAGTAGTACAGAAGAGTAGGCTTTACTTTTTGCTAAAACGGTTTCTTTTGCCCATCTCAAATTTTTTCTTTTCAAAATTACTTCTTTAAAAACATTTATTTCACACCTGACCAAAATTGTTCAGGCAGTCCTCTGATTTCAGCTCTCTCATAGTTATGGTAGAATTCAATGTTTTGGGCCAGGGAAAAATTAACACATTTTGGCACAAAAGAGCATCAAGGATTTTGTTCCAGAGGAGAGCTAAGTACAGTAGTCAACTGCCATAGCATTTATTCTTACCTGCATAAATTTTTTTTTTCCACTATAAAGGGAGGAAGAGGAGGGAATTCCTGGAGAGTAAGGTGGCAAATTTATTCTGGTTGTCAGTACAAAAGTGGGTGTCACTCAAGAAAGAGCTGCCTGGTGATGATTTCCAACTACTTCAGAATAATTTTGCAAAACTCATAACATTATTTCACAAGGCTATTTATCACAGAACTTCTTCCTAAGACTTGATGGAGATGTATAGGGACACATTACAAATTCATGACAACTACATCCTTAAAAAATACTGTGGTTGCTGTGAATTCATTTTGTAGGCCGAGTGTTTGACAAACTTTGCATCTGGGATCTCATTCTATTTTTTTTTTTTTTTTGTTAAAAACTACAGAGAAAAAGTTCTGCCCAGAGATTTAGTTCAGGAGAAAACAGGTCTGCTAGCCAAGAAGCCTCACCACAAACCTGCTGAGTGACTGCAGGCAAGTCGTCTGCTGTCTGTTCCCTCTGACACGCCTTCTCCACCTATTTAGAACATAAGGATGTCCGCTGGGATTGCCACTCACTGCGTGTTTCTGCAGGGCTCAGAGACCTCAAGACCCTCATTCCACACGGCCCTCTAAGTGATGAGATGACTGTAAGTATCTGTGAAATGGATTTTTACCATCACACTGTTTCCTAGTGGAATTTTATCTCGTCCAAATATCCTACTTTTATTTTCCAGCCATCAGCTAAGGCAAGTCCCCAGGTGTGAGAAGGCAGCTCCAGCTGCCTAGGAACTGAAGCTATGGAGAGCTGCAAGTATTAAATCCCTCCCCAGGATTCTTATAGCTGGCAGCAGCCTTTTGTTCCCATTTCTTTTCATATTACCCTTATATAGTTCTCTTGTACAGCCAATAGCAACATGAAAAATGTGGGGAAAAAATCAAGCTTGCCTCAGTCCTGACAAAACAGGCCTATGCACGCATCACAAATATTGATATATTTATAAAATATATTTTGAACAGAATGATGGAACCATTCTAAATGAAGTAGAGGTCTGAAGTCAGAAAACTTCCCCAAAGACATGATTAAGGGTACGAAGTTCAATTGATTTGCATATAGTCAGCTAGTAAAGAAAATCATCTCCAACAACCAACTCGTTTATCAAAAAAAGGCATCTTTACATAAATGTGCTCATCAGAATCCCAATATCCTAAACCCACTGAAAAAAATGTAAACTTGATTCCTCAAAACAAAGAGCTGTCTTTAGTGAAGTTTCACCCTGTACTTGGGTCACCACGACAATAATTACCAAGCCACTCACAGAGTTATCTGAGGCACCAAGGGGCCCTGCCTTGCACAAAATAGGAAGCAGAATGCAGTACAGTGTCATACAGTGTATTCCACAGGGCCATAAGGCAGGTAAGCATTGATGAATATCGAGATTAAATGACAGGCACAGAAGCAAATGCTGGTAAGCAATTGGATCAGTTCATGGCTTGTCTCACTACCCATAGTGTCTTTTCAGGCCTCATAAGTTTTCTATTTCAGTTACATCAACTATAACACCAGCCTTAACCTTGATACAGGCTATTTTGGCAGGTTTATTTTTTTCCTCCCCAGATGGCAAGCTCTTTCAGCAAGGCTTCTCTCTTCTTCACTGTTTGCAAACAAGGTAGCACTCTCATGTTTAGAAACATTTACATATGTTCACAGCTGCCCTGCTGACTTCAAAATAATTTTGTCATAAGAAAAGGCTAATGTGTGACATCAGAGCTGGAGGAGAGCTACATGGAAACATGCCTCAGGTACCACTAAGGCAAATAGTCCAGCAATTATTGCAGAGAAAATTGGCTGCTGAATAGAGAACACAGCCTTTATGAAAGTACTAACAGGAGGCTTGAAAAGTAGAAGCACATGACCTGTCTTAAGCTCATGGTTCCTCTGAAATTAAGTGCCCCATTAATGGTTATGTGTCCAGTGTGCAGGTGAGACTGTTACCAAATTCATCACTATTCAGTCAAAACCCCAGGGTGAAATTCTGTGCTGCACAACAAAGACTATTACAGCTGAGGAAGAAGGAGCTTTGATGGCTTAAAACATCCAACTTTCAGTTGTCCCAGGAGCTATAGCTGGCATTGAGCTGTTTTGTGCCCTACCACCCCATTTTTTACCAAGGCCCTTCAGAATAGAGGAAACACTGCAATGAAGTACAGGAGTTGCTGTCCAAGGATGTATTTGTTTCAGTCAGATATAGTGAAGAAGGTATGCTCAGTAGTGGAGAGATGGGAGGTAGAAGAGAGAGCAAAATTAGGGAACTGAAGAGCAGCTGTTCAAACTAACTCATTGCATCTGTCTAAAGTCATACAAAATGATATAATTTCACCCAAGAGCAAACCTTCCAAATGGCAATTTATTTTCTAGAAATAATTTAATGACATGCAACTACTTGAGTGCTGGTACTTTACATACAAATAAAAATGGCAAGTCTTTGCACTTCAGTGTTGTCATCTAAATTAGGCTTTTGAGACCAAGTCCTCTGTGGGTATAAATTAGCATAGTTCTACTAATGCTAGAGGAATTATTTATGCACCAGAAGGGGAAATAGTGTAGGGAAAAGACATTTTTTGACTATAAAACACTAGCTTGGTCCTGATTGTTTTTATTTAAATCATTAATCCTGTGGGCATCTCCAGTGAATAGATTTTACAACATTTGTAGATCTGGAGAATGCATACATAGATACATGAATTGATAGGACAAGCCTTTAAGCTCTCAAAAAGATGAAGCACAGGGCTCAACCATGTAGACAAGGGAAATCTATAACCAAGGTTTCTAGGCAGCTTATGCAAAACTCCTGCAATTTTGGCTTTAAAGGACACAATTGCCAACAGGGAAAAGGGTTGTAAAAAATAGATATTCTCACATTTACAGAAAAAAAAATCCTTTACTATAAATTATTGTCAGAGCCAGTGTATTCTCTGAACTTTCTGTTCCCTTGGTGGAGAACTTTCTAAAGAGAAGCAGCAAGCAGTGGAGCCAGTTCCTCACACTGTTGGTATGAGCCATTGGTATCCACATATGGGATGTAATCCTCTGCAAGCATGTATATCACTCACAAAACAGTAGCAAAAATTCAACTTCTTTCAATAATGAGATTTAAATCCTTGTCCAAAAAAAATTAAAATGGTGCAAGTTACAGGTAGAAGGCCTCTGAACTCTCAGAGAAGAGAACCCAAGACACAACGCAGTGAGATCTCAGGACTCTGTCACATGGCTGCATTCAGCATTGCCTTGGAGCCAAAGCATTTGTTCTTTATTGCAAGTGGCTGTGATCCCTTCAGACAGAGGGACAACCACTGGGCTATTCATCCTTCTGTGGTATATTGATGGCACCTCAAAGGTGATACAATATTGTTTTGTAGGTTAAAGGGTTTTTTCTTTTCTTTTTCTTCTCAGGAGACATTAGGTAATGGTATTTACCTGCTGGTGTGCATCAAGACTCTTGTGAAGTGCTCCTTGGGAATGCAGGATAGCCAACAATTGTGCTTCTATTTTCACATCTCTAATTGCATTTATTTCAAAGTAGTGCTGATGCATTCGCTCTTCTCAAAGACTATATCCAAATGGACACATAAAAGCCAATAAAATAAACAAAATGAAGGTGGTGTTAAAAATGCACATTAAACTATTAAAGATGAATAGATTTTTGATAGTAGGAGGCTAGGCTCTGAACAGAGGTAAAGCAAGGGCTTTGTCCTCTGAACTACTACTGAATATGCTTTACTAGGAACATTTTACTCGTTAGTTATGTTCTGCAAGTAGAATGACTGCAATGTTTATCCAGAATGTTAAATTTATTAAATGAGGATTTTACATCACCCCTTTTATTATAAAGTGTAGAACATGAGTGGTTAAAAAAAAATTACAGATGAATAAAGTGAATACAGTATTTATAATTAGACTAGGCAGTAGTAAACAGAATTCTAATGTGAAAAGCTGTGCTTTTTATGGGTTTGATTTCTTTCTCTGAAAGACTAGGGTCAGCATCTTCCCTCAATTGAACAAGCTTTTAAATGTAATGAAAATAGATCCATTAAAATGCTCTTAGTGGTTGTATATCAGAAGTTTAGTTAGATTTCAAACAAGTTTTTCTTGTCCAAGATTATCTGTCTTTAAACTATGATTATATCAGGTAAATTATTAGAAGAAAAACATTTATTATGTTTTGGGAAAGGGCTCTCAATATTGGTATAGAGTATTTTAAAACATATATCTGCCAGATGAAAGAGAAATGTTAGTGAACTAAATATCAAAAAGTCAAATGAAAGAGAAATAAATTTACTTTATTGCTCCTATTAATTAAAATATGAACCCTGTGAGATTAGTAGGTGGGGATACACTTATTAAATACAGATGAAATAAAAAGAATTTTAGAATGAAATTATTCTGTGGATGATTTAATTTGTCTGCCATTGAAAATTATCTAGGACAGAAGTTTAATACAGTGAGATGCTTGTGTAATAAGCGTGAGTAAAATGGATTCATAAAATTCAAAAAGAGTAGGAAAGCTAAAAAATTGTGTGCTTCTGTCATGCTACATTATCAATATACAATGAGGAGGGAGAGGGAAAGGGAGAGGGAGAGGAAGATGGAGAGAGAGAAGGAGAGCATCTATTTGATGTAGCAACCTTGTATGTGTGGAGTAGGATTTTAGCACATTTTTGCAGTTTATGTACCAGTAAGGAAAGGAAAGCCACAACACATGTATGTGTTTTCTCACCTGAAATGGAAGCTGAACAGACACATTCATGTGTGCAATGTTTCAGTATATAGGAATGAAAATTTATGGCAGAACTACAAATCATATGCTTTTCTGCCAATGTATATGGATTTTCCAGATTCAAATGTAACTAAACTTTTCTTTTTCACAATAAAGGTATTAAAAACTTACTGCAATTGTTGCAATTTTTTAAAAATTCAAGAATTTACATCTTCATCAGTGTGAAGGCCCTGGGGGGCATCCCCTAAGTTACACCCCACTGGCTCCTTCCCCTGTTCCTATGTCTATCAGCAGTAAAGGTGAAGACTTCAGAAATCCCCATTTTTCATCTTGTAGAAAGAAAGGCATGGGACGTGCTCTGGGATTAGACTGTCAAAATAAACAGTTTTCATCTTTGTGACTTATAGTTTGTGCATGTTTGCAGAGGGCAAAGGACAGTCTTCCACAATTTCAAGACATCAAACAAAGAATCAACCTCTAACCAAGCACAACCTGTTTTAAATAAAGGTTTGAAGAAAAATCTGTGACTGTTGCTTTTTGACAGGTCAGTGTTTCTTATGTCTCTGAAATGTGTATGGATCTTCTCACCTCTTGGACTTCTGAGTGCCTCTGGGTCCTGTTACAAACAATGCTACAAAAGCAAAGTGGGGGATGAAAACAAGGCCCTGTTAGAGATGCCAGAGTCCAGAGTGCCCTTCAATTACTGGCACTGCAAGAGCTGTGGAAACAGAAGGACTAGCTTGCACTTGAATTCTTACTTAGTCTCCTTGTCCAGAAAGAATGTGCATGGCAATAATTAGCTTTACTGAGAAAAACTAATTGCAAAAAACCAAAATTTGCCCAGTCATACTACATAATTCAATTAATGTTTTATTTATACAGATTTTCCTGAATGTATTTCTATTTCAGTAGGAATGAAATGTGCACAACAGAAAAGCATGGAACCTCAGACTGCTATCTTGAGGATTGATTTGTAAATTAAATTGTGTTTGTGCCTGTTTCTATGAAGGAATGAACTTCATCTTTGATATGCACATGGCCAAATTTCTAGACTTAATGAGATTCCTGGACAACGCTAAGAGACTGGCACATGCTACATTCCTGGGGAACCCAAAAAGGCAAACTCTAGAGCACTTTGTAGGCTAGGGATGAAAACGGTTGTCTGAGAATGTCAGTTTTTCTCTAGGCTATAGGTTTCTGGATGACACCTAAGCCTCAGCCTTCCTTGCCAAAGCATTTCCTTCTGAACCAGGGCTGCACCTCTTCCCTCAAAACTTGTACCTGCACAGCTTTGCAGAGTCCAAGCGAATATATCCATGGCTCCAGGGTTTCACTGGAGCTGCTGATGGGTGCTGTGTGTACTGGCAGCCATAATTTGGTGATCCTTTCCCTACACAATGCACTAATTACAGCCCTATTGTGAAAAACAGGTCACTTTGGGTTAATTGCTGTGCCACTGGTGGAGTTCAGCTCCAGATCAAGGCACAAAAATGTACGTAACTACATGTATCCCTCTTCATGTTTCACATGTCCTTGCTCTGATTACAGTCAGGGAACCTCCACAATGCAGTTAAAAACTGCATCCAGCTAACCACAATGTGTCTACTTGGCTCTCTAGGCACCACTGAGAGGAGAGACCAGAGTTGAAACGTACACGTAGAGGTGTAGCTCACATCTCTAACATGTGGCTACCTAAGCAAAGGCACCTCTCTCTGTGGCCCTGCTGTACCAGGCCATCCATCACAGCAGCAGGCTGGCTGAAGAGACACTCATGCCATTTTGCTCTTCCCAAACAAATATTGCAAATTCACACTTCTTGGAAGTAGTTTCAATTCCATTAAAGCAAACGGAGATGTATTTCTCTAAACCATGTCCGCACATGTCCCATGAGGGCCATCTATCTCAGTCCAGACATTGTAAGGCAGGACACAAGCATCAAAATGAATACACAGCAGAGGAGCTGGGCAAACAGCAGAGCAGTCAAAAGTGTGCTCCTATGAGCTCACATGGGTTTCAGAAAGGAAACTGCTTGGCACTGTCTAATGACTGAAGTCAGCTAGAAAAGCCAAATGCTCTGTCAGGAGTCTTCATACCAGAGAGGAGGTTTAGTGGTTACATCTGAATGACACGACGTGTTGAGAGAAAACCAAGCACGGCATTTTGGTTAGGGGTGCATACAATGTATATGCACATAAAATATTTGTAAAGCATTTTTTAAATCAACAAATTAGTTCCTCAGACTGTCATGTTATTACAATTGTTCTATACCTGCAAACAGGGCGAGAAGCTGAATTTACATTTGAAAATTGCAAATGCAAATTCATTTGTACATCTGAAAATATATTTACATTTGATAAAGTTATGAAAAATATGATGGCAGCGCTTGGCAATGTGTCTTTTGAAATAAGCTGGAAGAGCCCATTAATTTGAAGTTGTTAGCATAATGGTTTATGCCATTAGGTATCAAATCTTCTTTTGTAATTACAGAAGAGATCACAGCCAACAAATAACAAAATTGTGTTTAGGTGCTCAGGAAAAACAAATTAGTTTAATCTACAGTCCACAGACATTTGAGAGCCATATGTTACTGTTGCCTTTGTTATTTTTGAAAGCTGCTATGATTTATTACTCTAAACATATAGCGACAAATTGAAAACATGGATTAAAATGTCTCCTACTTGACCTTTTCAGAGCTATTCCATGAATATAAATATTTATTTTATGGATTCAACAGCTGCTGATCAAGTTATATATTTTGAAAAGTATTCTTTGAATTATTATTCCACCATTCAAATTACATAGTTCCATGATAAATTTTGTAGGCATTTTATGCTAACAGGCACCTTATAAACCATTGTATAACCCTAATGAACTCACACTGCATGAGTGGTTGTAGAGGCATATGATTGTAATGTGGTGATCTTTGCACTGTAAAAATACAAGAAATCCCCTCTGGCATCAACTCTTCACCTGAAACAAATCTTAACTGCTATTTATTCATTCAGAAATGAGAAATCAGTCAGCTATTGTGAATAAAATAGGAATGCATAACAACAAAACCAAAACAAGCAGTTTCCACTTTCCCTTGGATTTTTATTCCTGTTCACATTTATAACACTTTCATTCTTAGCCTTGCCCTTATTTCTCTCAAGCACTGCAGTCTCAGCGAGGACCTGAATTGTATTCACTTGGCACAAAGCAAAATAAAAGATAGAGCTAAGCTGCAGTGATTGAAGACAAATAATAGAAGAAGTATATTGTCCCAATGCAGCTACTAAATTCTGGTGTGGATTACGGCCTATTCTCCCATCTGTGCCTCTTCTAGTTGGGTCATGGAGGGAGAAAAGATTACTTAATTTCTTTTCAGTGTGCATGTCTGCTGTGGGATCAAGCAGACAAGCAGTGAGTCCTTACAGTCATGCAAAGAATTCCTGAGGTTATCAGAATTTTTTTCCCCTTGTCCTGCAAGGCAGTGAAAACAGTCTGGTGTCTCTATGCTGGTTAGTATTATACTACTCATTAGAAAATTACTCTAAATTCCCATTTATTGTAACTACCAGTTTACCAATGAACCAGAACACCTTATGGGAGTTCTTGTTTCAGCTGCCCTAGAAAAGAGATTTCTAGAAACCTTTCTTTTTAAAATTTGAGTCTAAGTTTTATTTACCCTGTATTTTCCATGTCCTCAATGAGTTGTGACCTGCACAGAATGTCCTACCTCCCTCTGTTACACCCACAAAACTGGGGCCTCCAATATGCAATTTACAGATTTAGCCCACAGAGTGTCTTCCAAATGACATTTATCAGAAATGCTTTTCCAAGTGCTTTCAGCCTCAGCCTGAATATTCCTCTGCTTTGATAACCACTTTGGATGCTTTTGCTTCTATCTCTGGCCTTGTTTATAAAGATATTGTGCAGTAAGTTAGGGAATGAATTTACAGCTCCTTGCCACTAACTCTCTCTGTAAACACCCCTACAGCACACTATACTGCCTAGGCTGGAAGCAACTTAATCTCCTCTCAATGCCACGTGAAATATCTAATACTTTCTGCAAACTGAGTAACCACAAAAGAGGGCATGCAGGAAACCAAATTAGCTGTAAATTCACAGCTGAACATGCTGCTTTCTGTAGAAAAGCCATCTATTTCAGTTATTTCTTTGCAACTAGGTCATGGTGATGATACACCAGCATCCCTGAAAATAAGTTTCACTTGCTTTTCCTGCTTTCACTTTCACTGTCATGACTGTAGAGCTGGTGTCTAGTCAGTGAGAGAATCTTATTATAGTAACATCCAAATGTGACACACAGCAAGGATTAAACTGTTATCCAACTTGTAAATGCATAAGCAGGCTCCCTGGAAACAGAATTCCGGCTGATATTTTCATTTTCAAACCTATATTTTTCTTCATCTGAGCAGTCAATGGAGCATCTTCCTTTCTAAGTAAGATCCAATTATAATGAGAGCTTGGATTGACAGGAAACATTATTATAACTGAATGAGCTGTCAAATCCATGATTAATAAGGGTTTTCATTTAGGTTCAACAATAGCAGTGTTAGACTACTGCCATATTATTATTCAATAACTCATAGCATTCATAAGAAGGTTAATTTTCTGTTTCAGAACGTAGACCGAGATGTTTCACATTCAGCTATTCGTATGGGCAGAAGTGGTTTCAATATTTCATGAGATGATTTTATCTCTATTTTTTTTTCTGAAAATGCAAACTAATGAAAAACCTTATGCAAAATCTAAGCTCACTGTTTGAGGATTTAGTTTCTGTTTTCCTTCTAACTCCCATGTTTTTGCATCCATATTCTTTTTGCTTGCACCATGAGAACAGAGAGGCAATATGAATAGTGTAGGACATTGATACCCTGGGTTTTCACAGCATCAAATGTTGGTGATATGGAGTAAAAGTAGGAGGCAAACCAAGACCTCTCTGGTCTGTGTGTTCAGTGAGGTGCAAAGAACAGGTGAAGAGCGGATATTTCATGTTAGCCACCATGTATGTATGCATTCACCTGTGTCAAAGAGAGCAGAATTTTTTTACATAACACTGCTTTTCACTTTTATATAAGAGACAATGAGGGCAGGATTGAATTAAGATATCCACAAGGGGAAAAGAACATTTTTAAAAAGAGAAGGGCTCACCTTCAGCCTTCTTGTAGCAAAAATGCAATTCCCTCCATCCTACATAAATTCTGCTTTCCCATTTCACAGTTTGATAGAATGTAACTGGATATTCTGTTTTTCTCTTTCACTAGTTCTCAATTTCACCTTCCTAGCTTAGTTCCTTAATCTGCTCTTCTTTCCAAATGGAGGTGCTGCTCCATCATTGCAAGTAGTATAAATGATGTGTCAGGCTGACTTCAAAATATAACCTTTTAGCCCAGCATTTCTTTAAACATCATCAGTTATGTCTGACTACTTTTTATATACACATATGATGTATCAATATAAGATACAGATGTACAGATATATAGAGATAGAGAGCTAGCTAGATAGATAGATGTAACCTGTACTGTAGCTATCTCTTTCCTCATTTTCTTCCCTAGCTGACACCTTTTGTACTTGCACAAACTAACCTTTAACATGCAACTCTTAGTTTAATGTTATCGTCTGCCAAAGTCCCACAAGCTGGGGAAATTTATGGAGGCATTATAAGAAATGTCTGACTTTCCACCCATAACTCTCCTTGTATTGAAACCAACTGCTACCTTCTGTAAGCCAGCGGGTGAAGACAAGGCTAAAGACACCAGATAGACCACAGCAGATGCAGAAGGCAAGCACAAAGACCTGTATCCACTATTAGAATAAACTATGAAGTGGTTAACAAAAGACTGATCCTTCAAAGGTGTTAGTGAGCCTCAGGGTTAACACCTTGCTATGCTATAAGTTCTTAAATAAGTCATTCTTTCTTGTTTCTTCCTCTTTCAAATTCTTCAGAATCCATCTGTCCTAGAGAACTGTCACTTGTTTTTGCACCTCTATTGGCGATTAACTTCCAGCTAAAAACTTTAAATAAGGCTAAAATGTACTAATCTCCAGTAATTCCATTGTTGATATTATTTTTATGATAATATCGTTGTTGCTATTGCAGTAGTCAATGCACAAAATACTTCATACATAGAAAAATCATTCTTGTCTATACAAATATCCCAGATGTGAAAATGAAGCATCGTGTCCCATTTCACAGGCAGAGGAGACAGCTACATGAACAAGTTGCCACCTAGTAAATGAGCATGGATTTACAGCTCATTTAATACTCCATGGCAACTGTCTGTGTGGTTACTGCTCCCGAGTAAACGCGAGGCAGCTCTGACCCTTACTGAAAGTGAGGCAATGTATCTTGCATTTACCTGAGCTTTAAGCCTCCCCATAAAGTAACTAATGAGCTGTAAATCCACAATCCCTCTTCACACCTGGCAGTTTCTTCATGTATCTGGAGGCAATGATGTTTTTGTCATTTGCCTGTGGTCACTGAAGCAGCATTTACAGAAGTGGCAATGTAAGCCAGACCTACTGAGCTCCTGTGAACCCCTCTCTTCACATGGCCAGAATTTTCTTGTAGAGCTTGTTCAATTTCTTGGCACATTTCCCTTCAAATGACAGTAATTCACAAGCAAACTGAACCACTTTTTTCTCATTAATACTGCAGAACATGCATTTACCACTTATGCAAAACAGATGGATCCCTAAAAGTACCTTCCAGATAGGGTTTCTTCATTTCACACATAAAATATTTACTTTTTCAAAGACTCTTAAATTTAAAGTGTAAAAATGATGCTTTGGGAATAGCTTTGTCCTAGCTGATTAAACATACTTCAACTCTAGGTAATTTAGAGTCCAAACTAAAGCAGGGTTCATCACCAGTGTTTTCCATCAAGGTGGTCCATGACACACCACAAACTAGCAAAGAGATTCCTTTATTTTCCTTTTTTTTTCCCCCCAGTGACTCCTACTAAGTGATTCTCTACTTAGACTCCATCACACTAGTTCAGGTTGACCACTGATACAAGCCACTGCCTACAGTCATTGCAAGCCTGGGATCACACCTCTCGTTTTTCAGTGGCACTACAGGAATCACAATGGACTTGAATACTCTGCATTTTTACTCCTCTTGTTATTCTGTATTAAAAAAAAGAAAAAAGAAAAGGAAATCTGAACCACTATGTCACAACACACTGCCATGACATCTATTTACTAGTAAAATTGTTTTGTGTTCTGAGGCAAAACAAGACCAGAATGTTGTTAAATATCTTGAAAAAGTTCGGTGTAAATTATACACCTCTGCACATAAAGAAAAAAATTAATTGTGGTACAGACAATAAATACATTATTTTTAGCCCTTAAAAGCTCCCTCATCATATTTTTTTATGCCGTGTCTATGGACTAACACATTCAAAAAGTAAAGAAGGAAAGCCCAGGGCTCAGACAGTCACTACAAATGTTAATTCATTTGATGACTCCCTCCACAGCACTCTCTGTTTCTTGATAATCACTCAATTCCTTACTGCAAGGACTCTCTGAAAAATATTAACCATGGCTACAGGTGTTTTAGGATGTGACCCTGCTGTCACACTGACAGCAACTTTCTCATTTCTTGTCATGGGGTATATATTTCACAGCATAATCCCAACCTTCTTGGATGTTTTCATTACCAGAATGCTCAGCTGACAGTACTGCCAAATCTTGAATTTCATGAAAGAATGCATAATGTGAATGGGCAATGTCAGTGCTGTCCCTAACACTGCATGTATGTACACATACAACACTTAAGTAACTTTAGTGAAGCTCCTTCTTTTTCTTTTTTTTCCCCATAGTTTTTTAGCAGTGGCTCTATCAACACTAGTTGATTACACAGTGCCTGGACAACATCACTGGACTTCATTTCAACCTGTGCCAACTATCTCTTTCCACACAGTTCCCAGGCCTAATCTCGTGGTTAGAGCACCCCAAGACCCATTCCCAAAAATAAGGAGTCCAAAGTGTTGCTAGAAGGGACATCAACCTGTCACCGTGTTTTTTTATGAAAAATCCCTTTGCCAGGATTTCTTCTCCTGGGAAGCTGGGAAGGCTCAGTTTCTCCCTGTTTTGCTGCTTTGGAATGTGATTTGGAGAATTGTTTACCCAGCATGTGAATTGTTTTAATTTAATGACCAATCTCAGTCCAGCTCCTTCGGGACTCTGGTCAGTCACGGGTTTTTATTATTCATTCTTGTCTAGCCTTCTGCATCCTTTCTCTTTCTTTCGTGTAGTTTTAGTATATAATTTCTTTTAATATAATATCATAAAATAATAAATCAGCCTTCTGAGAACTTGGAGTCACATTCTCATCCCTCACCGTGTCCTGGGGACCCGCACAACACCACAAAACCAGCCACCCCAGGCCAGCTGGCCTTCAGAGCCCAGGAAAGTTCCTGAAGGTGTTTGAGCAGGGATGGAGTCAGAGAGCCTGGCAGCTGGCTTTGAAGCATCCTGGGGAGCTGCCTACCTGGTCACTGCTGCTGCTGCAGACGGGCATTGCAGGAGTACGGGGGCTGTGCTTCCTGCTGGAAATTTGCTGGGCTTTAGATTATCTCTGGATATTTTAAACTGGAAAAATCTTCAGTGATTTCCAAATAAAAGTTCAAAACACAGTCCATAACAGCCAGTGCATCAACAGTTTGCTATCCACAAACCTAATTTTCCAATTTTCTTGCTGTGAGGAGAGAGACAAACAGTAAAATGCAGCCTGCAGATCAGCTTTGTGTGAAGTAAGGCTTCTTGGAACCCCAGTTGGAAAAAAAGTGATTTCCATGCCCTGACTCCCCAAATTCTATTTTTGGAGAGTTATTCTGCTGCAGTGGTTCCTCAAATTTTAGATTTATTCTTCCAGTTATTTTTTTGTCCTGCTTCAGAATTATACATAATTATATGATCTTTTTATGCTGTGTGTTTTATTATGTTATGTGCTTTCTGTGAGACAGGAAAAAAAATGTGCCAGACAGTTCTTTCCTTACTGACATCAATGGCTTTTGGCTCACACACTCTGTTCAGGATTTTCCTTCTTATCAAGGGTTCCATATTTTCATGTGGTTCAATTTTTTATTTCTTCTGGCCATCCTCTTTATTTTTATATTTCTTTTCTCTTTGTTCTCCAAGTAATTCATTTTTAGCTCTAAATTAAGCAATTTGCTTTTAACCAGTTGGCATTTTCATCAGTCAGCATATCCAAATGTTCATCTGTACCTTCCTTAATTCCATGTACTATATCAGCATTTCCTGTATCACTAATGCCTTTCTGCAGTGAGACTTACACCTCAGATTGCCCTGCTGTTTCTTCAGGCAATTATGTACTGTCTGTCCCTCTGGCAGGCACACTGATATCTTCCCCGCTGTATTTCGGGTTTGAGATTAACATCAAACCACAGTAAGTGCCTACTGCAGACTTGACGATTCTCTGTGGAAATTTTAAGCTTTTAGTTTTTTTTTAAAAGGAAAAGAGAGTACTGAGAATATCAGGAAAACTCCATTAGCTTTGGCTTTAAGGTTTCCAGTTCCTCTAACCCCTTCCAGTTGGTTCATTCAGAGTCCATAGGGCACCCAGTAGTCCTGGTCTCCAGCCAGCACTGCTTGGTTTCTTCTACAGAAAACCCCAGGAGGTGAAATGGGATGGCACATGTGTAGACTTCAGCCCAGCACAGTATGAGGATGTGGATAGGCTTTCCAGAAAATGGCCCCCAGATTCAACACAGCTAAAAGGGTCTCTGCATCAACATAAAATCCTTCGGCTGGGACTGTCCAGCCAACAAGAAAATCAAAGTGCTTGACACTTGTTGGCACCTACATGCTGCATTCCCCTAAGATCCTAGCAGGAGACTGATCCTGTGCTGAGGTTTGGAACACATGCTGCTGGGGAAGACAACAAAAGCCTGTGTGTAACCTGAGATGTGCCTGCAGCTCCCACTCCTTTGTGCCTGTGACCTTGGCTCCAGCTCACTGCATGAGAGAAGAACAAGAAGAGGAGACGTGTAGGGAAGAAGCGAGGAGCAGGGAAAGCCAAGCCTGTTGAAAGCAGTACAGGGGACTGGGGAACCAATATCATGTAGGTTAGGGGTGAGGTGAAAGGCACATGAAAAGTGCAGCATGGGGGCACTCACATGGGTCTGGGGGAAATCAGGCATGTCTGTCACAGGATGGGTTTTAGGAGGAAAGGAACCTACAGCACAGTGCAGATGTAGTTCTTGGAGAAGTGAGAACCTGCAGCACAAGGACTTGGAGGGAATTGGGGTCTGATTCACCAGGTGAGGCTGTGGTGGGGATAGGATTTTGAGACACTTTAGGAAATTTGCCGCAATGACAGTATGGGGTGGTCCTCAGTTTGCAGAGATGTAGTTCCAGCCTTCACATGTTATTTACAAAGCTACTGGAAAATTACAGGGATAAACAATAGATAGGATGTGGAGAAGGAGGGGGAAAGAGAGGGTGCAAAGTGAGATTCCAGGGAGTGGGAAGCATCCTCTTCTGTGGGGACAAGACAAAAGAGAGGAAGAGGAAGCACAGGTGCAGCATCAGCAACCACAGTTCCGCACCTGTCAGAGAGAAACCCTCCTCCTTATGTTTGCCTGTGCACATTTCTGCATCCACTAATGAACCTCTTTTTTCTTCCTCATTTCTAGAGCCAAAAGATTGTTAATTCCTGAAGTCTGTTCTTACTTATACTTTCCTGGCTGTCCAGTGTGCATTTTCTAGTACTTTTTTGTTTAGGAAGGTTAGTTTCTTGCTGCACAGCAGAAATATTTGTGTTAAATCTACTCTATAAAGAGCCAAAAATGTGAAAAATGCTCTGGAAGCAGAAAAGAAATACTTATGAGGAAGGAAAGGAGACAGTACAGGAAAACTCATTTGCTGAGAAATGCAGCTTATGTCTTATCAACTTAATTCCAGATAAGTCTTCATTTTGCTGTGAAGACAGATGCGATAAATATGTTAATGGCAGAGTTCGATAGCTCAGTTTGTAGAACTGTAAAGCCAGATGGAAATGATAATTTTTCTTTCATTTTAATTTTGAAATAGAAAGCAAGAAAGCAAGAAAGTTCTTGGTATCTTAGCACTGTAATGACTTTTGAAAGGATAATGGACCTTAGCACAAAATGACGATTAACTATCATGCCCTGATGCTCCTATTTTATTAAATTCCAGTTTCCTTGGCTGGAATTCTCTCAGCTTTCTTGCCAGAGATGAGAAGATTACTGCTTGTGAGTGACTTTTCCAGTTCCATGTTCACAAAGTTATTTAGCAGCAATCCTGCTGGTGGATATTTTACTGATTCTACTGTTGCTTCGGTTAGATACATGACTAACCAGACCCTTGACAGCAGCCTTGGATGAAGCTAACCTCTCTTACTCCTTATAAGGGGTGAAATACTGCCTTTTTTGTCTCTTAAGCAGTGCCCTTATGGTCTTAGGAGTATAAGGCTAAATTGTGGCTTTCCATGTGTTGATTAAGATTCCATTTAGCAATACTCAGTGTGGACCCTTTGCTTCAATTTAATACAAAAGCACTGAGGGACGTAGATACACCTTCCTAAATGTTTAGGATATTTACTGTTTGAACTGATAGGTAAAGAGAAAGCTAGAAAACATTTGCTGCTTGAATCCTCTTGAAGGGAAGGAAACAGTGGGTTTCCAAGCTGGTGAAAATGAAAATTCTAGAAAACTATTTTCAAGGAAGTTATTAAGTGAAAACTTGGTTTGTCATATTTGCAGTGATCTTTCTAATGTGTGATAAATCTGTGATAAAGTATAAGATTATTTTCATCATTCAATACAAGCTATTTTCTATTCATTTGTTTAGTTTACACGCATTTTCTTGGGGGCTGTCTTTTTTAATTCAATTAGCAAGTAATACAAAATTGCAAACATATGTGGTCTGGATGTTTCTTTCACAAACAAAATGTTCATATTAGAGGGAAAGGGAATGTCTGTGCAGTTATTTGGAGGGGAGAGGAGAGATCCCACGTTCTGGAAGTGAAAGCTGTATCAGCAGAAGCTGAGCGAACTTATTTAGCCCTGTGAAGAGACTGGGCAGAGTGCTTAGTTAATGCAGCTGTATCATGTTTGAGAATTCATCTGCTGTCTCTGGACTTTGCTGAACTGTGCAGACATCCGTGTCTCTGCAGCATTGCACCTTGAACACAAGCAGAGGCAGTTCTCACACTCATCTCAGGTTCCAGTCCACACTGGATGCCAATCTCATCCAAGCCTGTGACTCACATGACCAGAAGTATGCAGTGAAGCATGCAGCCTGCTCTTGGGCCCAGAGTTTCCTTACCAAGGTCAGAGAACAGCAGGAAGAGACAGCTAGAGCCTCTCTGCCCCCACAGCCCTGCTGCAAGCTGAGGCAATCAAAGCTGTACTAAAGGTGACCCATGCTTGCAGATAATCCTCAGGTATTGGCAAAAAACAGGCAGATCTTAGTCTTCTGTGGACCCATGCAGCAGCAGCAGCAGCAACATTTTATCCTGGAGCTCCGAACCAAGCAGAGCTTCTCAGCTGATGTGCAAGGAAACCACTCACCACTGTCCAGCAAGCAGCCAGAACTCCCCAAGCACCAGGCAGGGAGCTGCCTGCAGGAGGAGCGTGGCAACTCATGCAGCACTAAAGCTTATCCCAGGCTGCCACCTTGTCAGGCTTAAGTTCAGCTCATTAGGATGCTCATCTGTTATTTATGCAAATAAGCCTATGCATAGTCACAAAATATGCAAAGATGGCTATTTATCAGTTTGTCACAGTTTCTGACTTTCTGAACCCTCAGACATTCCTGATACATTTAAAAAGAAAACACAATGTCCCCTAGCACTGCACAGGGGCCAAGGCAGAGCCTAGCTGCTACCATCCACGTCTTCTCAGAAGACTCAAGGTGCTCAGGATAGAAAAGATACTGCATTCTGTGTGACTTTAAACACAGTATGTTACAGCTCAGGATGTTTAATCTAGTGAATAAAGGATCTCTACTTGTTTCACCTTCCCAGGGGAGGAGATTTACAATATGCATAACTCCAAGCATTCTGACTGCAGTTTATTATTTATTTATAAAAGGCACCTGCCCCTCAAAAAATTAAAAAATGTCTTCTGAAACAGTGTTTAAATTATCTCCTTTGTCTGGACAGCTGCAGTCTAAGGTTGCTCTCACTCATGAATGTGCAAAAGAACCTCAGCTCATTCCTCCCCTACCCTTACCGCTCTCTTCTCACTTTAGGAAAATATTATCTTCTGCATGAGCCTGATCAGGAGTCAGCATCCACCTGCTTTTCTGCACACACAGCCATCAGTAACTGCAGGAGGTTGGAGTCCTCCTGACAAGGGTACAAATTGACCAGAAACAGCTTTAGGGAATTTTCCCTCAGTTCCTTACCCCTGGCCAGTACCAGGATGATTGCTTGCCTGTGAGCTCCATGGACAAGTTTCTCATGTATTCTTCCTTGCACAACAGGGTGTCTTATTTAAGCTGCTTAATGTTCATTGTAAAAATAGAAGAAAAGACGTCTACAGTAAAGACAGGAGAAAATGACACATCTTTTTTTGGTAGTATCCTTATCTTAGGGAGCCACCTTATCCATTCTATTCTCCTATAGACTGTTGTAACCATGTCTCAGGTTCTATGTGGAGCTTTGGGCCTGCATGTGGTCTTGGAATTGAGGAAAGAGAGAAGGAACACCTCCAGCAGGCAAAGAGAGCTACTCACAAATGCTGCCCTATCAGAGGCTACAATTCAACTTCAGTTTCATACCAACACAAAAAAAAATATCTCCCTCTGAATCCCCCAAAATAAAATAACATGACTTACACTTTATTTAAAGCATAGCAATCACAACACAGGGTGCTTAGTCCACCCTGGCATCAGGATGATGATCTCACCAGGAGAGAGAATGGTAAGAGCAAGAGCAGGAAAATTTGTGGGTTCAGATAAAGATGGCTTAATAAATGAAGGAAAGAGGGGGAAAAACAACCCAAAGCAGAGATGAAAAGGCAGTCTCTCACCACCTCCCACAAGCAGACTGCTGTCCAACCAGTCTCTGGGTTATGGTTGCTTTCCTAGGCAAATCACCCCCTCAGTTTTTATTGCTGAACACAGCATTATGTCTCATGGAATATCCTTTTAGTCAACTGGGGTCAGCTCCCCCATTTGTGTCCTCTCTCAACCTCTTGGCCAACCCCAATGAACTTCCTTGGGGAAGCCTGGGAAATCAAGAAGGCCTTGAAACTGTGGGTGCATGGCTGTAAAACAGCCAAAAGATTGGTGTGTAATGAGCCCTGAATAAATCTAAAATCCAAAAAATACTTCACAGACTGATGTGAAGAAAATCAACTGCACCTCAGCCAGACCAAACACAATTGTCCTGGAAGGGGAACTTATTTTTTAATATCAGCTTCTATTCTAAAAGAACTGAAAGAACTGCTTCTTTTTTTTTTTTTTTTTTTTTTTTTTTTTTTTTTTTTTTAATTCCAAACCTATTTCCCACTTGGGTGGGTGCAAAACAATGAATTCAAAAATTTCAATACAACCTGTCTCTCTGTGAACTTAATTCCACAATTTCCAGCTGAGCAAAATTATCTTTACATCATGAAAACATATGCTTCCCCTTAATAAAGATTTAAATACAGGCACTTCAAATCCCTCCCTTCACTTTTACAATGGTGCAGTAAAGGATTATCCATGCAAAATTATGCAGCCAAGGCTTCTGCTGCGAGTCGGCATGGTTCTGTTGTTTTTCATGGATCAATTAACACACACTGGAGATTTTAGCCATTCCTGTCTGTAATTGCTAATTTGCCCATTACAGGGAGCTGAGAGCCATCTGTGTACATGGCATAAGGATGCAACAGTGAAATGAAGACTTTAAACCCACAGAACATGACCTGTGGTTGTAAGACATTCAAAGACAAGATGGGATATCTTACCTTTGAAGCCTGTAGTACATCAGACACATCTTGCTTAGGCACTGCAAAAGTAGGTGGTGGTGCTGTTGTTGGCTTTTTGGGAGGCCTGGGTGGTGGATGGAGGGTTAGGTTTTCATATCTTCTCAACATATAGTATTCCTCTTCACTGACCTCTTCCACTGTTGTCCTCCTCACAGGCGGTGCAACTGTCTGGACATCTTTGTTGAGCAAATGGACCAACATGTGTAAGCGATACACAGGGATCTCCCAGCTCTCCACTGGACTGCTGGCACTACTGATCAGCAAGTAAGAGTCTGTGATTTCTTCTTCAAACTGCAGACCAGGAGCAGCAGCCAAGACATCCTTCTCAATGGAAAGGTCCCTGACAGACACTTTGACATTAAAAGGCAAATGGAATTCTTTGCAAATCTCAGAGAGGTGGTACTGCTTCTTGTCGTGAACCACTTCCACAAAGCCACCTTCCATGTACATAGGGAGGAGCACTTTTTTATATGAGTCACTTAGTATTTGCTCACAAGCTAAAACATCTATGAGTTTCTTTCCTCCCTCATATAGAACTTCACTAGTCTGGCATTGCTGAACTAGAAATTGATCTCCAACTGAAACAGAAAAAAGCTCTTTATGAGGGGAAGTAAAGGCTTTAGTTGCTACAACATGAAGGGGTTCTTTTTCATTTCTCACTATCTCTAAGTCATAGGCAGTTGGAAACTCCCGAGGTCTTCTCTTGAACTTTCCTTTGTAGCTCATAGGGATTAAATAATGTCTTTTGGAGGAATCACTTCTCATCTCAGAGGCTAGGACTCTTGCTGCCTGGTACTTTTTGTAGATGACAATCTCTTTCCCTGTAGACAATAAGTTATAGGGTTTTTGGTTTCCCGAAGGCCCTTCCATTATCTGAGCAACCATAGGAAATTCTTTGCTTGTTCTCTCAAATATATCTTCCAAAGAAAGTGGCTGAAGGAAAGAGCTAATATCATAATGGTCTGTTACATCCTTGACCTCAACATCCAGATCTGAGAGGATATGAATTATGTCCTTTCGAACTGAAAAGAAAAAGAAATATATTGGGTTTTGTTTTCAAGCTGATATTGAAATAAAATACACATCCTGGCCAGATACCAAAAGTACCTTCCCTGAGGCATGCATGTCCATGTATAAATGTGCACTACTAACTGGGCCAGCCAAAGTCTAATTGTTGCAATTTGAGAGATATAGTCATAAGATATGCATGAGACCACACAAATGAAGAGAGACAATAAGGTGTGCAAGTGAACACAAAGTTTGAGAAAAAGAAAAGGCTAGTTCACTATTTCCCCCACAATACCTCCAAGTTCAATCAGTTGTTTACGTTCTCAAACTATTGGGTGCAAACTGTATTTTTATTCTTTTACTTCATAGTGGTTTAGAATTTCTCTAAAGAAATGAGTGGGGAAACATTTTTAATAAATAAATAGCATTTGGATCCATTAATAAAATGTTGCTGCTATAGCCAGACTGGGAGAAAAAAGGTATTTTGATATTTATAAGAATAATTAAAACATCTGTAATTATTAGGAAATAATATGACTTAACAAAATGGCAAAGCCTTTGTATAACTAAGAGTAAGTTATTTTTATGAATTAAGACATTTTAATATTATGTTCCTCTCTGGAACTGTTGCATCTTTTTCTGCCTCACCTGCTTTCATTCATATCAGAACTGAGCGAGTGAATTTAACAACCTGACAGGGAACAACAGCTCTTTTACCACAACTGAAATTGCAAAATTTTGAATGCAAAACTTCCAAGAACAAAGCTGACTATGTAATTAAGGCTTGTTTAAGAATTTGGCTCCAAGTCAGTGACACCACAGATCGCTGACCAAGGTAGTAAAATTTAACAAGCAAATAATATTTAATGACTCTCTTCAATAAGATTCATTCTGCATAGACCTACACAAAGGGATTGTATATGCTAGATTCACACTTCCTTGTAGAAGGACATACCAATATTTTATACTGAAAAGTTGGTATTGGATTTATTTTATATGACCGAGTTCTATGACACTAATTCAGGATCTGTTTGTTCTGACTCTGCTTTTGTCACATTGACACCTTGAGGTAATAAACATCCTGAGCACCACAAGGAAAAGACAAAAAAGGAAAATGACTGGTGAAAATGAAACTTTCTATGAGCATTTGTGAGAGTTCCACAGACAAAACTTGTTCATTATTAATAATGAGACGTAAAGAGGATTCTGCTCACAGCCTGTGAAAATGTAATCATTTATCCCAGTTATCAGGAATCTTTTTTTTAGAGTGGATAGTAATTCTCATAATTTATCTTGTGTCTATTTATAGTCCTCCTAAAAGTGGTAAAAATCCATTCTTCATGGTTCACAAGAAAGCAGTTATTCATGTACCATGAAGCCTACTTTTCCAATTGGTGTTAAATAGTTATTTAGGACATATGCAATGCTTCTTATATGTTGAAAACACCAAGAAATTTAAAATAAAAACAACAAATACAATCCTTATTGGAATAACTGATTGTAAGAAAAATGAATACCAAATATTTTTGAATCTTTTGAAGATTTTCAGGAGCATTAAATTGCTCTTGATTCTGACATATATCTTAGTGGATATAGCAATAAACCTGAGTTAACTGAGCTTCAGGAGATAAGCTAGACCCCTGTATCTAGCTAGAGTTACAGCAAACATTGCTTTTACATTTTACTTTTACATTACAGTTGCTTTATCTTGTGAAGTTATATTTTCCAAACTCACACATTAAATCACATAGCAAGCACAGCTGAATGTCTTATGATAAGCATATAATGACTATGGTGTATTGTGTTAACAATCTCTGCCTGCTTTTATTTCTTTCTCTTTTGTCCATTTGCTTACATAATTCAACAGATAAATGCTCAATTGTGAAAAGATTTCTTGCTAAATATCCTCATGAATGCCATACTTCTGTTAGGATTCAATTTCTATGAAGCTCATTGGTTTGCTTCTAGTAAATGCAACAAGCAGCAAAACCTTCCCGAAAGCTAAGCTACTATCCTGCAATCAGAACCCTGTTGTATCAAGATTTTGGTGGAACAACTAGTGTCATAAATATTTTGGAGTTTTTTAAAATAAAAACTCAGAGTGCAAACTTTTAAAGATACTGGTTTTCTAATCTTTCTGCTTCCTCAAACCTACAGGTTTCGGAAATTGTCCATGAGTTTTTTGTGTTTATATTCAGTTGATATTTGTTTCTGCAACAGAATAAAATAATATGATTTTCCTTTCTCTAACATCCTCAATCTGAAAATTAAATGGTAATTAAGTGTATTGCAACATGTGCAATTGGTTTTTTTTTCCGACCTCCTAGGCATAGCCATATGAAGCCACCAAGGGGCTTCTCCAGGGCTGAAGTCTAAGATGCAAAGAAAAAGAATCTGGGAACTGAACAGAATTCCTAAACTCAAAACCTTTTTACTATGCATATATTTTCCGTGAGGATTTAATTGTAGTGATCAACAAAATGGCAACAGAAAGAAATGTAAGGTAACAATCTAAACTAACAGAGGATAAAGATATACTCAACAAAATATCATTTTTATCTTTCTTCCTCTTGAAACTAACATTAGTGGCAAATATGGATAAGGAATTTTTAACAAACTGAATCTTTCATGGCTAGTTTAAGAAAATGTGCATTTAAGGGTACTTTTGTACTTAGCTACACCAAGTTCAACAGAACACAGATTTTATTCCTACTTACATTTCATTACTGCCTGCACTTCGTAGACAGGCATGAGAATCAAATAGCCATCAAAGTTCTGAGGAAGTGGACTATAGGAGTCCCACATATGTAAAGTAGTGGAAAGTTTAACAATCCGGTTTCTACCCTTAGGGATTTTCCACTCTGCAATCTCTTTTAAAGTGTACATCTGGTCATCTTCACACTCATAGAATTCTCCTTCTTGTGAAAGGGGCAAAGTAAAGGAATGAGACTGGTTATTTCTGACCACGACACAGTTCACAGCAATTATTCCGTGGACCTCTTCCACTGAGTTGAAGGTGATCTGCTCATCATGCTTGATGGTGAAATTTTCCAATTTTATATCCTTGGCACTGTAGAAAGAAGGATGGCCAAACCTTGTTGGCCCAATAGAGACTTTTCTTGCTATTTCTTCAATGCTGACATATGGAGTCTTGTCTGCCATAACCTTATAAAGACCTAAGAACAGAAAACTTGCATTATTAAAAGGGATGTACACAAAGAAAGTTATGCCAAAGACTGTGAATGTTATGAAAATGGAGAGCACAGCACATAAAATAATTCATAGATGATAGCTCAATTGCTAAAAATACAACTCTATAGAGGTAATATCAGCTGGTACAACACATAGGCAGCTGGAAATAACCCTTTCTGACAGGTGTCTAATTTCTGACATCCAGCATTCTTAGTCCTCAGTAAAATTTTTCATAGCCACAGAAAAAATGAAAAATTATCCTAAATTCCTATCTGTCTTCTTAGGAATCCAGCCTTTGAAATGCAGATGTGGTGTGAGGAAACACAACATTAATGTGATCAGTTCATGCAGGATAAGTTTCTTGTCTAAACATCAGTACCATGTAACCTTCCACACACAGACTGGGAATTCCTAGACCAAGTGTGTTTAAAGATACATCCCAAATGAAAGTGCAGCACCTACAGATAAGAAAGAGCAAATAGATTTTAGCGTATCTGACAGCCCAGTCCACCAGCTGGATTAATTCAAAGTCTGGGTGTTGTAGCACTCCAGCCATCACGAGGCAATTAAAATGCTGAAATTCTGCAAGGCAGAAGCTGTATCTAAGCTTCCCAATCTCCTAGGGACATTATTACTTCATGTTAATCATGCCCTTTGGATCTGTCTCATTAGGAGTCTCCATTGCAAGAAAAATGTGTACATTTCTATATTTGCGTGAGGGTTTTCATAAAGGAAGATGAACTGGAGGGTTGAGAGGACTAAAAAGCAGGTCTTAGCTGAACTGTATGATTCAGCTGTCTTCCTCACAAGGCGTGGCAGAACTGTGAATGCTGCCTTATGGAATTGCAGTGCAGCTTCCTGAGACAGACACTGACAAAGACTCGCTTTCGAGTGAATATAAGCGAGAATAGAGGTTATTTCTAGGCTGAGTTTGCTAGTCACAAATAAACCAATAGCTACAGCTACAATGACAAAGAAGCCAAGCTCCCTGGCAGTCACTGTGCCTTTTGTCCCTTTTTCTGCCAAAGCCAGCCAGCAGAAATCCTATGGCTTTGCTCCTCCGTGCTATTGACTCCTCTGGACTGCAGAGAGGGCACTTTATGGTAAAGGTACACTCCCATTTTGGCTGTTAAGGAGGAGGCATGGGATGGGGTATCAAAGAGCCTGGTTGGTACCACTAAAGACACTTTTATGGCAGCTTCAAATCCCATGAGTAGTTTAAGCCACTTCTGGAAGATTTTAAATATCCTACCCAATCGTCCTCAGCCAAGTGCAGGATGTCCCAGCAGATACCTAGATTTCAGTAAGGTGAGATGCTGCCAGACCACACAGTTGCTGTTGGATCTTGGGAAGACACTAATTTCCTTCACTAGACCTCCCCTGACTGTGGGATTGTTTAACGAATTGGATCAGGAGATATTGCTTCTCTTAAAAATAAGCAAGGTGCTTATTTTCTTCTAAAATTTTTCCCTTACTGACTTGCATTGCTGACCATAATCAACACAACTGAAGGCCCTGCATGGTATCCGGATGTCCCTAAGATTGTATTTCTTTAAACGGATGTGTCAAATAATTACAGCTATCACAACAGCCTTTAAAGAATTTGGGGTTTTTTTTGGAAGGGGCTGGTTGTGGCTACAGGATTGCTGTGATTCTTTACAGTAGAAAACCCCTGTACTTTCACCTTGTAACTTTAGCACCACTCTTGTTAAAGGAGGCATAATTAAGATTCTGTCTGTTGAGTAGGTTTTAACTGAATTAATCAAAAGATTTGGCATATTTGGTTCACACACATATGTGTGTCCCATATGACCACTAGTAACTCTGGGAACGAACATCTCTGAGGGCCTGTCAGCAGCCTAAGCAGTAATAACCTCTTTGATCTGCTGCAGAAATAGTCACCAGTTGCACCAATGTCACTTCTTTCTTCAGTTCTGTGCCTTCACAATTGTCTGTATGACAGCCAGCTTTTCCTGTGTGCAGTCAGTACCCTTGTGTCAGTGCCTTCCCTACATATATGCCCTCACTGCAGGAAAACCTGCAGGAAAGCCTCCAGGCTTTTTCCTGGGCCGCAAGGAACATGCAGGAACTTTGTACATGCACGAATGCACAAAGTGTAACTTGAACACACTTTTCTCTCCCACTGATATTTGCAATGTTTCTCACTGCCATTTTAACACAATTATTAACAAGGAAATTATCTTCCACAGTCCTAATCATCACTGGAGCATGTCAGTGCAGATCAACACAAACAGGTTCATCAGCATTTAGAAAGTATCACTGTGACAAGGCACCAATGACAAACTGAACCTGTGGAAAAGACAAACAGTGTTCCAGTATCATGCTTTGCAAGCACAAGATGGGTATCATCTCTTGGCAGTGCTGGGAGAAAACAAATAGGAATATTTTTCATTAAAAAGGATATTCAAAGTACTTATGATGTGTCCCAAAGGCAGTAACTATGCTTACCTATCTGTAAAACAGGAGCAAGTGTATGCCCCACAAAAATTCCCCTGAATTACATCAAAAAGCCCCCATAAACTGTGCAAAAAACTTCCAGTTGAAAATATTTGGCAAAGTACAGGTTTGAGGAACATTCTTATCTTCTGAGTTTGACAATAGTCTGAGTCTAATTTTTCTGGGCCTACAAACTTATGTGGAAGACAACTATTTCAGCAACAAACCTGTGAACATCCCAGGTTGGAGAGCAGGTGTCATATGGAAGCATAATTATCAGATTTGATGCAAAATTAGACACCTGATTAACTCCTTGGCCCAGGCAGACTGGCTTTGTCAAGGATGGTAGCAGAAGAATGTTTGCCTTCTGTTGTGGTGGTTTTTGTAATTTTGGACAGAATGCTTGCTTAGGCAAGAGAAGAGCCCTGTGGGCTTGCATACTTAGCTTCTGTATTGATCAGATCCCTGACACGACCTAACAGCCACCTCTGAGTGGCCATGAACATGCAAAGTTCCAGATGTTTCTCTCTACATAGAACATAGGTAAATATATAAAAGACTGTTTTGGTATGTTGGGTGGAATTCACTGCCATATTCTGCCACGGTATCCTCTCATAAATGCTCTCCTTGACACTGTATATATGTAAAAAACAAAACAAAACCATAAAAACACAAACAATATCATCTGGAACAATTCAGAGTCTTATTAAAATCACTTTGAATCAAATTGCAAAAACAAATGTTTTCCAAATCTAAGATAGCAAGGAAACCTCCAGGAGGAGGAGACATATGGTAAGTTTGAGATGCTAACATTTGGACATTTTGAGGTCAAGCAAAAATATTTTTATACTTTTTCACAAACCATAAAACGACTGAATCAAATTCACTTAGATTTTCCCAAGAGATCTTGGTGGACTGTAAGGGGGAAAGACAGATGGAAATAACAAATTTGGAAAAAAGTCCATCTGCTTTATCAAGATCTGGCATTCTTGCTCCTATAGATTTACTTTCTAAATGCAATCTGGTCTACAACCAAACTGTACTTGTGTCCAATGGTTTGAGGGAAAATAAAACGGTCATATAAGAAGAGCTATGCACACATACAATAATACTGTGGGAAAATGTAATCATTCCACTCTAAGAAGCCTCTGTGACATTTCACTAGGTAAAGTCTGCCTAGACATAATACAATGAATGATTAGTAAGCCCCAAACATCATCAGCCCATCTTTTCAAGAAGTTGACATGGAGAGAGTTTGAGAATCTGAGAAAATTATTTCTCTGGTGTGGGAGAGAAAACATAGCCAGAGGATCACAAGACTGAATGTGCTATGGGAAAGCACATTTTGATAGAAGGATATTTTTACCACTTTTTTACAGAAGAGTATATGCAGTTCTCTTTTACTGTCTGTAGTGTAAAATGTACCACTCTGGAGCTTTATGGACTTCCTATTTTCAGTCTTAATTAGACTCCTGAAGGAAGGGAGTATTTTACTCTCTTTCCCCACAGAAAGCTGAGAAAACCAATAGTTAGGCTTGCCTAGTAGGGTAGCAAGCAGCCTTCAAGAAAAAAAGAAGAGCAGAACAATTTATCTTTCCCAGACTAGCAGTTTCTGTTCCCCGAGTAAAGTTGGGAAGAGCACAGTTTCTACCTTCTCTGGAGATTACTTAATTGCTATTCCTCTTTTCCCACACCTCCAACACCCACTCACTACCTCTTGTGCTTCAGCACCCTCCTCCTCTCATCCTGTCCCAAAAGCCAGCTCTTCCTCACCTAGTACTGAGATGAGCCTTTGAATGCCTAACCCTGTTCTTCCACAGATGTGTTGGGTGGTCACTGACTTGCAGATGAGTGCTCAAAGGGGCAGTCATGCTCAGCTGTGTCTCTGTCAGACTACATAGGAATGAGCAGCAGCAACAGCCAGGGACCTCATGAGAACAGGGGCAGTCCAGTAATGTTTTTTGCAGAAGAAGGAATACAACAGAATGAAATGCAGTCATTTGTGCTGGCAAACAATTCAGCTGTTGTGCAAATTACCTGTCTGTTAATTTGCTAGTAGTGAAGATTGTAGTTCAGAATGTGGTTAGATGTAGTCATTGAAGTGTCTAGAGTAACGGCAGACTTCTATTATTTTATATATGAGCACAGAAAGAATAGCCCTGTCCTCTGAGGCATGAAAAAGAACAAATTAGAATGAGGATAAAAGAAATAACACAGATAGTGAACTTGCGGTTGCAGCGGTTTCTCTAATGCAAAGGGCAGATTAGGCCTTTATCAAGGATCTGAGAAGAAAAAAAGGAGTTCTGAAGACTGCAAATACGTTCAGAAAGACAAAGAGTAGGGCTCATTTAAAGCCAATGAGCCCAGCTCTTCACTCTCAGAGCTGCTATCCCCAGAGTAACCTAAATAGGAGCATTGCTCATTCGTGCCAGTATGTGTGCAGTGAAAGGATACACGAGCCCATGGCATGCAAAAGAGCTCATGGCAAAGGAAATGGAAAAGAGCATCAAAGCAAGAGATCTCTTTGCATCAGCGCTGGCAAGAGGGCACTGTACATACAATGTAAATACAGGGTCAGCCTCCTGGAGACCTGTGGAAATTTTTATTGAATTAAGTCAAAGGTGGCACGAAAAAGATCATCTGCAATTCAGTTCTGCACTTCGTTCAAGAGATGGGGGCAAGCCATGTTTCATGTGCAGTGTTTCAGGTAGATCTTAGCACGTCTATGTAATAAAGTGAAAAGGAAAAAGGTCAAGAAAGAGCAAGAGACTGGGAGATTTTGACTCTGCAGAGCAGAATCATTCATCAGCTAAGAACTAAACTAGAGAAATGACAAATTTATGTCTTACCAAATAGCTCTTGAATACATAAGAGTACATATACAGAGGAAAACAGGAAACTGGTGCTCCCTGTTGGGCTAATAAGAAGTGTCATTTTGCCCCTCTTCAGTGCTGCTGTTCAGTAATACCCATCATGTGGAGGATAATAATGATAAATTTCAGCAAAATGAACTCTGAATTTATTTTTCAAGTGAAATAACCCAGTTTTCTAGAACACTGGTTGGGAGAGTTCATAACTATGCATGAAAATTGTAGTGATTAGATCAAATTTGAAAATGTGCTCAGCAGGGCAACAGCATCCAAATGCCAGGTTGTAAAACTGATCTCTTGAATGCAAATAAATCCTGATTCACCAGGTTCAAGCATTTGAAATCACAAGTCTTTCTGTTCTAACAGTCGGGACCTTCAACATTAATAAATTTAGGATTACTTTTATCACTCTGTTGTGTTGGATATTTTGGGATTCAAATGTTCAACCTCATCTGCCAATCAAGATTTAGAATATATTTCTATCGGTGTATGAATTTTAGAGATAGAAGAAATTTTAATAATATCAGAGAAACTTGGATTACAAGAAAAATACCAAGTATCTTGAGAGTTCACAGGAGAGCTGTATTTCAATATCTCTAGATAGCCACAGATAATTAAAAGGTCTTTGATCTCTGTGTCTGGGCCCTACTAGTGCTTGAAAATGGCATTCCAAAAAAGTCTTTTAATAAGTGGTCATAGAAACCATTCTGATTCGCAGGATAAGAAAAACGTGAAGGCAAATTGAGGATCTATTTAGGAGCAGGGGGGAAGTTATATACACACAACTATTTCAGAGAGAAATCTGTATTTTAGAGATGGCAAATAAAGGCATAGCAGAAGAATGTTTTTGTAGAATTCACATGAAACATTTCATCATTCCCATGGACTTCTACATTATATTTGTTCAAGAAGTGTGTCTTGTCTCCTTCTGCAGAAAAAGCGCGTCCCAGCTTGGATACTGGCATAACCTAAATTCTATACATGCACACTCTGGCATACTCAGCAAGACTTTAGAAGAGCATCAATGAGGGTATTAAGTCAAGCACTCAAACACTAGAAAACACTCATATTATGTTTCCCATGCAGCAACAATTTAATTTCCCATGTGCTTTCAGTACAATACAGTGCTAATTAAATATTTAGGGTGGGGGTTTTTTGTACAAAACTGTAGTCTCATTCAGTCCATTAGCTAGACTGACGGCCAAAGTGAGTCCTGGGCATGATCTCAGACTCTTGAAGTCTTTTGTGTTCTGTGTGTGCTCTGTACCAGTGTTTCCTTTATGCATGTGTCCCACAACTTCTCCCCCAGACTCCTTCCCATTCCCACTGCCCTCCTCATGCAGTTCCTCATGCAGCTTGCTCATCTCCTCTCACCAAGGAGCTTCCATTACCTCTGCTGCCTGCAAGACTCCCAGCATAGGAAATGCCCTACTTGCAAACCTGTGGGTGGGTGGGGTCTTCCTGTGCTGCTGAAACCACCTGCAGCTGCCTCCACTCTCTGATCTTTGCATGGAAAATCTGCATCCTTCTGTCCTGCTCTGAGATCAAAACTTTTTCTACCATTTTCCTAACATAGTTTGTCTCCTCTACTTCCCACATTTGGGATACTCACATGGGAGACACACTTCTCCCTCTGTGCTGTATTCACTTCCCTGTTCAATGCTGCTGGGCCCTAGCAGTGGAGGAACTGAGATGAGAGCAAAATTCAGAAATTAATAAATATGACATATGATGAACTAGTACTGGGTTCAGTACTTGGCCAGCTCTCCTGAAAAAGGTAACATGGAGAGGGGAAGATATGGTTCAAGTACCATATCTAGAACCATAGATATGGTTCAAATACCTCAAGGGGAAGTATGATTGAACAAGTCAGTACTCCACACCAAATTTCAAGTCCATCCTCCAAAATATGAATATATTTGGATTTCTCTATAGAACAATTAAAAGTGACTTTTTAAGCAGAAAATTACATCCATTCCCCTCTAATCCTGTTTCCAAGCATGGAGCAGCCACTCTGACCATCATAGTTAAAATAAATCATTAAAACAAAAGCAGTATTGAAAACAAAGTATTGAAAATATTTTGTACCCATAATAATAAAATACAGATGTAGTAATGGTAAATATATCATAGTTTGGGAACACAACAAGGGAGATTTCAGCTCAGACAAGGTTTGGAAAAGTCATAAGTAAACGAAAAGAAGATTTTTGTTGTAATTCTTACACCAAGGGCCTCCAAGTGTAGAAAGCATTACCAACCACAAAACTTTATAATATTAATAACTTCTATCCAGGTTTGAGAAAGGACTGTAAGAGAGTTGAAATTTAAAAACTGGTTGACTATGTCTTATACCATCTCATAAAACTGTATACTTGACAGCTGAGTTGCAACCTCAAATATGAATCAAGACAGCGAATCAATAAAATGAACAAAGGTGATTACTCAGGGCTATAATTTCTCAAAAACATGCATTCATGAAATACCATACCAGGAAAATTTAGTGGTAATTCCACTTTGGCTGAAAACTGGCTGACTTCGTTATTCTCATGGACACTTGCTATGAGTTTATTAATTTTGAAGCCAATAACTTTAATGACATCTTCTGTTGAGAGGGAGAATTCATTTCCAAACATCTCATAGATGGAGTCTGAAAAGAAATGCAAAAGGAAAGAAAAGCATTATTTAGCTTTGTCATGTGTCTCTACCTCTTTGAGCAAAAACAAAAATAATACTTAAAGCATAAGAAATAATACTTATCTTGTGATAATTAGCCTAATTTTCTCTTCAGGGTCACGAGAAAAACAATCTTGTGACTTCAATGACCAATCAGCTCTGTGTGTACATGGTTCTTAAATGCATGCAAGGAGAACAAGGTCTGAAGAATCTACATTTCCAAATTATTAGACAAGAATAGGTTGAGGTAGAGCATAGGATTACCTGGGTTGTCAGGAGCCGTCTCCTGAAACCAGCAGGCAGTGGAGCTCACTAAAGGTGGCTCTGCACAGCACAGGGCATAGTTTATCCCATAGGAAACAACAGACTACAGCAGGAGACAAAAACCTACAGAGCCTTGAAGATACCCAGGGAGATGACAGGAGACATCTAAGTGCAACCAGCATTTGAGTTTCCTGTGGTAACAAAAGACCTGAAGAAAGTACTAGAAATTGGAAAATTGGCAAGTTACCAATGGCAATCCCTGTCCCATGTTGAAATGAGCATATTGATTCAGACCTGGCAGCAAAAATTTCCTTTTCTGTCTGTCATGTTCAGAACTTTCAGAAAAGGAACAAAGCAATCCAGCCAAGTGTTTCAGCACTTCCTCAGCAAAACCTGGACCTGTATCTTGTCCCGCCAAAACCAGTCCTCCTTTCTCTATTCCAGTTGTGGTCAACCTTTACTGTTTCAGAAGCAGATGTACAGAGAGAAGAATAAAGCCAAAAGCCTCAAAAGTCAAGTTATGAAGAAGAAGGAAAATTCCTCCTGGTCTCTGCAGGAGATAAGCAGAAACTTTGGGGCATGGGATCAATTAACTATATATAAAGGCAATGCAGTGAACACAGTGTTCCATTTGTAGATAGAATTGCATTGAACACAGAACATCAGAAATGTTGACTTTAATACTAGCTTCCATTCTTCTGTGCATTTCCTCCCAAGAATTAACCAAGATTGGTCCTGAAGCAATGTGGACATGCCCTTTCTGAAATCTCATCTCAAAATTTCTTTTCCCTTGTCATGAGAAACATTGTTCTCATTTCCACTCCCAATGCATTGGTGAGTGTATTTATTTGCTTTCCTGTCAATATTGTTCAGCTACTTAAAATACTTTCTTTCTCATTTCCTTTTTTCCCTTCCCCAAAGGGTTCTCAGGGTTAATTTTGCCCTTTGCTTTATCTCCTCTGAGAAGACAGATATTCCTTCACACAATTGCTCTAAGCCCTTAGTTATATCTTGTTCAGTTTAAAGTTTTGCCTTTTTACTTTTTTCTTTTAGCCTAGGTAAGAAGAATGGTATCAGACAATGAGAAATATTTAAAACCTGACCTCTGACTACATAGGTGCAATCAATAATTGAGAAGGCCAGTACTCAAATATTATTATTGCTGGCAGAACTCCCTTCCTTGAAGAGCAACACTCTTTACAGCTCTCCTTGTAGCTGGTGAGGATAGTGGGGAGAAAAAAAACCCAAAACCAGCTTACTTTTCTTTTTTCCACCCAAGTGTCACACCAAAAAACCCCAACAATTAGCTGACTGATTTTCCTGGTGTTCATTCAAGAACAATTCCAGTCCTGAATACAGCCTAGGCTGATAAGCATCTCTTACTGAGTCTGTGATCTATTTATTAACTCTGCTGCAGCACCTGCAAATGACAAGTGCTTGACTATCTCCTAGACCTCAAGAGAAGTCACTGGGAGCCCAGTCTGAACATAATTTATTCTTGTGTTAGCCTAAACCTACCCAAAACCTCAACAGAGCACCACAAAACAACAGGAGAATGATGGAGAGTAATGCTGAGCAACTGGGTAAGGGTGCTCTTTGGTGAATACGTGTCCAGAAAAACCTATTGGTTTCTTGTGCAATGCTCTGAACAATTGAGATGGACTCCAGAAAATTCTCAGTTTCCC
The DNA here is from genome assembly GCF_047830755.1 of Zonotrichia albicollis. NCBI lineage: Eukaryota > Metazoa > Chordata > Aves > Passeriformes > Passerellidae > Zonotrichia > Zonotrichia albicollis. Next base: position 72,121,616 of record NC_133821.1, on the reverse strand, counting down.
TGAAGAAGATGTGGGTTTTTAACCCTCTGGAGAATGCATCTTGATTGAAAAAATAAAGTAAAAACCATCTGGAAGATGCTTTTCACAGGCTGGATGGGACATAATCCCCTGTTTTCCCTTGCTGAGGACACTACACAGGCTTAAGGTCTCTGCTGTGCTTAGATTCCAAACTCACCCAGAGGGCTTCCTGCTGCACACCAGGATGATGACTAACTCAGAGGTATTCTGGATTACCGTGCCACACAAATATCAACCAGTGCCAGGTGAAGAAAAGTGCTGTTTAAGCATGCTTTCAACATTTGGAAATGTTGCTCTGGTACTGAGCAGAAGAGCAAGAGAGCTGCTGCTCTCTAACAAAAAAGGACAATCTGATTTTCTTACTGTAAAAATAGTGCATAGTTGTTTGCACTGTTCAGTCCCTTTGCAATTCAACACAGACTAACTCAGCTGTCTCTGTGGAAATTGCTACAGCTCCCATCAGGAGGCTGGCTGCTGCTAATACCGATCATGAAGTGCCATGTCTCACTTTTTTAGTACTCCAGGTATTTTAATACTCACATTTTTAATACTCCAGGTATAGTGACTCCACCATTTCCCTGGGCAGCCTGTCCCAGTGCTTCTCTCCAGTTCACTCTTTCAGTGAACATTTTTTTCTCAATATTTGAGATGAGCCTCCCCTGGCACAACTTGGGGCCATTTTCCCTTGTTATGTCACTGGTTGCCTGGGGGAAGAGAATAACCCTCACCTCACCACAGCCTCCTTTTTGGTAGTTTTAGAATGGGATAAGATCTCCTCAGCCTTGTTTTTTCCAGGCTTAAATTCCACAGCTCCCTCAGCTGCTCCTTATAAGATTTCTGTTCAATTCCCTTCAGCAGCTCCTTTTTACTTCTCTGGGTAAGGTCCAGAACATCAATGTCTTTCCTGTCATAGTTTCTCTGACCTTGGCTGTCCAGCCAGTTTTATATCCAGTGATGAGTACACTTGTCCAAGCAGCGGGCTGCCACTTTTCCCAAGAGAATGCTGTGGGAGACTGTGCTAAAGGTTTTCCTGAGATCTGAGTAGGCAACATCCACAGCCTTTCCCTCATCTACTAAATGAGGCAGTTAAGGGGCTAAAGCTCTTTAAAAATTGTTATTGAAGAATATTTAATGACCATTTCAGTCTATATCTGCCACAGAGTGATTCCACAAAACCCCCCAAGAAAATTAAAATCAAGGGAGGTCATTGTCCTGCCATCAAAGAAATGAACTTGGGTGCATAATCCACTGGCAAACAAAATGCTTTGCAAGACCACCAGTAAGGACCACAGGATAGTAATTTTCTTTTGCAGAAGAGAAGTTGGATAGATAGATCATATAATAATGGAATGATGGAGGTATGCCACCACATTTTCCATCTAAGATATCAGAGACCAACTTTCAACAGCTTATCAATAGTAAAACATGTATTACTAGATTTATTTGAAATAGGCCAAGAGATTGAAATATTATAAGGATGAGAGGTTGGGTGGGTGATTGCTAACTGTCTGAGACCATGATTGCAGAAGGCTCATTTTTATCAATACTAGGATTTAGAAAAAAAAAAAAAATCTGCCAGCCACATTTTTGGGGGTACATTTGCACATGCAGTATTGATTTTAATTACATATTTGTCTGCAACTAGATTGCTTTGGCCCTGATTTTAGCCCTTGCTTGGCAGTTTGCCTGGAATAATACAATGAAGATTACATTCAGACAAGAAAAATGTTACCTAGGCACTTGCAGCAAATATTTGTGCTGGTAAAAGGGAGCCAGGGAAAGCGCATAGCTTTCAAAAAGGATAATAAAAGTACTTTTTCCTTTAGAAACCATGATAATTAATCTGAAAACATTTTGAAAATTCCCACTTTGCAACAATGTGACCCTGAGAGATTTTACTTCAGCTGTGTAATGTGGACCCCCTCACACAATATATTGAAAAATAAAATTTTAATTAAAATGCACTTTTTAACATTTATTTGTTGTTGCTCAACAATAACTTTGTTTTTCCCACTCAAGTCATAAAGAAAATGTAACTCTTTGAAAATGTAAATCAAATAACCTTGAGAACAGAATGTTTTGATTTGAGAAAGATGTAGGCAATATAATGCAAAAAAAAACCCCAAACCAACATTTTAGCAGAACCCAGAATAAAGCATCTTATTTACAGTGATCAAACAATGCCCCTGAAGGCTGTAATTAAAGAGCTTGTTGCCTTTGAAAGAACCTTTTCTGAAATGTTACTTCGTTCAATAAAAACCACATTTATATCCTTTCATAAGCTCATCTCTAGTTCGACAATCTGTTATCAACCACCGTGATCAGATCAAAGCAAGCGTCACAATCGGTTCAGTATCTTTTCCCTCCATCTTTCCTAAAATGTTAAGCAGCCACACCACCATCCTCCCTAACATAAGCCCTTTATTTGATTTATTTCTCATTATAGGTACAAGAAGAACACTTTTGTATCAAAAACAGCAATATAAAATATAAATACAGTGAATGCATGAGATGGAGGATATCATTCTTAATGTCAGGGCATCTGACAGTACCACTGAGATAAATATTTTATAATACAAGGTGAAACAATAAAATATCTCAGTAATATGTCCCTTTTTCTTCCCAGCAGCTTGGAGCTCTGTTGGTGACTGCTCTTGGAGTGAATGCCTCACTGATGCTGATGGAAGCAGCTCCCAGTCAGGGCCGGGAGTAAACAGCAGCGATACATCACTGGGATGCAGCTCCTTTCTGCCAAACGCCCCCAGGCAGTTCAGCATGGAGGGCCAGGGAGAGCGGTGCAGACGAGACAAAAGACTTGACTAAGGTGGCACAGAGGGTTATTCAGGAGCACTGAAGCCCAAGCCCAGGCTGGCTGACTCCCAGTCTCACAACCCGTCTGACACAGGGTGCTGCTAAGCTCTTCCAAGTATCCCCCTCCTTTTTTTTACTTTTTTTTTAAACAAAGACCAAGCTTTTTTCCCAACAAAACCAAATCACTTTGGAGGCCAAACACTAGGCATTGACTGCCTAGTCCCATGAGTTTCAATCTTTGAAGGAAAATATTTTCTCTTTCATGTCTCAGTAACACTCACGGAATTCATTGCAGCTGGCAGGCTGAGCAGTCTTTGAAAGGAGATCCAAAGAACCAGGAGCCTGGCTGCTTAGTGGGGAGATGAAAGATCCCCCTACATCTCCTGAAAGAGTAGAACTTTGTCCCAATGTCCTTTTCCCAGTGCTCTTTTCTCCACTATTAAGTTGTCATCAGCTGCCCATATGGGTACTGTCTTCACTATCAGAGGTGACTCTGTTTCAGGGGCTGGTGAAAAGGTTCTAAAGGCTCCATGCCCTGGTGCAGCCATTCAGCCGGAATTACAATAGCCCATTCTCCCCTACAACATAGCTCAGCTGAAATCACAGTTTTATTAAGGCTTCTGCAGGCTCTCAAAGTAATATGAAGGGCATAATGGATCTATAATTAGTGTCGATAAAAAAAGGTATCATTCTTTATGGGCATTATTTGAGGGCTGGCCAATTGTTCAGAGTTTATGCTCTATGGCAAGAAAAGAGATCTATTTTAAAGTTTTAAGGAGGAGAGTTTTGCTTAATCATTTAAATCATTTTATACTCTGATTAAGCAGAAGGAAAAGCAAACAATTTCTGATGGGGAGGCATTAGGTAGCCTTTTATTCCAGTCAAATATCTCCTGAACACAAAAGGTGCTCGGCAGTCTGCTGAATTTTCCCCACTAAACTCAAATATATCCAGTGCCTTGTAGGGAAGAGGCTGGAAATCATGCACAGTGATAAACAAAGAAGGAAGCATACCCCAGCTTCTCTCTCTACCCCCAGGCTGTGAGAGTGGCTGCAAGCAGGATAAAACACTGGAATGGCTTTTATCCACCCCTCCCTTCCTAACCCCAGAAGGTGCCCCCACTGAGGGCAGGTGAGCCCAGCTCCCCAGCGCCCACACAGTGCTCCCAATGCCCGAGGATAACAGTGGTCATGAAGGCAGTGTGAATTTGAGTGGAAGATCCTTTGTCAAATGACAGAGCAACTTATTGGGCTTTCAAAAACCCCTTCTCTCTTTAACATGTCCTAAGCAACAAAAATCTTTAGGTTAGATCAGTTTGGGACACTAATCTTCCAAAAGAGACTATGCAAAGATGCATCTTACCTAGATCATATCTACTTAGGCTGTGAAGTGTCTGGTTTTTGCCTGCGCGAAACCATCAAAAAACAAAAGCCATTAAGATTTATCTTTTGCCATATAAAGTGAAACTTTAAATGTCAAGTGCTTTAAGCCATTTCAATCATAATGGACTTTAAAAAGAAATTACTTCTGAGGTTTCTGATTTATTACTTTCCTGATAAGTTTATGGCCACATTTTTTTTAAAAAATGCATTCTTCTGATTCTCATCTATCTAGAGGCTCACACACTGCATGTGGCAGCCGAGCTTTATGCATGCAGCACCCACTATAACGGAAAGAGCAATTAAAACCACAGCTCCCAATTTGACCTTTTATTTGGGTTTACCCAAATGAGTCAGAATTACTACAGCATTGAAGACAATGCCCAAACCTGATTTTGAACAGCATTAGTCACTGTTATAGCTGCTCATGATTTATTTAGATTTATTAATTTTCTTTACAGAATTAATTAGTTTGAATTTAATATGTTTATTCACATATAGATTCAACAGAAAACTACATTTTTTGGATGAGGTTTAGGAAGGCTGCTCAAACTGAGTTGCAGGATCAGATCAGAGTGTTGAGCACTTCACAGGTGCAGTCCAGAACTGGAAACATGTTTAAGCATTTTCCCCTACTGAGATCAGAGCATGATGCTCCTTGTGTCACTTCTGTGTGTCCAAAGGACCTAACCAGAAACAGTGGACCTGGACAAATGCCATGTTCCTTCATGAACACATCACCAGGTACTTGAAGAAAAAGTTTTGTCACAAAAGGCCTGTAGCTCAGAAACATTGTGTGGTCATGGACTTGTGAATCATGGGATGTTTACCCCAGGATCTTCCCTCCTATGCAATTTAACATGGTTGTCCCTTCTTCTTTCCAGAGCCTGAGTTCGTGAAAATTATCTTAGTACTTTGACAGGTTTTTTATGGGTTTGTGGGAAGGGAAACAGGGCCCCTCCTGCTGCAGACCTCCTCCTCCTCACATCCCTGGAGCCCGAGTGCAATGACAGCTGGGGAGCTCTCTGCTATAGGACACCAACACATAGAGGGAGCTTCAGCAAGACAGGACAAGGAGTTGACCCCTGCATTGAGACAAACCAGGCAATTTGGGCATTCTTCCTGTCTTCTGTGCCATCCACGGGGAGGCCCAAAACTCAATGTCATAGAAAGAAAATCCCCTCAGAGGAGATCCTCAAATCAGCTCCACCCTTAGTGCCAGCTATCCAGGGTCATATTTTTCTCACTGTGTCTGGATGAGTCATTCCATTGAGGGCAGCAGTATGAATAAAATGAGCAATATTTGACCCAAAAAAGTCAGGGTTTGTTCTCACATCCACTGAAGAACACTTTCTTTCTTTCTTGTTTAGAATAAAACAGGCATTTGAAGCAGCTTGAACAAGGGCAGGAGAGTTTCAGTGGTTTGTATTAATAGAGAAAATTTACCAATATGCTCCAACTAATGACCACAAAAAAGAATCCAAACTACTCTGGCTGTACTTAAGGCTCTTACTCCTACTTGATCAATCAAGAGGAACAGAAGAAACTGTATTCACAGGAAACCACTCTTGCACTTTCTGATATGTTTATCTATCTTTAAAAAATCTTCTCTAGCTTAAAAAAAAAAAAAGACACAAATTAGTAAGTGAAAGCACTGTACCACAAGTTCCACCAATTTCACAAGCAGTTCTCCCTTGGCATGCACTCCTCTGACAATCCACCCAGTAATGAGGAGAATGATAATAATTTTTAACGATATTTCACCTCTAAGAAATACAGCCCTAATTAACTTCATCAAAGCTGTCTTATGTTCAGCCTCTGTTTAAATTATTTGTTGCCTTTTGTAAGAAAAAGTAGTTTTATTAATTCTGAAGAGGCAGTTTGCTTGTTTTATCCATACATATTATAGACTCCATATCCTAGCCTTCATCAACTCATTGGCTTATCATACTTGGCAGGGGAGAAGGATTTGTTCTCTCTAGGTTGGCTTAGAAACAGTGAAATAGTTGTACCTTACGTGATAATTTTTGAAATGTTAGTGTTGAGAGACATTTCTTGTCTAAATTAGGACTCAGGGCAGCTGAGTTTGGATAGATAAGGATTCCTTTTGCATTCAGCTTGCCTAGCTGCAATAACAGGGTTAAAAACTGTTTTGAACTCTGTTGATGATCAGCAGAGCCCATCACTTCCCTGAAATGCTTGCAGAAATGCATGCTGGAAAGATGCCATTTTCCAGTCACAGAAGCAGAGAGAGTGAAACCAAAACTGCAGAGACAGCGAGTGAATGTGGATTCGCAGCCAGCAAGCGGAACCATGAGTCACGTTGTTTAGAGTTGACCAAAATGAGTTTTGAAATGGATCTATTCACCCAAGGGTTTTGTTTGGCATTGTCTCTCAGCAATCCTCAGATGTTTGGTGCAGCTGTCAGAGAGCACCAAACATCAGCCCAGAGGAGGAATCCCAACCTGCCAATTCTAAGAATCTTTAGATCCCTTAAGTCTGGAAGGACATTAACCAAGGATATACTTGTGACCCTACAGTTGCCTCTTCCCAGTATGTCCTCCCTGCACAGATCCAGCACTTTCCTGAATCCCAGAGGCTGGAGTACCACAGCTACAGCACACTGCCTCCCTGCATACCCAGGCTGCAGAGATGGAGACTGCTGGCTTGGAGTTCCCTTCTCCTCAGAGAAGGAGCTCAGAGTTTCCTGATGTGTTTCACAGGCCTGTTGTAAAAGAGGGTATGTCCTGGAACTGCAATTTACATAACACACATGCTGCTTTCAAATAACTGAACTGCAGAGCAGAGCTACAAACTCTCTCCAAGCTCTGGCAAGTTTCAACCCCTGAAGAAATGGGGGAATACCATTAACAATGCATGTGTTTAGGTGGGGCAAGAATGAGAAGACTGTGGGTAGGCTAATGACAACAAACATCAACAGAAGAGGTGCCTTGAGAGGTTCTTCATTTTTCACAATTAAAATTGGCACTTTTACTGTTTTGCCACTGGTTAATTAATTAAGCCTGCAAAATATTAAATTCAACTACCAATAAAATAATTATATTAGTATTAAAATAGACAGAATTTTTGCAACATAAAAATGAAAGCCTACACTTTCCTGCTATCTGTAAAAATCAGTGGTCAGACAGTACTTACCTCACTAAGTATCAATATTTACTAAAATGTTCAAAGAAAGATATTTGATTTTTTTGAGTTCCCAATGGAGTTTCAGCAATTTAATTTTTTAAAAACCTATTTTAATGAGCTATTAAATTATCATGTACTTCAGTCTGCACCGTAGTTCCTTTCTAATCAGTGCTGATTACCAAGTTATCTGTATCTGGCAGACTTGCTTTCATTTTATAATCTTCCTTCCTATTCCCTTCAGAGATTCAACAGTGCAGTCCAGTTTCTGCAGCAAGGACATTACAACTGCAGAGTCCAGAGCAACTGCCCTGACAGGCATCCCTGGCATTTGCAGAACTACCATCTCCTTTCATCTGTGTTTCTGTTTTCAAACCAGGGATGACAGTAGTTTCTCTGCTTCTGGATGGACTTTTGATGATGATGAAAAGCATTTTGGAAGAACTCAGGGCTCTTACTTACATCCCACATTTCTGACTCTAGAAAGTGGCAGACAGGGGTAGGACATGGCTGCAGGTTGGGTCTCAGACTGTGCAGCCCCACACAGCTGGAGCCAAAGCAGAATAGAAACATGGAAGTGTGAACAAGAGTCTCCACCCTTGACTGTTCTGCCTAGAGGCAAATTGGTAAGGCTTCAACCAACCCAAAGTCCAAGTGTAGCATTCAAATCTCTGATATAATTCAAGGAAAATGCTTTCCTCTTCTTCATGCCCAGAACAGAGAGATAAAAAGCAACAGAACTTCCTGAGAAAAGTGTCTTAAACATAGTATTCACTACCAACAGCAAAAGTTCAGTTGCCCAGAGCTTTTCTAGCTGAAAGTATTCCATGTGGAAGCAGGGTCTATAAAGTTGTGTCCATTTGCAGTTTGGGGAACTACAGTTAAATACATCACATTCCAGTAGTATCAGCAGAAACATAATTTTTTTATAGGCCAGTAGAGAGACTAATGGTAGAATGAGTGCACACAGCATATGTTTTCTACTTGCTCTCCACTGGGAACAGTAGCAGGCAGGCTTGGGTCTGAAAGGAGAGACCTAGATTGTATTTGGTGTAATATGTATAAAAAAGCAGAATGGATTCTTTCAGAGATGTTACCTTGCCAAAGGCAAGTAAATTCCCACTCTCTCCCTGGAGCTTGACTTTGCAGCTTCTAATAAAAATACCTCACCACATGGAAAACATTCATCCTCACAGAGCATTAAACTTTCCTTATGCTTCCAGAGGTACTGAAAATCTGTCAAGAGCTGTAAGGCTAGTTTGCAAGTCCTATATTTATAAAATCATTAGACCTAAGTGCAGTGTGTGGAAAATGCTACTTCCAATAGAGTAAATGGAGAGTTTCATCTCTACAGCACACAGAGCACCAGAGAAGAGCAGTGAATCAATTACACCGTGTTGTCTTATTATCAAGTATCTTGCTGTAGCCTTCTTTGGTTGGCTGCTACAGCTTTGAGGTGACAGCTCTAATCGATGTAATAGACCATCATTTACTCCATTAGCCATTCTATGTACCTGCCTATGCTATGTTAAGAAAACTTGCCCTTTTTGAGGGGGGTTCTGAAGGGGGAAATATACATTAATATTTACATATATAAAAATTCTTCCTATTTAGAATTCTTACACAGGAAAATTAAGTACCCCTGGTGATTGATAAGTTTCAAACGATCACATGTAATGCTTTAATAATTGATCTTCTCCCTTACTATCTGCAGGTTGTGCTGAGAATGGTTACAGATTTCTATGAAGTCCCCTTCCACAAAAGCACTTAGCTGAGTGGGCTGCCTGTGTAGCCATTTGGGAGCTATTACAATCAGTGCACAAATGCTCAGATTTGGTCCCAGCAGCCAGAGCAATAAACCCACGTTCCCTGCCAACAGACCTGCCATTACCCACACCGTGATTGCTGGTGGACTGCATGGGGTCAGAGAGATCAAAAGGGTTGGTGCAGGGGCAGAGGGATCTGCCTGAGGAAGGACTAAAGAGTGGTTGTCCTGATGGAGACTTGAAGTGCTCAAAGTGGCCTGTTCTCCTGTTTAGCAATATAACAGGAGTTACTCCAGACTCTCTTTGAAGTACTAGTCTTTCAACAGAAAATGTGACATAAATCATAATGCAATCACAGAACAATGTGTTCACCCCAACTGCCAGGTACAGAAGGAAGGAAAATATTCAGGAAAGATCTGACACAGACAGAGAGCTCAGGGAAGAAGGGAGAGAAAGGGAGTGAGGGCCTGGCCTGAGAAGGCCTTTTGTAGCCCTAGATCCTGCAAACCTATCAGGCACCAAGTGTCCTGAGCATCTCAATCTTCCTCTGAAACAGGGAAGAAGAGGAACACACAGAAGCCTACTACAGGACACCAGTGTTCCTAGGTACTTGCAAGTATTTTTTTGGGATATGATGGCAAGAAGCCAAGCAGAATAGATCAGTCTTGCTTGTTGTATAAACAAGAGACTCATGCATGGCTGTCGGTGCTGCAGCTGCTGCGCTGGGGGGACACGTATGAGAACAGCTGAGAAGCCACCAGGAGCAGAGGACAGGAAGAGGTAGTGTTGCTGAAGGCCAAAAAAGCACTGGAGCACTACAAGGGCTATCACTTTTTAGTGCTAATATTCTCAGGAGCCCATACCAACTCCTCCCAAGGCTAATCAACAACTAAGAGATTTTTCTTTCACATGTGAGGAATTGCTGCATAGTGGTCTGTGTGCTTACTCACCAGTGTTTTTCTCCTCAGGAAAATTAAAGGGTTTAGACTGCATGGAGAATCACCAACTTAAATACTCTGGCTACAAAAATGTACTGGTATAAGTTTTACCATTCATGATCATTAGGATGCAGACTGCATGAACTCAGAAACCTGCAGACAGCTGGGCTACCATCATTTTATCATAGCATTTTGTATATATACATGTGTGTATATATGTATAGTTTAAAAGATAAAACTTGAACAGGCCACATAGCAAAGTTCAGAATAACAGTATTTTCAAAAGTTTCTTGTTATTTTAGCTAAGTTTATTCCCCAGAACACTTTTTCTATATATCAGTTATTATTCATAGGTAGTTTCCAGGGCAGCCAGGATGAGCAATCAGGAGCACATGGGCAGTACTCTACCATCACAAATTCAGTATGCCCTTTCCCATTTCCTTTCTGCCCAAAGAGGCTGTTGTCATGGAGGGAAAAATCACCCACTCTGGCCACAGCTGCTGATTGCCAATTGGGCTCTGGCCACCTCCTCTCTCCTTCTGTGGTGCAGCATGGAAATACTTAGATTGATGTAAAGATAGATGTTGTGGATCCCAAAGCGTGTGTTTGGCTGAAGCTGAAGCAGACTTCAGTTCATTTCACGAAACCCTTTCTGTTTTATCAGTTGAACCTGAGTTTTTCCCTCTCAGTGGCATGGAAGCAACTTTTTCTAGACTGATACATGGGCTTGACATGATATCTTCACTGTCATTGGACTAAGTCCATGCCCAAACCAAGAGCAGATTTTTCCCACTAATGCGAGTCTCTTCGACACAACCTTTCGAGTGTGCTTTGTGCACAAGCAGAGCACTAAAAACATCATAACAATAGATCGGCAGCAGAAAAATCCAGTAAAATATTACCCCTATGTTTCTCCTGTCCAGCTCATACCAACTCCTTTGCATGGTTGCACACTTGAAGTGCCCCCCAAATACAGGATAGAATTTCAGGAAAATCTTATGGTCCTTCATGGTCATTTTCCAGACTCCCTGGTTCTTTATTTCTGAGACAGAAGAGACTTCTCCACGGCAGCCCCAGAAGTCCAAGAGGAGTTAAATAAATTAACCTCTGTGAGGTGATTTGCAGTTGCTGGATTGATGGCTCTGTGTTAGTGCAAAGCAAATTCATGTCTTAGTCCAGTACTCTTTCCAGGATATGATAAGGACTAACTAGTTTCTTTTTCACTGCCAGTGAGAAGACCAAGTGCACGCTGCACCAAAGGCATTTCCAAAGCCTTTGATAAAGCACCCAGCTGTGGGAAACTTCTAGGAGACAACTCCATGAGCATCCTTCCTATGCCTCCCCCTATTCTACACTCCAGTCTGAAGAGGGACCTGATGTCAAATACAGGCTTGCAAAGCTCTGCCAGAAAACATTTGATGCTCACCTTGACAATAGATGCCTGACTGGATTTGGAGGACCCTGGGAAGGGCTCTGAGGTCCAGAGAATGAATGAACTTCTGCAGGGTAGAGGCCATGGTCCGCAGCACTGCAGCATGTGGGTTTGGCACGTAAACACCAGTGAGAAGCTCTCAAGGCAGCAACACTCTCAGCCTGGTGCATGCTGTGCTCGGAAGCTCCACAGCAGAGGGGAGGAGTGGCATGGGGAGGAACTTCTGCTTCCTTCCCTCTGCGGCTGCCTCCTCCCATAGGTGCAGCTGGAGCAGGGTGAGGCAGCTGGTGGTCCCATCAGCTGGTTCTGGCACCCACATCCACCAAGGGTCTGTGCCAGGCTGGGAGACATGGGAGGTTGCTGTGGGTACTGGGCTCCAAAGGGTAAAGGGAGATCTGGTACAAAATTTCATCAGTGATAGTTATTGACACAGTGAAAAGAAGACACTGAACATCAGCCCTGCCTAGAGTGGGAAAAAACCCCACAATCTGGGTGTGGTGGTGTTGTTTTTTGGGGTTTTTTTTCCCCCTCTTGGAACACAGCAAAATAGTTTGGTGTTTGTTCACTTCAAAACCACAAACAGTCCTTCAAGAACAGAGATGAAGCACTCTGCTGTCCTAAATATTTTATCTGGATTTAAGATGTACAAATAGAATACTAATTACTTCATCCTCTAAATGGACATTTAAACACAATATTGTTATGCAAAACAGTCAACATTTTCTTATGCCACCAATGATTTGTGGGAATTTGATTTTGAGTTGCTTCAGCTGGAAAAGAATTTTAAGAGACAGTACCAGGTGAAAATCAGACTGCACTGGTGACAAACTCCCAGCACTGATCCCAGCTCTGCCAGTCTGAGCTTGATCAAGCACTATTGTTTCAGCAGGACTCTTCTGAAGAACAAGGCCATAGTGAATGAACAGCAGACTCAGATCATGAGGGAAACTCATGTATCTGCGATTTCATGTTTCTTTGCACTGCTCTCCTGTCTCCCTGAGGGGTCAGAAAAAGTAGAAAGCATGGCATTGTGACAAGATAGTGAGCAAGATAATCAACCATTTATTTTCAAAAAGCTTGCTAGCTTCATTTCCTCCATATATAATTTTTGCAGGAGACAATATTATTCACATATTTAAAAGATTTTACAATTAAAACTCTCAAATTCTTAAGGGGGATGCACTGGCTTTTAGGTGCTGGGCTACCTACAGAGTCTGAAAAGTTTGTTAACTTAGTCTTAACACATATTTTTCTAGAGGTTGTGAAGTGGGGAATCTCCAGGTGCAGAACTCACTATTGCTGGTCATTAGTGCTGCAGGTGCTGCAGGGAAGAGGAGTAACTGGGCTTTGAATGTAGGAGTAAAAGCCAACCTAGAGAACATGCACAGCCAACAACTCATCAACAATTTAATACAATACATAACCTGCTCTCCCTCCCAAGGAAACATATTTGAAATTATGCAAATACAGTAATTTGATAGAGAGGTGGAGAAATTACATGTATTCAGTGGTAATCAAAAGACCCATATGGTAAAAAGCTGGTTCTTACAAGCACAAAGCAGCGAAATGTGTGAGTGGCTTCAGTTATTTCAGTGGGACATCTTTGTATTTTTAAGATTTTGTGTACAACTCTTGCAATTAAAGACCAGCTTCCTTGCTCCCAAAGCTGTCAGGTATTGTGCCAGCAGCTGGGCTTTACCTGTACAAATTGTTTTGATCAATGGATAAAGAGCCCCTAAGGCCATTTCTGTAGTAGCTCAATTCACTTGTATTTGGCTCTTCACTTTAGTAATACTGCCAGGAATAACGCCACAAAAGAACATTTAACATGGATGGCAAACGCACACAAATTAATAAATGTTTTTGAAATTGCTTGAATCTAGCAAAGCAAATGCACTAATAGACATGGATTTCACACAAGAAAAATTCAGAACAAAACCTGGTTTATATTGCTGAATCCAGCAGCCCAACAGCAGAAGGCAACTGCAGCTCTGCTCCCATGGCCAACAAGCAGCATGAGTTTCCAATGGGCACAGACAGACAGACATATACAGCGCCCATACACATAAATACACTGCCAGACAAACCGCAGCAAGCCCCAATGGTCTCATCCTGTTCCCCTTTCTGGCTGATTGATGTATTAGTGGGAAATACACACATATGCATTTATGAAGTGGGGATCCCTCCAGCAGCTGAACTTAGGCCCAGTCCACCCAGTGGGCTCTGATCCTGCTGCCGCTGGGATGTGCAAGCAGCTCTGCAGGCCCAGAGCCTCTGTAAAGTGCCTGGGAATACCCTGGAAATATCTCTGGAGTTCCTCTATCCACTGTTATTCTTCTGTGCTTCTGTGTGTGTGCATGCAGAAGCCAGCCTTCATCACATAACCTAACAAAATCAACCATCTTAGCTGCAAGGAAGGAACTAGAAATGCACCTGTTTGAAATTGCAATTTAAATCAGGAATGCTACCCACTGGTCATTTTTTAATCAGAAGAGTTCCCTCTTCTAACACAGAGACTGGTAAATGAGAGTCACTGACGTGCTCTTCCAAATGCAGGAGATTTTCCAGTTTGATGCGTAAGGCCAAGTGCAAAAATAATTTGCTGTCACCAAACCATCCTTGATCTCGGAGTGAGAGATCATCAGATTGTCATCATGGACTGCTGGTAACAAGGGATCCTTTGGGAAGGTGTTCATGTTGCAGACTAAATTCTTAGAAGGATATTGACTAAGAAAAATTGCTTTTGTTTTGTCCAAGTTTCAACTTTGAAGATTAGGACAAGTTGCTGAAAAAAATGTATGTATACTATACCCAGAGGAGGCAATGCCTGACCTCATTCTTCCCATACGGAAAGAACAGGGATCACAAACCTCCTTACCCCTACTTCAGTTCTAAGCTGTGACATTCTTCACAAAGAGCCTGCCAGGACCTCAGTGTTACCTCTGCCCTGTGGGAGCCTGCAGGCACAGTCAGCTTGGCCACTCCATCCCCCACTGCCAGCGATGGGGTGAAGGTCAGGCTGCACGGCCAAACCCACAACATCCAAAGTGACCGTGAGTCCTCATGCAGCCACAGTGTTGGCAGCTCCAGCTGCTCTGGAAGGTGCATACAAATAGGGACCCATGTTTCCCCAGGTGGAAAAGCCCTGCTTATTCCCCAAGGGGGTGGCCAAGGACCAGTGTAGAGGAATGGGACAGAAAAATTCAGAAGGATGGACGCATAGACAAAACACAGATGTCCGAAAGCTACATCCAGGAATATTTTTCTAGCTTGCTGATGAGTTTAATTATTGTTTTCCAGAGAGTCAGTAAAATGTTCCAAAATGTTTCAAAAGAAAATAATTTCTAAACCTGTGAAGATTTGTATTATTTTTTGAACTCAGTTCATTTGTTAGATAAATGCGGCCATTTATTGAGCTGGTTATAACTTTAAAATGGAAACTTTAAAACAATCCCATAAATATGAAACCAAGCATTATGTCTACAGGAATATATGCACCATTTGTTGAACTTATAAACATAAGGGAAATATATTTGATATAGCTTACTGAACAGTAATTTCAAAGAGGAAAGTGCTTTAGAGAAACTCAGAACAGTCAGGACCTGGGAGACCGCGTGAGTGAGTGAGGTTCATATGGAATGGTGGCACTATCTTTTGAATCAAATTCAAGACACTGCAGGAAATTCAATACACTTGCATAGTTTTTTTCAGTGTAAGGTTGTCATGGTTTAGGAATTATATTCTTCAATTTAGTATTCCCAATAAAAAACCCCATGTGAAGCTTCCCCTACCTGCTCTCCAGTTGGTGGTAAAAAAGACAAAGTTCTTAGGCTGAGATAAGAACAATATAGTGGAAACAACAATGAGATAAGAAAATGAACAGTAACAACAACAAAATTAATAATAAAAGTACACAAAAGAGAGAGTGATTCACATGTAGAAATGCTCACCACAGAGCCTGAGACAATAAACAATACCAGATGCCATGATTTTTTTTGACCAGAAGGAACCCCTTCTCCTTTGAAGCAGGGGTCCCTTTTGCCTTCCCCTGGAAATGATGTGAGGAGTTACAGAAAGACCCCAGTGTCCTAGCCATGGCTCTTACTGGCTGCTTTAAAAAAATGAACCCTGTCCTGGCAAAAAACAGGAAAAAGGTGGACACTCCTCCTGTCATTACAATAGTCTGACTTTATTAAAAACAGAGTCAGACCAAGCTGTAAGGAATCCTTCCTGACACAGGTGCACTGAGCTGTGAAATAATCTCCCAAGGGAACAGTGGACTCCTGGAATGTTTAAGCCTTGAATAAATAAAGGACTCCACGATACCATCTAGAATAATTCTGACAAAGAAAGGGAGACAGGTCATCTATTTCTATGGGTAGTTAGCTATATTGTTATCCTTCATTTATAGGAATCTACTGTCTCAATACCTAAGTCAGGAGAACAGTATAATATTTAACTGTTCCAGAGGTGAACTGAGCATTAAAAGACGCTGCAGAGAGTTTCAGGAGCTGTGGTCTTCCTCTGCTAACCCACAGTGCTTATGGTAAGATCAATCAGATTTCATGCAACCCACCCAAGAAGCTCAACACTGAACTGAGAGCTGTGCCCTGCCAATGGCCTGTGTGATGTAAGATGATGGTCTCAGCTTGAGCAAACTGTCCCCAATGTGAGAAAAAAATCTAATCTCTGCAATGCCACACATAGATTATTCACAGAGAGAGAGAGGCTGAATTGGCTGAAACATGAACTGTTGGAACCAACACAAGTTACAACATGATAGGTGGGTCTTTGTGTAAAAGCTTTTTCTGCCCCTTCAGTATGTATGGGTGGATAGGATTTATTGCCCAGTAAAGCCAAAGGCGATCATCTCATAGCACTGAAATAATTCTATCCAAAGAAACCTAACTTTTTTGGCCTAACATTTAGCTTACTTATCCTCTAGCACCTGCAACAATTACTTCTAACTTTTCCTGAAAATCTAAAGCTCTCATTGTTCAGAATAATTCACTGACACCAGAAAGTTGTTTTGTTGTTTTTTTTTTTCCTTTTTTTTTTTTTTACATTCTTTCTTCCATTGACAGTGGCAGCTCACACTCCCCCTAAGATGAGTCAATTCAGGTAGAGGACTTTTCAAATCTGCAGAGGCAGATCTTGCTGGAAATTAAAATTAAGAGCCATGTTAAAAAGCAAGGATCATTACCCACAGAATTTTATACTGCTTTATCATCAGTTGAAGTCCACAGATAGAGATAAAATCTGCCTTTCTAAAAATGCAAGCCTCCTCTGCTCCAAGCTTTTGCACTTGGTATAAAAATTATTGTGATGAAAATCCTAACACCTTCACAAAGCAGGTGGTCACCCTTGTGAATTGTGGTGGCTCCTGGCTCTAAAATCTTGGAACATTTTAGTGCCCTGTCATTTTATTTTGAGCTTTCCTTTACCTTTTCAGGAGCTACATTTTGGGTTCTTTGACATTTCCTTACAATTTAACAGAGAGATCTTAGACATGCTCTTCGTATGGAATTTAAATGGCTTAGCAGGTATGAACAAAAGGTTGTTAGTAAAAGCTCTTGAGCCCACCAGGTTTTTTGCCAATGTTTGACTCCAGTGAACAGTCTATTGAACAACCAGGATCCCCTGGTGGTTTCAAAAGAATTGAAGCACATGTACACACATTACATTGTGAAAAATAGTAAGGTTTTGGCTGACTTTTTTATGGACTGAACAACAATAACCTGTGGGTGTTTTCAACATTTTATTGAGCAATCCTGTACCTGCCAGAGTCAGAAAGATCTTTTCATTGATTTTAATAGAAGTTGGAGTATATTGTTAATAAGAAAGAGCTATGGCTTTCAGCTGGTTGTGGCTTCACTTGGAAGCACCTTGCTTATAACGGCGTTTCAAGTTACAGTCCTGCAAAAAATATTGACATGAAGTTCTCCAAAGTTTCTTCAACAAAGAGTAATAGCTCTGTATACACCAGTAAATTATAGAAAATATATCTCCATAAATCTCTCCTCAGCTGTTGATGTGATAAGAATCGTGGTCTTAATGAATGCATTTGATGTGTTAGCACCATGTATGTATTGAACACTCAACCCCCTGAAAGGTTCCAGCGCTGCAAAGGCAGACAGTTCTGCCAATGCTTTGTTCAACCACAGAGAAAAAAAGACACTATTTGAGATTTCTAAGCTCTGTGCTTTGAGTATAGACCCAAAACTAAAAATAGCCTTGAGACTACAGAGTCTCAAGAAAAAATTCTCCCATCTATTGATAGGTATTAATGCTACCTATCTTTATAAATCTATGAAGATGATTGATACTGAAGTGTTTCTAAAGCATTTTGAAGATAAAGCAGAATGCAAATGTTTAATAGAGTAGGAGTCCCAGTACAAAGAAGCACCTGCCAAAATGAGCCATCCAGGTGATCCTCCGCCTGGGTTACCACTTTTTATTTGACAGCACAGAATATGAACTCACTCTTCCAATGGAAATATTTATTGATCTGTGCATGGCATCGTACTACAAAGTCTATTCAGGCAGGCTCAGTGTTCCAAGGGCTAAGCAGATATTAAATATATTTGAGTTCTATCTTCCCTACTCAGTTTGGGAGTACTATTTTTCTTGAATGGACTCAGAGCAGAGAACTTTCAACACAACCAGGGCTACATGGAAAATCTGTGGCAAAGCCATATTCTTGAGTTCTGACCCCTAAAGCCCAGCCTAAATCTTCTCACTACAGTAAGAATTCTTACTCTTTCTAAAAGATAAAACGTGTTACTCTCTGTAAAAAAAAAAAAGAAAAAGTCAAATGCAAACTCCCAACTCAACACCTAAACTGGGCAAATTTTATTATCTGTTTGGTTTCTATGGATTGTTGATTTGTTTCAGTGTTTTTTTTTTCTTGGTTTTTTTTTTGGTTTTTTTTTTTTTTTTTTTTTTTTTTTTTTTTGTTTTTTGGTGGGGAAAGAAAAATGATGTGAGGGACCTAAATAAAATGACATCCTACAGCTTTAGGAAAAAGATGAAGTAAAGATTTTGGCAGTAAAAATTACTTGAGATGTCTTCAAATTACAGAAAGTGTTTTGAAATATATTTGGCATATCTTCAATGCATTTTGACAGCTGGAAGCATGCTGAAGAAATTTTTGAATTAATTTCAAATATCACTCTCACCCTTTGTGATTTCTTGAGTGGAGTGGGCTGTAATTTATTTTTAAAGAGTCAGTGTAGGCTTCTAGATGCTGTTATAGGAATCCAAAATAATCTTTTTGCACCCTGTCACTGTTCAAAGAAAAGGACACTGTATTAATTTAAATATATTTGTGAAAGATTGATTCCCCCAATGGAATTTACATAGCTACTTTCACTAATTATTTCTGAAGTTTCACCTATAAGCTGTCAATTTTCCACAGAAGGGAAGCAAAACAGTTTGACTTTTCCTGACAGCAAAGAGCTCTAATAGAACTATAATGAAAACTGGCATCTCACACTCCTTACCTCCCCAATGTCTATACTACCAGAAGAAAGAGCACTAATAATTCCTTTTTATGGGAGCACTAAAAACCGCAGTTTAGCCTAAACAGCTGGTTAAAGAAATCAACAAAACATTTCATTTAATAAGGGTTACCTTCAATGTTTTTTCATCCTTAATATTTATCTTAAATTACAGACTTGTCTAACTTTCAAATTAATGATGAATTGGTGGCACTGAATGTATTTGCTCATTTTTATTGAAACTGAAGTACTAACTGTCATTTAAAAATGCAAACCCAAGCTTGTTTTTGTCCTTCCTTCCTTCCTTCCTTCCTTCCTTCCTTCCTTCCTTCCTTCCTTCCTTCCTTCCTTCCTTCCTTCCTTCCTTCCTTCCTTCCTTCCTTCCTTTTTTTCCCTTTTCTTTCTTTTCTTTCTTTTTTTTCCATTTTTTTTCATCATTAGTGGTAGCCTTTCTTGAAAGTCCGCAGAAAGAGAGTCAGTCAAGCACTCAATTTTATTTGCCCAGTTTTAGAAACAGCTTTAGAAAGCTGAAGAACAAACTTAAATGTAATTACTTCCATTCTGTGTATGAAGTTGAATTTAAAAGGAAATTGTTTCTGCAGGAAAAATGTGTCTCTTTAAAGAATAAAGACTTCATATAAAATCCAGTCAACACTTGCCAACATATCAGTGAAATTGGTTATAATTTCCTACCTTTTCCAAGGCATTGATATTGCCTTTCTGCATGATATTTTAGTTACCATTACAATTTACCATATGAAAACTCAGATGTATTTGCTGCCTCAGTGTTCTGCATCTATGCTCTTGTTCCAGGTGTCCTAGCTCTTTCTTAAGGAGAAGCAATATAAAGGTGTCAGTGATTGATGGACTTCTTTCTTGTAGGCTTTTTTGGGTTTTCTTTTTGGTTTGTTTGTTTTCTTATTGTGTTGTTTGGGTTTTTTATTTAATTAAATACACAGGCAAATTGAACATAAATAAAAGAATTTGGAAAAGTCTAAGAAGGCTGTAGGAAAACTAAATCTGACATAAAGAGTTTAAAGGTTCCTTTTATTTGAAGAGACAGCCAGACTCTTGGGCTGGCACCTGCCAGAGTTTCAGCCCGTGGGAGAAGAGAGTGCCCAGGGAGTTCTCAGATTGTCCTCATGACTCCTTATCCCTAGGGATGGTGGACTGAAGGATGCATTTGGTCCAGCTGAGATGAGGTTTATTTTCATTTCATCACAAGCACAGATTCAAGCTCTTTATTTCATGTTTGTGTCATATGTTTTTCTGTCTGCTTATCAACCATAAAGATTTTTTTTATTTTGGGGGAGGGTCTCAGTATAATTAAACAGAGACTAGTTTTTAAATTAATGCAGAATTCAGTACATTTGGTCATAAAAAAATCTGAGAGCACCACAAGCAATGTACATTTACTTCATAACAAACAAACATAAGCATCCCCTTCTTTTTCTCTTCCAGTCCTGTTTCTCCCTCTCCAAGAGCAGAACGCTGTTTTTTCTGCCCTTCCTGGTATTATTAACATAAATAGGGTTGTCACCAAAACCCCTCTAATTGTGGTGGCACAGGTTCCATCCTCTACCTCACCCAGGGGATGGCTGCTGGCCAACACCTTTTCCAGTCCTACAGAGTCACCATTCTTGTGGCAGCCCATGACAAGCTGTCACACACACTGTGAGATGCTAAGCCTTCATGAGGGACTCATTTGGGAAAACTGGTGGAATACAAATGTGTTTCCTTATCAAATTGGTCAATAAACCTGTCTTCCCTTCCTCCTCCTGGGGAAGAGGAAAGAGCACAGGCATTCTTCTCCAAAACAATCTATAAAAAGACTTTTTTTTCTTGAAGAACACATAGGTAGCATTTAATTATTTTATTTTATTTTATTTTATTTTATTTTATTTTATTTTATTTTATTTTAGTGTATATTTTAAGCCTATCCTATTAAAATATCCAGTCCAGAAGGTTCTCCATGTGACGGTCGACCAAGTTAAATAAATCTCATTACTTCTCATGTAAAATGATAACTTACTGGGTAATACACACTACATCCATTTGTTCTTGTTGGCAGCTTTGCTTTGCAGTATGAAACATATGTTCTGATGCAGTCAAGGCCCTTTCACCTTGCCCTTCTCCACAAACTTCATGTAAATTATCTAAGATTTCAAATGGTCTGTAAGGAAACATCCTGGGGCTCTCATTTTGGAGCATAAGTCCTTCTGCCAGCCTTTCATCTTGATTTCAGTTTGTTGCATGTACATTTATTTGACATCCAAGAGCATTTCTGACCCCTGGGCATCTCCTTCAATGTGTTCCTAGCACATGTTCTCCTGGATGAAGCATACAGAACAGCAGTTGGACCCTGCTCTTGTCCTCCTTTCTTTCCTTCTCCACACGGCCAGAGACCCCTGAGCCAGGGGATGATGAGAGCCTGTGGAGCACTGCAGTATCCTGGACCTTTTGGTGCTGAGTATCAAGTGAGATTTAACGCACAGCCAACATGAATAGGTAGATACATTTTGAAAAATTAAAGCCTGCGTCTCCCTCCACATCTCTCTGAGCAAAGCATCTGTAAGTGTTCTTGTACAATTATGTCAGCAAGTTGTTTCAGGCTTGCCAAGGCTAGAGGATGAAATCTACAAAGTCATCCAACTAAAGTCCATTTTAAAAACAATATATTTTGGTAATTTATTTTTCTGAATTCTGCTCTCTGCTCACCTACAAAATCCACCTATGCAATATGGCTGAAGATGAGCTTGCCAGGGAAGATTTAATATATCATATGAAAGAAGCTATTTTAAAAAGGAGGAAAAACATCAAATCCAAAAACTTAAACTCTTCCTAGAAGAGAAAATAACATGAAATCAAAGTAAGCAGAGTCACAGCAAAAAAACCCCTGAAAAACACCAAACCAAGCCGACCCAAACTGAACCAAACCGAACCAAACCAAAGAAAACCAAAGCAAAGCAAACCAAAAAACCATAACAAAGCCCAAAACAAGGCAGCCTCAAGTTTGAAAAAAATAATGCTAAAGAAAATTTGCTGATTTTGGTTTTAACACAGAGCTGAGGATGCTTCCTAAATCTAGCAGGTAGCCAGAGTCCCTTGCCCATCCAAGCCTGCCCTGTGATAGGCACTTATCCTGAGCTATTCCCTGGGGCCGTCCTCTCTCCTGGCTTGGACAGGAGCAAAAAGAGCAATCACCTCAAAAGATGCTTGTAACTTGGGGTGCATCACCCCATTTTGGTCAGTGTTTCCCAGAACATTGTATTTTTAAATACTAAAATAAATTTGAATACATAAAATGTTATTTTTTTGTTCCCAGGCTGTGTATTTTAACCCAGCCCATGGCAAAGAGATAAGAGCATGAGCCTCAGCTTCCATGTGGACTCCAGCAACAGTACTGTTGTGGAAAGGTGGGTGTGGGAAAGTTATTTTTGCCATGCCCCTTTAACTAGTTAATTTTAAAGTTTTCTTTTAAAATAACTTCACAGTAGCACATTTCAGGAGCTGCCATGACAGAGAGTCAGTTGCACAATACACGCTGGAGTATGTGCATCCAGATATTTCTGTTTCCTTTGCCTTAAGACCTCGGATCTTCTGTGGAGTTAACCAGCCTGCCCCCATACATTGCTGGGTGAATCTTTTTTTAAATTAAGCACACCTAAATATATCACTTACCCAAGTTCTTCCTGCTTTGTTTCATGTTGTTTTAAAGCCCACTGACCTTTAAACACTTAGAGACACCTCTAAAGAATTGGAAGGCAGCAGACTTTTTCACCTTCTCCCCACCCGAGAGAAGCACTGGAAGGAACAACAGATCAGTTGGAGTTGTTTCACTTTGGAATTAAATCACTGTCATCCTGATTAAAACACTCAGCAGATTTTGAATCTCAACCAGCAAGAAGCTTGATTTCAGAGGTGCCAGCTGACCTCAGATGAAAGTGGGAGTTGTTGGTTCAGCTATTTAGCGTAAATTTTGAACTATCTGATGAAATTGTTTCTGCTGAAAAGTTGAAATGTGTTACAGAGATAATACCATGTTCCATCCATGCTTGCTTCACTTCAGCCTGTGCTGAGTGAAAAAACATCAGTGACAAGAATTAAAAGAAATCAAAACAAAATAACAAAATTGAGCAACATATACAATGTCCTGTTTCTAGATCCCGGTCAATTTACAAAGGCCACTGGAAGAAGAGAAAAAATGATCAGATAAGAGTATAAAATCTAGTTGGAGAAGCACATGGGCTTGAAAAGAGTATGTGTCTTCCTTAAACATTTGTGTGTCTGTGACAAGTTCAGAATTGGCACCTCCTGGCAAAGTCAAAGTAAGGAGCAAGATCAGGACACCGTGGTACTGTGAGGGGTCTTTGCATGACCCTGCAGGTGTGTTACTCAAAGTCCTAAAAGTGAAGGTGAGGCAAGTCCAGACTTGCATGTGTATATCAACAAAATAATTGTCACATTCTAGTCTCTGTTTTTCCTAGGATTATCTGATAATTGAATTTTTATTTTGCCATGCTGGACTGTAAACTCAGACCAACTTGCAGGGCATGTGCTCCTCCCCAATCCAATTTTTGTAATTTTTCCCAAATGCAAAATCCTGTAGGATTCTGAAGGTATTAATTTATCAAGTCAGCTTCTGTTTTCAGGACACTCAGAATTCTCACTCTGAAATCTTCCTTTACTGTGGCTCCCTGGAGGACACAGTAAGCACCTGCCTCTCAGAGTGCCCTCCCAAAAAATGCTCTCCCCCATCAACCTCCATTTCTGAAATTGCTTGTCTTAGTAAAAATTTTTTTCTTCTAAGAACTGAAAATTTTATATTTATATAAAATTGTGCAAAAAAAAAAAAAAACCAAAAAAAACAAGCATCAAAAAGAAGCCTTCAGTGTAGCATTTGGCTGTCACTTAGCAGTGAGGTAGGGGCTGCTGTCACCCCCTTGGGAAATCTCACCTGAGTAATAACTTCCTGTCACATTTGCTTTACTTCTCATTTCTTGTTTGTCCTCAGAACCAAGATGAATGGCCATGTTCAATGTTGCAGCACTGTTCCCCTTTCCTTGATAGGCATCAACCAATATGGTATCACAAAAATTGCATCTTGAGGTCTTCAAGGCAGACTCCAAAAATGTACTGGAGTTCATAGGCCATCAAATGAGGCATGTGACCAGATCCTCACGTTTCCTGCCTGTGCTAAGCCACATTTAGTGGCATTATTATTTTTTTTTATATTTCACAATACCTTGGCAGAAATGTCCTTTATTGAAGGATCTGCTCACTTAAATTGCCCATTTCTTTCTCCTTGGCACTGTCCCTTGCTCAGCATCTTTTATCCTCAGTGGCCTAAATCAATTGTTCAACCTTCTTTGACCACAAATATGACACTTCCTCAATATTTTAAACTTTTTCACTGACTGAAGCAGTCAGTGCATGCTTTTTGGGAAGTTCCAATCTTGTCTACATTTTTTCAAATTCCATCCTGCCTATTCTTACATCCAAAGGAAATGCTTTCTATGCTGTTGCCAAATAAGGGGTGAACAAGGTTCCTCTCTCTGTGCTGATCCCTGTCAGTTCACTGACCATTTTATTCTCTGTCTCTTGCACAAAGTTTATAAATCTCCCAAAAGATAAAGGCCTATTCCTTAGGCCTCTGTGCATCATAGTCCACCCCTGAATATTCTGTAGGGCTCATCATACCTGTCCCTGCTAGCTTTAATCCACATACCAACAGCTTACTTGTATTTAGGGACAGAGACTGCTGCAGGCTGTGATTCTGACTACTTAAAAGACTATCATCTTAGAAGGGGTCTGTGTAAAGCAAGGCTATTATTTGAAGCAAAGTGCCTGAAAGGAAGGCACATTGAAATAGAAACAAAGCCTGCACTTCTTCCCTGTTTTTTTAAAGAATTTTTGAAAGCCTTTGCCACAGACAAAACCACACAGTTATTTTCTCACAGCTGTAATTACAGCTCACTGTTGCACTAGCTGAACCACCTCATCTGGCTGGAGGAGAAATATTAGAAGAACCTATAACGTGCCTAGTGCTTTTATATTCTATTTTATCCTCAGCCCTGAAGAAGTCCGACCTATGAGAATTGCTGCTGTACTTCTAACTGCAAGGTAAGCTGGAAACCTTGATCATTTCAGGAGATGAAACCAAGAAGCAACCTATTCATACAGTTTAAACCGCACCAACCGAAGCTTCAATGACAGATTTTGTGCAACAGAAAAGGTTGCAGCAGCATCATAGCTTCCTATTGTTTTCCACCTAGCTTAAAATGAATGCATGCACCCCTTGAGCAGGAGGTTTCAAGCATTTTCAGTACACAGAGGCAATTTTGCAATGTTAATCTGGATAATCAGTGAGTTTCATAACAACTTCACCCCGAAAGCGAGGAAAAGGGATACAGCTCCAAGTTCTGCGCAGAAGATAGTTCAGACCATGGGTCCAGATGTTTTGTACCTGTTCATTGATACAGCAAGTGGGTCAGAAAGACCAACAAAATATTAAATAGTTTAATGTCCTTGATCACAAATAATGATTTCAGCTGCTGGGACTTAAGCAAAACAAATGTATTCCAAAACTTTTCTGAAACTTACAGTTCGACTTTATGGCTACTACAAAAAAACCAACTCACTCTGGTTATCTTGAGAGAGAAACCCCAAAGATACTGTAATCTTTGGTTTCATGATTGTTATTGGCATGCAAAAGGACATTCACTTCAACATTGCAGGACTGCAAAATTCTGTGTCACTTCAGATACTATTCTAGAAGTTTAAATACACAAAAGAAAGACAAAAGTTCTGCACTGAGAAATGGAAAGAACTCACACTGGTTTGCACCTGGCAGGAAAATGCAGAGATATTATCACAGTTTGGAGGTACTATGTTTTGCCAGATGCCATTTCCATGCTGATTATCAAAGAGCTCCAGGATACACCAAAACTTGCAAGAAAGATCAGGTTTTGCTTCCATGTCCAGTAGACAGACATTTTTGCTGCCTCTTTTTTTTTTTTTTTTTTTAACACAGACTTCTTTTTTTTCTCTTTTATTAGAGGACATTTAAAAAAATCTCTGAGCATACATAGCTTTCAAATTTATCTTGATGTAATTTGTGGAGTAAGGGACTATTTTCTGATGCAGATGGAAGCTAGAAGGCATTACAAAACACTATTGAAATCAAGCTGTTGTATTTCAACAAGGCACAAAAACATCTGTTCTTTGTTGGCCAAGACACAGCTAATAAACATTATTATTAGGTAAGCATTCTATTGTGCCTGTCATCATACATGTCAATCTCTGCATAAATTAGGACTCTAAACCCAACAGCAGGGAAAGAATTAATTTCTGAGAAGCATGGGCCAAAATAACATTTATGCTTGTCAACCACCACCACAATCTCACATCACCCTTTTAGTCAGTCTTAAAGGAAAATCATTCAGGAAGTTTAAAATAATTTAGAAACACTTCTCTATTCTCAGTATCTCGATGTTTGCTGAAAGAGAGCCCTCAGTTAAAAAATTACCATAGGTTTTTCTGCATAAAGTTGAAGGAAAATTTATGGGACTAAACCTCTGCATGTTCTGAAAATGTCATCCTCAGCACACACTATCTGATGCCAGCAGATTATTCAACCCTAGAAAGTAATGACATAGGTGAATATTCACAGATACCCTTGACTATCCTGGATTTGCAGAGGTTACAAGATCTTTGACTGTTTAACAAAGACCACTAGCAATAAATCACCACAAAGGTTCTTTTGTGAGATTAGGATCACTTTACTCAATTCAGACCTCTACGTGACACAGGAAAGTACAGCAGAAAATGAGTTACTTTTCTTTTCAGTACAGAGGAGAGCACTATAAAAGCAGCTTTTACATTTATTTCAAGATCGCAGGGTTTCTTCTGACACTGCAGCAGAGTGAAGTTTAAAAGAGGCCCTTTATACAGTCATTTGTCAGTCCAGGTGGCCTGGCCATGCAATGATTCTGCAATGTTTTTTCTCAGGCTGTCCCTTCCTAGTACTTCAATTCACACTTGAGGCTCAAGGACAAAGCACTTGCCTACCATTGCTTCCCCAGTCTGCTTTTTTTAGACCTTTGATTTTGGAAATTGTTAATCAGTTTGAAAGAGCACACTCTTGCAATAGCTTTGGCTTTCATGTTTCTTGAAGGAATATTTTATTTCTTAATGTAGTATGTAGGACATAGCCTAAACTAAGTAAATATATTAACTGAGCAACTTCCCAAATGGAATAAATCCCAGTAACTGCTTGCATATGCTGAAGATATAAAGTTTCAGGCTTCAAACCCCTATGCCAGTGACTGTTTTCCAGGAAGGTAAAGTCTCTTTCCAAGTTGTTTCCCAATGGCATCATTTACCCAGGAAGCAGGAAATGTAAATACTAAGATCTCATTGACCAGCTGGGTCTGATCTCTCAGGACCCAGATAAAAGGTCAAAATCTGAGTCTCCTCACACCTCCTTCTGCAATAGTTAGGTCACTATGAACAGGGAAGGCAGATTCAGAAAGCTAAAAGAAAAAAAAGAAAGAAAGTCTCTCACTGTACACATGCTGAGGTTTAGTAGCTGTTCCATCTCAATGACACTGCTTTAATCACTTCCAAGGTGTTTTATGCCTTTTATGGTTCTTAAGTGTTGGATCCTAACATCTGGTTTTTCTGGGAAAATTCAGATAATTTCAACAATTAATTCTTTGATTACTGGCCTATAGAAAATGAACGAAAGCCATCCAAGTGACTCACAGAATTCCTTCCATTAACTACACAGAACAGGACACTGGGGTCATCACTTCTCAGTTTTAGAGCAAAGAAAAACCTCTTGCACATAGCAACCATGTTTTTGGGAACTTGTACATTCTTTTGGTTACTTTCACAATGTGATATTAAACCAGTTTCAACTTCATTAACTTCAAATTTGAACCATCTCACATACCTCCCTGGATGTAGCCTTTTGTGCTTCTTTGTACTCTGCCTTGATGCCCATTTGCTCTCTGTATTTACCACGTGTGAGTCCAGCCTTTGCTTCATGCTGCTGAGGAAGGCAGAGACAATGCACTCTGCAGGGTTTAGCCACTTGATTGAGTGTGTGTTAGTATTTCAGCAAGGATGATAGAAAGCAGAAAGATTTTGAGGAGTCTTGAACCCTACGGACCACTCCAGGTTAGGAGCTGCTGGCACATTGTGATACTGGTGCCAGCGGCTTTTCATCACCTCAGGGAGTGAAACATTCCCCTCTTTCCCTAGTGGCCAATGTCAGGAATACTTCTATTCTTCCACAGCACACTCTTTTTGTGACAAATACTTGTTTGCTGTCTGGGTCAGGTTTCAATCCCCTCATTTCCCTTTCTTCTGTCTTGTATGGATGAAAGTATAGGATACTGGAGCAGCATTTATCTGGAGTGACAGAGCTGGTACCCTCAAAAACAAAGCTGGCATTTGCTTACACTGGGTGAGAAAAGGGAAACAGCTGCACAATGAAACAATGTGTCTCTTCTGACTTTATACTAAAAATCACATTCTAATATTATCTTTTGCCTAAGAGACCCTCAAAAGATATAATTACTGGAGAGTGATATTTGTCATCTGCTTCTCACATACCATATTCCCTCTCATACTTTTCCCTGACCTTGCCAGGAAGAACTTCCCAGAAATTTTTCAATCATAAGCTATTGCAAAAGCTCTTTAGATCACCACAGTCAACAACAGTTACAGAAATTATGAGGCTCTCAGAGTCCTTGAACACTGGCAGAGTTCCCTTCTGCAGAATGACCAGTGGCAGCTATAACTTCTTCTAGCCAAGGGGGACGCTCCCAAGGAGGAGTGTGTGCAGGCTTAGTGCAGGCTTAGTATGCTGCAATGCCAGGATTAACACTGGCACTTGTACCGGTCATGCTTAATGTCCAGGGGAAACTGGACTCAAAGGTCTTAACCAAGATAATGAAATTCTGATGGGGATGGACCCCAATGTCCCAAACACAGCAGCTCTGCATGAGTAAAACTCCACCCAAACATAAATATCATTCTGGGCAGTACAGAATGTGGTTTTTGTGTTCTACAACCTCAAGAGCTGCTCATCTGTCCTGTCACAAAATTAATCTAGACTTCTAGATTAGTCTTCTCAACATCCGCTCAGACAACAGAGGAAGATTTTTCCACAGTCAAAATCATTTAGTGCCAGACAGATGTCTAACAGGCAGGATGCATCGGGCGTGTTGTTTCCACAAAAGGTGGTGACCAGACAGACAGCTCGAGGTAACAGACCCAGCACTTTGACTGCCAAAGTTAGGTGAATGCCACTTCCTCACAGAGAAAGCTAAGCATGTTGTAAAGCATGTAACTTATACTCCACTTGCCAGTATGGCAAAAGAAAAAATAGGGTAATTTGCGTATTAAGAAGCCAGACTCAGTAAATGTTTCAAACCTTATTTATTTACCTTGCCGTTCATAATTAGGAATCAACAGTGGGTGTCACAGGGGAAAAACACCCCAAAAAAAACCCCAAAACCCCTCAAACCTAAACAAAAAAAAGTGGTTTAGACTTGAAAGAGGTGGAGCTATGCAGTACAGATGGAGGCACTAAAAAAATCTGAGAAGCAGTGTTTCTCTAAACATTTCTCTGCTGTTTATAGTGTTGAATGGGTAATTCCATGTATCTGAAGGATGATGAAATTTAGGACATACAGAGGACATGTCTTATGACATACTTCCTGAAGCACCAGGATCAAAAATAATACAATTTCCTTTTGAGATTTTTCCTTATCTAAATATATTGGTCTTCCAGACAAGAATGACTCCTTAAAGAGGACAGTAAATGAGAGGATATCAAAGTAGGGAAAAAAATAAAATTTTTAAATAAAAATTTAGTTAATTCTTACTTTACAGAATATTTAAAAGCACCATAGCATTTTACTGTCTGTTCTAAAAATGACCAAGAAGAGACTGGAATGACTTTAGCTGCTAATATAGAGAAAACTTTGTGAAGAAATGGATGCAAGCTAAGTAAAAGCAAAGTAATATTTTGTACACCACAACTATAATCAGAATCTGGCATTGGTTTATTCAAATTTTGCTTTCTTGGAAGCAAAGCTTACATGTTTGTAAACATCAAATTAAACATTGCTTAATTTTACAATTTCCTAAACAAATACTTTTTTACCCTGAAGGGTATATGCAGACCCATCTATTTGTGTCACAGTTCTCCTGTTGATCTGTGCTTCAATATTTTTAAAACAGTTGGTTCCTGTACAATTTTTAATGGATCTTAAAAATTTCTTCCAATATTGTGCAAGTCATAGGCAAGGCCATTTTAAAGTGTGCACTTCCTTACATGTTTTTTTATCAGTCCTTAACTAATGCAACTGTGAAAAACTATACATTTTCAGGAAAATGTTTATATTTTGGTCCTGTACTTAAAGACCTTCTATAATCAAGTTGTTTACATGAATTTGAACCACAAGCATGTACACAACAAAATCACTATACCAATGTTTCTTGGTCTATGCATAAAAAGTATGTCTTCTACTTACACTAAAACATACAAAAAATAAACTACAAAAATTGTTTACACTTGATTTCAGCAAAAAAAGCTTTCTTCAAGAAAAATGATTCTTCTTTTTTTCAGCCATCAAAAAAGGAATGCAAGTAAACAATAAATACATGTGCTTTCTCCATATAGACATATTTACACTTGAGTCTTTGGCTTATGTTTAAGTTTCTTTATAAAGATCTTTATGTGATCCAGCCATCATTGCACATTAAAACAAAATAAGCCAGTTTTTCTTCTACTATATATAATATATATATGCAACACTTGAAAAGTATAAAGAATGAACCTTACTATCAATCTGCACTGTTATTGTACTTTAACAATGTATCAAAAAGAAAAAAATTAATACCATATAGGAAATATTGATACATGCAACAGATGGTCGCTCTACTGTATCTGAGAGACAGCTGCATATACACACACGAGAAGGTCCTAATCTGAGCAAATCTCTTCTGACTCTGCTTTTCATTAAATAGTATTTATGTGGCACTAAATGTTCATACTGTATACAAGCATAGAAACAGATTGAGTTCTTTTATTAAGATACACAACTTCATAAGAAAAATACTTTGCATTTAAAATTTAAAATCCCTCCCACCCCCCTCTTCCCCTAAAATCTTTCTTCACAGGATCAAGAACTGTTGTCAAAACAGCTTATTGAGATTCATATATTTGGTGAACTTCATCACATCCTTTCCAACTAAGAGGATTCCAGATACTCCAGTGCAACATCATAGCAGAAACGATATTGCTCCTTTAAGGGGGAACAGAAAAAAAAGTTACATTAAAATCTAAAACCTTAGCAGCAGTATCTATAACCAAGAACATTCTTTGCTAACTAGTAAACCAGACAGGCTTGGATTTTCTATTTTTCCCCCCTATTACACAAGTATATTACAGCTGTGATTTAAAAACTCACCCTAACCAATGAAGGGGAAAAGGACCCTGGCTATGGAAAGTAATGATGTGCTTCTCTGATTTTTTCAGTCTCTGAATTGGTATATCAAACATGAAAAGCTCTCGTCTCAGTCAGAGCATTCTTGCAGCGAAAGCACCTTGACTCTGATACACCACTTCTACTTGAGTTAGCTGACATTGAGCAGCAACTGGGGCAGGACCCCAAGCAGCCCTATGTCCAGAGCCCATTGGTACAGTCCCATTGATGTGGCATCCAAAAGATCAGATGAACATTTAAAAAAGAATTCAAAAATCTCATTGTGGTTATTATTTCTCCTCAACAGTTCTGCTGTTGAGAGCTGATACTGGGAGACAGAGATGAGGAGGGAGAGAGGAGAGGGGAAGAGGAGGAAGAAATAAAACCAAGGAAATTAATTTGATGTCTATTATCCTTAGGACTTGAAAAATGAAATCTGCCCTTGTGATTTATTTTTGTTTGCACGGGAAGACAGTGTGATGCATTAACAGGAAGTTGTGGAGATGTCTTAAAGGCTTTATTGCACTGCTCGTTGTTATCTGATCCTGTTGGTGAATGTAGGGCACATGACACTGCTATGTAGTGGTTTTCCTGGTTTGTTTTCTAACTAACAGCTCAACAGATTCTGCTGTTCAAGAGTTCTGAGTAAAAATCCATACAGAACAAACACATAACTAAAAAAAATATAGCAACTTCAGTGTAAAGCTGCAGTGGAATTCAGGACTATTTTGAAATGCAATACAAGTTTGTGGAGCATTTATCAAAAACAAACACAATTTACCTCGGCCTCCCTTTACAGTGACACAAAAAAATTTCCATGTGATCTGACCTGTTTTCTTGACAGCAGTGAACTGAAACTCAGGCAGCAATTCAATATGTTGTGTCTCAGACATCTATGGCACAGGAGAATGCAAAGCATGTGCAGCAAAAGCAGCAATACCTAGCACAGTGTCTCTGCTGCCACAGCATGTTCTATTTGTTAACATATTAACCATCTTCCTTATTTATGTGCTGGCAAGGGATGGAAGTGATGCACTATGATTAAGAGAATCATGTCACAGAAGCTATTTGATATTAAGCAAACACTGACACCTGAAAAAGGGGAATATGGGAAGAGGCAGATACAGCCATTTTGCACAACATGCAAGTTCACAGGGTCAGAAGCAATTTCCACTATGCGTTAGCTAAAACATGTTTTTAATTTCAATTGGCATTCCTGATTTTTATGCTGTAGGCAGCCATCTGGCTGAAAAGTGACACTGGCAGCTGGCAGTGTGAGACTCAAATGGCAGGAACTCCCAAACACTATATAACCTGCTTTCATTCACCTACAAAAAGGAAAAACATCAATGTGGAAGAAGTTTTTAAGGACTTTCCAGTCCTTGATGTTCAGTTTTTGTTGGAGAGGCAAACATTCAAATGGATAGGCACTCATACTGAGTGCATAAATATTAACCAGAAGATTCAAAGTTATTTTGAGTTCTGGCAATGTATGTATGGATATTTAATTTTGCAGTTTTGCTAATTCAGGCTCATATTGTTTGTATTAGTTTATTGTTTATATTGTTTATTATTTAACTGTTGGATTCAATGATCTTAAGGGTCTCTTCCAACCTAAATGATTTTATATATTTGCTTGCAACATACTAGATCCAAATGTTTGATTTCAAAGTTCTGAGGTATCATTTTGACTACTACATATCTGAGTAACAAAGACTGTCAGTATTCAATACAACTTTCAAAGCAGCAGTTTTTACTAAGGGGCAAAATATTCACAGCTCCAGCTAGGAATCTGTACTTCACAGCTTAATTCTACCAAGGAGAAATGCCTTGCTCTCTAAAATTTCAAGGTAGCTTGTGTGAATGCAGCCTGCTGCAACTTCCTTTCAAACAAACCGGCTTATTTTGGGAGATTAAAGTGCATTCTGTTAACTCAGAATGCTTTCTGTGGAAAGCATGCAACCATGATGAGAAAGGTAGTGTTAAATGCTTAGCCTGTCCTCTCATGATGCTGACTTGCATTTACACTGTAGCTGTCCTTTCTTCTTCTGGCCCACAGTAGGTTTACACTGGTTTTGTGGGCACAGGACTGAAAACACAGCTCATGCAACGAGGCAGCCTCTGGCTCCCTGGCTGTTTGCAGGAACCCTGCGGGGCTGGTGCTTACCGGAGTTTCTACCATGTTGGGCTTGCTGTTCCTCAAGGTCTTCACGGCGTGGAAAACGTCCACCACATTCTGCCTTTTCACCATCTCAACCACGATGCCGATGGCACAGAACATCCCGCTCCGGCCACCGCCGTTTCTGTACGCAAGGAAAAGAGAGTTAAGTGCCACTGTGGCCTAAGACCGCATCCAAAACATCCATTTCAGTTCTTTCAAAATAGCACTCATTTCAGTTCCTTCCCTCTGTAAGCACAAGTGATTCCTGAGTCCCAGAGGGAGACCAGACTTCAGCAATCTCTTTGCAGCTCCAGGGGGTTTGGTCTAAGACATTTACTTTTTCTCACCTTCCTCTCAATTACTGCTTTTGAATTCTGTCCTTACAGCACATCATGCTGCCCAACTATGCTTAAAGTCTAAATTACATATGCAGTAGAAATAATTAAAAAAAAAACCTAAACCTAAGTTCAATGGCAAGTAGGATATTAGAAATAATAAAAACAAGTTAAATGCCGAGTACATTTTCCACTTACTTCTGGAAAGACACTCACGTAACTTATGAAATGAGGATTATTCAATCAGATATGCTAAGGCATCACAGATTTAATAACTTGTTGACCTTTGGGGACACTTCTGAACTATTTTAATCTAATTTCAAAGAAATTAAGGTAGGTATTTCTTCTTATTAATTTTGAAGTGGTGTAAGCAGAAACAGGTCACTAGTTAAATCTGAACATTTAAACAGAGGTCTTTTCTTCAGAGTAAGGAGACAGATTGACTACACTCTGCTTAGGGAGAAGAAGATACCATCTTTTCAAAACTCCAAACTAACTCCCATTTAGGTGTCAGGTAAGCAGCCAGCAGCCATTTACCAACAATAGTTTTAGTATGGTGTGCTGTAATAGAGCTTTTTTTCAGATTTAATATATCCATAGTTTTCAGTTTAAATCTCTCAAAATATTGTAGGTTTCCCTTTTGAGAAAAAATGTAGCACATTCTGTGCAAAACAGAAACAAAATCCCCCAATTTGGCACCTATAAAAGACTTCCTTACTGAAACCAGGCAGAAGAAACAGATCTGTACATGTCTTGCACCTGAAAATCATGCTATTATGCACAGGTGACAGTATACACAGTATCACTGTAGTATCAGACTCAAAATACTCATTCCTTGACCTGACACAGAAAAATCCAAAAGTTGAACAAAAGCCTACAGTGATAGGCAGTGGTACTTATTTTTTTATTTTTATTATTTGAAAAGTAACAGGTGCAGGTGCAAAAGAAGGTATCCATAAGAACACTGCTTAAATTAAAACCAAGAATTCATTTATAAGAATTTACTTGAAGAGCAGCAGTTGACTTTCTCCACGTTACTCACAGGCAATGGATGATGGTCCGGCCCTCCCCTTCTTCACATTCCTCTTGCCATTTTTCAACCTGGAGAATTAACTTCAGGAAGGATCTCTTGGAAGCTGGTACATCTCTATGAGAAGCCCATCCCAAATACTGGAATTGCTGCACCATCAGATAGCCCTCCTGTGGCTGAGGAAAATCAAAGAGATTTAGGTCAAAATGGCACCTTTACATCTTGGTTTAGGAAACCAAAGTATAAGACTAGCATGAAACCTAGGTGTTTATATTATGGAGATTCTAAGGTGCGTACCTTGCATAGTATGGCTTCCTGGAATTTCTACCACCTGAGCTAAAGGAAAATGTCAGAAAAGGTAAAAAAGGAAACTATATTGAAGACCATATTACAGTTTATCAATCACAAATGTAACCTGCCCTGAATTCTAAATCAACAAATACCCTACATTCCATAGATTCTATATGCCAAGGTTGCTTAGCACCACTAATCAATTTAAAACATCCCTATTAAATTCTTAGACTCGCAAAAATAGAGGGAAATTCATTTGGCCTCTACTCATGAACTGACCCCATTATAAATTAACAACAAGTAATACTGGTGCACAAACATGACTACTGTCCTTGAAGTCTTCCCTTTGTGCCAGACTATAATAATCATGACAGCCTTGCTGCCAGTCTCTGAGCCTTCCACGTGCTAGATGTGACACGGGGAGAGCTTTGAATAGAATTTGACTGTCACAAGAAAGGCCCCAATAACAGGAAGAATAAATACTCTATCTACTTTCTTGAAGCTGAAGATGACAAGTAGGAATGTGGATTTTAGAAAGGTAACAACAGAGCAGAGAGATTTTTAAAAACAAGGCTTATGAGCAAAAGGACATAGGAGACAAAGAGAAGAGTAGAAAATCAAAGCATCACAAAAAAAGAAGAAATGGAAAAAAATAAAATAAGAAAAAAAAAAAAAAAAGAGGAAGTCTCAAAATACAAGAAAAAAGTGCTATGGCGTAATATTTGCCAGTGTGCCCACACCTTTGTTTCCTGTAGTTTCCAAAAACAGCTGAAAATGTTTTTTGTAATTCTGAATATAAGCAAAAAAAAAAAATTGAATAAAGTACTAGCCACATGAAAAAGATCTTTGCCCTCTGATAAATGAAAATGTGACCAAAATAAAAGAAAATAAAAATAAAACAAAACACATGAAAGATCTTTGTGTACACAGTAATTATTTTTCCCCACAGTTATCTTTCAAGATTAATGAGAGTTAAACATATACTCAAGATACACTAGAAATCACCATAAGTTCAGTATTGGATGAATGATAAAAAGCAGTCATGGAAAGTAAAATAGGGATTGCTGGTTAATTGTACATGGACTGATGGCACAAGTGTCTGTAACTCTTTATGGTGGGTAATATAAATAAGAAATTCATAGAGGTGAGCTAAAGAGGAAACACTGTATGGCAAACAGGGTTTAAGAAGATGCTGCAAGAGTGTGGAACGCTATGAGACAATAAAAAGATAAGCTGGTCTAAGGTATGAAAGAGCTGACAAGAATGCAAGAGTGGCACTGCTACAGAAGTTGAGAAAAAGATAACTGTAGGTTGAGGCACAGTAGTGGCAGAACCCACTAGAGGCAGAGGAATTTTCAGGGTTTTATCACACCCTGCTTTGCAGGGTGCCACAGTCTGCCTTTCCTGTTGTGGTTTTCACAACTTAGGCTGAGAGGGTGCTGGTTGCAAAATCAGCCTCAGTGTTTCTGTTCGTGATTCACCACAGAAAACATTTTACCAAAGCTATGAACTAAATACCTGTCAGTACACATTCATTACAGGGATATTTCTTTTACTGTACACCAAATAAACAGAATACAGAATACTTCTCACACATCAGGGATGAATGACTCAGAACAACATCCATTCACCTTAAAGCTCTCTC
Source organism: Zonotrichia albicollis (assembly GCF_047830755.1). Taxonomy (NCBI): domain Eukaryota; kingdom Metazoa; phylum Chordata; class Aves; order Passeriformes; family Passerellidae; genus Zonotrichia; species Zonotrichia albicollis. The sequence continues at coordinate 72,084,664 of NC_133821.1, read as the reverse complement.
TGCTTATTGTAGAAAAGTACTGTAGAAAAGTACTGCAGCTGTAGAAAAGTACTAGAAATCAGTATTAGATACTGATACTTGACTGACTTTTTTCTGGATAATGTCTTATGAACATTAGTACTTTATTATTATTAAAAATTAAAAAGCACAAGAGCCAAGAGAACATGAAAAATGACATATTTTTCTGTCACATTTTGTTAGAATAATCCTTACTCTTGTTAGATTGCATATCCTGAAAATTCTGTTTATGACATCGCAGTCCATGGAACACGACATGCATTCCACTTGGATGGGGCCGTACCGCAGTATCCCTTCCTCGGGCCAGTATTGTGGGCACCCCTGTGACAGAGCAAAACATCCATAGTTAAATGGTAAATTACAACTTGAGCATTGCCTTATTCCCCTGCAGACATCTCACCTAACCTTTACTGAGCAACTAGTGTTGATTAGTTGCTGTAGAGCAGAGAATAATTGTAAAGTCATGCACTGCTCTACATTTTCATTATGTAGTAAATCCAGAATGATTAAAGCATGTGACGGTACATGGAAAACTCAAGCTCCAAACTAACCTGTGCTAAGTCGACTTCATTTAACATCACAAGAGAAGTGCAGCCATAGTCATACACTAATCTCCAGAAATCTTTCACAGTGTTTGGTAAAGGATGTTGTGTGACGATAAAAGCTGCCGGCTGCCTGTAGCTCTGTAAAGGCAAACAATTTTGTTAGTAGTGCTATAGGAAGTACTTAAATTCTACTGAAAGAGAACAAAACATAAAAATGGAACAAAGATGTGAGAGCAGTTACTTCATATATCATTGAGGATGTAAATGTTAAAAACATATTATCATCTCCAATAAGAACAAAGAGGTTACTCTGCTCAGGTCTGCCTTCTTCTTGGTTATAGAACAAGCCCTGTGTTTTTACACTCAGATATGCTCTGGGCACTGAAGATGTTCCTTGTGGCTCTGTTGAGTTGAGGAAACTGCTCTAGGTTCTGTGTACAGGAGCCCAACAGGGAACCTTCACCCAATGATGCAGAGAGGGGTGCAGAAGTCTCAGAAGATCACGCTCTCCAGGGTAGCTTTTATGCGAGCTCTGCAACTGCACTAAGCTCAATCCCAAAGTCTGTTTCACACTGCACAGCCACAGGGACACCCACAGAACTGACTTTTGGGACAACTGGGACCCATTTCCAGCAGAAAGCATAAGTTCAACAGCAAAATCCTATTTCCTGCCATGACCACAGGTTCCATTTTCTGCATGCTGTGTTACACACAACTGCAAATAGGGACTCCCAGCCTTGCACATAACTGAGATGCAACTAACGGTGCAGGGGCTACTTTCCTGCTGTGGATGTATTATGAGCAGCAAGCAGAAGAGGAGAGATCAGAAGTCGTTTGAAGGCAATTTGCAACCATCCATGGAAAAGTAAATTAACCCAGGAGAAAGACCTGGTAGGGCAGATAAACCACTTTTGCTGTGGAAGCTTGCTTATTTGAAGATTGATCTAAGGGATCGCTACGCGCAATGTATCGACATACCTTCCAATAACTTGTTGTTAATGTCTTTAGCATCAGTACTTGCTTGACAAGAGATTAAGGAGGTGGCTGATTTTATTAATATAGATTTTTTTTTTACTTTTTCTAATGCAGGAAGGATGTTGGGGTACTAGCAGTTCATGTCCCACTTCCTAGAACTGCCCAGGGACAACACAGGGACAACCAATTTTTATTCTTTCCTTGTACTTTTAAGAAATAAAACAAGTCCTAGCTGATGTTTTCCTAACCCTCTTTCCCATAATTCATCATGTTTCTCCAAAGAAAGATAAGGGGCAAGTTCCTCTTTCAGTTTTGTTACTGAAATCACTTTTTCTTGTCCAGGAGTAGTTCCTCTTCTCAGAATAAATCAGTCTTAAAATAAACCATCAGAAGAGAAAAGGCAAAAAAAAAAAAATTGTGTTACCCAAAATTTTAACCTTTTACCTGTAACCTTGTTATATGCCTTCATTGTAATATAATATCTTTTATGTCTGCTGTTGTTTTTCCTTTTATTAGTACTATTTCTGCCTTTTCTGATTTGCCTCTGATTGCCAATCCATTAATATATTGCTTGGTTCATGTTCTGCCTGCTGTTGCACACTCAAGAGTCCTCCTGCCCCCCCACAGCCTGTTGCATTTCTTTCACCCCAAACCACACTCCTCAATGCAGATCTGTTGGCTGGTTCATAGCACATCAATTTTATCCAGGTGCTTAATGCCATTTTAACTGCAATTCTAAACAATTTTTGCTGCCAGAATTCTGTTCACTGCTCTAATTCATCTGTTCAGCCCCCAGTGATACATTGGTCTTACACACACTATTCCTCTATTTTTTTTGACACAATAAGCTGGTTGTGCAATTAGGGACTGCATTTTGCTACCAGTTTGTTTCCTGCCCTAGTTCAGGCAGAACTCAAGGATGACTATACCAATCAGTGTTGATGATTTCTGCTGCTATTTGCCATTTTATTTCAGCATCTCTCCTTGACATGGCAGTTTCTGATAGCATTTCATTTTTGAAGAAGAGGAGATGCTCCTGGAAATCAGGTCACTTATTTAAGCATTTACTGTAAAAGTGGCTTTAGGGGCCTAACTTTGGAAATGCTAATGGGAGACACAGTAAAGTGTCTGGCAGCACATGAGCTGCTCTATTGATCAGACAAATATAAGCAGGTTCAACTCCATTTTTCCCATTAATTCACCTTTTCCCCTGACAGTACTTCTGTTACTCAGACATCAACTTTAAAGAGCAGCTACTCAAAATATAAACTCCTGAATCCTATACTCTATACCCAAACATGCCAAGAAAACCATTTTTTCTTCCTCTGTTGCTCCTGCTTCAGTATAGAAAGACTTTTTTATGAAATAGTGATAGTAACCTCATGTTCAGATACATAACATTTACTTCCTAACAGCAGATTTTTGAGATCCTGCTGAGATTTGAGATTTGGAGGTCTGGACACTAGAGCTTTATATAATGCCATTAAAAAGGTGAGATTTCCAGTGGGTCCCACAAGGATGCCAGAGACTAAAGATAACTACCCTTCTGAACAAAAACACAAGCTGGTGGGGCTTTTTATCTTCTCCCCCCAACCCCTCCTCATTAGGAAGGTTTTACTGGGCACTGCTGCTACAGAATTACCCTTTCTTAAGCCAGCAAGTGCTCTCTCTCACATTACAGGGCTTTCCATGGCACGCTATGCAGACAAAGAAGGTAGTCTCTTACGTCCATAAGAGCAGCATTGATGTAGTTGCTGCTCTCCCCATCAATAGTAATTAAGAAAGGCAGACATCTGTCAGGTGGCAGCATATCCATGAAGCGGTTCTTGTCGTGGTTCCTTGGCAAGCAGGCGATGCTGCAGTCCTCTGCCTGCAGGCGAGGGGTCACAGAATTCAGGGTCTAAGGGAAAGAGGACGCTTATTTTAGCACGCTGAGCTAAAACACATGGGACTCAGGAGCCCCAGGTTTTACTGTAAAATATTACAAATATGAGAAAACATGAGGCATTAGCAAGAAGACATTAGTAAATGCAAGCTCCTCTCTGTTTGTTGGACATTCTGGGGCTTTGCAAGGGAGGGTGAAGCTGCGGGTATTAAAGGCACTCCATGTACACTGAACACATTCCACGTGACACCATCCCTTCAGAAAGGAATAAAACAAAGAGGATCCTTTGGAGCTCTAAAAAGCTATGTCTTAAATGTGCAAATGCAAGCCAGAACTCTCTCTGGCTCTAACTTGCTGGTCTTAATTTCAGAATGATATTTACTGCAATTTTATTAAAAGGAGGATATTCTGTATTTAAAACAATTTTGCGAAGCACATAAACATGGGTGCTTTATTTTGTGGACAAAAAGTTAGGGGCCAATTGCTATAAAAGTCATATGAAAAACCTTCTCCTTAAAATAAATTAAATGTATTTAGAGGCAAAAAATTGTTGTCACATCAAGAGTTAGTAGGAACTGTGAATACCTGAAACTCATCTTTGAGATGCGAAGAGTTTGTCTGAGAGTCTATTCTAATCATATCAAAATAAGCAGCTTTGAATTCACAGACAGGAATGGCAGTTTCTCCACACAGGCAAGCTTCTAGAATGGCATCGTGAATAAAGATGTACTGCTCCTGTCAAATTAGGAAAAGAAACAAAATTGCAGCCATTTAAAACCAACAGATCCTTTCCTTCTTTTAGCATAAACAGGCCTACTTCACACTCTTAAACCCATTCAAAGTACTGCCCATCAATACATTAAATAATGCTTCAATATAAACAGTCTTGTTCTTATTGAGGTGCAGTGAACAAGGATATTTCCATCAGGACCAATTTAAATTCAGTAAAACTTAACAGAACAGGGATAGTAATTTATTTAAGAGATTTTCAGTTTTCTTGTAGTGCTTGTGGGTTTCTGTGCATATCCCAAAGGCTTGTTTGCTTTATCAATTTTTTAAAATAGCTTTTAAGCTTCTGATGTTAGTAGAAAGTGTAAATTGCTTCAAGCACTACTAGTGTGATTAGCAAGTATTTGGCATGCTGCATTCTCCTTATGCATGTGCAAGCTAGTGCATCAGTTGCCTCATACTTGGCTCTAGGCCAATAATAAATGCCACTGTGTTCAAACAGAAGCACCAATTCTTCTCATTTTTACTAACTTTCCTTGTGAGAGCCTGAGTCCTAGATAACTGCATTACTATTTCAGTTAGGCCTCCTGTCAATTTTTACACAAAATGCCCATTATATTTACTTCACCCTGAGAGCAAGAGATGTAAACCTTTTCTAGAACTGCGCCAGCCTCACGTAGCTATTGTGCAACAAGGCCCTTAAAAGCACAAAATTTAACACGTGCCTGTAAAAGCAGCACATGTGCAATGACCACAGTCATCTTCTGGCTCCATAGCCTTATCCATACAGCTATGGAGCTATTGTTGACTGTATGACCATCACAAGAACTTGATGCAATGACAGTGTGTTTTGCTGTGCAAGCATGGACCTCTGAGAAAAGGTGAGAGGAAAGAGGCAAAAAGGAGAGAAAGGAATAATAGTAGATGTCTTAATTTACATACAAGTGCAGATTAGACTGGGAAGGTTAAAGGAGTCACACTGAAACACTTCCCCATGCACTTCCCAAAGGTTAATGGGCCTGTAGCAGGAGTAGTTGACCAGGACCATCTATTGTTCATTGATAGGTTCAACCTATTGGCATAAATTGCAGCATGGAATAAAAACTGCACCAAATTACAGCAGTTTGGCTGCCATCTGCAGAGATTTCCATGAGGTCACAGGTGAAATAATATCTCAGGTACATGTCCTTATAGAGGGCAAGAGAGAGAAGTGGTGAACCACTTCAGGTAATTCGCTAATATAAACCAATCGCCCGTGTTTCTTTGGAAGCTCAGTGGCAAAGATTCGCAGCAAGGTTAATAAAGAAAACAAAAACAGAATTGAAAAGAGAGTGTGAAATGGACATAAAGTTCACCAGTCAATTTATAGATAAAGTGACTGAGGTTTGTCTAAAACAAGTGTCAGCCTGTTGAAATTCCACCTTTGGGATCCTGGGCTTGCTAATACCAGAGCTGGGGAGAGATATCCCAGATATGCCTAAGGTAAGGTCTTCCCTGAAAAAGTCCTTCTTTCTTTCCTTTTGTTACCTAGTTAGGAGGGCACTTGTTTCTGTGCAGGCTACAAGAGTTGGCAGATTTGTTGCACCACTCTGGTTCTGGGTGCTTTTACACTCAGCAATTGTCCCCAGTGGAGGCACCCCCTCGACAGGGCCACCACCTGCTCACTTCGCAGTGTCACAGTGAAATCCTGACCCAGAACGCTTCAAAAAGCATCAGGTGCTTCAAAGGCAAACTGCTGTACCTCAGTTTGTACCATGTTGATGCGCCGGGACCGCAGAGCTTTGACACAGTTGTAGATATCCACAACCCCTTCTCTTTCTGCCATATCCAACATGATATCAATCACGATATAACAGCCTGTCCGTCCAGCACCAGCGCTGAAAAGAATCAGTAAATACTGTTAGGAATAGCCCGAGAAAAACATCCACAAACTTCACAACAATTATTGAGAGAATTGCATAAAATCATTCCATTTTTTATCACAACCACTATCTAGTTTTTATCTTCTCTCCTTCTCATCATAATTTAAATCTTTAAATCTTTTGATGTGTTCAAAACAAAAAATTTCTATCACATTTGATTCACTAAGTAACAGCAAAAAAAATGTTTATTCCTTTTATCACCCAGATCAATACTTAAATTAAAAAAGTTAGTTTTACTGAAATCTGAAGATTGATTGAACTTATGCACTTCAGAATATTATAGATCTTGTTTTTCTTTAATAAGACTAAGAACGATTTTTAAATGATCTATTACAATAAAAAACTCAAATGTATGTTTTACCAGGCAAGTTCCAAGCTTGTTCAGACAGCACATTTAACAACATCCAGAAGATTCACTTATGATTTATTTTAGCTTTACATAAAGCTCAGGACAATTTTTGCACAGTGAATTATTGTAATCTGTAAAGGCTGAGTAACTTTATCTACAAAATGTAATTAAACATTTGACTAAAATACTTAGGTAAATCAAACATTTGTAGAAAGCAAATTCTATTTGCCAAAGGATGGTGTCCCAACAACATAACCTTGCAAAATCTGCACAGGAGAAACCTTCTGTATTTGTTGCCACTAACCTCATTCCATCTTTCAACATCTAGTTGCTTACTTTGCTTTAAATTAATAATCTGTTAGGACATTATATGCAACACCAAGCTATCAAAGCAGATGTATCTACACTCATTCTCAAATGCTGTCACAAAATTGTTGAAGGCTACCTAACATGATAGCCTGAAGTATCATGATTTAGTTGGTGCAGCTGTTGCAGGGAAAAGAAAATCTCAGACTATTCTATTTAAGAAAAGAATCTGGTTTTTTTCAAACATTGCTGTAGACAGCCAAATCCTACTGCAGTTGAATTAGGCAATTCAAAAAGGGAAGAACAAAACCAGAGCACTTCAAAATGATGGATGCTTCAGAAGAGACTGCCGTAAATACCCATATAAACAGTTGTAAAAACTACAAATCTATGCCTTTGGTACACACCTGCAATGGACAACAATAGGCCCTGCACTAGGAGGGTTAGATAATTTGACTCTCCGTATAAAGGAAAGCAGTCCTGTGGCATTGTAAGGAACTCCATGGTCTGGCCAACCAGTGAAATGAAACTGTTTAACTTCACGGATTTCATTGTAACCTCTCTGTAAAAGGCAAAAAAAAGGTTATGAAATTCGAAGTATTTCATAGACTAGGTATTATCTGGCTCAAATAACGATCACACATATTGGTAGAATCTACATGCAGTTTTCATCATTTCATCAATTATTTAAAGCAATGATCCATAGAAGCTTAGAGATGTTATTTTAATGCTGAAGTTTGTAATTTTCACTTTAGATATTAGGTATGCTAGTTTTGCTGTGCTGAAGATATTTTTTCTAATAGACTTCGATGCATTTCACATTGATTTTCAGAAGTTTGCTAACTGGGGCAAGGGCCTGCTACATTTAAAGGCAAATATGATTTATCATAAGACCACAACTGTATCACATAAAGTATTCACAGAATTTGTCCTTTGATTGAGATTGACTCAGAAGTGGTCAGAACAGAGAGGTAAGGGATGAACAGCAGGCATGACTCATAATCTGGTACTTGAGTTTAGCTCAGAAGTGTGACTGTGCAGAAGAGGTGACTTTCAGAGGGGGCTGGCAGCAGCTGACATTTTTGGGGAAATTCAAAGTCCCACAGTGAGATGCATGCTTGGGTAGCGCTGATGCAATGCATAACTCCCACGGTAAGGTAAGGCTGCCTACATTGTGGCCTAGCTAACAAGCCAGAGGGATTTGGTATTCCACAGAAACCTCAGCATAGCCTCTTTCATCCTCCTTGCTACCAGGAAACAGTATTTTGCCAAGCCCTTTCAAAACGTGCTCACCCTTCCCAGAGTGAAGGTCCTGACAACGTATTCCGCGAGGGGCTCCACCTCTACACAAGTCACTTTGAAGTCCCCATAAACTTCAGTGTCGTCAGGCCAGTACTTGTAACACTTGACCTAAATAAAAAAATGGGTATGATTTTACACCAAGGGAAAAGAAAAGCTTGAGGATACTGTACTGCATGTACTGCATTACATCGCATTTATTTCCAAAATGACTGTGCATTCATACGGCTTGTCATGGCTAGCGGCTGTTATGTCAAGTTAAGCACTAGCTACAAGGAGCTTCCACTGCTTTACACAGCTGCATTCAGGTGCCAAATTCACTTCTAAATGAGCATTTGTATTTTCTTTAGTGCTGAGCTGTGGAATATATTTCCACTTATGCTAAATTGTGATGCATTTTGTACCCATAATCAAACTGTTGCAAGTAATCCCAGATACCTTATAGACCTCCCTGAGGTATATATTACTGCTAAACTGTAAATATTTTGCTGGTTTCTAGCTACTGATATAGAAGCACATTTCCTCCATTTCCTCTACTACTCTTCTCATTTGAGTGACGCTACACAAATCAATTCTGCTGAAATATAAATTTTGGATTCAGATAATTTTCCACTACACATGAAAGCAACACAGCATTAGTTTTCAGAAGTTGTTTTTAGACAATACCATAACTGCAACACTGCCTGGACTCCTTCCCCTTGGCCCCTTAGGATGCACGGCTGCCCTTCACCAGACCCTTCTACATTCTGCCCATAGTATGCCTTGCCAGAGGTTTTTTTTTCTTTACACTTGCAGCATTAAAAGAAAAACAAATCCAAAAACTTACTCTTCCTACTTCCACCAAATTTGTGACCATCACAACACAAGCTGATTGCTCCTGCCATATCATTCTCCAAAAGTCATAAACAGTCTCATGAACTGGACCTGTAAAAAAAAAATCCAGGTAACATTCTGCAAAAAAATAGCAAAGTGAGTGCTAAGAATAAAATCCTGCGTGTTTCTGAGCTGATGTATGTGAGCACGTTTGCTCAGAGAAGAAAATTTTGTGAAACCACATCATCCTGCCATTACACCAGTTTCCAGATTATACTGTTACTTCTAACCAGTGCTGGATATTCTCAATTTAACTGAATTACCACTTGAAAGGAAATAATGGCAGGTGTTTCATGTAGCAAAATGACAGAAGTTGCTTGAGAACTACAAGGACACAGTAATTTGTGACTGCATCTGTAGTTACACTTCCAGTTTTGTTTTACATTTGTTAAATATAATGTGTTGAGAATGAGTTTCTTCAGGTGCTCACCAAGGAGATGCCCATGCCAGAGTGAAGTATCAGGCAGGAGGGTGCTGGTACAGATACTCCGCACTTGCTATCCACTTCCTGGCAAGCATGGATGCACAAGCAGGCACTGAGCCAGACACTTCCCCCTGAAGTGTATTTAAACTAACTAAAATACTTTTCTGTGAGGCAATGAGAAGCACATGTTTAAGTTTTGCTTCTTGCACTGCTGCAGAGACATGTTCAGTTGAGTGACAGAGGCATTTACCCTGTTAAAACAGTCTCCAAAAGAGCTCCTTTACCACCATCCAGCAGTACTATAAACATTACTGTATACAATAGACATAGAATCACAGAATTATCTGGAAAAGACCTTTAACATCATCAAGTCCAACTATAAGCCTGACGTTGCCAAGCACACCAACTAATCTTAAGTACCACATTTGAAGACTCAAAACATATTCTTTCATATGCTAGATCAAAGGCTGCACACAAAAGCAGCAATAATTTTTCTCTCCTTTACACACTATTATGTGCAATGATTTGCATAGTAAAACAGAAGCAAAATACAAATGTAGACTTAATGCCATGTAGAGACCTATTTAGGCATCACTTACACAAAAATAAAAAACAAATGTGGTCAGAACTCTAAGCATCCTGCTTTAAAATAAGTTTTTACTTTGACTTTCCTATGTGCACCTACAATCAACTGAGGGACAAATAACAGGATATTTCCAGACAGCTATCTGATTATGCTGACAGATCAAATAATGGTAGAACCCAAATCTAATTATTTTTACTTTAAATCATAACCTCTGATATTTCAGTGCAATCTTAGACTAATCTATTTGGTTTTCCTCATTGTGAGGCATTCTATCAGAAATACAAACCAAAAAAATATAAATTCTTTTTTTTTTTTTTCTTTAGCACCCCTTTTTATTAGTAGGGTGTTATATGATAAAGATTTGCCTCACTCCTTTGTACAAAGAATCTTTATCCTCTGGCATTACTTCACCCAGATTTTCTGAAAGAGTTTAATTTATCATTACTATCTTCACTGCATCCTGGACCAAGTTGTAGACAGCAAAACAAAACATAATATGGAAAGAAAAATGCCTCAAGGCAGGTTGAAACTGTTCTCTTCTCTGTTCATGTCTCTTTTCTCTATTCATCTTCATAATTGGAAATCATGGTAGTAGGTTCTGACTTTATCAGCTGAATTTATCACTGGCAGATTTGCTCAATAGCTAATTAACATGATACATTAGTGCAATTTTTGAATTTATTCACATTCCACCCAAACATACTATGTTAATTTACCATAACACAAGATGACAACTCACAATACTGGGTATGCTTTACTTTCTACTATTTCTATTTTACAAAACACTGTGGAACTCTACAGAGAACAGTTGTTTGATTTTATTAAAGCTGGCAGATCCTTACCTTGGGTTGCAATGTAGTGACTTGGTCTCTGATATCCCTAAAACATCAATATAAGTTGGTTTGAGTACCATATTAGTAACAAAGAGTGGAAAATAAAAGCATAAGGATACTACAGAATCCTTATATCTAGACAACATTTTCAGAACAAACCAATATTTAAGAGCATCATGAAGCTCAAAACCTAAAAGACCAGTTAATATTGAAAAGGTTTAAATGACAACAGATAAAATGAAAATAAGAACATCTGACTTGAACAGACATTGTAGTGTACCAGGAAGTACTCTAGATTGGTCCCTTGCACCTAAAAATGAGTCTTCTATTGACTTTATTTCCCTATAAAGGGAATGTATATGTTCCCTGTATATGTTTGGGCTTTTATTTTAAATTTAATAAAAATTCTCTGCCTTACATTATCTCACAGCTGATCTGTGTTCCCTGCTTAGCCAATATGAAAAAATACACACCTTTTGTCTTTTTAGAGACAGAGAATCACTGTAAGGCACAAAGATGGATTTGCCTCAGGCCTAGCTAATGGGGACAAACACATTGCTGTGTGCACAGAATCAAGGTTCTACTGCAGTGAAATCTGCTTGACTGTACAAAGTGTGCATCAATTACAGTGGGCATGATGCACACAAGTATATACACTATTTTACACACACACACACACATATATATATAGGTAAATAGATAATCCTACAGAGCTAAGCCTTTCCGGATAGCTGGATCTATGCCAATGCTAGCAGCACTAATTTTCCACATAAAAACCACAAGACAAAGAGCTACTGCTCTTGAGGAAATAATTCAGAGTATACTGTGACCAGTGCCAGCAATTTAGCTACAAAGAGGAAGGAAAGTTTAGTGTTGCTGGCGAGAAGACAATACTGAATTTCACAATGTGGAAATGTTTATAACTGCAGTTATTCTCCAGGTTAAGTTTTATTAGGCCACTTGTTGCAAGTATTGCATTACAGGGGACTACAGGCCCTTCGATTCCTGGTATTCACAAGATGCTACTAAAGTGAAGGATTTCAGTGTACACAAGGAGTTTTATATTCTTTTCCACAGACTGCTTCATTATCCTGTCTAGAGTGAGAGCATCTTCCTGTGGGGCTTCTAAAAAACCATTTGAATATCCTATTCTTCGCTTTACAGGAGACCGAAACTGCATCAAATGACGAAAGAATTTCTCCTGAAGTCCTTAATATCAAGTCACATCTTAAAATTATGGAAGTAGAACCTGGGCTAGACAGGTTTACACTCAGTAATGCTTTTGAGAAGAAGATAAAAGTGTCACTTAAAAATTGTAAAATGCCAATTTTAACTTGTAACTTTGTTGCCTGCTTCTAATGAGATCAATTCACTCCTAAAAAAGAAAATCAATATCCTCAGGGAATTATTAAAAATCTGTGAGAGTTTTCTTGTTTCAGGCCCCAGGCAAAATATCACAGGCCTATCATTTCACAGAGATTGCCATGTTAAAATATTCAAATAAAAAAGACAGAAATATATCTGGAGCTAAATCATTATATCCTGGAAAGTCAAAAGGGTCTTAAATAACTTATCAACTAAAAGTGGTCAAGAAAACTACTAAGCTGCAATTATAAAGAAAACCAATGGAAGCCATGGATTTCAAAAACACTTGTCATAACTATTCCACTATCTTCCAAATGGCTTTGGAATGAATTTGAATGTAACAACTTGTTTATTCCTAAGGTGTTAATTACATAAAAGTCATACTGTGTTAGTCAAATTGCCTGGCAAAATTTGGATCAGTTTTTAAGTTTTATAAATGATTTTGTATTTTGATTAAAGTATGGAATTTCAAATTTTAGAGATTTTTTTGCAGAAGTGAGGAAATTTCCATGTCAAAATATATATATATATGTGTGTGCGTGTTTGTGTATATACTTTGGAATACCTAAATTAGCACCTTAAAGCAAATGCCAGCTAAATATTCCTTGTCTAAAAAATTGTTAAAAATAAACAAATAAGCAACCCCCCCCAAACTACATATGTCATTATCCCTCCTTTTTTTACTAAACACATATTATGACTACTCCACAGGTATATTTTCAAAGAACTACAGTGCAGTCTACTATCTAGCTTCTTACATATACATGGGAAGGGGAAAAGAAAAGCTAGTGGCCAAAATGACCACTAAAAAATGTCAACAGCAAATTCTCTTTAACAGATAGGCTCATCTGAGTTATCTAACATCCAATAATATTCAGGGCTAAGCTAAAAGGCTAAATTATCTTTTCAAAACAGGTACAAAAATATTCACACAGAAAATAAACTTTTTAAAGGAACAGATGAGATAAATTAGATGAGGCATGCATAGTTATCAACTGATAAAAATAGAAGAAGAAAGCAATTAATAACAATATCTATATCAAATATTTACAATAGGATGCTGTTATTCACATATAGTGGTACTTACATCCCTGTACAGCCAAATCTACAGCCCAAACCAAAGTCAGATGTGAAAGAAAGCACAACAATGTCAGTGAGTACTAGGACGTAGAACAAGGAAAGTGTACATTTGTTCTTAATAAAAGAAAGCTTTCAATAATTTTGTAGCATAACATGCAATAATTTCACATAGAGAAGCTGGCAAATTGAGAGGGAGAAAGCTGTACATTCCACTCACATCTATGTAGTTGGCATTAATGTAATCTGAAGATGGATCATCTTCAACAGGTTGCAAAATCACCCTGGAGTGGTCATCTGCAAAAACCAAGTAGTTACGGAGCCTTTTTGAAGTGTGATTTTTAAGTAAAATATTAATGGCAAGTCATCTAGAAAACCAAAATCAGCTGGCATAAGTGCCTCACAATTTATAATCCTTAAACACAAATTGTTTACACAGAAATACAAAGAACCATTTTGTCTGAGGGCTGCAGTTACTTCAAAAAACCACTACATTTCACTAAGCGCAGCTGAAAGGTATTGGCACTGTCACAAGTGGTTAGAAACACACAAAGAAACCAGGTTACTTGCTCCAAGTCCCTTTCAACATCAGCTCCACTGTTGGTAATCTAGAAAACCAAAAATGCTGATTACTGTTTCCTCACTTCCAACCCAAGCCTGCTCAAGTTCATATTGAGACATTAATGAAATCAAGACAAAGGAGTTAGCAATGCGCTTGGGATTCGATGACGAATCTCCCCATTCAGGGACTTCCCAGGCACGGTGATTCCTGCATGTTCCATTGCATGGGTAAAACAATACAAATTGCAAACAAACAGAATCAACACCCAAATGAGTGCCAGCGTGTTGCTGATATTTGCTTACCACAGCTTGCACAACAGAGATTCAAATGTGAAATTCAGCCTGAGTTATAAAAGGAAGAAAGTTGAACTGTGAAGAACAACAACAACAACAACAACAAAAAAGAAAAAGCTGAGAAAGGCACTGTTCTGCTTCTCCACCGCAGGTATTCAGCAGCTGTGCCACTGGAGACTTGCAAAGGAAGAGAGAGCACGGCCTGAGTAACACACGAGTAGAGTTATCGCTCAGGATACTCACATGCTATAATGTTTCCATAGCGGTTCTTTGTTCTGTTTTGATCCTTCTTAGCGACATCCCAAGAAGCTGACTGCCCCTCAAAGAAACTCTATAAATAAAAATGTTCCAAAAGAAAACATTCTGACCATTAATTTATCTCCAAAAATAACAGTTTAAAAGAATTGCCCCACCATAAAGTAAGTTCAGCTTTGCTCGCCTGCCCTGGTCACCCAGGCAGTGCCATGGTACAGAAATATCTAGAGAAGAAGGAGCCTCTGTCTCTCTGACTCACTGAGGAACTCCACAGGGATTTCAAATCCTGTAATTGCCAGAAGGCTAAACTTGCTTATGCGTCCTTGCTATGGAGGAATGACAGTAGACTGAGAAAGCACAGAGATACTGTTCGCTCTTCTTACAGGGTGGTGTAATATGGAGCCCGTTTACTACAGCATTATATTGCTTTCCACATTACTTAGTGAAACATCTTTCCTTCCTACAGAGACGTCAGGAACTCTCCTCTGCCAATGTTCATTGTTCTTTTTGCCTTTCCTCATATCCCTACCTCTAGTCACTAGCAAAATTATTCTACATTTTTGAACTCTTAAGACTTTGATCTCTCAGTATTGATAGAAGCAGCTTTTATTTCTCCTCGGCTTTTTCTTCATTGCCCGTAGATATTTTACTGCTGTTGTAGGTCTATGCTACTCCTTCCTTCCAGATGATCTCTTATCCTGGGTAAGTTATCTCCAGAAAATACACAGTAGCCATGGAATCAGAACCTAAATGCACAGTGAGAAGCCCAAAGCAGGGAACAGATGTCATATATAGAGACAGAAGAAGTAGCAAGCAGGAAAACACCTGATACAGCATCAGGGACCACCCTCCCCCCAGAGTAGTGGCTGACACTTGGTCTTAGCCTTGAAGTTAGGCAGAGCATAACAAAGCATGTTTAAGTAAAAGAGAGGAAAAGAGCATAATATTCTTTTAAAAACCACACATTTATTTATTCCAGTTCTTATGTTTACAGTAGAGACAGCTGCAGAAAGGAGAGAAGGTTGAAAACTGTGTCAGAAGAGATTTCTTACTCAGAGAAAACTCATTGTAAACCTAGCTGTATTGTGAGCAACCTTAGCAGTCCCATTCCCATCTTTACTGTGTGTCCTGCCTGATATTCTAATCCCTAAGAATCACAACAGACTCAGAGATCAGAAGCCAAATGAATCTGTACTCATCTTCTGCCGCCAGGACTGGGAATTTCTTGCTTCCATTTTAACATTAAAGCTGTAAGTAGACATGCTCAGGCAGGTTTAATTAGAACTTCAAGACATAACTACCCTTATTATCTCTTTACTGCTTCTCAGCTGGAGCTGTCCCACTATTGCCCTACTGAGATGCTAAAATAAACCAGGAGAGTGCTTCCAGTCAATGTTTTTTGGAAAACCAGGCAGGTTAAATTCTTTTATTTAACCTAATCCAGGAGATCTGCACTAAAAATAGCTCACATAGCTAATTACAGCATTTCCACTAAAGAGTAGCAACAAAAGAGTGGCAATGTCTTACAATATGTCAAAAAGATTCTTTTTATACCC
Source organism: Zonotrichia albicollis (assembly GCF_047830755.1). NCBI lineage: Eukaryota > Metazoa > Chordata > Aves > Passeriformes > Passerellidae > Zonotrichia > Zonotrichia albicollis. The sequence continues at coordinate 72,068,812 of NC_133821.1, read as the reverse complement.
TAGGGAACACACAGGGATCTTCTATCAGCCAGCTGTAAAGGCCCAAATCACTGGACTCCATTTACTATTTCACTTTTGGGTTACATATATGAGAATCTTAAGCCTGTTAATCTGTTTTTCACTTAAACCCATGGCATTTAGTTCCATCCTTCTGCAATACAATGCAAACAAAAGGCTGCCCATTTCAAAGCGATTTTTCCTAGCAAAGCCCCACCGCTGGAGATCTCACCTCATACTCCTCTTTAAATCCATAGCTGTCAGAGGTCTTCATTAGGTTAATATGCTGCAGGAGATCAGCCACCCTGATGGCAGGGTGCAGCTGCCCAGTCTGGTACGGGGATTCTGTGCCTTCGCAGAGGTAACGAGGGACATCCAGGAGTCGGCTGGACTCGGCTGTTGCACTGTGGTTTTCATCTGTATTCACAAGAAATCAGTGCATTATGTACCCACAGAGCAGTAAAACCTGCTGCTACACATATCAACATCTATTTTGAACCTTTTCCTTCAAAAACATCTCTAATTTCTGAGGAGGCAAAGCACTTACTCTCCAGCACATAAATACTGTGAAGTACATAAAAAAAATTAACAGCAAACACATACAAAAGTCTGCAGTCCTTCATCCAGTAATAAAGATGTCTGAGGGGCATTTTATTTGACATTACAAAACTTTATGACATTAATGCACTTGGAAATTCCAGACTCTATCGACCAAAGTAACTTTTTAAGGGCTATTACATATCAATAGCAATATTACACTTTAAACAATAAATTAGAATAATTTCATAGTGGTATCACTACATAATTTGTGTACAGTCAACAAAAAAGTGACTTGAAAACCCACTAAAAAAGAGAAGCAATTATACCACCACTTCAGAACACCACCTCCACTTAAGATGAATCAGCACTACAGAGTGGTCATTTTAACTCAGGTCTTTTAGTAGACAAATGAAACTTGAGTTGACTGTGCTGTTTTAGTCACAACTTTTTGCCCTGTATAAGCAAAGAAGTTTCCTATAACACTCTCTGTGCTACAGGAATTCTCGTATCAAAACCATAGGCCAGAGCTGCATGAGGTCAGCTGCATATATTGTCAATCCCTTCTGTGAAATAGTAATTTTTTTCAAATTAGAAATTATTAGATCAAATGAATTTACAGAGGAAGAAAAATTCTAATCTAAGTAGCTACTGAAATGAGAAGTGGGTAGTCAACCCTTCCTAAACTTTGAAATCAGTTTACCACTTTCCTTTCAAAGGATCTAGATTAGGAGGCAAAACACTCTAGGAATAAAAATGGACTCCCCAGGGATTGGATTTTCTACAATGACACCAAAATGTAAACACTATTAATGTCTTCTGGAATTAAATCTCCTGAGAAACTTGACACTTTGAACTGTCACCCGAGTTGCTAACTTCAGTACCTAATTTATGCCTCACTAATCTGCCTAACAAGGTGAGCAATGTGCAACAGTCACTTTTTACTGTAGTGTTACCCATACCAAATCACACACATTTCAAATAATCTCAGGATTTGTAGTTCTCCCCATTGCTCATAGAATACTTACCAGTAATAGGCACTTTAACCCATTGAAGCAGCAAAAAACGAGTGAACAGAACATGAGAAATTTATTTCAGGACTATATTAGAAAATGGCTAAACGAAAGTGACATTCAAAGTTGTTAAATCTTCACAATAGGCAACAATGAAATCTGTTTAAAAAATGTAAGGGCCACATTATTATACTATCAGTGTAATAATTGGGACTTGGGAAAAGCAAAACTGTCATACCAACTTAGTGCTAATGTACACAGAATGGAGAGCAGCACTAATAACTTATACATGAAGAAAAAGAAAACTAGCATAGCTACAAAGTAATAAGAGTTTCATATAAAAAAACTCATTTTCTATGATTTAGAACCCATAAAATATTCCTCTTCTCTAAATAAGGCAGAAGAAAACTGTTTTGTCATGCTGGGCCAAGCAAAGGCTCTATTAAAATTGAGTAGGCCAAATGATGCAGTTTCAAAGGAACAAGGTTACAGATACCCAGCTTTTACTGCATGGTGTACCCAAAAACTTGTACATTTCTCTCCACTATTTCAGTCCACTCTATGAAAATTAGTACCACTTCCAACTATCAATGGTTTGCTTATATGAGGAAATTATCATGCCCAGAATATCATTACCAGTGGATGAAAAAGCAGACAGGAACTATTAAGCTGTTCTTCAGTTAGTTCCTTGCCCTCAGTATTCACAGCTGTCTGTGACTGTGTTGCACAGCACAAAATACCATGGCAGTATGCCACTGAAGGCACCATGAGCACTTCACAAGCACAGGATCAGATTTACAAAGTTATCTTGATTATCTGGGAGACAATATGCAAATCAACAAGGTGAATTGAATGGTGAATACAACAATAGTGTGTGTTGGAAAGGGAAGTCAAATATATAACTACAAAATGGAGTAATGGACTGGAAAATTATAACTGTGAATTTAACAGGCAACTCAATGCAACATGAACACAATAAAAAGGAGAAAATACAGTTCAGTTAAAAGAAACAGTAAAAGAGGGGCATGGGGGTACCTATTCCACTCAGCTCAGCATTAAGATTTCTTCCAGGAATGCTACCTGATTTGGGGCACTGCAATTTAAAATTCAACCTAGGAGCTGGAAAGCTGGAAAACATTCAGAGGAAAATAATGACAACAAATTTAGAAAATGTCATCTACAAGATGATGAGTGAAAGAACTGGGTTAAACTCAACTAAAAAAGAAATAATTGAGGACACGAGCCTTTCAATGTGAAAAAGTCGGTTTTGAAAGGACAGAAATGTGCCAGTTTTCCGTATTTTCTATGAGTCTCTCAAGAGGAAATGACTAAATCCACAGCAATGAAAATTCAGTCTAGATTAGCCTAATTAGGAAAAACTAGGGGTGAGCATTATTAATACTTAGTAGTAACACCCAGTTAGTAGTAAATAATACTCAGAAAATTGACCTTTCGGTCCCAGATATTACTATTATAAATCAGAATTTGTTCTTACTAAGGAGGACTGAGGAACTGGAACATTCTAGAGCAAGAGTAAAATTTCTCTTTGCTACAAATTTTTAAAACATAATGAGACAATTTCCAGAAAGAAGCTGTATTATATGTATAATATCCCTCCTCAAAACAGAGAAGAGATTTCCTTGCCCCCAGGTCCCTTTAAGATTTACTTCTAGGAATCTAATTTTCAACATGTCTATATTCACATCTACATTCTGATTTTTGTCTTTTATCCTAAAACTACCACAGCAACTGACTGAAACTCAAAACTGCACATTGAGTTTATCCAACCAAGAACTTGGGTACAAGTTGTACTTTTATCTTTTTATTTTAAAGAAAAAAAATCTCTAAAACCTGCATTCAGTGTTATATGCAGCATAGACATATTCAGCCTGTCCATTTCAATTTGTGTGCTTTTTTAAAGTAAGTAAAAAGCTGAAAAATTTACTAGCTAATACTAATTGAATTATGTAATTAATATAGGCATAGAGAAGTACCTGTTCAGAACATGCAAAGAAAGTTGTTGTTTTCTCTTAGATATTCTGAAACTTTTTCTGTTTTCTATTTTTCTTTTCATTCTTGTTACTTAGAAAATTGAACTTTGGGAGCCAAAAAATGTTAATGTGCACCTGAATTTTGTTTTTAAAGATCTCTTAATAGAGCTCTAGTTTCACATGTCAATTTATTGGAATTCAGTTTCAAAGCTCTTGGGAAAAAATTTTAGTGTTTTCCATTTACATATTTCCTCATGTACTCTTCAATTAGCAGTGACTAGGAATAACTTCTTAATGAGGACATAATTTTTATTCTAAAATTGTTGTTAGTCTAATTCTGAATTGATGAACTGAGTGTAAAATTATTTTCTGGCAACAGCATAGTTTTACATAAAACAAGCTGTTTCAACGTTCAACCATGCAAGGAGACAGAACTCATGCAGGGATGGATAATGAAGGACTAGGGTCCTCACCTAACACAGCTGTCGGCACAAGTGGATCATTGGGCACTGTAGGAAAACAAAGCCCATGAAGAAACACATTACCCTTAATTTGTGTATTTTTAAGAACAAAAACAATGTACTTCAGAGTATGACCAAGTGATAACTAAACTCCATTAATTTTGTTACAATAGAAAACCAGAATGAATACAGTTCCAGAAAGCATCCTGAATAAAAGAGGTATGAAAGGCAGTGATTTCAGACTTTAGAAATGTAATGATAAGAGCCAAGAGATCCTTATTGAAATGAAATAAAGAAGACATTACATGCAATTTAGTTTTTGAAAGGGTTCCTCCTTCACTATTGTTTTTTTCACTTTACAATAAAGGTTCACTTTCGCAGAACTCACTTCTTTCCTTTTAAAACCATCCTCTCATGAAATACTTGAATAGCTAATCTCAAAATAAAATGATATTTCTATAAAGTTTTCAAGGCAATTAAAAAAATTATATACATTTTTACTGTTAATAGCTTTTTTAATGCTCAGTACCAAAGAGATTGTTCATAATGAGTATAGGAAAATCACAGGATACACAGATGCAGATGTCTGAATAAAATTCATAGAATTTTATCTTTTATTATCACAACTAGAACCATGCAGAGATAAATACACTGTTTTGGACAGAAATGGCAGAATCCAGGCTTTGTTTTGTTCTAGTCTGGAACAAAAAACTATAACATCAAAGTGTCTGTAATGGAATTAAGCTCCACTTCTCAAACAATCTGCCTGAAATTTTGTCACATAGCAGGAAAACCTGAAATCTTGGAAGACTTGTCTCAGTACAGAAAATGGTCAGAAGAAACAAACCCTCCAATACACACAAAAAAATCACATTCCTAGGATGCTAGAAACTGGTGATGTCCAATTTCTTTGCCAACCAACCAGGACAGCTGTGATGACAGGAGCTCATGGACTCTTGGCATCACATCACTCCATCTGAAAGGTTGCCTGAGTGCCTGGCAGCCCAAGCTCACTAACAGCCATGTAAATTTCTGATAAATTCTTAGTCTGGGATCCACCATCACAGTCCATATCTAACTGTCTCTGCAATCCTGCCTCCACGAATTTCAATGCCAATAAGGCATCAAACTTTGTACACTTTTCAAACTGTTCCAGCCAAAACTGTAGGAAAACCACGAGGCCGATACTCCCATTTATAATTTGTTATGAGACACTTCAAATGTTAGCACTTGGCAGTTTGGTAAGCTTCAACAAACCAATCAATAAACCCTCCTCCAAAAGCCATTTCCCTTACAACGACCAGGAAAGAGCTTAAGAGCCTTAATGGATGCATTTTGCTCAAGCACGGTAAGCAGTATGGGAGAAGAGAAGAGACATGGAGTGTCTTTCCCAAAAGGTGGCAATTCAGAAGCAGCTCAGGCTGCTCAGATCTGTTTAACGCCAAGCCACAAGTCCTACCAGCTCCATGGCAAAATCATATGGCTTTGTCATTTATACAAGAGTCTTGAAATATTGGGTCTGCAAGTGGAGTACCTTGCTTTTGGCAAGGTATAGAGTGCAGATGTTGGGAGGCAAGAGTGCTAAACACTGGCAGTTATAACCCTTAACAGTCAGAAACCCAAACTTTTTCCAAACCAGACAGTTGGCATGTCTACAAAAATGAATACAAATATAGAACACATTTGCAGATATATTAACAAGCTTGTTTCTAAACTCCACAAACAGCAATGAAAATTGTCAATGTTTCCTTCTGCTGCAATGTCCTTACTGCCAAAAAAATAGAAATTAATTTGGATCTCATATTATTATTCATTACAGACATGGTGTTGTGCAGTAATATTTAACGTGCTGGCATTAAATAGTCTCATGAGGGAAAACTCAATTTCAGGTTTTGACTGAGGTATTCTGGAAGTATGATACTTTCCTTAAAACAAATATCATTGCATGGTGAAAGCACATGCAAATATTTAATAAAATAATTTGCCACATTCAAATAAGGACAACATACAAACTTCCCTACTCAACCTTTTGCTTTACCATCGTTCCTGGAAAACCTGGAGCATAAAAAATTTTCCTTAAAAGGCAGAATTGTTTTCTGTGTTTCTATATTCACCTACACTCTGGAGTATTTATAACTGTCTACTTACATCTGGGGCTGAAGTTATGTGAGTCCATAAATGTGATTGACAGGGGATCCTCTGCATGCAGAGTGCTCTGGTCGGCATAACTCCTGTCCATGGCATTCACCATGTGCGTCATCTCCTGACGGGTGGTTCCCATGGCATCCTTGCGCTTCTTTGCAAGTTTGCTGCCCAGCCAAAAAAAAAAAAAAAAGTAAACCACCTTAATATTTGATGAATGTTATTGTCTACAGTAATCATTCTCCATAATCCAGAGTGACTGATAAGTTTGACTTATTTCCTTGTGTGCAATTTTTTCAGCGTGTGATAAAACTGTGCACCCTGCTATGAAACAGTCATGGTCTTGTGTTTTCTGTACACACACAAATGCTGCAATGGAAGTGCTTACTTCTGTACTCTGGCAATATTTTTTTTTCCCCTGTGGAGTAATTATACTAATATACACAAATTAGAGAATATAATTACATTTTAACTGAAATGACAAATAAGAAGCATCTGTGCATGCAGTTTTATCAACCATCTCCATTTAAATATCTATTTTGATTCTGTAAATGGATAATACATTCCGCTTGCTTGTGTTGTTGGGAAAAAGAGTCATGTAACCTTCTAAATTACTTTGTTAGTCAAGAAACCTATGAAGCAATAAAAGAAGCATAATCATTCAATATATATTTATACTAAGTATTTATATTACATTTTATGTAAAAGGTTGTATTGCCCATTCAGTACACAAGATACAAGAGGGTAACACCACACTATGGTCTCGGAACTTAACTTTGGTTCTTTGAAAAACAAAACCACCCTTATCATTCTACCCTTTCATGAAGTTTGGGAACATCGCAATTTGACATTAACAGTCTTACACTATGATTGCATCACTGTTAAAAACCAACCTAATCTGTACAACTAAGCCCCTCAAATTAGCAGCCAGTGTCCCTAAAGTGCACACTTCAGAAATATCGCACAATTCTTCCCTTTTGAGAAAGAAGTGAAAGGGATTTTCATTGTCTCCAGGAGTCAGTTGGAAGGAGATAATATATTTTAATTATAACTTCAAGCATATATCTCAAGTAGCAGGAAGTATGCAGAGCAGCATGAGGTGGGCCTTGGCTCTGCAGGAACCTGTAACAGGCATCAAAGTGTTCTGAAATCTCCCTGGTTTCAGCTGAAGCCATGACTATAATACATTATATATCCAACCTGCTTAGATGGATAAATCTGACACCACATGGTAGAGAAAAAATCATCACTGAATATACTGAGTTCTTGAAAATATATGTTTGAAACACAGCTTATGAAGATAAGCTTTTTCTGCATAGAATACCATCAAATGCTCTGGTAATTGTTTAGACAGTGTTTGTCTTGCATTTCTCTTCACTAACTCTAAATATTTCATGCATATTTTAAGAGCAGACAAGGATAATATTAGATACTTATTGCATATTATAATATTAGATGTTAGGAAGAAATTCTTTACTATCAAGGAGGTGGGACATTGGCAGCAGTTGCTCAGAGAGGCTGTGGACCTCCCCTCTCTGGACGAGATCAAGGCCAGGTGGGATGGGGCTCTGAGAAATCTGATCTGATAGAAGGTGTCCCTGCCCACAGCAGGGGGTTTGGAACTAGATGATCTTTAGGGTTCCTTCCAAGAGAAACTACTCTGGGATTTTGTGAAGACTATCCATCCATGTACTTGTTGAATCCTGAGAGAGTTCACCAGAACTCTCTGTAGGGTTCTGTACACTGTTCTGCAGGGCAAGTACTTAATGCATAATTAAGAAAATGTTACAGGGCTTTTCTTAAGTTAATAGTCTTGGTTCATGATGAGGTACCAGGGTGTAGAATATGGATGGACAAAGCCCTCCTGTGAATAGTAGATTCTTCCACCAATCAGACTCATGTCCTTATTCCGTCAGATTCCCCTCCTTTTTTGCTCCATCTACAGATGGAATAGTTGGAAAACTACTACTCAGTAACATTCTCACTACAAAAAATCTCAAAGGTGGTCTCTAAACTTATCTTTTTTTAAATCAAACTATTGTTTGATGGGGTTCTGTATCAGCTGTTACACGAAAAATAAAAAAATCTGTTGAATGTCCCCCCACAATTCTATACATTTACTCCACACATTCCTTTCAACTTAAGAGAAGCCAGTTCAAGTGATGCTCTGGTTCAACAAATGAAGACTATAAGAACTTCCAAGAGTGAAACTCCTTGAGCTTTATAACTGGTTCTCAATACTATCAAAGGCTTCACAAAACTAGCATTTCTAGTTCAAAGTAGTTTTTTAAGTTTCAAAGCATTTCAAACAGTCTCTATACACTGAAGATCACCTTTTTCTAACGTCACCTCAGAAACAGAACAAAAAGACTATTACATCTCATCTCTCGATGATATTAAGCTTTTCTTTGAAGCACCACTTTGTAACAAAACCTGCTAGCCATGCTAAATAAATCAACAGCTATTAAGGCTTTCATGTTATTACTTTATTACAGTAGCTACTTTCTAATTCTTATGCTCTGCTTCAATGCCTAAAAAGGCCTATTGTGTTGTAGCACTGCAACCCGAAGCTGCTGGGAAATGGGAGGACAGCTTTATTGTTCAACAGCTCCAGGCTCCCTTGGGGTTTGACAACTTCTTTTTCCTTTCCTTTCCTTTTTTTTTTTTCCTTCCCTCACTCAGTTATAGGCACATGCAATCTATGCTTCATGATAGTTAAGCCAGGTTAAAGAACTTGAGGCTGACAGAAAGCGTAAATGATTCTCATTATCTGCTAAAGGATTCATTTGGGTGAATCTGCTCAGGTGGGTGTTACAGTGGTTGGAGGAGAAAGGTGCTCTATCATTGGATGAAACTGTGTGGTTAATTATCTTGAGTAGAAGCAATTGCTATTTAACAAGGAAATTTTAATTAGTCACAATAAATCAGAGAATGGCAGTTAGCTAAACCAGCCTTTTTAAAAAAAATTTTCAAGTTTGTTTAAAGAAGTAAATGAATTCTGCTTAAAAATGTGGAAGAGCATCATTATCAGACACCACCAGTTCATCAAAGCAATCGAGTGCATCTTAGAACTCCTCTGAAGTCAAGCACTTTATGCATTTATTTAAAATGAAGGATGTGTGTAACTGCTTGCTCAATCACAGACAAATTTGTCAAGAGTCCTCACAAAAATTCATTTGGTCAGCAAGTATCAAAAAAGCCAGTTTTGCTTCAATGAAGCAGAACTTTTATACAAACCAATGTCATAAAATAAGATCCAGCTTAAGAATGTGTGTGCAAAGCACCTCAAACTCAGAAGAGGCAGACCATAAACTATTTATAAACATTTGGCATCTGCCTACAACCTGCAGAGGAAAATGGTACACAAGACCACTCCTGAATTGATACTCTGAAAACACACAGGTGGTGATTTACTGGCACAATTCACTAACTAGGAAATGGGAAAAGATCTTTTTTCCTTAGTGTGATGTGTTGCTGTGAATCATAATGCAAATTAAATTATGATTATAATAAATTAAAATGATAGTTATGGAAAAAAAACTGTAGCAAAGAGCTAAGTCTCAATATACAGTTAGAAATACAATATCCCTTTAAAAAAAAGAAACAAAAGGGTAAGAATAACAGGAACAACGATACAAGCAATTTTTCAAGCCTGAGAACAAGGAAAGGTAACTATCAATAAAACGTTGGAAAAATTATAGAGACTGTTTTTCTTTTTTAAAAAGGGATACTGCATCTTTAAAACACATAAAATAGTAAGTCACCCGTATTCTACTTACAGATAGTAGGAGTAAGAATAGTAGCTCCTCCTGGCAAGCAAATCACAGACAGTGGAAAAAGAGAAGCAATGGTGAATGAAAAGCGTGACTCTGTCACATCCAATAAAGCAGAGAAATGTGCGTTTAAAAAAAAAGTTGAAAAAATTCATGTTTCTTTGGTTAGCATTTCAACTTGCTCATGCACAAACTAGCCTTACTTTGCCATGCAATTAAAAACAAAACAAAACCAAAATTAAAAGAACCCTAGCGTATAAAAATGATTTGTTTTTTAGAAAGATCACTTGAGAAAATTACATGCTTAGATTTCACTTATTGCCAAAAATTTTGAAAATTAAATGGATTGTGTAATTTCAACATGCAGTTCAGCATAATATAATGATTACCGCCTAGATGTCATGACAAATGAACAGCTGTGTACAAATCTTGTGCAGCAGATATGCTCTTTACTTTTCAGTCACAAAAAATAGGGTTTCATTAATAAATACATTTAATCAGAAAACAATTTCTTGTCATTCACTTTAACATATTTATCAGTACACAGTTGTATACGTATATGTTTGTATGCGCACTATGCGTAGCTATATGAGTACACACATTTTAAAGAAAACTGCACATTTCCAGCAGATATGTGTGTACTGGCATATCCACCACACATTTCCTGAATGCAAACATATGCTTTCTATTTGAAAATCTTACAATTGGAAATGCTGATGTAGTCATGCTAAGCATTAAAAACATGGAAGGTAAACAGATGGAAGGAAATGAAGGACATTTGGAAATAGTCCAACAATGATTTTGAAAATAAAAATGGCATTGCTTGTTAAAGATGCAGTATCCCTTTTCTTAGCTGGTTTGATTACTCCAGTAGAAGTCTTTAAAAGCTGTTAAGAGCTTCATTCAGGAAAACTTCAAACCAATTTGTACAAAATGATCAGGCGAAGCCTAAAACATCTCAAGCTCATAAACAAAACTGCTTAGTACTCCATTTTTCAATAAAATGTAATGCTGCATTTAATCAGTGATTTGAGATACTGGTGGCTGTGCTACAACTTAATAAACTAATAAAAATGCAGAAACCATTGTTTTATTGACTTTTCCATCTAATAAGCTGTGGTCAATTCGGGTACCAAAAGGGATACTACATAATGGATCACTGAATAGGTACACTACAGAGGATGATTCAGACGGATCAGTTTTTAGTCCCACCACAACTAAGTGAAGTGTGTTTTGGTACGTGTGAAGGTGTCAGAGTTTTTTCAGCTGTTTCTGCCTTCATTATATGAATTACCCTGATTCACTAGATGGACTGATTTAACTCAGGAACAGAGTTTTTCTATGTTTTTTCAAGAGACCTTGACTAAAGCTGGTATAAAAAAAGTGCCCATTTTCACTAAAGGCAGAGGTGGAGGAGAATGGCACACCTACAACATATGCAACAGACGACCAATTAAACTATCATGATGGAAAATTGCCAAACATTAAAGATTCATTAAGCAGGTTAATTTGTCACCTATTTAGAATACAAAATACTACAGGAGTTTGGAAATATTATGTGCTATAGGATGATGATAATTTCTAAAAGGATACTGCCTTCACAGGTTCTGAGCGGGGAAATGGGGGAAAAGGAAAAATTAAAAATATCACTTCACAGATATATTTAACCCACTTTGGTCAAACAATTCAATAGCGAAAATTTGAGCCTAACAGGACTCAGAATGAAAGAGGCAAAAACAATAGGAAAAATGTACACATTGTTTGTTTGTTATTTGCAAAACTAGTCAATCACATCTGGAAGTGACTGACACTGTAGTGTTAGACAGTCCCTCTCTCACACACAAACACACGTGAACACACAGAGAATTTTCTATTAAACATAAGGGGACCACTGTAGCACTCACTAAGATAATGTTTCCCAGCACATACCATGCTACAAAGGTACAATATAGAGGTTTCCCCCTAAAAGCTGAAAAGCAACTTCACTTTTGTTTTTCAAAAGTCGTGTAATAAAGACAACTGGCTGACTGTATGTTTTTTTTGTACATGATGAGTTGGACCTTTTGCATATGTGTAAATTCTCAGCCACAGAGGTAAACAACAGAGAAAAGTAAAAGCACTTTTGGGAAAAATCACATATGTAGCTAACTAACACAGAACACTATAAGCATACCTAATGTTTCTAATGCAGACGTTTCTTCTCCAAGTTATATATCTCCAGGGATAATTGTAAAAAGGCAATAAA